>NW_027526361.1:76303822-76903822 GCF_048455015.1 Haemaphysalis longicornis | reverse complement strand
CGCCGGCAAACCCGTGCAATACCCAATCGTTTATTAAAAAAAATAATCTTCGCACTTGACCCTTATTCAGAAGCTTTAGCCTCGTATTTACAATAACTGTAGCAATATAAACCAACTGCACTATTTAAATGCCTTTTGGACGTGCCGCGACGGTGAAATATAAGATCTGCTTATAAAAATCAAATGGCGACAAAGCAAATTGGCATGATAAAATCGCGCCAGGCATAACAATTATTTTATCTCTCAGATTACGATAATACGGGATCGACTTTTTTGGGAAAAAGAAATATTTTTCACTATTCAAAAAAAAAAAAAAAAACGGTTCGGGATCCCGACGGCGATATATGGCATACATGTGGTGCAACGTAGCGTTGAAGATCGCCAGAAGGCCTTGTCCACAGAGTGGCCTTGTCGGACATGTTGGTGCATCTCTCATTGATAACGGAGGCTCAGAAAAATACGCTTTTGTTCACCATGAATATTTCAGCAGTATACGCTTTTCGGGAAAGCGAAATTTCGCCGAATCTCGAGACATGGGCGTTCTCATTTCCCTCCGCCATCAAAAAACAGCCGAAGCTACCGCGATCAAATGGGCGACCCTCACATCAATGGCGCACCTTAGCCACTCAGCGACTTCTTCACGTTAACCACCAAACCAAATTAACACGGCTCACTTACAATTATTCTTCATCCCCAGAAGCTGTTTAACGCTGCTTCTCTATCGGCAACCGTCGTCCTCGACGGCTTTCATCCGCATGTAGCTGTGACGTTTTTGTTTCTTCCGTCGAAGTTCACTGCATTCCGGGATTTCCAAAACTCTGGATTCGTTCCGAGGAGAAGATAGTTGGCATGCTCGGCTAGTGCAATGATTTGCAATGCTTTTAAGATGCAAGCGGTCGCGACATGCCTGTGACCACGCTGGCGATAACATGACTTGGTGTGTTGCGTTTTCTGCCCGACCCCAGTGCTAGTGCGCCACCCTCTGCGCAAAAAAGTCTCGCCCCGCCTGTCGAAACTGCCAGCTGCCTTCGCTCGCAGACGATGCTTCAGCTGCAGCGCCTCTGGCGCACTCAGAGTGCTCTCGTTACCATGCTTGTTTTTCGGGCTGTTTTACGCACTTGCCTGCGTGGAAACACCCAGTAAATTGTTGGTCGCCTTCTTCGATGGGAGTGCAAGTAGTGCGGATGTGTTGAGCTGTGACAGAGACGTGCTTCAGGCCGTTCCCTGTGGACTAAACAATGACTGACATTCGTCCGTGGCGCTCTGCAGTTTTCGTCGACACTCGCTGGCCTCTGAACCGCGGCAAAAAGAACTTTCCTGGTGTTTGTTGCTTCCAAAAGGTGACAACTGGTGGGGTTTATCATTCCAAACCAGATGATGGAGGGCACGTTGACCACAACAACGATGTTCCGCATCAGGGACTGGAGTGCGCGTAATTCCTGTTTTTGTGTTAGTCGCAGTGGTGACTGAGAAGACGGCAGGTAAGGCGCGAATTAGAGGACATGTTCCGGGACTCGTTCTTTGACTAGCGGCGACGCCGATACAAGGATTTCCTGCGGAAGTTGTGTGCCGCCGGCTGGCTTGAAGGGTGCATCAGCATAACCGAGACTACCGGTAAGCTCACTATTTAAACCACCATTTTCCCCTCAACAAAACAGCGTAAATCCACTCATGGAAAGCTAACAGGGTCTGCTACTGCTGCGGTAAACGGAATTGACGAATAGTAAGACTTTTCCCCTCTGCAATTTGTGCACAATGTGGCGCTTTGTGTTCTGTGACTGCGTTCGTGCTTCACCCTCACATATATCACACAAAGCAGTGTCAGCCACTCGTAAGTTTTTGAAACAACAGTTTAGACAGCTGTAATTTATGCGTTTCGTAAACTGGTCACAATTATGCGGTCTAAAATAGCTGTATCAAATTTTAGCTCAAATATCTACCTATAGTGGTATATTTAACATACTTACCTTTGCTACCGATTGCGCCGCGGACACCGCGACGTTGCGAGAAAATGGGCTTTGGGTGCAACGATATTGCGTCAACTGAAGTGCTTCTTGAGCGGCACGCGAACAGTCTAAAGCTTTATGATAGTAAACACGGGATTGCGGGCCACTCAGTACATGAAGAGTGGTGTAGCCATACTGTGGCGCCCTTACCCGCCGCGGTGCCACAGTGGCTAAGGCGTTGCGCTGCTGAGCATGATCTCGCGGGTTCGATACCCGGCCGAGGTGGCCGTTTTTCTGATCGAGGCGAGAAGCAAACACGCCCGGGTGTAAGAGATTTCGGCGCACGATAAAGATTCCCAGTTGGTCAAAATTAATCCGGAGCCTTCCACTACGGCGCGCCTCATCGCTTGCTTTGCGCCGGCGCGTTGAACCCTTTCAATCAATCACTATGGCGCCCTTTCCTACTTCGTACTTTTTTCGGATTCGCTCCCTGGGAACGGTTGATTGCACTGTGGTTTGTGTCAGATATCTCGAACGAATCCAGAGAATATACGTGCAGCAGATGAGGGACTTTTAATCAAGCGACGAAACAGAGTCAAGACTGTTAAAAGTTCGTTTGGCGCTGACCTTAAAAAAACTTGGCCATTAAATTGGCTTTATTCTCGTGTTGTCAATTATCCAGATGCCGCGACGTAACTACTGCAGCAGGCAACCGCGCAAAGCTTTCGGGGAGTGCGTCCGTTCAGTTCACAAACTTTGACAGCGCACTGTCTTTCCACCAGAGTGCTCTGCATCAACTGAGTGGCACTCGCTGCCATGTTTAGCGTCATAAAGCTTTTGACTGTGCACCTCGTCACTCATGTGTAGATAATGATTCTCCTGGCGCGCCTTTGCTAGGAATGAGCTTCTTTCTCAGGAGCCCTGCTTCACAAATGAGAGCACTACGGAAGAACACGGAGGGTTCCAGAACCTTTCTCGAAAGGCTACCACCTCTCTACCAAGGGGGCGAATTTCGAGAAGTGAATTGATAACAGAAAGTTTTCCACTAAAGTGCGCTTTCAATTCTAACCTATCAAGTTTTCACCCTCTAGTAGCCTCCACGCACGAGAAAAAATCTCCTTGGCGTTAACGTCGAAGCTACACGTTGGCCTTGTGGCTCGCTGTAATGGTGGGAAGCGGAAGACTTTTACTTTTCCGGAGGACTTTCAATGTACGCCTAAATCTCGACAGACTTGTGGCAGTTTTCCATTTTCAACACCACAACAAAACGGATAGAATGGTAAGGATCGAACCCACGCCTTCTGGCCCAGTACCAGAACGCCTTAGCTACTGAACTATAGAGCGGGTTCTCAATGCACCGGTCAAGTAACGTGCCATACCCATAAATATGCTTATGTGTGGAAGTGTGTGCGCTTTATTTAGGTGCCAAAGCCCCGTCAATGCAAGCATAAATACTCAGACGTACCGAAAACTGTACTTAGAGATGACATTTATGGGTAGTGGTGGCATTAGCACGTAACATTTTTGCAGAGAGCAGTCGAGTTCCTTTCTGTCCTAGGTGAGGGTCATCCACAGACGAAGATACGTGCCCCGTCATACGGCGCACCATGTTTTCCAGCCAGAGTCAGGTCAGGGCCGTCCATCTTCCTCCAAATGTCCTTGGATGGTGGGCTACGGGGTGGCAAGTCGGTTCCCGCTCACTCCCGCAGCACATGTAACAGGGTATTTGAAACCGAGCAGTACTTGCACTGGAAGTCGTTGTTTGCTGGGAATTCGGAACAAAATGTAGGGTTTTTTTCGGCATTTAACATTTCACCAAATTCAAAGACGACGCCCTTTTGCAAGGCGATTCGTTCTAACTGCGACAATGTTTGTAAATGAGTGGTATTTCCACGTCACACTTTCGCAGACGTTGCGAAAAGTTCGTCCGATGTGCCCCATACCGTGAAGAATGACTGTTGAAGAACCTGGACAGATTTGCGTTTCGATTACATGACGCCCAGCAATCTTCGTGTTGAAATTCGGCCGCCAGATAAGAAGGTGAACACGTTCAGGTAGTAAACGATGTGAAAGCTTCCTAATGCAGAAATTATTGTAGGCTGCAAGAAATGATGTCCGCTTATGCTCTAAGCTTGAACCGTCGTTTACTTTAGAACACGGAAGAGCTTAAAACCAAAGCGATGCTCCTAGTGATACAAATCGGTATTTCTACAACCATAACACATTGCTTACTTCCGGTGTTGAGTAAAGAAAGAAGTCAGCGCATTCCTGGAAACGAAATAAGCCAGAATGGAAGACATAGAAACCGGCAATACTGCGCTTCCGCTCTACAGAGGCCATTAGTTTTCCTGAAGGAGCACTGTGCGCAGCGGGCCCTATGTGGCACAAAGGAAAGCGCTGAAATGGGTTTTCCCGTACGTTGCCTCATTCAGAAGCGTCAGTAAGAGAAAATCGCTGTGTTCACAGATGCGTGAAAATATACGGCCTTTATTTTCGACAGTTCAGATAATGTCGAAGAGAAGGGCACTTAACAGCTCACGGATAAAGTCGTCACCCGAAATAAAATGAACTTCTATTTGATTTGACTTTGTTGTGGTTTTTATTTTTTCTCTTGGCCTTGAAATTGATGTTTTGATGGTTTGTATAAGGAGTGTGCTAGGGGTCCGCCAACGAGAAAGAAAATTGCAGAATACCTTGGCGTTCTATAAAACTCGAGAAACGCTCGGAACAGGGCCTACATATCTCAATGTACGCTAAGAAAATACGTTGCCGCAAGTGCCCCACGCCATGCTTTTCTCCTACGCTTTCTCCTATATTTCCACCTCTTCTTCACTCAACTTTAAGGGTCGGGCCTATGTAGCGATGTACCCTCTGCAAATTGACCCAAATAGAATAATTAGGATTATCGACTCACTTAAAATTTGTTCTTCCACTGGCGTTGATGGTATTAATTACAAATTCCTTAAAAGTACCAAACACAACGGTTCTATTATCCTAGATAAACTTTTTCAGCAATCATTAGAACAAAGTAATACCCCTTCCGATTGGGAAATAGGCAAAGTGGTACCCGTCTGTATATGGGGAGATAAACAGTCCCCCTTCAATTACAGGCCAATATCTATCACTAGCATACCGTGTAAATATTTGAACATATAATTTATTCTCATGCTGCCAACGTTCTTGAATCTAATTCATTTTTTGACCCCGCACAGCGCGGTTTTTGGAAGCCTTTCTCATGCGAAACCCAGTTAATTTTGTTTACTAACAAGCTTCACTCTATTCTTGACAACCGTTCCTTTGCCGACTGAGTTTTTTATTTCGCGAAAGCGTTTGATAAAGTACCGTACCGGTTTCTTCTTCACAAACTAAGAAATATAGGTTTGATTGAGTGTGATTGAAAACTAAGATTGAGTGCTGCTTCGTGCATCGCCAGCAATTTGTCACAGCCAATGACACCATTTCATCTCTAAGCCCAGTTATTTCATGTGTTGCACCCTAGGGCACCGTTATGGGTCCCCTACTTTATCTCATCTACATCAATTATTTGCCTGAGTGTGTCTCATCATCAGTGCATTTATTCGCTGATGATTGTCATTTTTGGGAATATTGATAACGATATTGATATATGCACACTCCAGTCCGACATAAATTCCATATCCCATTGGTGCAGTACATTGCAGATGATATTAAATACAAATAAGTGCAAATCAATGCGAACATCCGTATCGCTACTTACCCGCATCCGTATATACTTAATGGGAAAATCCTTGAAGCTGTTACTTCATATAAATACTTGGATGTTCATATCACTACTGACATATCTTGGAATCTTCATATTGATTATATCACCAATAAAGCCAATCGAATGCTTGGCTATGTAAGACGTAAGTTTCACTTCGCTGCTTCTTCTGTAAAACTGCTCCTTTTCCAATCCCTTGTCCGTTCATCTATATGGGACCCATGTACTTAAGTGCTGAGTAACCAGCTAGAAATGATTCAGAATAACGCCGCACGATTTCTTCTTTATAACTACCAGCGAGCAGACAGTGTCTATAGAATGAAAACTAACTTGAATCTCCCATCTCTGACGTCATGATGCAAAATTGCACGTTTGGGCTTATTCCATAAAATGTATTCATACAGCATGCTTCACAATGCACTAATTACTCCCCCTTCATACGTATCTTCTCGTTTACACCATGCTCGCAAAGTTGGCCTTCCTACTTGCAACACTAAAGCCTTTTTTTCATTCCTTCATTCCACGTACCTCTAGGGACTGGAATGATCTTCCTTCTGATGTCGCTACTATTAACAACCCGGACTTGTTTCGTTCCGCGGTGTGCAGCGTCATCACCTAGGTTTGTCTATTGTCTGTACCGATACATTGATTCCTGCCAACCCCTCTTGTTTTGCTGTTTGTATTTTTATTTTTATGAGTGTTGCCAGGAACTCCAAAACTGACAAGAAATCGCAACTGATCTCCTGTATTACTCCTTACAACATGTATACCTTAGCAGCATTTGTCACGTTGTAAAAGAATGATTACAACCTTATTTCCTTGTTTTACGTTTGTTTTTAGAGGTGATATGTACTCGTATTGTGTTCTTTGAACTGCATTTGTCTTATTTCTTGTTATGTATTTACCCACTCCCCTCTTCAATGCAATTGCCTTGAGGGTATTCAAAATAAAAAAAAAACAGAAGCAAAAAATGGAGCTATTGGCCGTACGAAATTCCCTAAGCGCCGTCGGACATGCCATCGATCGGCAGGAGGCGTGCAGAAATATACGGAGAAAGGCGCGTAACAACATTACAGCCACACAGAAGACGCAGAAGGCGTACTACGACCGTCGGCATCGACGCGCACCGCCGAACGCTGTTTGTGACGAGGTGTGGGTTCAGCGAGGGATGCAGACAGCAGACGTATGAGAAATCATTCCTCATTAGGAAACGTTTAGAAGAGAACACTTGGCAAGTAAGTACTGTTCCAAGCGATTTGGGCGTCAATAGGCGGAGAAGGAACAACTTCGCTGTACATGTGTCGCGCATGAGAAAAAAGTTACGCCCACCTCCCCTAGCGGGAACCCTGTTGTGATGCGATGCTGAGGGGGGTTCAAGCGCAAGCGGAGAGGAACCGTCGACCTTAAGGACGCCGGAGAGCGCCACACCGGTTATATGCGCAGTGCGCCAGAAGGAGAGGAGACCGCGGAGAGAGAGAATACTGCACATGCGCAGCACCGCACGCAGCGCCGCCCACCGGCGGAGTGAGAGCGCGCTGGGCCGCACACCCGCAGATTTAAGAGTGTGTGTTCGCTCTCACCTGGGCACGCGCCGGCGCCAGTGCGTCTGTCGCGGCTATGACGCAACACAATTCAATCCAAGCCAATCCAATCCAATCCAATCCAATCCAATCGAATCGAATCGAATCGAATCCAACCGAATCGAATCGAATCCAATCGAATCGAATCCAATCCAATCCAATGCCCCTCGCGAGAGAGTGGAAAGGCTGCGGACAACAACGGACGCACGCAGGAAGGACGGACAACAACGGACGCACGCAGGAAGGACAGGGCCGCCGACAAGAGATGCTCGAGCGTCGCATCTAAAAGGATTGGTCGAGCGGACGAACGTATCACTACGTCTTTTTTTCGCATTCGCAGCGTGGCCGAGTGTAATGGCCGCGAAACTCTATCAGACCCAAACCTGAAAACGTGGCCTGGCTGCGGACAATCCGACTAATAAGGTGATGCACCGGGACTGAAGTGGTGAAGAAGACGAAGGGGAGCGAGGCTCGTTGAGAATAAAGTCTAGTAAAGTACGTTGTTGGGCTAGTTGGTCGATCATATTTAACAGGTGTAGAGCGCAAAGAAAAGACGAAGGACAAAGAATGCACGTGGAGAAAGCACTACTTGCAACTACTGGGTTATTGAAAGAAGCACACATTTATAACAACAGCGTACATGATAACAGACAACCTACGCCACACAAACCAAAAACAAGGAAAAATAAATTTGATACCTCACTACGCAATCTTATGGCCCCTTTCCGGAGCCACGAGCTTCCAAATAAGCAATCTCTTCGGCAGATAAAGCAGTTGATGCTTGACTAATGCATCCATCTGTAGCTTTGAAAATTTTAAACTTTTCCACTATTTCTCTGGTTGTTTGGTTCTCGCTTTTGAGAAAAATTCTTCACTTCGAAAACAAAGGCACGCATCCACAATAACGGCAGTGCTGCCCAATGTGGCCCTGCTTCTGCCGCACGTTGTAGTTGTGCTCCCTTAATCTGCAGTTTATGCATCGACCGGTTTGGCCTACGTATTGCTTGCCACACCGAGTCGGAAAGCAGTACACCAGCCTTCTGCCAAGGTACACATCCACAATCGCGGCAGTGCTGCCCAATGTGGTCTTTCTTCTCCCGCACGTTATAGTTGTGCTCCCTCAATCTGCAGTTTATGCATCGACCGGTTTGGCCTACGTATTGCTTGCCACACCGAGTCGGAAAGCAGTACACCAGCCTTCTGCCAAGGTACACATCCACAATCGCGGCAGTGCTGCCCAATGTGGTCTTTCTTCTCCCGCACGTTATAGTTGTGCTCCCTCAATCTGCAGTTTATGCATCGACCGGTTTGGCCTACGTATTGCTTGCCACACCGAGTCGGAAAGAAGTACAACACGCCTTCTGCACGTGGTACAAACTCGTTTTCATGCTTTATCGAGCAACCTTTCGGTTTTTGGCCAACTGGGTTCGTCTGCCTGCAGAGCCGTGATAGATTATTTGGCGCGGTAAACAAAACGTCGACCTTTGCACGCTTTCCAATCTTTTTAATGTTATTAGATATCCTGTGCAAATATAGTATTCCCACTCTCTTACTACGTGGTTTGTCGGCGTTTTTCGCGTGTCCTTGGTTTTAACGTCATGTTTAAGCTTTGCGACCAACCCTTCACCCACTGAAGTAATTAAAAGTTTCGGTTACCCCGAGGCAGAGAGCTGTTCCTATTGCTTGTTAAAACTGTCTTTTATCGTGTGGCCGCATGATTTTTCTAGAGCTTTGCAGAAGCACAGCCGCACAATACCTCTTAACCAGCTTCGAATGCGCAAAGTTAAATGGTAAAAGGGCCTTCCTGGCACGCAGTTCGTAAAGCCAGCAAGCGTGGTCTTGGTAGAAACGGGTCCTCAGATCTAGACATTTTATATACTTTTCTTTGGGAAACTCGTGCGTTAAATTAAGAGGGCTAAGATATTGACCGAAAACTGATAAAATGGTACTAAAAAAGCTTTCAGCGTGCCCGTATGCTGCGTCAATGTGTATTAAAAAGTCGGCGACAAATCTAAAAACATTAACAATACGAGGGTACCCCAAGTCCTTGGACATAGCGTTGTCACAGTATCCAAAGCACAAATCGCTAATGACAAGGGCAATGCAAGAACCTATACAAATGCCTTTTCTTTGCAGGTAGGTGCCATGGTCCCATTCCGCATAGGTGATATTACGATAGACATCGTGCAGTTTTAAAAAACCGGCAGCACTGATCCCAGAGGCATTTTGGACATCAACATCACCATTCCTGTCAATGGCATCTTCAGCATAACGAAGAATGCCAGCATGAGGCAATGAGTAAAACAAGTCCTTAATATCGACTGAAAAACCAGTTAAACTTTCCTTGTCATTTCATTTTAAAGTATCAATCACTTCTTCACAATTCCGAATCATGTACGGATCTTCACAACTGAGTTGATTGAGCCTCTCTTGTAAAATGAGCGCCAGCATTGGCTCTTATTTCAGTGACCGGGCAACAAATTTTCTGCATGTCACTTAAACCAAAACTCCACTTATCTCAAACTTTTCCTCAGATTTTACGTCTTCGAGTTAACGAGGGGTTACTGTAATTGCAGGATGTACCTGCTACTGTTCTTAATCTGCATACCAAGGCAGCGGGAGGCAGGGGGAAATACATGCTAGGAACATGAACTTCGCAGAATGCACTAACACCCTCATTTAGAACATAAACGCGGTGCAACTGGCAAAATGGTGCAACTGGCTGGGTGTCTTTTGTTTTGCTTCCATGCTACTTACGGCCCTGTTATCTGATTACAATGCACGAGGTAGCTGATTTGCCATCCGTGTTGCATACTGATCTCTTGATATCGTCCTAAAAGGTTCACTTACCCGCAAACGCGAAGAGACGCTCAGCGAGGCTTCTATGCTAAGCTTCTGGTAATGACAAAGCAAACGACGGCACGTGGATTCCATTATCGCGTCTTACAAGTGTGCTAAATTAATGAGATCGTCCCATCTTGTGGACACACACTTGTGCACACGGACACGCACACAAGTTCAAACGCGGAACTACGAGAGCAGCAACACAGAAACATTGCGGTAGAAGGCGTCGCCGCAAGCATGGTTTTCGCCTCGCCGATGAGAGGGTCACCTTGCCAGCAGCGGAGAAATGCAGACGACTAACTCTGTAAGGAAAAAGGCTCCTGGTAGAAATTAATTTTGGAGCCCGCTGCCACGCACTTGCGTTCAATACTGCCACGTCGTTGGTAGTGAAAACCGTGGTAGCTTCGGTGGCGCGTCCATTCTGAGAGACATGACAGTGGAATTGAAGTGTACGGCAGAACAGCTGAATAATAATGGTGGGCAGGCACTATGTTTATTAGCTTCGCTCCGTGTTTATGTACAAAACTTCCATGTACAAAACCTTATGCACAAAACTTCGCTCCATGTACAAAAGCTTTTGACCGAACACGGTGGCATTGGCTCGAGACTTTCCATCTCTCATTAGCACCATGTATACGTAGATGACTGGGATTAGTGCTGTTTAGCTATGGTAAAAAATAGTTCCTGCTGTGAGAGACGGGCGCGATTAATTCAGCTCGGGGTGATCACGCTTCATGTGGGATTAATGTAGATTGCCCATTTAACAGCAAGAGAATGTTCATGGCTTTGCCGGAAATTTCAGTAACACACGCCAGTACGCCTATTAAGCACCGCCGCATTTTTTGCTTCAAACAAGCGTATGTCTCACGTTCAAAAAATGGCGCAAGAGACAGCACCGCAAGACAAAAGCAAAAGAACCCACATGAATCTCCAAATTCTATCTGTTCGTGCAGCTCGCTTCTAATTTTTACTGCGGTAATTTGAACTACCCGTAAATATTTGTCTATGCATTTACCCTGTCCCCCTCGTACCACTTGGTTGCGCAGTTCCAAATTTCACACCGTGGCCTGTACAAGAGTGAAATCGCAACTACGAAACACAATGCAAAAAGGCGTCCCGCACAGAAATGACCTTGTTTGGTTCACATGGCAAACCAGCGGCGCGTGAAATTTTTTTTTTTTTGTGGTTGTAGAATGAACGGCTGTGTGCCGAAATGAGCATGCGTTGTTGGTTGCTGTTTTGACGCTGCAATGGTTTCTTGATACTTTAGTTCACTGCGTACAATACTCGCGGATGGATATTTAACGTGGTCACCATGACAAACCGCAACATTGTTCAAATAACCAGTATTTTTAACGGCCTTCTCCCCATTTCAACTTCCAAGGACCTTTTTTAACATGAAAAGGTTTAATAAATCACCACTACACAATCTCGTGGTTCATGATATCACTGGTGGGGTAGTACAGGGGATAATAAAAGCATGGTTATCTGTCTGCTACCTGCACCTTAGCGGTCCAGTTGTGCGCTAAAATGGAAGATGGAGCGTCGCTACAATTGCAGTGAGTTTTCTTGCGCTAGCATTGGTCGGCGGTACTCAAATGCACCAACTCCCTATAACGTCATAAGACTCAAAAGTGAAACTAGTTGACGAGTTGGCATTGCTTCATCTGTTTCCCCTAATAACTAGGATTATTCGTTCGAAATTTGCCTTATTGCTGTTATTTGAAGTGAAGTTGGAAATGGCTGTTATTAGAAGTGAAACAAAGTGGCCTCCTTAGTGAACCAAAGTTGCCTAAGTCTTCTTGGCCCGTACAAAGGTAGTTGCCTACCCTAACATGTACTACAGAAAGCATAAAGCTAACACTAAAGACGCAAGGGGCTCGAGTAAGGGGTACAAAAATGAAGGAACGCGTAAGACCTAAAGGTAGCGAAGCTGGACGCAACAGTAGCGTGTTTCCTCTTTTTGGACTCACGGCGTTGTTTTTAGGCGTATCCGCTGTACGAGAGACCACAGCTGGATGTTCCTCCTACTTCATCACCAACTGCTCTGCGCCCACGTAGCCTTCCTTCGTCGCGCGCACTCATCGCTATGGCGGCGGCGTCCTCGCCTTCCTCCGCCAGGTGGCGGCACGGGTCCCGCGCGCTTCTTCGTTCCCTCCGCGCCTATCTCTCCCCGCCATTGGGCGCTGCTCCAATCCGGGCGCTTGCGGAAGGGGGTGTGGTTTGACCTCTAGCTCTCAAGGTCAGAACTGGTGTCCCCACGAAGAGTCCCCGAGGTAGCGGACTGTAGCTTTCGCTACAAAAACGCGAAGGCAGAAAAGCACCGAAGGGGCAAGCGGGGAATGACAGGAAAGCCAGTTCTGTTGAACGCAAAAATGTGATCACTGCGGCACATCGTATTTCGGAACATCATGCTTGCATTGCGTGAAGACACAGCGCAAACCTAAATTTTGAGTCTGTCTTAGGAAAAGAACAAATGAAGAATAAAAAATAAAATCACCATATATAATCTCTGATGTAAATTTAGCCCATTGGGACTTGTCTTTGTGCGCAATGGACGACTCCAGGAAATCGGCGGGAAGGGTAGTGCAAAAGAAGCGGCATTTTCTAAGGCGTTTTTTATTGTAGCTAAGCGAGCGTACATCTTAAACAAGAATCTGAGAACATGTTGTGAATATCCGCAACTGTAATATAGGTTAGACGCAATCATTAAAACTCACTTGTTCCTTAAAAGTCGGGATGTGGAGAAGAGGCGATATTTTACTTTACTTTAATAATTCAAACCCAGAAAGGCAACTTTGATGGACAATCATAAACTTTAAGCAGCAAGTCCGGAAAACTGGCCTAGAATAATCATGTGTTTAAAATATGGCAATTGAACAAGTGCTCGTTGGCGCTACTATTTGTAAACAGGGTATGATGTATTGCGTAATTAGAAAACTTGGTTTATTGAACTCTTTAAAGGCAGTGCTCGGTTTGTTCCCTGTTTTTGTGAAAAATGTTTGGCCCGATCGTGTATGTGGGAATGTTGAGCATTGAGTTTAGGATCCGGAGGTCCTGCTCCATCTCCACAAACATTTTATAGAATAACTGCTGTGGAAGTACCATGCAAGCTTCTGTGCAAGGCTGACGTCGAGCTGTGAGCGTCCTGCTTTATTGTGTCATATAACTGTGCTTGATCGAATATGTGTTGGTGAATGAGGCAGCTCTGGATAGTGAGCCGTTCTCATCTGATGAACGGGAAATCGGCCATGCCGGTGTAGAGGATGGGGCATGCGCAATGAGCTCTGTGCTTGCGCTAGACTTCCGTAGCGTTAAATAATAGCCCGAGGAATGAATGTGGATTGGGAAGTAGAGAAAGACAAATGAGAAGACACTTTACTACGCAAAACGCTGCATATTTGTATGCTTGTCCGCATCCGCGAGAATAAAACGACGTGTGTTCGAATTACAGGGGTCAGTGTATGACATGCATTTATCGGTACGTACAGCACTGATAAATGGACGCGGTGGCCTTCACTAACAGCTACGTCATGGTTGCGCAGCGCCTGCTGCCGAGACCCGAGCACAGCGCAGGTGTGGCCGATCAGTGTGGCATGCACGCCACCATAACGTCCTTCTTTGCGACTGCCTCTTGCTTTCATAAATACGCACCAGGGGATATACGCTGTTAGACTTAAACTGCCACGCACTGCCCTATCTCTGAAAATGGTGAGACTTGCCTGATATGCGGCAATGCTTCTACGCTGGCACAGTTAGCGCGTTTCGATCGGGCTTGTAGCCACTTTCTTATCTCTTCTCGATCACATGGTCCCAGCAGGAAAAGCATTATAATACATTCCCCTCTACGAAACAGCCCACACACGTGCGTCGTTGCTCCTGGCTTCCGATGGTGTACTGATAGTTTTGTTTGTGTTGCAATATTTTCACCTGCACTCGCTTAGGGAAATTATTACCTCTACATTGCAAAAAAATAAACGCTGTAAATTATTGCCGCAGCTTTCATCAGTGGTGCGAGACTGGAAAAACAGAAGAGCTGACGGCCCCTCTCTCTTCATCGGAAACCCGGCTGATGCACCTCCCAAAGATTTCCAACCTTGCCGCTGAAAGTTCGCCATGACTGCCAGGCCCAGATGCTTTTGTTCGCACGCTTTCACATCATTACAGAAGGGGACCGCGTTAGTACGTGCTATTTCTGCGAGGGCCACCACTTGAGAGGCCGACGCTGCGATTGTTTTGACGCCACTTATAAGATCCCCAATCCTATCTTACTGCGCAGTTGGCTTGATTGACTTGATTTTTAACGCGCCGACGGAACGCAGGCGAAGCGGCGCGCAGTAGTGGAGGGCTCCGGGTTAATCTTGACCACTGGAATTCTTTAACATGCTCTGAAATCTCTCCCACACACGTGCGTTTTTGCTTTTCACCTCCATCAGAAAAGCGGCCACCGCAGGCGGGAATCGAACCCGCGTCCTCGTGCTCAGCAGCACAACGCCTTAGCCACTGAGCCACCGCGGCGGGTCGCAGTTGGCTTGCACCGCGTGACACTTCTCTTAGGACGCGCTTTCTAAGTTTACTTTCGTGTTAATTTTCGGCGCTTGAACTTAATCACCATTGCGTGAAGCGTAGTTTGACCTCGTGGGGACTTTCGAACAGCATCAACTCTGCTAGGCTGCTCAGAAACGACTTGAGTATGGTGGTGTATGCGGACGTATGCGATCAAACCCTATGGGCGTAAACTGAGGCTAGTTTCCGAAATCAGCATTCGAGACTATGACAATCGCCCAGCTAAATTTCTAGATTTCGCGCGTCGTTCGCAAGAAATGGATAAAGGAAATCATAAGGGGTGTACTGCTCGCAGAAACGCTCCGGAAACACGCCCGCCGTCCCTGCCCGCACGGCCGACAAAACGGCTGGAACAGATCGCGGAAAAGAAGTTCCACATTCGCGAAGTGAAAAATTGTGCTTGGTAGTTTCATTAGCTGTGATTTGTTTTATTAGTCCAGATTAGTTCAGATTTTGAAGACACGATTTTTTGGGCTGAGTTGTTCTTTTTGTCAGGTGGGCTGCTAATATTATAAAACATAAAATGGTTCGTACACAGTTTATAGAGCTACTTCTCTACGCCCTAACAGATTGAGCCTTGTATTGGAGCGTTGTCTGTGCCTAGGAGGCGCGCAAATCGATCATTGAAAGCGCCTGCTGCTTACGCTATTCTTCTATCTACAGGCCACGTGCGCTGCGGCGCAATCTTTTGCGATTGAAGGCAACAAGCGCAGGCAAGTTGCGTCGCCGAAATGGCGCCAACTTCTTTAAGGCACTTTCCTGCCGAATAGGACATTTACGTTACGGCGGCCCTAATTATTCTTGCGCTGTTGCAACTGCTCATTGGCCCTCGGATGGAGAGTAAATTACATTTTTGTCATCACCGTCGATGTTTAGAGGAAATGTAGAGAGAAGGAAATTGAGGTGACCTCAGCTTCGCTCTGTAACCTTTAGCTATGTCTGTGAAATGTAGATAACGTGAGTTTGTTCGGTTTGGCTTCGAGATCTAGGAGGGCGCGAACAATGTCGTTTAATTTGTCTTCTGAAGAGTAGAGCAGAGAGAATGACCATTTTAAATTGCGGGATCCCTGGCACAGGCTTTTATGATTTTCCTATTGCCGTCTTGCTATGTTGAGTCTTTCCTTCTGTAAAGGAACAGCTGAAACGTGTAAAGGGAAAGTGCGGAAATTAGGCCATGTCATTTATACCCGTACCAGACTGCATACGGAACGTTTTTCTGCGTTCACACGACCTAGTTCTTGTCCTGCTGAATACCATGCCTACAGTGACAGAAACTCATTTTTCAGACGAAAAAAAAAATACACGTAGTCAAAATTCATAATTTGCTGCCCAGTTTATGGTTCTGAGGCATCTCCACGGCTTACATGCTATATAGTATGAAGCTGAGAGAAATTTAGGGTGAGAACAGTCTGAGTACGATATCTTTTCCTGAGGGAGAGCAGGACAACTTCTGATGGCTTTGAACCTTTTCTTGTCTAGAATAATGAAAGCACGCAGCAAGCTTGCGTACTTAAAAGGAATCCCCATGAAGCGTGTCCAAGATACATGTAACGTCATTCACAAAGTGAGGCTGCGCCAACTGCTGCCTCCGCAACACTGGGACGGCTTTCAGTGTAATTGATTGCGACAGGTTCAATAGCGAATGCATGAGAGATAAAGTTGGAAGAAAAGCGCACAAACTGGCTACGACGCCTTCTAAAGCACGTGTGTAATAATTAGAGCAACACAGGATCACCAACGTAAAATATGCAAAATATCACGCGTTTTCACTGTCATTCTCAGTCGGCCTTCAATTTTTGTGGAGTCAGTATCGCAGCCTGAATTGCGATCCTTCAACAAGTGGCTTCAGTGAGTGCAAACCCACTGTTGTAGGCTTAGCATCGATGTGAGGACGATCTTTGCCCAACGAAAGGTATTAGCGTTATTTGACAAAATATGCTGAGGACTGTTCTGCACCTTTATAACGGCAGAGCTGTTTAGGCCGGCACAAACCCTTACGGCGTACACAGACAACCCTGGGCTCACGTGAGCGCGTGCCTCGTGGCGATCGCCTGGCGTCCAGGGCGCGGGGCGCCAGGCACGACCTTTGCACAGTGAATTTAGCAGAAAAAAAAAGAACGAGCGCATGTGAAGGCGTACCTTGTGGCGACCGCCTGGCGTCGTCAAGGCTTGAGCTTGGTCTGGTGGCGTCAGCTAAACATAAAAAGAAAAAAACTCGCACGCGGTGCCTCCTGGCAAGGAGAAAGAGCGTGAACCCAAAGCGCGTCAGCAAAGAGCGGAGGGCATACGCTTGCCTACCGGCCTAGTCTCCCAGCAGGGTTCCACTCTAGACGGGCCCAGCTTCCAGCAGCGTCAAGAGCTAGCCTAGCAACCGGGCTGAACTCTGCTCGATGAACGCGTGACATAAAAGAAGGTCGACTGGCGCAAGAAGAGCGATATGGAGCTCAGCCGGTGGTGGCCGTGCTCACAAAAGGAGACGCTGTGTATTTGCTTTTCGCATCCATCAAAGAAGCAGCCACCTCTGCCGACATCTAACCCGAGCCCTTGACCTCAGCAGCACAATCTCCAAGCATAACAATGCATTAACTTAGCCAAACCAAGAATAAGCTAGGTGGGTCCGCCAGCTTCTCTCTGTGCCCAACTTCGCGCAACTAGTACGAAGCTGCCCCCCGCCCCCCCCCCCCCCCCTTTTTTTTTATTCAGCGGTGTTAAAGAACTTCTCCTTTTTTTCTATTTTGTTTTAGGGAAGGTACGTGCAGAGTACGGGCATGCTCTTCATGGCTATCAAGAAGGCATCACCACGACTTTGAAATCCTACGACACTAAAATGGTCAAAACAGTAAAAACGGTAAAATTCGAAGTTTTCTACCTGAAAACCGCGCATTCAGGTATTTCATCTCAAGGGAAAATCTTGGGGAACCTCTTCAGAGACCAAAAAAGGAGCTCAAAGCATCTTCCTTGGGCGGGGAACCAGCGTATTCAACACAGCAAGTGAACTAGGTGGAAGTTTCGTGCTATCTCAGCAATATGATTCCGCGCCCATTTAAGCTCCAGGGCCCCAAAAGGATGTCACGAATTCAGGGCCGACAGGAAAAGGCTGGCTGTGGAAGAGCACTTCAAAGCAAGCGTACGCACGTTCTCAATCCTGTTCTCGGAGGTTTTCGGGTGCCTCCAGAACCCAGTAATGGAGCTGTTAATTAGTGCCTGCATCGATATTTTTGCTTCACGCGGAGGAAAGCTTGAGGGTAGCCCTGCAGAAACGTTCTTTCAGAATGGCTGAGGTGAGTGTTATGGTTAGAGGCTCATGGTTTTTCTCAGATGCGACATTCCATTAGGCACCCTTGAATGTGACGACTGGTCTTGAGCGAGCTTTTATTGCTTTGCGTGGCGGCTTCTTTCACGCCTTCTTTTTACACTCGTTCTATTGACGTGGCGCGTGGTTCCTTCTTACTAATTGTTTGTCTGAACTCATTGAAAATACGGCCGCTAATTATGACAGTCACAGCATGATTGTGAAGCATTACTAAGCAACCTACATTGTGAACACATTCAAATGAAAACGTAATGAAGAAGGGATTAAAGCACGGTGATGGGGCGCACACTCATGTGCCAGCGCTCTGAACTGTCAGTCAGAATCTTTCGTATTCAGCACCCTTTCAAAAGAACAGCAGCCAACGAAGACTTTCCCCAGTACAAATACTACTACAGGTTGTTACGATTTAAATGCGGTTCGTTTTCGCAGATTCATCTCTTTCTTGACTACTAAAACTGCTGGTGGCAAATGAATAATCTCTTTCAACAATAGTTACACTCCTGTGGAAGAAATTTACTATCGCTGTTTGAAACTTTTGTAGCTGAATTCTCACCTACTTTCCGGTAAAACGACGAGAATCTAAGAAAAATCAGCTCAATATTCATCACATCACTCAACAAACCAAATCCAACAATCTTAAGAAAGTAACGATATTACTGAAGCAGTGTTAGCTGAGGTCAGTTCTGGGCTTACGCTTGGGAGTGAGGAGATGGCCAGACGCGCCTAACATATCCTGTCAAACTCGCACGTTGCCCATCAAACAACCGCAATTACAAACAAGTATTCTTTGCTTCACGAGGTACTAAGGATTTTTTTATGCTACTCCGTCTTCGGGCAACATTAATAAAACAAAAGGCGTTAGAGCCTCCTCCAAAACATGTAGTGCAATATAAATTGAACTGTTTTACAGCGTCGTAGTGACAGCCCAAGTTGGTCGAAGATAACTAAGAGAAATCGAACACTGTTCGCAATCTTCGACTTCAGGCATGCAGTACCTTTTTAAGAACGCAGCCAACCAAATTTTCGTGCCAACGTGCGTGACTGCGTGTGAATAAAAACTAACTGCAGATACCACAAGAAAATTTCCAAGTTTCTAGTAGGCGCGATTGACTTGCCACCTAATATTTACACAGTGGGAGTCTTACACTAGTGCGCGGCACAACAATAAGTGATCAGTCTGTCGACCCGTTTGAACCAAACGGGGTAATTACAATTCTCTGCTTACTCAAGATTCAAGATTTTATTTTTACCAGTTAGAGCGGGTAGGAGAGAAAAGAAAAGCTGCATGTGCAGCTTGACGGGTACACGGCCGACACGTTGAAAATTCGTCTTTATATTGATGAGTGCAATTGATTTCTGATCTCCAACCGTTTGCATACATTAGGGTTGCACTGTACAGGGCCGGAACGGCGCTGTTTTTTTTTTTTTTTGCAACTTTATATGCCAGAGAATGGGTAATACCAAGCTATTGGGGTTTGTAGAATTTTTGTGCCATGAGAATAAAGCTTTTAGTCTACTACTGTAATTGAAATTGATGGTAAAATGGATGTTTTGTTCGTTTTGTGCCTTTATGGTACACCTCAGCTTCGAGAATTGCTGTGTTTGAGGGTTACAGATTTTAAAATCCTCCCAAAGATAACTAACTCGCCCGCATATGTTTGATGGTAGATCGTTATCATTTCGCCCTGTTATCAGAAAAGCAGCTGCCAAAGAAAAGAAGCGTCAGGACGGATGCCGTTGACGCATATTGTTATGACTCTCCAAAAAGCTGCACGGGGTTAAGATGGCCCAAGAGATTGACAGGTTTAGGTCGAAATAGCTGTTGCTTCAATCTACATGAGACATATACCTAATCAGCCTCCGAATACGTGTGATCGGACAATTTGAGCACGCGATGGGTTTTGGGCTCTGGTATGGTGATCGCTGATAATTAAGAGTTGGCTTTATATACCTGCATGCAATCTGAATGAGACTCGCACATGCTATCTACGTGGCTCGAAGTGCATATTTACTTAACCAGCGGTAGCACATGGTGAATCGGCGGATGTAAGACAAATGTAGGTATCGGGCAATGAGTAATTTGGCCCGAAATGAACATTCGACCCGTTAGAGGTTGTTTGGGGTAAGCCCCGAAATTGCACGGTAAGCATTGCCATTAAAAACAGTTTAATGGAGTGAACAGGTCTGTAGAATATTCAAGATATAATAAAAACATGCTTCGCAGCGCCGCGCGTGGTCGTGCTCCCCGCCAATTGCGCCAGCTAAGTTTCTTTGAATGTTATAGCAAAGTTTTTACCACCCGCCGCGGTGGCTCAGTGTCTAAGGCGTTGCGCTGTTGAGCACGAGGTCGCGGGTTCGATTCCCGGCCCTGGCGGCCGCTTTAATGATGGAGCAAAAATAAAAAACGCCCGTGTGTACGAGATTTCGGCGCATTTTAAATATCCCCAGGTGGTCAAAATTAATCCGAAGACCTCCACTACAGCGCGCCTCATCGCCTGAGTTGCATCGGCGCGTTAAACCCTACAATAAATCAAAAGTGTTTTAGCCTTTCCCCGACATTAGGGCTCTAACAAAAAGGCTACTTCTTGATGCTTACGTCACGGTAAGAATATACTCCCTAAATTCCTTATTTCCCTATATGTGACTGCGATTGCTCTTTTCGATTGTATAAGAGTACACATAAGAGTACACAAGTATAAGATTGTACAAGAGTGCACAACCGTACTCTTATTTGCTGACGTTGCAATGCTGCTGACACAGTGCGCCGGCGCAGTCTGAGGACCTCAGTCAGGCCGTCTGCGCCTTCAATAACTCCCAGTCTCCCCTTGCTCAGACGAGAATTAAAGGTTTTTCAGTTCACTTCAGGTGTCTAAAACCAGCACATTGAGCTGCGTTTTGATATCCCATATAAGACATTTCAGCTTACGTTAGAGGGTGTTATTGCAAATTGGTTTGTATGCTCCTTTCGGAGCAATATTAAACAAAATCTTTAATTAGTTTATCTGCAATTGTATGGGTTATATTTCTCGGAAAAAAACAAAATATATATCAGTGGGCCGAACTACTTTGAGGATATTATAAAAAAGGCTGTGGCTTAGCACAGCTAATCTTGGATATGCAAAGCGAAAGCTTGGTTTAGCCTGGTTAGGTCTTCGTTTCACAGGGTTCCCCTCTGATCTAGGTGTGTTATACTTAGGTATACACTCATCGTTAAGCCAGGTATGACGTCTGTGTTTTAGTTGCGGTACTGCTGCCCGCTTTTTCGAGCCGAACAGCTCGCTCTTCCTTAGTCTCCGGAGCCAGCCCATGAATGCTTGCCTATGAATACCGAAACCAATATACGAATGCCTGCTGTTGTCCCCCAAGCCATTCAGTTTTCTCTTCAGCTTTCCATTAAAATAAATATCACCACCTTTCCCGTGTTGAGACAGCCCGAAAACGTTTTCCAGTTTCACCGGATAATATAGCGGCTCTCTCGCTGACGTAATTTTTCTTGAAGCTTCTACGAAAACAGACACGAGTTCCTCTGCCTCATTCTAAAAATAAAAGTTCAACCACGAACTTCTATTTTCTAGAAGATTTAACCGTCGCCGGCTGGAGGGTCCTAATGAATACGGACCTCGTCAAAGCGGTTAAGAGGGACGGTACAGCATGAAGCATGTGGGAAAGTAGGCAATGGTTTAGCAATTTTTTTTAGTAGCCAGTAAAGTGCAATTTGTACCGACATTGCAGAGTGGTAACTAAGCTTCAAGTAGAATGGACTGTGTATTATCATTACTACTCTGATCTCCATCAAATTAACTGTGGGCCCAGGAAGATATGCGCCAAAAACTGTTTCAAATGGTAAACGAGGAAATGTGTATGAAAGATTACAGAAGTAAAAGGGTTGTGGTGAACGGCCAAAGCTACACACACACACGCACACACACACACAAAACACTAGGAAGTGTCAATAAAAAAACATGGATAGACCATATGTATGGAAGATGAGCAAAACAATAGAAACGGCGTTTAAACAAAAGTGAACCTGCTATTTCCATATTTGGTTCCTTTCAACAGCGTACTCCCCTACACTCTGCGTCCGACGAAGATCACTCCCTCAAGTTTGACGCTACCATCTACTAATACAAAAGGAGAGTACACCACGCTTGTCGAACAGCCTGAGAAAAAGCAAAGCAAATGGGCAGACCGCTAATATCCGAGAAATAAGAGAAAAAAAAGGGGAAGATAGGAGAAGAATGCGGTCGGAGGTTTTATCTTGTCTGTTATCCGTGGACGCAGAAGTGAGCAGTGTAGTTCCCTTTTAGGTAAGCCCCTCTTTTCAGCCGAATTATTTTGCGTATTTTGTCATGCTTCACTCCTGTGTGAGAAAATTTCCCCTGGTGCACAGGTGTCTGAGATAAGCTCGGCGGGAACTACAACAACAGCGTGTAATAAAAGAGAAAGCTAAAAGCCTTTCTTTTCTGAAGTCTTTATCATTAACGCTGTTTTTTTTTATTATTCTCCTGGCAAGTATAAAACATAAAGAAAACAACGGGTCCCGGGACCAGAGGTCACGCTTTAGCTTCTTGAATGCGACCGGCCCGAAAGATTAACGTCAAAACCGGGTACTGATGTTGTGAATGCTTTGCATTGGAGACCCTTTTCAGTGATGCGGGAAGCTTTGATATAGGTTGTCGTGGTTATCGACTCGGGTGTTTTTCCAGGTGGTGACTATTACGGGTAGCTGCGCCAATTTGTAGTCCAACAGCTGGCTTTAAATATAAACAAAATGAATCACAAAATTATCTTTGTGTACTATATGAAGCACACACTCATATGGTTCCTAATTGATGTGGTCTTGTTTCTACAGCGAAGTTGTTTGCAAGTAGGGATCTGTGCATTTTTATTCGGCATGAGCAGGAACACCTTGCGGAAAAACCAACTTTATCGCACATGCTCAGCCAAGGACGGCTGTAACTCTTCTGTTACTAAAACTCCTCCAAAGCAACTATGCGACAACTGCAGCTAAGAAGAGTTTATCTTTACTGAGAGTTTCATTTGCTTGTTATATTTATTCACTTCATGCTAGAGTTGTAGACGTTACAGAAGTTCCGTCGGGTGTCATTACATGGCCATGTACGGGAGGGGTGTGGTTAGAGAAAGCTGTACCGCTTTTTTTATCAAAAGAAACCCAGAACACGGATATGACAATGAGCTGCAAATGTTACTCTGCAAGTAGTTTGATTTAGTTGTCGTAATTAGTTAGTTTGCAGTGAAGTTGTAAACATTACAGAGTTCGTGATTACTTATTGTACATGCGTTTTTAAGGAACGGAAACGGAGAGCAGAATGGCTACCTCCTGGTAAAAAATAGTTCGTTCAAGTTTTATTGTGTTCCCAAAGTTATTTCGACTATGTTAACCAAGCAGTAAGAAAAACTAAACACGTGTACATCCTCCAAACTAGTGTCTGATGACAAAAGTATGGTCATGACTCATGGCAGCACAGGTATGGCTTTTTCCACATGGCACTCATAATTGAATGTGATTAATACATTTAAAGAAATATTCGATCAGTTATTCAGTTAGCGATCAATTTACTATAAATAATATTAAATAATAACGCACAAGCTTAGTAACATTTGCTATCCAAACGCTCTGAAAATAATAAAAAGCAGCACTTAGCTCCTGCTTTCATCATTTCCTGCTGTCTTAGACAATCACACCGGCAGATAGAAGTACTACAGAACAGGTGAGCTTAATCTAGGTCAGTAGTAGAGACACGTAAGCGTTATGGACGTTCTCAGCGCCATCGGATGCACCAATCCTGCGTCCTAAACTTTGGTTTTACGTCAGTTCCTTCAGAACAAAAGCCTCAGGAGAAAACAGAAATTCGTTTTGTTTATTTGGCCTTCGTTTCTGACTAGCTTCAAGATCGGAAATTTTATAACGAACCTCCTTTAGTGAGCCTGAGATGGTCAATACCTATTTAATTTCGTTCCTGAAACCTGTGCATCTCTTCTCACCCGCTAACATTACACGGCTTTTGAAATTAAACACGGTCTCGTTTGAATTAAGAACAATAAAAAGAACTTTCAATAATGTCAATATTACTGCCATGTCGTTTAATTGTTTTGAGAAGTGTTGTGCAGCACCGTTATTTCAATATCCGCCCTCCTGAAACGTTCCGTATATACGGAATTATGGGAATGCGGAGTACGTTCCTAGCATAACACAAAGCCGCCAAAAAACAAGAAAGATTTTTGAGACGCACATGAAGATGAAACAGTGCATGCCTATTGAAAAATTTGACACCGGTTTTAAGTCCGTATGATCACTAGAACCGCAAAATCATCGTCCGTAGGAATTCCGTATATACGGAGTATACGGAAATTATACGGAGAGTGATTTTGCTTAATATTGAAGATAAAAACACGAAAACTGTGCGAAACGTTCATATTGTGCGAACTCATAAAATTCCCGTGTTTGTGGAAATAATATCTACATTCATTACGCTTGTGGGTGTAACACTCTGTATGAACTCCGTATTCTCATAATTCCGTATATACGGAACTTTTCAGTAGGGCGCCACGGGATTTTCGGATGAACCGGAATCAGAAAAAGGTGACGTGCGGTTTAACTGCCATAACATTACAATATCGTGTTAAAGCAGCATATACTGTGTAGGTAATTCTGCCTACCAAGGGGGGTTCAGGCTACAGCCTTGTCAAAACATTACGGCACAGAACATTGCGAGAGGAATGAGGGGCGTTACTGAAGCAGTGGAAACGAAATATAAAGGGCACGGAATATACAATCGCCAACGCACATCACCAAAGCACTTCAATGTCCGGAGGCTTACGGCACGACGGGACGGACGGCTGAACGCTTGCTGCCGTGAGGGCTCCTTGAAGGTGGCTGGCGGTGGCTTGTCTCTTCTGGCTGGCGGCACTCCTGGCCGGCGGCTCCCCGCTGGCGACCCCCCCCCCTCTAACAAGCACCGCTGCGCTTATCTAGCATGCACCAAGCGTGCCACGCCCCCTCCATCGCACCGTCTTTCCGCAGTGCGTTCACAGATGGCAGGAGACGTGGCGCGCGGTAATTCGAATGGAGCGACGCGACGGTTCATAGGGGAGAATCCCTACAACTGCTACATTTAAATCGCTTTCCCGAGCCCTGTCACGCATAAAATCAACTCTACTAACAGAAACAGAGGCTGTCGTAGGGAGGGCTGGGTTGGATACCCTATTATGTTTTTAATAGGGACAACACAACTGCTGCTATCATTACACGGTACCTTCATCAGGCGCGGCGGTTAGCTTCATGGGGAAACGACTAGATCTTCTAGCCTATTTTATTAAGTGATAAGAAGAGGTAGAAGAAACAGACGGCCAAAAGAATGAAAAGAATGCAGGCAGGGAACGCTGATAATTTTAGTGAGAACCAGAGAGACAGAGAGAGAGAGAGATCGTTGAACTACTTCTGTTGCCCACTTAGCTTCAGGACCACGTCTTCCTGTCAGAGAACCGTTGTACTACTCCGATAAATGGCAACGACCGGGGTCGAACAACACACAGGCACATAGTAGTGTTGACGGTGGGGCTGGTTGGAGAAAGTACTTGGAAGGAGAGGGAGAGATATGGAGAATGGGAGGAGGGAGAAGTAAGTACGAGGGAACCATTTGTCTCCAGCTCCTGGTATCACGTGATCCGCATGGAAAGGCGCAACAGGGCGGGTGGGTATGCTATTGTGCCTTCGTAGACATCGATAGCAACGGTTCTATTACAACAACGGACAGGAGTCAAGGAGAAACACAAAAAGGTAAAACTGGCACAAAGACACCCACAAATTATTAGTTAGAGCACAACTCAAAGGCAATATTTTATGGCATTAGCGGCTTTTACCGATGCAAACAACAGGCAGTGTACAAAAGCAACGAAATCCTGTTGCGATTACGGTATGAGCGGAAGTAATCATAAATTCCTCCCTGTCGTCTCACTGAGGTGCTTGGACGTTGCAAGGAATTCCCGCGACCAAATTAACAGATTACGTGCGCTTGCACAATTGCCGCCAAACAATTTCATTCTTCATGATACCTAACCATTATTGAAAAAAAAAATGGGGATTAATTTATTTCTACGCAATGTTCTCCTCTGAAACCTTTACAGTTATTCAGGATACATACGTCTAGAAAAGCTCATTTGAGTTACGTGCACGTGATATTCTAGTCACGCTTTTCTTCGCAAGGCGATAGAATTATGGTGCTATCACTTCGATTGAAAACTTGAGTTCAACTAAAAAGCCTTGGAAGCGAAATAAGGTCACTGAAGCAAGTTCCGCCAAGAGCGCTCAAAGCGGAAAGCTTGACTCGGCCTCAGAGTGTTGCAAGCGGTTTGGCAAGGCAGGTGAACCCCTGTGTAAGTGCTATAAGGCAGTCCTGTTTTTACAGGAACTCTAAAATTCTCCAAACGCTTTCACTCTTTCCTTCGTGCCTGCAAGTACTGCGAGAACCACTGCGAGTTATCGGCATCACGGAACGGCACTGCGTGATATGCTCGTCACAGCAGATACGCCTTTCGTTTCTGCATGTTTATGTAGCTTTCTTTTTAAAGTGGCCACCGAATACGGTCGTTGCTGAAACTGAAGGAAAACCGGCCCGAAACCACTACACCATTCTAGATGACGCATTCCAGCGGTCGAAGGACGCCAGAGCCGGAAAGAAAAAAAAATCTTTCGAGCAAGTTTCTAAGTTATCTGTTAGACATAGAGCAAATTGTGTTCTTGCAGAGTACTTTGCGACTCCCTATTATAACTACTGTTTACGTTTGTGGACTACGTATTGTACGCATTTAGGATTATAAAAATGTTCAAAAAGGTGTTGCAGGCTCCTTTAAAGGTGTCAATAAAAGGGAAGTTGGTTTTACAGAATAGATACGGACCACTTTATAGGCCCTTCTAGCAAGTTGTACCTTCTGAAACGCAATCATTTAGATTAGATGCTTGAAGTAATGGCGTTTTTTGTGTAGGTAGTATCACTTCTAATGAAATATAAACGTAAAAATCATCGTTGCGCCGTACTTGGGCCTCAGCTTAAACAAAGCCTCGAGCGTACATCAGTACGTCTGATCTACTCACTAGTTGTGCGCTTTGATGGGTCGTGATTAAAGTGTGATTAAAGTGAGCGCTTGCCATAACTAATTACCCAACCTTGTAGCTCAGTGGATAAGTCATTGCGCTGCTGAGCCCAAGGAGTCGCTTTGATATTGACCGCAACTTCCGTTTTTCAGATGTCGGCAAAAAACCAAAACACCCTTGTTTCGAGATTTCGACACATGTTAAAGATTCATAGGTAGTCTATATTATCCCGTCTTCCTTTACATCGGTTTGCCTGATGGCACGGCTGCAGCTTCGACGAATAAAAAGTTAGATTTTAAATGCTTTATCTGGCACAAACTGCAACATTGCTTATCGGAAGCCGCTTTTAATCCCAAAGTGGCACTGGAGTGTCCATAGGAATATGTTAGTACCTTGTCTGAAGAGAGCCTACTGCGCAAGCCTAAAGTGAGAAATGCAGATATTGCCGACTACTGATGGTAAACGAAACAATTTTGAGTGGTTCAGGACCAACTGCTCGGGCTCTGACGTTTATGGAAAATATACTGGAAAGCTCGACGCCATGACCTCCTGATTATAATAGCCATAATTATTCTTCTTGGCGCACTGAGAGCTTCAAATGCTGGTTTGCAGGTTCTCAACTGCAGGTGAAGAAATTGGTACAGTAGTCAGAGGCTTGGAAGCAATGTCTGGTAAGAATTGCAAACGATACAGTTGCTCTTAGTGGCGTAAGATATCTTGCGCCGGCGGGAATTGCTTGCCTAGAAACCGAGAAGTTGCCCACATGTTTACTGCCTTATTAGAAGGTAAAATAGAGGTCGCTTCCACACGGTAGACCATAGAGTCATATCCTGGCATGAACAATTCATGACACATCATGAGAGAACAGGTTGCCTAGGAACTGCGCCTATAAATATTATCTCGCTTCAGACCCCAAGGCCTTTGCTGCGAAATTTCGTTTTTGTGAAAGCACACTTTCTGTATCAGCACATTTTACCAGCTGATGGCGATGCGGTAAAATTTATTTATTTATTTATTTATTTATTTATTTATTTATTTATTTATTTATTTATTTATTTATTTATTTATTTATTTATTTATTTATTTATTTATTTATTTATTTATTTATTTATTTATTTATTTATTTATTTATTTATTTATTTATTTATGTGTGCCCACCAACAGCACCTACTAAGGACCGACTTACCCATGTTCAAGTGCTGTTCACATGGGACCCCATTACGGCCCATATTCTTGACTGTGCTCAAAAGAGCATTCCAGAGACCACTCCTAAAACCCTCCCCAGACCTAGACCATGGTGGAATGAGGAGTGCAAGCGTGCACGTTCCGAACAGAATAAAGCATGGACACTCTTACGCCGCTATCCTACGGCAGACAACCTGCTTAAGTTTAAACGGGCAAAAGCCAAAGGAAAGCGGACACGGCGCTTAGCAAAAAACGAAAGTTGGACAGGGTTTATATCGTCTATAAACTCTTACACAGACTCTCGCAAAGTATAGACTAGGATAAAGAAACTAAGAGGCTACAAGACCAACCCTACTCCCCTTGTAAGTAGTGTGGGTAACACAATAAAAGACCAAGCAGATGCTCTCGGCAAACATTTTGAACACGTATTCAGTTCCTCTCATTACACACAAACATTTTTACAGCACAAGAAAGCAGCTGAGCGCCAGCCCCTTCGTGTGGACCGACGCTCAAACGAAGGATACAAGGCACCATTTACGATGCCCGAACTAATTACTTCATTGTCCACATGTGGTAAGTCAGCCCCTGGAGCTGACAGAATCAGCTATGAGATGATGAGGCACTTACACATTGACACACTCTACACAATACTCTCTCTCTTTAACAAAATATGGCAGAAAGGCCGCTTTCCAAAAGCATGGAAAGAGGCAATCATTGTACCTCTTCTAAAAGAGGGGAAAGAACCATCATTTGCTGCTAGTTACAGGCCTATTTCCCTGACCAGCTGTTTGTGTAAGCTCCTGGAAAAAAATGATATACCGGCGACATTTTTACTTTCTGGAGTTTCATGGTGTTCTAGACAAAAATCAGGCAGGGTTTAGGTCTGGGAGATCAACTACAGATAATCTGGTTGCGTTTGAATCGTATGTTAAAGACGCTTTTGTCCATAACCAGCACTGCTTCTCTGTATTCTTTGATATGAAGAAAGCCTACGATAGAACGTGGCGATATGGCATTCTATTGGACTTGCAGTAGTTTGGCCTTAGTGGCAATATACTCAATGTCATTCAAGACTATTTGTCTGATCGCACATTTCGTGTCCGTGTGGAGACTGCCCTGTCTAGAACATTTGTTCAAGAAAATGGCGTACCCCAGGGAGGAGTGCTGAGCTGTGCACTGTTCATTGTTAAAATGAGTTCTCTTAAAACTGTGCTGCCTCGGACTGTTTTTTACTCCGCCTACGTTGACGATATCCAAGTTAGCTTTAAATCCTGCAATCTGTCGATATGTGAACGTCAAATCCAATTAAGTGTCAACAGGTTGGTTACATGGGCTGAAAGAGATGGTTTTAAGTTTAATGCTGATAAAAGTGCTGTTGTTGTCTTTTCTAGGATACGCGGTGTACAACCTCTTCCTTGCATCACGTTAGGTCAGCCCATACCAGTGAAAAAGGAACACAGGTTCCTAGGTATTCTGATCGACAACAAGCTTACATTCATACCACACATTAAATTACTAAAACTAAAATGCCTGAACACAATGAACATTTTAAAGGTACTATCTCATCAGTCCTGGGGTACAGATACAAAATGTCTGCTAGCACTTCTTAATAGTGTTGTTAGGTCAAGAATAGACTACGCCTGCATTGTATACCAGTCTGCAACCAAAACAGCGCTCAAAATGTTGGACCCAGTATACAACTTGGGGCTTCGCTTGGCCACAGGAGCATATCGAACAAGTCGTATTCCATCCCTTCATGTCGAATCAAACCAGTGGTCTCTAGGGTACCAGCGCGCCTACACTGCTCTGATGTATGCCGCAAAGATGACTTCTTTGAAGGAACACCCTCTGAATACCATAATAAAAAATACCACAACTGATCATTTCTTTGAAAACCGACCATCCATAGCTCCACCTTTCCCGCTGGCAGTTTCACACCTCGTCAGCGAGTTCCAAGTTCCTCTCACTGATGTCTACTGTACCTCAGTTTATGATTTGGTCGCTCCGTGGGACACTTTCCCAATTCACTGTGACATGTCCTTTAGAGGAATTCAAAAGAAAATTGTACCAAACTTTGTCCCCACTCAGCATTTTCTGTTCCTCCGTGACAAATACAAGGCAGCTGAATTTCGCACAGATGCTTCAAAAACTACCACAACCGTATTTTGTGCTGCAAATGGCCCCCTACTTAATATATCCAAAACAATGAACAGGAACACAAGTATATTCACTGCAGAGGCGCACGGTATTCTACTGGCTTTGAACCACATTCTTCGAAGCAAAGGTAAGAAGTCAGTTATATACACAGACTGTCTCAGTGTCGTCTCAAATCTTTCATCTGGGAAGGTCAGTAGAAACCCTACTTTTAATTGTGTTTTAAGAGGTCTCCACTCTGCTTATGGCCTGAAACTCTTTGTCACAGTCTGCTGGGTTCCTGGCCACTGTGGCATTCCTGGAAATGAAGCTGCTGACCGTAGTGCTGCAGCTGCCGCCCTTCGAAGCAGCATAGACATAAACAAGGTCCCATATCAAGATCTGAAACCTTTTGTAAAAAGGAAGCTGCGGGACCACTGGCAGCAACAATGAGACAGAGAAGCAGAGAATAAACTACATGTCGTTAAACCCAAAATAGAGAAGCCCCCTGCTGAAAAACATGACAGATTTGTGGAGGTAGCCTTATGCAGATTGAGAATTGGCCACACACACATCACACAGTAATACCTCTTAACAGACGCAAACAAGCAACACTGTCATTGGTGTGGGGGGCAGCTCTCAGTTCTTCATATCCTTATTGAATGCGAGATGTGCAAAATAGAAAGAAAACGTCACTTTCATGAAATATACACTCATTGCATACCCTTGCACCCTTCATTATTTTTGTCAGATAGTCCCATGTTTTCTTACAGAAGAATCTTTAATTACCTTGCCGATGTTGACTTCTTGAAGTACATAACATACTCCCCATGATCTCACTTGTCCTCATGTTCCGCCACAAAACAATGGCGGTATTGTGGGGTTTTTAACAACTTGCATACCAATATTTCTTACTTTTAATTATGGCCCTATACACCAACTTCCATAGTTTAATTTTAATGTAGTGAATTTTTCAGATTAAATTTTAATATGCCTCATAGCATCCCACCATTGTCATGGCGCTCTTTGCCCTCGTCGGCCTTGCGCCATAAAACCCTAAATCATCATCATCATCATCATCATCACATGGGACCCTTTTCAACCTCAGTCCTCAAGTAACTCACTTGAGTACTTGCTCAGTACACAGACGCATAAACGAGATGGCTTGGCTTTCACCTTGTTGCCCTCTACTCTACGGCCTTGCAACGGTACGAAATATACATCTGGTGGCAGCTCCGTTGTGGTTCTTGGGTGCTTACTTGTGCACCATAATCAAGCTTTCTGAAAAGCTGACCCATCAACAGAGTCAACTAAGGATCGATTTGTTTTAACATGGCGCCTTCGTGTTCTACAGATAGAGCAAAAATACCCTATGAAATCGAGTGTTCACGCGCACAGCGAAAAATACCCCGTATTGATCGCGCATTGTTCCAAAATATGCGGGTCTCCAATAAGGGTCTTACGTGGACCCTTACCGGGGCGCTACAAAACCGTCAGATGAAAACCTTCGCCGGGGTTTTGTGCCTGCGGATGACAGCTCCACGGCACCACGCCCGCAATTACGGCTGAGAGACCTAACAATGAACATTTTGCAGACTGCTTTTTGCTTCGCTTTTCTCTGCCTCGTTGTCTTTTCTCTTATTTAACCTTTTGTTTTATTTCTAAGGTAGGGATATTTTCTGTTCGCTGTTGAGAAATAAACAAGCTTTGTAGTAACAAAGAAGGAAGTCCTGCAGCACTTTTTGTGAAGCAACACTTATAGCCTAGCGAGGTGTAGCCATGCAAACTTCTTTCTTGGAGATAGCAGCACGACTTCTGAATAATGATTTTCACATGAAATTATTCCACATTTCTCCTTAAATTTTTGTGAACTTCGACAGTCTCCTCTTCGAATTTCTGTTCTTACGACTACCAAATGAATGCTTACAATGCCGTGTTCACAGTTCACGAAATGAACAACTATTTACCATAAGGTATTTTATGACAAGGAAATAGCAGTGCAATATTGGTAGTATAATATGATCGCACAATGAATGGCTACCACGGACTTACAGTTGTTTTACAAGCCACCTTGCTTCTAAACTGCGCAGCTTCTGCCGCTGGGGTCACGTGACTTTTGGGGCGATTCGTGTTGACGCCGCCAAAGACGACGGTCCCTTTTGACGATTGATGATACACATGTCTTTCTCCTTGATATTGTAGATCAGCGTGCCTTTTCCTCTATTACAATGTAGTTTCCAGCGTCCCTGCAATCCTGTGTCTTCCTTCTATCTCTACAGGCATCCTAGCGTAGTCACGGCTTCCTTTGGGTGACATGTGCCCGTCCAGCCGTACGAAGAGGAGTTGTGCAAAAAAGGGCCCGGTGGCTGGAACGATCGATACATGTTTTAAATGGATGTGGGCATCTCGGTGGAAAATACTTCCCCCTCTGAGCAACCGCCCAAAGGGGGTTTGCAATGTGAACGTCCTCTCGCTTTTCTACTTGCGAAGCAGGACAAATCGATCCCGTGCGACTGGCCACCTCTCGATCTTTGAGGGAAAATGCACTTAAGTGCCCAAAAAAAGAAAATACAGCGTCGGCACTTTTGTCCAGCTGCCTGTGCCAGTCCGGTCGGAGCATTACAGAGGGAGCTACAATGCGGGGTGCAGTGTACAACAATGCTGGAACTAAACCGCAGAATACAAGGTCAGCTGAAAGACGGGCACTGTAGCAAGACGCCTGCTGGTTTATGATTCTTTACTTGTGTATTCGCCGGACTTGATTCCAAAATTTGTTTAAGAAACATGAAATCATCAATTAAAGCTCAATGGATGATGTGCTTGTTGCAATTAGCCCGCCGAACTTCTAATGTTTCATGTGCAGCTTTCCCGCTCATGGCAGTCCTTTCAACAGAGATTACTCTGCAAGTTTTTAGCGAAATGGAAATATCATTTTGCACAGCTAATATTTGAGGTGAATACTTGCTTTGTGCACAGTTTCAAGTCGTGCACGTTGCGCGACTGGGTTCCTGAGCCATGGGAACTATCCCATAGAAATGCATGGGGAGTTAGATTTGACAGCGAATTACACAAAAAGATATTCAGAAACCTGAAATGTTCTTTTAGCGTTTTAATCTTCACGTTAACGTCTAGCTTTATGCCAAATATCATTTTCCTAAAGTGGTTTTTCTAGGTTCCCGAGAGGTTGTAATTTTGAGCGAGAAAGCTGGGTATGTCTAGCGTGCTGCGGCTAACGGAAGCAAGCGATATGAAGGGAAACCTATCAAAGATCTTACAGCAAAAAAAAAAAAAGACAATCGTCACAGTTACATGTAACCGTTTCCCTATAAGTGAGATGAAAATGTTATGACAGGGGGTATTTTTTCCTGAAGTAACAGTGATTTACAACATTGAAATTTAAATAGACGTATAAGAAATACAATGACTATTTGACGAGCAACTAAAAATATTGTTAAGCGGGAACGTAACACAGTCATCTATGAAACGAAAAAAAAAATATTTAGGAAGGGGAGTATACAGTTCATAACAAATTTCAAAGCGCACTGTATGGATCCTAGGTAATTAACGAGACCAAATACAATGTTTATACAGTTTATTGTGACATGAAACACAATTTAGACGCATAAAAAATAATACAACCTCTAAGGAAAACACACAAGTTAATTTAGGGTATGGAAAGTGATTTATAAACACTGTATTTACACATGCGCAAGTGCAAGTCTTGCCTGAGTATAAAACGTTACATAAGACCCTGTCCACTTGGCGAATTTTGTGAATATAGCTCTTTTTGTGAATATAGCGCGTTTAGAACTACCGTACCCCTTCCATACGTCATCAATTAGATTTGGTTGTCGGCATTGACGACTTAGTTGCACGGCCGGTGCCCCCAATTTAACCCGCCGCGGTGGCTCAGTGGCTAAGGCGTTGCGCTGCTGAGCACGAGGTCGCGGGTTTGATTCCCGGCCGCGGCGGCCGCTTTTCTGATTGAGGAGAAAAGCAAAAACGCCCGTGTGCACGAGATTTCGGCGCACGATAAAGATCCCCAGGTGGTCAAAATTAATCCGGAGCCCTCCACTACGGCGCGCCTCATCGCCTGCGCTGCGTCGGCGCGTTAAACCTTACAATCAATCACCCCCAATTTAACGGATCAAAAATAAGTTGTTTCAATACCTTTTACATTCCCCAAGAAAAAATAATAATTTGTGTTTCGAAAATCGGCGGTGAACGAAAAGAAACAGGATCAGAAAAAATGAGCATCAAAGCAACGGTCGTACAGGAAGTTAATGACACAGATCTCGAATTCGGCAGGGGAAACGAGAATCGGAATGGAATGTGTGGTAAAGCGCTCACCGTACTTCGCACTAATTGCGACCCTCATTACGATTTATCAATGGCCCCAACTGGGAGAAAAACAACCGCAGACACGGAGCGTGCCCCGTTCTTTCATCCTAATGCTCTTCATTCTGATCATACCTGCTTTCCTCATGGCGCAAGAATGAGGGCCGCGTGCGTTAGCGCGTAGCTGCTGCCGGTGGTATTGTATTTTAAGCGAGAGGTAATATATATATTGCACAAACCCAGCCTTTGTTTTAAACACGAGCGCGCCAGAGTGGATTGCTCGCGTAATTCGTTATTTCAGTCAGAACCATAATCGCAATGTTTCTTATTGTTATGTTTTGGTACGATTTGTTTTTGTTCCCAAATACCAAGATGTTTATAACGAAGACACTCAACTACACATAGCAACTGGAGAAATATAGAAAAATATTGAAAAAAAGCACGCTTTTGCTCGTTAAAGACTGCAGCAGTCAAAAAAAGGTTGGGAGAATAGAGAGTTGGCAAACTCCTTCAGTGAAAGCGTGCTTTCCTTAAAATATTCGAATTCTTTATTTTGTATAAAATTTATTTCGTGTAATTTCTATTTTGTATAAAATATCCCAGATTTTACTTTGTAGGCTTACTTACTTAAACAACATTTACAGGCGCCGTGAAAGGAGCAGCCTTAATGCCTCATCCACGATCGAACAACGCATGTTTTGCCTGTAGAGCGCCTAACTAACTGGTTGTGCTGACAGAAAACAAGACACAAAATTTTCGTAATATGTTGCTCTTATGACGCTCCGAGCTCCGAAATACCACGGTTTATTAATTAACAATGCCCTTCAACTGATCACCGTAATAAAATTGTAAAAAGAAAGTCTAGTACATTTTATGATAGCGTTGTTACGTTCGTTTCATTTTAGAAACGACGCCGCGTACTCTAACTGAATTTCCGCGTTTACTGCTTACAATGTTGTAAACGTCACCATGGGCAGTTCTCCGTTTTACTTGCACTCGCTGAGCTTTAAGCGCACATCTGCGAATGCCAGGTTTTTCGTGGTTTCTGTCAGGTTCGTTAGCTTTTACTAATGACAATCTTCCTTTGATCAGTGAAAGTGGGTATTACAAAGTCTCAATGGTTTTCGTAGGTTATGTACGAGATTGGTAGGGAAGATGTTTTTTGTTTTAAACGTCACCCACAAGCTTTGTTGGCTAGTTGAGCCATTTGTGGCGACACTCTGTGGACGGTGACATGTTTTATGCGTGAGAAAATAACTAAGCTTCTGCAACCTCCCCTTTATTTTATTGCATTAGCGTTGCATTCGTTCCACAATTCTACTCATGATTTCCCGGTAGCGTTGGGCTTTATGTGTGTGCCATGAAACACACCACGAAAGCATGAACATTGGCGACCAATTTTATTTTAAGGCTTCTCAGTAGGGTGCACTCCTAAGTGCGCTGCTCACAGTATTTCCTTTCACGGCCCTGCACATTCTCCCGGTCTCCATTGTGACTTGCTGTGTTTATGGCGCCATGTATCCAGTTCGAAATATTCCCGGCGTTCTGAGAGTCTGCTTGTTCCCTGGTTTTCGTTTTTGCACAGCACTCTGTTACTTGTCTTTGTAGAGACTCCTGAGTCCCGTATGAACGTGAATGACTATCGTAAATTGTTCTCAAAATACGGCTGCTTTTGTGATCCCAGTGCAACCTTCATATTCACTCTGTCGACTCGAGGAGGGCAAAAGCGGCAAATGCATTCGGATCAATAAATACGAAGGAACTGGGATGGTTGCTTTTTCATAATGGAGCAATAGTATGCTTCAGTCGGAACCTCTTGGCAAACAAAGAATGCCGTAACTGTTTTTATCAACCAAAGATTTTGTTTTAATCGTAACCGCAGTGATAAGACCTGGCAGTCAGGTGGTAATTATTATAGCCATTGTGAAGCGCTGCCTCCTACAAAAACATTCTAAACAGCGTTAACAACACAACGACAAGGAAGAGGGGACGGAAAACGGCGCTGACTCTCAACTAAATATTTAATCAGAATAAAACACACATATATGCAATCAAACACCGCACCTGTCTCTAAACGTCATCACTCCACAGCGGTGCACCAGCAATCTTTTCGTAGCCCACTTGATCCCCCCCCCCCCCCCCCCCAAAGAAAAACACGACACAAGGCATCGTCTTTGACAGGAAGGCAAATTCCTTATTGTACAGTGTCACAGATGCATGACTAATGCACTTCCCTTCACTTTTTCCTATATGAAACGCTTCCACCAACTCTCTAGTTAACTCGCCATTGTGGCACCAAAGAATACACGTGTCCGCATACACTGGGTTGCATTTTTCTTGACTGTTTTCATCGTAGGCCTTACAGTGCCGAGTGATATGTGCAAATAAATTATTGTTGAGAGAACCACGGTGCTCCATGAGCCGTACATTGACCCACCTGCCTGATCGGCCAATGTACACATAACCACAAGAAAACCCTAAGGAGTATACGATGCCCGTCGAGCAGGGAACAAAAGGTGACACATGTTTCACACTGCACCCGTTGCCAGCTTTCTGTCTTGACAACTTATTTTTTACCGTTTTACATATTATCCCAAGTTTATTCGGGGCCGAAGAAACAACCCCAACCCTGTAAAGACCGGCTACATTTTTCAGGCCATGTAAGATACGATGCATGTAGGGGATAACAGCGATCCGGTTTCTTCCAACCGGACGTCCATCTTCACATATCACTCGGCCCTGTAAGGCCGCAAGCTGACTAACAACTGAAAGTTTTTTTGAATGTCAACTTGTATACCATCTAAACAAAAAAAAAAGAAAACAGGTTCACTCCAAGTATGTAATCTCCTCTCCTTGGGGGTCGCCTAGATATTGAAGGTTCTTGTCGCCTAACGCTTAAAAAGGGATGCTAATACAGGTGTGTCGAAGCAGTGGAATTTCGAAATTTTGGATAAAATTTCAGCAGCCAGGAGGCTTAGGAAGTTCGTCGACTTCCATGCAAGACTTCCTTGCGTCGCCTTGGACCTCGATGTTGTTTCTTGCTATTGCAAGTTCGGTCAGTTTCTTGTCCTCAGGACCACTTTGGGTAAATAAGTATTTTATACATATGCCATCGCATTAGGCAGCTGTTGGCGGGGTCACACGCTACCAAGTTTGCCATCCGAAAAAAGAAATAATACCCATGGTTGGACATAGTCTTGAGGATACTAAGGGGTCAGACACTCAAAAAATTAAAGGCATTCCACTCAACGTGCAGGCTGTCGGAGATGCAGAGCAGTGACTTAGCTTAATGGACTCTGGCGCCGTTATCCGCCCTGTGTTACCATCTATACCGCTCTTCGCCTCCCGGTCTCACTCCTGTCTTGATGATCTGACGGAGGTTTGTCCAATGTAATTTGAATTTCCCGCCTTCGCAGTGCTCGTGCGCCCCCAGCCTAGGACAGCGCGAGCGAGAGTTCTGTTCTTTTTGTGCTTGCTTTCATGTCGCATGTTCCCGCGCCTTACTGCGAAGTTTGGAGCGCGTCGTTTTTTGGCGGCACTTTTTGCGCTTACTATCGTAAAAACAAACCCAACGGGCGTTCGTAATTAAATGGATGCGAGGGTTACCGGTCATATACACAGATTTTGTCGGAAATGAACCTGCATTTTTTTTGCGCTAAACAACGGGGAGATGTATGACAAGCGCCAGCGGTTCAGAAGTTTTGTAAGCTTATGATTATTAATTCGCTTGTTTTTCAAAGCCTCCATTTGGGTCCATTACGCTGTAACGTTGTGGGGTTATACGTTGGTCCCTTATCTCGCTGCGCCGCATGATTCCGGCCGTGGCTAGATATTGTGACAGCGAATGAGCTACGACGACAAGGCGGCCACTTCAAGTCCTCTGCACTAAATAAACGAACCTCCTAATCTCCTAACTTGCTTCGCGTCACCTCTGTACTGCCTCAGTAATATATATTTTGTGACATGGCGGAGACATCCTCAACGTGTCCTTCCAGCACCGCCCTACCTCGGTCTTATAGCGATCGTAAGGGCAGCGTGTGACGCGGCCTGCTGCCGCGTAAGGATATTCAGCACTTATTAGCGCTGATGGATCAGCGAGCATAAAGTGTATGCCTAAAGGCTCAACAGCCTTTGAAGGAACGAGGCGACGTTGGGTTAACACTGCAATTTTCATTTTACATCTTTATATTGTATAAAACTTTACTTATTTTCCCAAATTGGGAAGTTTACGAAGTGTTTTTTGAAAGAACCCGCCTGTTCTCCCTGTCAAGAGAATTTTAACGGATTGAGTGCTCTGTCTTCGCTGCCGACTTGCGATCTTTCAGGAATTCTTCAATGAAAGGCTATTTTAAGCAGTTGAAATGGGTAACGCTGCTGCTGAAGTATTTTTTTATATTTTTCTAAGAGCACACAACCCCTTGCTTCTTCTAATTTTTTGCGAGTGTGCTTGTTTCTGTTCTTTTTTTCTGTTTTGTTCTTGCATTTAAACGCGATAAATAAAAATGTCTTTCTGTGCCGGTTCAGGTGTTGGTGCCAACTTGCATTTGGCTGCCCACTTTTTTGCCGCATACACGGGATGGCGTTGCTCGAGTTTTTAAATGAAAACCTGGTGTCTTTTCATAATTGGAAGAAGGAGGTGTGGATAAGATAGAAGGAATCCGAATTATAGCCAGTAGATTGATCACAGGAATAAACGTCGTCAGCGTCTTGTGAAAGGAAAACAGCAAAATCAAAACCACGGGAAACAGTTTTGTTTTTCGGAGACATGGTATGTTTATGAACGTCACAAAAAGCCATCCTTTGTTGAATAAGAAATACATGGCAGGAAAAGAACATTTTAACATATGTGATGAGTTGGCCTATATTTATCGAGTTGAAGAAAGAACACCTTGACTAGCAGATTTTAGACGGTGCTGACACGAGTTAGCACCGACGAGAGTTTCAAATTAACAATAAAACATTGATCAGTTATTGCGTCATTGCATTGAGGACCGCATTGAAGCTGGTTATTTAAGGAACCTTTACTACGGCTACGACGCATTCTTTACGGAATTTTTGTTTATTGATGGAATGGCTGGGGGAATTTCTCGCGGTCCTTCAATGATGCCTCCGCATGACATAACTCGTGCCCTGTCGGATTCGGGGATACGGTTAAAATTACCATGAACCGGTGCTCGCTTTGCACCCTGAACAGGAGACAAAGGTAATTGGTCTCGCATATGACGGCTTCCAAACTGCAGTGGCTGCAAAAACGTAGCCTGCACACAAGAATTGGCCAAAAATTCTGGCAGAACGATTTCGCCTTTATTGTAACATCGATGTCCCTGCCGGAGAATCCAATGGGCGGTCGTCAACGATGCTCGAGACGGTGACCACCTTCCAATTGCGCTACGCATTGTGGTATAGGAAAGAAACGTCTGGGGACCTACAGGGTGACGGCGCTGGTAAAGTAGCACAAATTTGTTGCATACCTAGAAAAATGTTAATGACCACCCACGAAACTGTGATGTTTACAAGAACCAGTGACTGGTGAGTGGACACGTGCTACGAATCACCTTGAAATAACTGTGGAAGCCCAAGTTACGGACACCCATCTTCTACCGCTATGAAATCACTGAATGCAGGCTTTGCAATGCTAGTGAGATTCGGGCCCTGTGACAGGCCATTGACCAACCTGCGTGCCTTGCTGAGGAATGCAGCAGCAAGCTGCAGCAGGAGCGTTGCGCATCGTATGCATCGTGCGCATCGTATCTGTAGAAGCCACGAAGCAATTTCCGTGAAATGATGAAAACACGCAAAAGTTGAACTAAGGCGGCAAAGGCGCTAGGGCGTTTTCGTAATGCCCACAACGAGTTCTCTGAAGTAATTGGCTTGAAATTGTTCCCGCAGGCAACGGCGAGTTGCGAATAATGTTTGGGAGAGATTGGGATAGATTAGTCCTCCGCGTGAGGTCGACCAGCCGTTCGTTCTAGAGCAAGAGTAAGGTTTTTTTTTTTTTTTTTTTCAAGCAAAGCTTTACTGCTTTCGCCCAGCGGATTCGCACAGGACGCGCAAGTTAACCTTTGACCGGAGACACACCCGCGGCGACACACCCCTCGTAGCGCATCGTGTGATTCGCTGGGCCTGCTTTCGGAGCTGCGCACGAGGCCCTGTTTTAATTCGTTCTGCTCACGTAGCGGCGGCGGCCGCGAAGGGAGCGGCCGCTAAGCTGGTGTCAGTCGACCAAACCCGCAGTTTCCCACGCATGTGCCGCTGGATCGTGTCGAGCTATGTGACTCATCTTGCGCGGCGTTCGCAGTGAAAAAGGAATGCCGCGTTTTCCGATAATGAAAGCGACGCCGGGCCTCCTTCTGTGAGCGTTCCACGGGACCGAACGGCTTTGAGTACTAGTAGTATGTTTGTGTTTATTGGCGCAAAGCTGTCTATAACCAAAGAGCGCCAGACTCTATTAGGTGGTCTTTCACTGTCAGGTTCAGGCATAAAATTTGTATGAGTAGAATAGAATGCTCCCTAAAAATGTATATATGGGTGTAGAGAACCCGTAGAATAAAACATGGAGACGCTCCGAATGATTGATAAAAGAGGAGTGTGATTGAGGCGTGACACCGTCTGGAGCCTCAGAGGGGGATGCGCTATCGGGGCTCCCTGGGCACACAAAAGGATCACCAGGACATCCCTCAAGGATGAGAGGGTCTCAAGTCACGCCCTGTACGATATAAGCTTTAAGACGTTGATATCCGCAAGTTAGTTTAGAACCCATTGGTAAGTGAACATTGGTTCATGACCTAGGAAAAGTTTGAGCCGTGGTCGGCAATACACCTACATTAACTGTTAACCAAGCGAAACCAAGACTCAACCAGATAAGGCCAAGCTTTAACTTTGCATATCCAAGGTTAGCTGGTGAGCTAAGCCGCAACCATTTCTGATGGGGTGGGGTCTTCAACGTTCTGCAATATTCAAGACTGGTACAAGCTAGCTCTGGTCAACATCAGGTCTACCCCAGGAGTAGGAAGAATCAGTAGTGATCCCATTTCCTAAACCAGACAAATTGCTGACATGCGCTGGAGGTTTGCTCCCCACTTTCCTCACATCGAACGTAGCGAAGTTAGTAAAGCGCATGACACATGTCGCCGAGATTGATTACTGGAAGACCGTAGCCTGCATCCCCATGCAGAGACAGGTTTCTTGCAATGCCTGTCTCTTCAAGAGGTGTTCGTTCAAGTACATCAGACCGAATATTCAACGGAATACCTAAGAAGGGGTGGTAGACAAGGTAGAGAAGGCCTAGAAACTCGATGGAGAAATGAACGAATACATAACCAGTGCCATACATAACCACTCTTTTGGAGCTCTTTGCCCCAGCTGGCCTTGCGCCATTAACCTCCAACCGTCAATCAACTGAGATATGAACGAATATAATTCAGGCGCCAACCAAGGTCTCGGCAAACACGAAGTGTACATGTGCCTGGAAATCTTAGCATCGGTCTGATGATGATGATGAATGTTGTGGCCCGTACTAGACTGCTTAAATTAATTTGTAGAGTTTATTGCGTACGTGCCTTTCATCAGGAAATGAAAGTACGAGATGACAGAAATTTCACAACGTTGCAGCGCTGCGCTGGTGAGTAAAAGCGATCATTCCCCCCCCCCCTTCCTCCAACACCTCCCGACTTTGGCGGTTCTCGTAAATTTACACATTTCATTCGTTGATTATAAGGTTTTAAGCACCGACGCTACACGGGCGATACGGAGCACCTTAATGGATGGTCTCGTGACTGCATGGTCTCAATGCCCAGAAAAGAGGCTTTTCTATACGTCTATACATTTTTCTCATGCTCCTGCCGACGCTCGCCTGTGCAGCCGCCACGTTTTTCGTTCTATTCTTTCTGCAACGGGGTCCCTCCTTGCATCTGGAACTGCTTCAGGACAACCGGCCACGCTAATAGGTTATCCAGGCATTCATCACCAACTATTAACGGGCGCGTTGAATGAAAGATGAACGAGCGACACCGCCTCTTTTTTAGAAACCTCTAGACGCCCGATGATGGTTTATGCCATGGCTTTGGCTGCGCAAATTTCCTCACACGCAAATTTCCTCACACCACCGACATACGCATTCAGCGAATAAATAAAGTGAGCAACGTACGATTCTGTTAATCGAGCAACAACATTAGTGTTTTCGTCGTTGACAAGCTGTGGCAACATCTCCACTGTAATTAAACGGACGCTTAGCGCGGGACCAAAATTAATGGCAGCGGTGCAGCCATGCGGCCCCGTTTTCGGGCTTCGGTGATGGTAATGCGGTTTGCGTGAAGCTGAAGCATATTAATGGCACGTTGCCTAGCTGTCAGGACGTCGAAGAATATTCGCTGGCGTGTTCGTCGACGGTTGATAAGGGAAGGAGGGGAAGGACGAGCAAACTCTATTAAAGCGAGCCCTAAGTGCCGATGTCTTGGCGCTGCGTTTCTCTAGTCCGGGACGCCGCGGCCTGCGCTGGCCACTCGGGCCTACTCCACCAGGCCACGCTGGGAGGAAAGCTGAGGGGAAAAAACTGTTACCATGGCACATTGTTCGGTCATTTATAAAACTCTGAGGCGGGGCTACACCAACCTACGTTTTGTTGACAAGTAGGTAAAGATGTGAGTGATCCTTCACTTAAGCGGTAGTTGCGCAACCGTCTTTTCATGACAGTAACTCTATTCAAGCCTCAGTCGTGCGTGTTCGGGGTTTTTCAGTTGAAAACTCGCTTATGAAAAAGGCTAATACACCGTAAAAGGAGAAGTCGATGCGAGTATACAAGGGCCTGACGTTAGTCTTAATGCCACTTTTTGAGGCCTAACCTCGTCAACCGATACTGGCAGCTGAATGGGCAGTGAGTACGATGTTGCTTGGCACAGGGGCTCCTGAAGGGGTGGGAGTTCATCTTTTGGCCCTTCCTGTTGTCAGGAAGAGAGTGTCGGCACCCGTTGTCCAGGCACCATTACAAAAGGCATGGCTGCTACAAAAGAATGGACGCCACCCCTCTCTGTGAGGGTGGGTGTCCAGCGCAGCTGTTGTAAACCGCTACACATGCTTATGGCCGATGGTAAGAAATGTTCCTCGTTTTCTTGACGGGCTTGTCGCTTGCACTTTGGTTCTCAGGCGGAAAATGCTAGATCCTGTCTCATGTGCTCGGCGTCATGGGCGACAACTGCCTGGACCTGCCTATCCTGACGCATGCGCTAGCCGTCGAATGACGTTAACACCACCCCACCCCCCCCCCCTCTTTCTAGAGTAGCTGCAAGCCTAATATGTACCAGAATACATGGGGGGAGCGGGTTCCCATTGTTTACGGGCGCCTTATCATCCATCGCGCGGTTTAAATGCTTGTTTTTGTCTTTTCTTCCCATGAATACTGAGCTCTATGCAGCTGCAGGCATGATGACCCGTACGCATCCGTTCTGCGTCTTGGGCGAGTGCTGCTGAGTCCTGCCGGGGTTGTTGTTTACTACACAAAATTTTCCGACCAACGAGAGACTGACAGCTTCGCTGTAATAATTAATGTCATTCCATACCCTGAAGGTGGATGACCAGACGAGCTCTTTGTGGGGTATTGGTTGGTCGTAAGCTTGCGCTCAAACCGCGCCGTTACGCTGGAGTAACCGTTTGCTGGTTTTGTAGCGACGCCGACGTCTTGCCTTTGCCGCGTCGAGGAATTTGGGGTCATGACGGGCATCGTCCAACGCTTCGCGTCCGCGGCCCGATAGCCATCGGTTACCGCCACCGTTCGCGTTCACACCCATGGCGCCAGTTTATTAAAGACGATAGTCTTTCTTGGGCCACTTAAACTCAAAATTTTAAATGCAGAGCATTTCAGTAACTCACGATGCCACCCGCGTTGACGTCCGTAGTCCGCATCGCTCCCCCTACACTATATAGAAAAATAATACTTACCGGCGCCAGGTTTCGAACCCACGAATCTGCGGGCGGAACGCAAGGTACATGGTGCTCTACCCATTGCGCCACAAAGCCGACACAGAATGGAAGGTGATGAACGCGCCTTATATCCTTGACTCATTCAACCGTCGGCCACAGGTGCGCCCTCTCCCCCGCGTCCTCCTCGCCTTCTCTCCGCTCGCAACACCCTCTCTCGCCGCGTTCGGTTCGGGCGCACAACAGGTGGGGACGTGCGAAACACCCTCTCTCGCCGCGTTGGGTTCGCGCTGAGCAGCAGTCGGTTCGCGCGCAAGAACCGGTGGGGGCGCTCGCATGGCGGTCTCTCGCCGCGGTCGGTTCGAGCTTAAACCACATATGTCGTTCGCGCGCGCTCCGGTCGCTAACATCTGTGGTGATCATGACGTCAACATCACGCGTTCGTGTGGTGGCGCGATTTCGGCGCTATAACACTCTCTCGCGCTGCATTTGATCGTGCCCCTCGCGAGAGGGATGTTTTTTTTTAGCCCTCTCTCAACATCGCCCGAGCGCTTGAAGACGCTTCGCGTCTAATTGGCTCACACGAGGAAGCGTTGCGCAAAGACTTAAAAAATAAAAAAAAGAAACCAAACCACCAAAGGAAGGAAAACCTTTTTGGTATGTCTGTCTGTCTGCCTCTCTGTCTGTCTGTGACTCGATTCAGCCACCCGGCCAATCTAAAATTGATATTGCGCAATAGTCTTATATACTCACAGCCAAACGCAAACGTGTAAGCCCGGTTTATATGTTCACACTTGTCAACTTTGTTGAACAATAACAAGACATTACGCCAATACAAGACAAGAAATTAGTACACAAGGGACATTTAAAGTGTTCCTTTATTAAAAAAATTCATGGATGCTTGGTTTTTTGATAGCAAATGATGTTCTAAATCTACTGCAGAAAACCGCCGCCTCCTGGCGGCATATGAAAAATCACGCGGCGACAGCAACAAAAGGTTGCACTACCTAGGTTCTACGTTCTACTTGGAACGCACGTGGAGCACGGCCACGCGGTTCTATAAACCTTGTATTCGGCCGCCTCCATTCACGCGCGTCTCCTCCGTACTGCAGCGCTGGCATCAAGGAACCCGGCCTGTAGCAGTGGAACGCGGTAAATTAAAATCGCCTTGCGCAAACCTTTACCTTGGGATGAGCGCGACGGTACAGGAACAGCATGAGAGGTGAGCGGGAAAGCAAAGGGGGGCATCTCCTTGGCAAATGTCTACAAAGACTATCGTCTTTTGACGACATTTGCAACGAAAGGAGCAGATACGCTGCCACTCTTTTTGTTTGTGTTTAGGCTTCACTAGTGCTGGGAAGCCAGCTTGCACAGACCCAGCCAACACGAATCTTCCCTGCTGAACACAAGTTCAGTTATCAGAAGTCGGTTTTCGGGGGAAACACACGCCGTCTTTCATCAAAATATTAAGTGCAAGAAGCGAACCTGTGGCCGAACCGAGAGGGTGTTCCTGAGTGAAGAGGACGGGAAGTGCTTTTCACAAGCAAGTAAAAAAAAATTCTGCAGATATTCACAGAATTGTCTACTACTGCGCAGCTTTAGTAGACAATTATCTACAAATTAGACAAATATTAAGCTGACAATTTTCTAATATGTCTTGAGTGTAGAGTTTTTTACATCCATTTTTTTTTGTTTTTCTAATTCCTTTCCGACCACTTATCTCCATTTACACTATTATATGATTACAGGCGTAACATTTGCGACATCTGCATTATTGGGGAAATGTTGCGTTATACGTTTGCCATTTTTCATAATTTTTTATACTTTTCTTATTCTTTAGTTTTTGAAAATATTGTTCGAAAGTTTATCGCCATTTACGCTGAACTTTTGCGAAATCTGCATTATTCTGGAAATGCAGCGCTTTCCACGTTTCGCCCTTTCCTGTAATTTTTTTAATATTTTTTTTTTTAGTTTTTTCAAAACCTGGTGGGACCAGTTATTTCCACTTTGAGCCAGATCTCACAGATTCCATTCTTGGCCGCGGTGATCGCTTTCTGATGGAGGCGAAAAGCAAAAAAGACCGTGTGTACGAGATTTCTGCGCACGTTGAAGATTCCTAGGTGGTCAAAATTAATTCGGAGCCCTCGACTACGGCACGCCTCCTCGCCTGCGTTGCGTGGGCAAGTTAGACGCTGCAATCAATAAATCACTTACCTCCATTTACGCTATTATAACCATTACACGTGAAACTTCCGCGATATCTGCAGTTTTGTGGAAATGGAGGCCGTTACGTGGTCCTGGCTGTTGGGGTACTCGGCAAAGAATGCTACGCATTAAAACGGGTTCCTTAAATATGGCTGGAGTCTTCCAAAGCGTGAAGCTCACTATGACTGAGCATATTTTACAGGAACCCATGGTCCACCTGTCTAGGCACATCGTGATTTAATTCCCACATTACTTTTTTTGTAGATTTTATTGACACTTTATTATCATTCGAGTTTCTCCTTTCCAGTCAGTTGCAGTAACTGATTTTTTTTTGCCAGTATTTTTTTTTTACGTTGTCCGGTGTATCACGCTTGAAGTGCAATTTTGAGTGCCACAGAGAGGGCACCTTTGCTCTTTCAAACAAAATAGAATGACCTCAGTTATTACATAATGTAAGATCTTTGAAGGGCATAAAAGTTTTCATGTTTCATAATATATGGTATCTGATTGAGGATTAGGTTCAAAAAGCCCGCGCTACTTTTGGCAAAAAAAGCTATTTAAACGCCGAAAAAAACGCTCTCTGGATTCAGAAATTTCTAAATACAAAAAGAGGTGAAAGTTGTAGCGCATACTATCTGAGTTTCAGAAAAATGTGGGTCGAGCTAAAGATTCCCTAACCCTCAAGACATCCTAACCATCGTCATCATTGTGGAATATAATTACACCCCCCCCCCTTACCCCCCTCCTCAAAAATCTCTACCGAAAGTCTTCGGCTTGTCTTGTCGTAGTGCTCCACTTAAAGGTACCCTAACGCTCGGCCTGAACATTGGATGTAAGAATATATGTCACTCCTTGAGGTCTAACGTAGTCAACTGGTACCTATCGGAAAAAATGTTCCACGTAGTTCAAGCTGCGCGTACGACACGTGAACTCATCATACAGAAAATATCTTTATTTTAATGGTTTAGCGCAAATAAACTACCATTTAAAAAATAATGGCGACGAGAGAGTCAAAGCACAGGGCACGAGAGAAGGTGACAATGCAATCAAACCATTCTTTTTTATGTATACCAGTAACGTGCTTTGCATACAAAGTCTTCCGTCTCAGCTGCCGCTATATTAAAAACTCCGCGACCATCGGCAAATCTGCGAAGCCTCACCTGCTGGCCTAACATTATTACCTGTGTCACCCAACTCTCGGAATGATGTCGGCTGAACAGAAGTTGAGCACTTTAAGCAACCTGCCCGGCCCTTACGCCGACATCTCAGTGTCCGCCTCTACCCACGGTATTCTTCTCGCCTTTTCTTTTTGTGTTCAGCTTTCACGTTCATGTTTTCTGTGCCTCCGGATTTGGTATACACTCCTATCCATTCAGGAATAGAACATGCATCTAGACGCCAGCTGTCGCCAATGGGCGCTCGGTAAAGGAGCTGAAGCAGCTAGTTTGGAAAACACTGCTGCAGGAAGGCAAAAAATTTACACAGGCAGTGCCTGATAAAACACCTTTTTTTAGTCTTGCCACGTACGTTTCATGTGGCGAAGGTTCCGCAATGGCGTATGATAAAGAACAGTCAATTCAATGACTAGTTTTGGGGGTGCGTGGTGAAGTTACACGGCGCACAGCAATTGTCTTGGAAAATACACACTTTAATTTAGCCTTAATTTGTAGAGTTGGTTACATGTGACAAAGTCGCAAAGTACAGCAGTGGCCTAAGGAAATAAACTTGCAATTTATGATAAGCCACAAGGTACAAACGAAACAATGCCGTGAGTAACTTTATGCCAGAAATGAATGCGTGCGCCGTTTAAAAGTGTCACGATTATCGTGAACGCTGACAGAGACTACCGATTCTACCAAGGAGACAACAACATCGTCATGAACATGATGGATGAGTTCCGGCGCCTCGAGAACCTCCACCTACTCACCGTAACACAACAGTAATTGCGGGCCTTTGCTACCGATGTGGACCCGCGGACGCGGAATTCCCTCTGGCGCTACTAAACACGAGATCACTCAACATTACGGCAACACAATGGAACCACACGGAACCCCCATGATGCTTCAAATCCTCATCAAAGTTGCACACGGGAAGATCGTGTAATTTTTTTTCACAACTTTGTTGGCTTCTATGGTAGTACCTTGGGTATGTGGACCCCCTAATCTTCCCTCATTGAATATATTCGATCCGGGCGTATATTTCTCGCTTTTTTGTTAACAGGGTTTGTCTCCCCTGTGTTTATTTTATTTTTCGCCAATTTCAAAGCACACCCTGCGGGTATTTTGATCGGTCGATCTAAGCGACAGGGAAGGTATTTCTGTACAAGGAAGCAAAAAACTTATAACCGCGTGCGCGATGCGGCGTATACGAACAAAAAATTAGTCGGCAAAGAATTATCCCCATCTTTTTTCGCGAGGTAGATTTAGACAGCTAAATCTAAGTGAAAAGCTTCAAAATGAAGCGCGGCAATAAAGATCACAGATATAACGAATATCCAGTTCACGGGAAAATACTATGGCGCGTTAAGTAGAACAAAATCACGATGGAAAGCAGCCAGATATTACATCGCAAAGAAGCGAAATTGGGACAGCGCCAATTTTTGGCTGAGTCCGCATTAGCAGCCAGCTGAAATCACACCCGGCTACGTCGCGATTCCTCTGGCACAGCGTAGTTCAATTTGCGTTCTCCGAGAAACGGGATTACAGATTTTTTATTGTGCTTTTACTCGGTTAATATGTATGTGCCCGTTAGGTTTAAAGCGAGCACGTTATTGGTCGTTTTGTTTTAGGTTCTACCCCAGCGACAGCTGTTCGAGACGCAGACCAGGACGTCCGCCTTCAAGAAAGCTCTGCTGGTGAATTGTAGAAATTGGCGCTGGTCCGCATAATGAATTTATGCGTAAAGCTAGCAAAGAAATAAAAAATATGTTTAAAACATGACGCCTCTTATACACATCTAGATCCTTTGCGCTGTATTTATAATTGTTTACATAATTTTTTGAACATATCTTTCTCACTTCAAGCGCATAGGTATACGCGGGCGCAATCTTGATCGCATAGCGACGATGCCTAGAAGTCACCGTTTTGAATGTTCCCATTTTTCTTAACTTCTTATTCTTATCTGGCCTTCCAGTATTTGGACGTATTTTGTTCCCGCGTCGCTAACGCAACTTTTTCAAGATGTAAGTCTTTTAATTCCGAATTAAGCTGTTCTGGATTGCCGGTGGGTAACTAAAAAAGGAATATTGATTTAACATACAGTTTAAACGCGATAGCCATCCCTAACGCGTGGGGTATTCAGTTATTATCCAGAGAGAAACCAGCTGCAGTTATCTTTTTGCGAATTTTAGCAATACGTGACCAGGTGGGGCCGCTTGTCGGCAGGCTTGCGAAATGGAAAATATTTATCTAGTTCTGCATAAAAACCAGGCAATTCACCACTTTTTGGGGGCAAAAACATTTTTCACTACGCCTTCAAGCTTCAATGTGCTAAAATAAGCACCTCTTGGGGGCGATAATTATTTAGGAGGTGCATATATGAGTAAAAGCACTTGTATATTGCGATGTATCATAGAAGATTGTTGGTCGCTGGCGGGATCAGCCATGGCTCCGTGCACTGATTTCCTGCTTTTGTCCTCTAGCTATTTTGGTAACTCTAGCCACTAGTGACAAGCAAAGTGAATGTCTTATTTTTTTCTTCGTGTGTGCCTGCACGCGTGGAATACGGCGCGCGATTTACTTTGTTCGCTTGCTGGCTGTATCACTTGCTTTGTCATAGAATCATTTCCTAACTTGCTTCCCCCACCATTACTGGTCTCGTAGGGCCGCCCGCAAAACACTTGGGTGGCGGTCGTAAAGGCGGCCTGCTAGGACCTTCCGCCATTCTAATAGTTTTGTTAGCCAGCAATTAAAGGCCGGTGGCGGAAGTTGAACCAGGCAAAGAGGATGTTAGAAATGATCTGCGGCATTCGACATCCCACCGCAAATGTATAAGAAAGTAGGGAAGGCCCGAACGGCTAGCGGCGAAAGCATCTTACGTTACAGCGTCGACACCGCTACGACGGCAGCGGGCATACCGTGGGCAGGTTGGGTTCCAGAAACCTTTCCTACACGCAGCGTTGCCTTGGAAAGTGTTAGCGGGGTCCAGCTTCATCGTCGAAAAAGCGCTACGAAAGAATGCGAGGCCATCCGTAATACCGAGAGTCCCAGTGGCAGTGACCTCGTGAAATTGAAAATCACCCCATGTTCACTGTTATTTTGAGGATTTTGAACCAAGGACATCCAAGGCTTTCATCATTCCCTCTCTGATGTGGCAAAATCAGAAACCGTCAATTGCCTTGTTTTGTTGATTGATTGATTTAAATACTGTTATTCACTTTCAAGTCAGCAAAAGGTCGTACAATAAAAAACCAGAAAAATGAAACGGGCTAAAAGGGAGATATGTGACATTCGATAGTTAATTGTAGGGGAGTTCCTGACAGAAACGTTCCGAGCATATTTGTTATTTCGCCGATCGGCGTGATCCTTTCTAGCATCCTATCTGCACGAGGTTAAGTACCAACAGCGACGTCAGTGTTCGTGTTAAACGTTCTAAGAAGGTGTTCCAAACCCAACACCAGTGTAACGTGAGAAGAAGACGGTATGAGCACTACTCGTCTCCTTGAACGTGTAGAGAGAGAGGGGGGATGGTAAGTACTACTGAGGGAGGCAGCCCCACGAATGTTGGGGCTTGCTATTTCAGATGCAGTAAATAGAGTGAGGCGAAACACAAGAAGGGGAAATAACGGTAATAAAAGGGAATGAAAAAAATAAATACAATTGCAGCGAGTACAAAGTTTAAAGCAGTTTCATTCTGCGTGAAAGCTGTCGGAAGTGCCGAGCTGTGATTCGCCAGTGGGACTGCGGCGTCGTTGTCCGCATATTGTTACCACATCTCACGCTCTTCCCCTCTCTGTCTCACTCCTGTCTTGATGAATTGAACACAGGTTTTGTCCAATGCAATTCAAACTTCCCGCCTTTGCAGTGCTCGCGCGTCCTCTGCCTGGAACAGCACGAGCGGGGGTTCTGTTCTTTTTGTGCTTGCTTTCATCTTCCATGGGTCAGAGCCATACTACGCCGTCTTGAACGCGTCGTGTTTTGTTTTCAACCGCAACTTTTTTCGCTTATTCTCCTAAAAACCAACCTAACGAGCGTTACTAACTAAATGGACGCGCTAGCTGCTGGTTAATGGTTACGACTATATAAACCACTTGTTCAAGGATGCTGTTCACTTTTTGCCGGAAGGCAGAATCGAGGGACTAGGGAGTATCCGAAGCCTCTGCTTGGGTGCATGACGCTGTGCAGCCCCCCTGTTTGGATGCGAGATGCCGCGTGATACTGTGACAGCGGACCGTAAATCGTAGATTAGCTACGACGACAAAGCGGGCCCCTAAAGTGCTGTGCCCTTAAAATTGCGATAGCAGTGTGCAACACATGCTTGGTATATAGCCTGCTAACCAGATGCAGTGGGGTTACGGAACATTTGCATCGTCTAGCACCGCTTCTCGAAACTCGAGCTACCCCCACAGTAGCCGGTTTCCGTCAAGTCTTACTACGTGTAAGCGTAAGAGGCTCACAATCGGTGGTTGGAGACTGTAAAAGCCTTCACGGCGGAAAGGCGCTGTGCCGGTGCAGTGTTGGACAGTAACCTCATACACCGGAGTGCCGGAGCGCAGGTGGGCTGGCCCCACGGAGGACTAAACCTGCCGTGTGCAAAACAATGACGTCGCATGGTGGCGTGACGAGCGTCAGAACTCGCATTGGCGTGTTGATATACGGGGCGTTAAAGATAAATAAAGAGGATTCAGTAAAACGCGGAAAAGCAGATCAAAACATAAGGCGCCACAAGCTAACTGTAACCCGGTTTACTGCCTTTTTACCTATAACAAATCTGCAAATGACACATCGAATGATTTTTTTCAAGTTTCATCCCTTTGACGGCTGGTGCGAAACTTTCAGCGGGAAATCAATGTGAAAACGGCAAGTAAGCGAGTTGGTAGGGTAGCTGTGTTACTCATTCAGAGGCTGAAAAGGAGGTGCTGCGAAATGCTTAATTTAAAGCCTGTATTTAAAACTCTCATCACTGTGCACACACATGCACAACACACTGAAGTACGCATAAAAAAATGAAGCTCACACTAACGCGTAAAACTTGAAGGTAGCGAAGCTGTAAGGAACATTCACGACCCTCACGATGGCTCAATTCCGCGATTGCAGCCGATTTGCTTCTTATTTGCTGCCGCAAGGACCTTTACTCCAATATTGTTGCTATAAGTGTGAGATTCTTTGACTTTTTCGGAAGTGATAACCATTGGACATTACCTTGGAGGGGCTTACGCTGTGACCTCTCTCGTTCCGAGCACGTGTTGCCATGATTACGGCAAACAATGGCATTTTTTGCCAATCTTGGCCAATATCCCTAACTGGGTATTGTTGGCTTGAAGAACTTCCGTCGGGGACAATAGGCGGTCGCCGCGAGGCACGCCCTCACGTGCGCTCGGCATTTTCTTTGGTATATTTTACTGCTGACACGCAAAACAACTATTTGCTAAACAGCTTAATTGTTGGACTCCAATAATGTTGCGCCTCGTGTTAATTAATAATTTCGGCATGTCTTTCGAACAAAGAGTTGCCCGAGCTGGCAGTGTTTATCATCCCAGATAAAAGATATCCATTTGAAATAAAATTGATTTTTACATTTTTATGGCGAACAAGAAACGAGATACGCCACTTAAATCATATAGGGCTGTACCAGGTTCAGAAGCGATCGCTGCAGGGGGCTTTTTGCACTGTTCTAGGGATTTTTTTATGCAGAGAACACAGTCTTGAATCCGCTTTTCTTTTTCTGTTGTGAGAAAGAGAGAGAATAAACTTCAATTAATCCAGAAAATGCTTGAGAGAGGCGTCCTCATTCTAGGATGCCTTGAGCTCGGGCCGCGTCGACAGCCTTTTCGATCAGGCGCAGCTGATCTTCAAGGCCGGAGCTGGCCAAGGCTTTCTCCCAAAGCTCTTTGGGAAGGTGGATGTTAGGGGGGTCTAGGGTGGACTTGTCGCAGCCGCCCACTATGTGTCTGAGAGGCCCAGGCTCTCCACAGAAACGGCTAAGGGGAGAAACATGTGTCCGGTCAAAGAGGTGTAGTCTGGTGGGATGCGGGGAGGTGTTGGGCTGCAGGGCACGCAGTAATCTTTCCTCATCCCTCGGTAGCGATTTGTGTGGCGAAGAGTAGGTTTAATGGGACAGTCGTGAGTGCGCTCGCTGTTTCGCAATTGGTACCCAGTGGGAGGGTTTGTTTTCTTCATAAGTTTGGCTCCCTAATGGAGCACCATGTAAGTCAACAGCAATGAAAATATAAAATTGCCCAAAAAGCAGCCGACGTGAGTGCATGTTCGCGTTTTTCAAATATATTTCAACCGTGCTAAAACTTTAAACATTTTCAACGTGTTTATTCGGCTCACTTCGAAACAATTTATTTTTACCATTTATGGCACATTAACGCCCCTCTGCAACGAAAGAAATAGTCCATATATATAAGCTTAAGTGGAATTTGTTTATGAAAGCCTGACCACAAGTTATTCCAGCCATGAATGTCGGCATGAGTTAAGTGAGGTTGAAAGATAATACCCGACGAAAAATTATACGCAGCTGCGTTTTCGAGCAAATGCCGTTAAAGCTCTTGTAAAAAAAAAACGGTCGTACACACAAATATGTCCACCTTGTGTACCAATTGTAGTTGCAGTTTTCGAGGCCGTTAATGGATTCTCCATGTCCCTTATCATAAAAGAGCGATATTCTTTATCAGGACAACAAACAAATTTCTTTAACAAATTTCTTTATCAGGAGCGTGTTGTTACTAGTAAAACAAGGTTTAGAGAGCACTAACGCGCACAGATGCCTGCGATAACCGGGACATAAAATCGCAGTAGCTTTACGGAGCTATAAACAGAATAAATAAAATAGCGACTTTTTTCTGGCCAGAAAAGAGAGGCATAGTAAGTTTCTGCGCAGTAGGCTGCCATGAGCTGTGAAAAGAGTATTTAAGAAAAAAAAAGAAATATTTGAAAAGTAGCTACTGCTAGATATACTCAGTGGAAAGTTGAAACTAGCATGCTGCATTTATTAACTCCGCGATCTTGACATTTGTAATTTATTTTGAATAAACAAATCCTTTCAACGAATTTATTTGATCGTCGGATCGTTGTGACATTACTATCGCTTGTGGTATAGCGGAGAGACGTCCGTGGAGCATTTTTGCTCATTCATTTATGACTTGTTTTGAGATTTTTTTACCTGAATAGATGTGACTTATATTAGTTTATTTTCTGCAGCAAGATGAGTACGGGTCCTACTTTGTGTCGTTGGGAAAGTGTTGGGTGTTAGGCTATGGCTATTAAATTTCGGGAGGTGACCAAGGTAGCAATGTCGTCTGAAGCAATTGCAGGGCAGAAGAGTTGTCGCCGCCGCGATAGTCTATCCCTTGCACTCTCAGACAATTCACTTTAGGAATAGGCATGCTTTATTCTACTGCAAATGTTACTCTATCAACGTGCTAAGTGTTGCTTCATTTGTTACCGCCAGATATTAGCAATTGATTGGTAAACGGTGATAGCATGCCCTTCCTGGCACGCCTAGGTAGCCATTGCTGTGCTCGCACAGCGTTCCGAAGAATCTCTGTAGAGCGAACTGCGATTGTAATTTTTAATCAACATAACGGCATGTTGTTCGCTGCTATATAACTTAATATATAGGAAGATATAATGTTGCCATGAATCGTGAGTTTAAGTAGTCTACGTTAAGGCACAAAACGACAATCAACAACGTCGCGGGGTATTTATCGACATCTCGGTGCGAATAGGAGTCTTGTTTCCCGTACACTACCTTTGAAGCATTACTTCGGGGACTCCAGTTGGTTGGAGGGGAATGCGCCAAACATTTATGATCACTACGGATCAGCAAAGCCTGCTTATCGTCAATATTGCTAGAGTATATACAAAAGCACACAAAAAAAGAATCTGAGGCGAAGGAGGGAAGTGGAAGGGCATGTATGATGGAATTCCTGTACTGGCATAGAGTTGTGAAAAGCAGTCGTTCAGACTATATGGCTAGTGCGTAATTAATGGTTAGCTACCTGAGTTGTGCAGTGCACAATATCTCAAGCATGGCAACTTCTGAGTTCAGGTATACCCCAGCTGGGGATTATTTACGAGCGGTTGCAGCCACGCATTGGCAAAGCGAAGGTGGTATTACGCGACATTTCTTTCAGTTGCTTGGTGAAAAGGACTATAAGGGAGCAATATACTCGAGAGATTTGTAATATTTATGTTATACGCACCCTGTTTCAGGCGTGTAAGTGAATCCTCGTCCTGGAAACCTCCGTGCTTGTTCAGAAACACTGTCCTTACGAGGACTATCTGTGTGTGGACAGCTCACAATCTAATCCCAAGCCCCCAAAAGTAGAGGGAATTCCTTACCCTGCATAAGATGTTTGAGACATTATGGCTTCTCTCATGAAATGTTACCTTCAAGGGTGTAATAAACGTACAAGAAAAATACCGACAACGGCTAGCAACAAGCACCTGCAGAAATAGCAAACATCTGCCAGCTTTAAACAATTACTGCGAAATCTCTTCCTCGAATGGCTTGGCAGAAAGACAACCTGCGTTAATTAACAAGGGTACAAGACAAGCCTACATCTTTTGTGTTTTGTGTTTTGTGTTGTGAAAGAAAACCGTTCATTTTGCACCTTTCCTTCTGTGAATAAAGAGTCGTGCGCTGTGGGAGGAGTCGGCCATGCTTTCATTAAGGACAAGAAGTCTTTTAATTCAAATCGCTCGTCCGTGTGCAACAAATAAGAAGACAAAGAAAGAATCACGAAATATGCAGATTTTTTACGGCTTTTCCCCTTGGTCAAAGAGCGGAGGGGAGTGGGCGCTGTGCTCCCAGCGAGGAATTTCAGGTACAAGGAGCTGCAGCTTCTTCCCATACTTCTGCTTAAATTCCACGCTTCAACAATGGAAAGTACCCCTGCCATAGGAAGACTTTCTTTTTTTCTATGCTTGCCGCCGAAATTTTTTGTTCAGTTTTAAGCAAATGAGCTTTTTGTAACTATCTCACACAAATGCAAATATTCAAAACTGTGGCGTTTTATTGATTAAAAATGTAGATTTGCGGGTTTTTAGAGAAGAAAGAACTGCTTCTTTAGATACGATTGCTACATCTTTCCCTCGTTCTAAAGCCCTTGAGATGTTTAAAAAAGCTTTAAAATGGGTTACAGGTTTGGAGGTTACCGAATAAAACCATATTTGTTAGCGTTTATGGACATTAGGCTCCCCTCAACTCACTGGCAAGAAGCACGCAAGTTTTCATTTCGCGGCCTTCACTGGAAGCGATCTGCAAGACTGGAGAAACAGAGGAGCTGGCGGGTTTTTTCCCTTCGTTGGAAACCCGGCTCTTGCACATCACATGAATTTCTGAACTCGCCGCTGAAAGCTTTTCATGAGTGGCAGGCCTGGATCGTTTTGGCCACAGCCTTTGACATCTCCCCCAAAGTAGACCGCCTTAGCACGTGCTATAACCCCTGGCAACCGTCTTCGCGAACTCGGCGTCTTTAGCGCGCGAACGCGAGAGAGAGAAAAAGCTTTATTTGAGCCCCATGGGGCTAGTCTGGGTGGCGGGTGACCGGCGGTGGCAACCGGCCAGTGACCATTCCAGCTCGCTGGATGATTTTAGCCTGGGCCCTTGGAGGAAAGAATTTCCTCCATGCCTGGGCCTGACGGTCCGAGCTGCACAATGCCTTCGCCCAGTGCTCTCCGTCTGTGAAAGGGGGGAATGGGTTTTGGGGGCACTGCCACATGCAGCGGTTTTTGGGTATCGAGTGACCCGCAGTCGGGGCACAAAGGGGTGGGGTACAAAGAAGGGTAGATAAGGTGAAGTCGATATCTGCAGGGGATTGCGTGTGTCTGGGTGAGTCGCCATAAGCGTTTCTCTTCATTGGAGAAGGTCGGAGCGGCTGGGGGTAGTTGGCGGCGGTAGAGGTGCTAGTGCGAGGTTATGTCGTGGAAGGTTACAAGTCTGTCGCGGGCTGATAGGGCTCCGTGGAAGAGCTCAAGGCCAGGACCAGCTCGGACGGTGAGCTCTCGAGCGGCCCTGTGTGCTGCCTCGTTCCCCCAACACCCATATGGGCCGGAGTCCATACCAGCTTGACTGGGGGGGTAGCGGAATTTTGCAGAAAGATTTTGAGGGCCAAAGGCGAGATCATTTTTGTGGTGAAATGTTAACGGTCGTTTCGGAATCGGAGAATATGATGGAGGGGGGCGACCTTAGGGTGAAGGGTGAAGGCTACTGCCGTCTCTTCCGCGGTCGCCGTGGAGTGAGTGTGCAGAGTAAAGGAAGCAAGCGGAGGTGCGTCAGGGCCATGAATGACCGCTACCGCATAAGCTTCACGGCTCCTGTATCTCGCAGCGCCAAAGTAGACAGTGGAGGGGGTGATTGGGTACCACTTGGTTAACATCCTCGCCGTGTGTTTCCTGCGCGCTCTATGAAACGTCGGGTGCATATTGCGCGGTATGGGTCTCGCCGTTAGTAGCTCATGAATGTGGCTGCGAAGGGGAATGGGCGCGTCGATAAGAAATGGGCTGTCAAGGCGCAGTCGTCGGAGAAGCATTCGGCCTGATAGCGTGGCTGTGAGACGAGTGAGCTGACTCAAGAGATGTGCCTCAATCAATTCTTCGGCGCTGTTAAGACCCCAAGTGATTCAAGGCGGGCAGTGGATGTGCTCTGGGGCACATGCAGCGCTGTTGAATAACTTTTCCTAATTAGACAATTATTTTAGCTAACTCCGTGGGCGAAGGAAGCAAATAGATAACAGAGTAAGTGATGCAACTAATAATGAAAGCCTGTGTCAGCCGAAGGCGCTCTGGCTCTTTGAGCCCCTGATGTCGGGTAGCTATACGACCTATGAGGTTGATAGTTTGATTGACCTGGGAAGTGAGGCGTGCTATGAACGTGGTGTTAGCACGGTTGCTCTGCATGTATAGGCCTAAGATCTTCAGGCATTGCACCTGGGGAACGGGTTGTTGGTGAACTCGGATTGTAATGTGCGGAGGAGAAGTGTCCCTGCTGGTAAGTTTAGCAGCAAGGATTAGTAGCTCCGTTTTTTCCGGTGAGCATTCAAGTGCAATGCCACGAGAGTAGGTGGCGACGACATCTGCTCCCTGCTGAAGGTGATGTCGTCGGCATAAAGACTGTGATGAAGGTATGATATTCAACTGCTGGGGGAGATTAATCATCGCTATATTGAATAACAGTGGGGACAGGAGAGCACCCTGTGGGGTGCCTATTGAGTGTAGGTGTATTATGTCAGAGCGTAGGTCGTTGATCTGAAGGACTGCAGGGTGATCGGTAAGCAATCGCGAATGTAATTGTAAGGACGAGCCCCCGGGGCTACGGCTGTCAGGTTTTGCAGAACGGCTTTGTGTGAGACTCGGTCGAAAGCCTTTCGTAAATCGAGGGTGAGTACCGGTGCAGAGTCGACACGAGACTTGGGCGTTATAATGTCGCGCTTTAGTTGGAGGTGAACGTCCATAGTGGAGAGTCCGGCACGAAAGCCGCACATGGCGTGGGGAAATTGTCCTGCGTGGGTGAGATGCTGTACCAAGCGTTCGTGAATGACATGTTCAAGGACCTTTCCTACACAAGAGGTGAGGGTGATGGGCCGGAGATGCGCGAGGTCGAGAGGCTTGCCGGGTTTAGAAATGAGCGAGACCTTTGCGTGCTTCCATTCGGGGGGGTGGTAGCGGCTTCCCAGTGATGATTGTAATAGCGCGCTAAGATCTCGATGGATTCATCATCCAGGTTGCAAAGGAGCTTGTTGGTAACGCCGTCTTCCCCAGGTGCCGAGCTCTAGCGAATTTTGAATAATGCGGCGCGAACCTCCGAAACCGTGACAGCGCGGTCCATGTCTCAGTTTTCAGAGCCCGCGTAGGCAGGGAGGGGATCCTGAGTACCCTGTGCTAGTTATAGGTCTCGGAGTCTTGATAGAAATTGCTCGTTTGTTCCGTCAAATTAGTGTATGATTGTAGTAAGACGATTTCCACTAGTCGTTTTGGAGTGGGTTGGGTCGAGCAGGCTCCTTAAAATAGCCCATGTACGACGCATGCCGAGGTTACCTTTCATGCTGTCGACAAATTGCCCCCACTGAGCTCGGCCTATTCGGCTGTGTAAGTCTCAATCGTTTTGCTGAGGTGGTCTAGTTTTAGTCGTAGACAGCGATTGTGTTTTCGTCGGCGCCATCGCGTTTGGAGGCTTGTGTAAGCCTCCCATTATGGTTGCAAACGTGTGTCGACTGTATCTGAAGGAAGGTCCGGGTCCAAAGGGAGGTCATGAGTTTTCTTTATATCTGTAGAGCGACTAAGCCAACTCTGGACCGACATATCATTGTCGGGTGGCTCCTGCCCCTGAAAGATCTCCCTGAATGCTGGCCAGTCGGTGATGTGGGTCTGCCGTAACTGTGGGGAGAGTGATGTATCAAGTTGGAGAGTGGACTGAATAATAAAATGGTTACTGCCCAAACTGTGAGGAGTGCAGTGCCATTTCAGTTCTTTGACTCGGTGCGAGAGCGTCAGGTCGAGGGAGGTATCGGCTTGGGCACTGTTTCCGATCCGAGTGGGGACGGTGGGATCAGATTCGACTGCGAGCCTTCCCGCCTGCACCAACCCCCAGAGCAGCCTCCCTTTCTTGGTTGTACGCGTGTAACCCCAGGTCGTATGCGGGGCGTTAAAATCTATAAGTATAATGAGGGGGTGGTGAGCAGCAGCAGCCGCTAGCTTCGTCAGCGTGAGTGAGTTGCTAAAGTTATGCGTGTGTGCGTTGGGGCTACTATATACATTGAGGACATATACCCTAGAGGCAGTGCGCTTTGCCGGATACAGGACGACTATATTGTCGCGAAGACAAGGACGATGCAGTTGTCTTGAATGAGAAACACTTTTATTGGAGCGAACTTGTGCTCCCCTAACAACTCAAAATAATACAGAGGCGGCGGTCAACAAAGTGACTTGCACAGGCGAGTGTCGTCGAATCGAATGCCCCGGCGTCCGCACTGCAGGCTTTTTATCTTTCGGCGCGCGTGGTTCTCGAAACGTCGATTCGCATCGAGAACATAGTAGATCCAAGAAGATTATTCTGGGCTGTTCACGTTAGATCGGAATGCTCTCCCTATCACGACAGATAACACATGCGGCACAGAAAGAAAGAATGGAACACGCACTTCCCTTGGCGCAGAGATAACACAGACCGGCGCAGCCGGGCGGTAAAAGCAAAACACAAATAAACAAACCCAATGTATGGTTCGCGGCATTACCCCCCCTCTAAGAGTGCATCGACCCGATGCTAACATAAGCGACAGTCCGAAAATAAAAATAAAATTCGTTATCGACCGTAGAAAGGTTTTAAGCGAACCACGTGGACGACTTCGGGCCGCGTGCGTCGTCGTGATGTTCCGGAATCACCGTCGGGGATCACCTCGTAGGTAAGTTGGCCGACACGTCGTAGAATCTGGTAGGGTCCAAAATACCGTCGCAGGAGCTTCTCACTGAGTCCGCGTCGTCGGATGGGAGTCCAAACCCACACACGATCCCCTGGTTGGTACTCGGCGTCTCGGCGTCGGAGGTTGTAGCGGCCCGCATCCACCAGCTGCTGGTCCGTTATACGAACTCGAGCGAGCTGGCGGGCCTCTTCCGCACGTTGAAGATATCCGTGGACGTCGGCGTTGAGGTCGTCGTCTTCTACATGCGGAAGCATGGCGTCGAGCATCGTAGTCGGCCTTCTACCGTAGACAAGCTCGAACGGCGTCAGCTGCGTCGTCTCCTGGATAGCCGTGTTGTACGCAAACGTGACATACGGGAGCACTTCGTCCCAAGTCTTATGTTCAACGTCAACGTACATTGACAGCATATCTGCGATTGTCTTGTTCAGACGTTCTGTTAGTCCGTTCGTTTGGGGGTGGTACGCCGTCGTTCTTCGGTGATCCGTGTTGCTGTAGCGTAATACTCCTTGCATCAGCTCCGCAGTAAATGCCGTTCCGCGGTCGGTGATTAGGACTTCCGGGGCTCCATGTCGCAGCACAACTTGGCTTATAAAGAACTTTGCCACTTCTTGTGCAGTCCCCCTCGGAAGAGCGGCGGTCTCTGCGTAGCGCGTCATGTAGTCTGTCGCTACGACAATCCACTTGTTCTGTGATCGTGACGTAGGGAACGGGCCTAAAAGGTCCATTCCAATCTGTTGAAATGGTCTCGAAGGGACGGCGATCGGTTGCAGAAGTCCGGCGGGTCTTGTCGGCGGCGTTTTTCGTCGCTGGCAGTCACGGCAGCTCCGGACGTAGTGGGTGACGTCAGAGGTAAGGCCGGGCCAGTAGTACCTCGCCTTGATTTTTCCAATAGTGCGGGCTGTGCCGAGATGTCCGGAAGACGGGTCGTCGTGGCACGCTTCCAAAATTTCGTCACGAAGGTCCGCGGGGATGACGAGAAGGTAATTCGCTCTTGTTCCGGGGCTGAAATTCTTCTTCACGAGGACGGAGTTTCTGAGGCTGAATGCTGGTAAGCTGCGTTTGAAGGCCCTAGGAACGGTAACGTTGCATCCCTCGAGGTACTCGATTATGACGCGTAATTCGGGGTCGGCACGCTGCTGGGCGGCTAGGTCGCTCTCCGTCACGATCCCGAAGAACGCGCTGTCTTCATCAGCGTCTTGTGGTGGTGGGTCGACGGGTGCGCGGGACAGGCAGTCGGCGTCGGAGTGTTTCCTGCCGGATTTATAAACGACTGTAACGTCGAACTCCTGCAGGCGCAAGCTCCACCGCCCAAGACGGCCAGAGGGGTCCTTCAAATTGGCGAGCCAACACAGCGCATGGTGGTCTGTTACAACCTTGAATGGCCTTCCATACACGTATGGGCGAAATTTTGAAATCGCCCATATAATAGCCAGGCACTCTTTCTCAGAGGCAGAATAGTTTTTCTCCTCCTTCGACAGACCACGGCTGGCATAGGCGATTACCCTTTCGCAGCCGCTTTGCTTTTGGACAAGGACGGCACCCAAGCCTATATCACTGGCGTCCGTGTGCATTTCCGTTTCGGCCTTTTCGTCGAAATGAGCGAGCACGGGCGGGCTTTGCAGGCGTTTTTGCAGCTCGCAGAATGCTTTTTCTTGGTCGTTTTCCCAGCTGAAAGGGGTGCTATCTTTCGTCAAGCGCGTGAGTGGCTCTGCAATGCGTGCGAAGTTTGCGACGAAGCGCCGGTAGTATGCGCACAGCCCGAGAAATCTTCGCACGCCCTTCTTGTCTTTCGGCCTTGGGAAGTTCGCAATGGCTGAAGTTTTTGCCGGGTCAGGTAGGACTCCCGCGGCGTTGACGACGTGGCCCAAGAACTTGAGTTCCCCGTATGCGAAACGGCACTTTTCAGGCTTCAGCGTCAACCCCGACGTACGAATGGCCTCGAGTACAGACTCCAACCTTGCAAGGTGTTCGTCGAAAGTCCGGGCGAATACCACTACGTCGTCGAGGTATACGAGGCAGGTGTGCCACTTAAGGCCAGCTAGCACAGTGTCCATGACTCTTTGAAACGTCGCTGGTGCTGTGCACAGCCCAAACGGCATCACCTTGAACTCGTATAGGCCGTCTGGGGTTATAAATGCAGTCTTCTCTCGGTCTCTCTCGTCCACTTCAATTTGCCAGTAGCCGGTCTTCAGGTCCATCGATGAGAAGTACTTCGCGTGGCAGAGGTGGTCGAGGGCGTCGTCGATTCGGGGGAGGGGGTACACGTCCTTTTTCGTGATTTTGTTCAGTCGCCGGTAGTCAACACAAAACCTTAATGTGCCGTCTTTTTTCTTTACGAGTACGACGGGCGCAGCCCAGGGGCTTTTCGATGGCTGTATAATGTCGTCGCTGAGCATGTCGTCGACTTGAGTCCGGATGGCTTCCCGTTCGTGTGAAGAGACGCGGTACGGTGACTGCCGGGTAGGTCGGGCTCCATCTTCGGTTATTATTCGGTGCTTCGCTAGAGGGGTCTGACGTAGTTTTGCGCTCGACGAAAAACATTCGCTATAGCGACGCAGCAAAGCGAATAATTTGTTCCGTTGTTCTTGCGGTAGCGCCGGATTCACGTCGAAGGGCTGCGGGAGCTTGAAGGTTTCTACGGGTGTGCGTTCAAAGTCGGCGACCGCGATCACGTCACTTGCTTCTTGCGCTTCTTCGAGGAATGCAATTGCCGCGCCCTTGTTTAAATGCTGGTACTCCTCGGTGAAATTAGTGACCAGAATGTGGGATTGGTGTTCCTTGAAGCGCGCAATGCCTCTTGCGACGGACACACCACGGTCGAGAAGCACCCTTTGATCAGTGTCTACGATAGCGTCGACGTCAGGAGCAGCATCTTCACAGTAGACTGCGACCATCAAGCTTGCGCGGGGTGGCAGGGTGACATGATCATCGGCAATCCTTACAGCAGCCCGTCGTTCGGGGTTCGGTTCCGGCGTCATGGAGTGATTGGGGGAAAAAGTTATTGACTTGGTCTGCAGATCGATTATTGCACCGTTGTCCATCAAAAAGTCCATTCCAAGAATTACGTCGCGGGAGCAGTTAGGCAGAATGACGAACGCCGCAGGGTACGTTGTGCCGTCTATGGTGACGCGCGATGTGCACGTTCCACTTGGCGTCACGAGGTGGCCTCCTGCTGTGCGTATGTGCGGACCGTTCCATCTGGTCATAACTTTCTTCAGTTTAGACGCAAATGGTCCGCTCATTACCGAATAGTCAGCTCCCGTGTCTACGAGGGCGACTACGTCAAAGCCGTCGATGGACACCTTGACGTCGGATGCCGCCTTCCTCGAGTTCCGGGTGCGTCGGGGCGTCGCATCTCGGCTTGTGCGTGTTGACGGTCGGGCACTGTGCGTCGTCGTTGTCCACGTCTTCTCAGCGGATGTCTCGGTCAGGTCGGGTAAGCGTCGCGGCGTATAGCTATCGTCGTGTTCGGGAGTCTCGTCAGGGTTAGGTCGGGTCGTCGGGATGAGGGCATGTCATGAATCACTGTCTTCAGCGCGTCCTTGCGTCGTTGGAGGGTTTCCAGTTTTTCGCCGTAGAGCAACTTCACCTCCAGAAGTTGCTGCTTTTAGTTTCCCCCGCGTGGGCTGGGGGACCTTCCACGTGCGAAATCAGCATTGCTACGGTGGTTAGGCGACTGGTATGGGTAGGGCGACGGCGATCGGTGTGAGCGGGCTGGTCCTCGCTTGGTGTTGGACAGGTATTCGTCGGTCTCGGTAGAGCGCTGGCCGGGTCGGGGGCGTGGTGCGTCGACGGAGAAACCACGCAGTCCGAGTCTCCTGTACGGGCAGCGACGATAGATGTGGTCGGCCTCTCCGCAGTGGTAGCACAGCGGGCGATTATCGGGCGTTCGCCACACGTCGGTCTTCCTTGGCGTCTGGTATTGGTCTACAGGGCGTCGGGCGGGCGGCGTAGGACGGCGGTATGGCTCGGCCTCTTGACGACGGGTTGGAGCAGGGCGGGGTTGACGAACAGCCGAGGAGTATGTCATGGCTTGTGGTTCGCGGGGTGCTTCCGACGGCGTAGAAGTTCCCAGTGCGTTTTGGACTTCTTCTCGGATTACGTCGGTCAGGGAAGCCACTTGAGGTTGCGGCGTCATTGGAGAAAGCTTCCGAAGCTCCTCCCTGGCCACTGCTCGGATGGTCTCTCGCAATGTATCGGAGCTTCCATTTGCGGCACCGATGGTCTCCGAGAACAGCGCGTTGACAGGGCGGTCGTACTGCCTCGTTCGAATTTCTAGCGTCTTCTCCATCGCGGCCGCCTCAGACGCGAATTCCGCCACTGTCTTCGGAGGGTTAAGGACTAGACAAGCAAAAAGCTCTTGCTTCACTCCTCGCATTAGAAACCTGAGCTTCTTTTCCTCGGTCATTTCAGGGTCCGCACGACGAAAAAGTCGCTTCATCTCCTCAACGAAAATCACGACTCCTTCGTTGGGGTGCTGCGTTCGAGTTTCAAGCAAAAGCGCAGCTCGCTCTTTTCTCACCACGGTAGTGAAGGTCTTAAGGAACTCCCTCTTGAATTGAGTCCAGTCGGTCAAAGAGCTCTCATGGTTCTCGAACCAAGTTCGAGCAGCATCTTCTAAGTAAAAGAAGACATGCCGGAAAGTTTCTTCGTCGTCCCACCTGTTGAAGATGCGGACGCGCTCCAGCTTCTCCAACCATTCTTCGGGGTCTTCAGCGGGGGCTCCCCGGAACGATGGCGGTTCTCGGGGCTGCTGCAGGATGATTGGCGACGTTGTTTCTTGCACCATGGTGTTGGTTGCAGCGTTCCTTCTCTTGGGCCCTTCTGGCAGAAGACCGAACTCGGGTAGCAATCCTTGCAGTCGGGGGCTTTCTCTGGTTGGACTGGCTTGGCGGCTTCGAGATGTTGTAGAGGGCATAAAGGCTTAGTACCCCGCACCTCCACCAGATGTCGCGAAGACAAGGACGATGCAGTTGTCTTGAATGAGAAACACTTTTATTGGAGCGAACTTGTGCTCCCCTAACAACTCAAAATAATACAGAGGCGGCGGTCAACAAAGTGACTTGCACAGGCGAGTGTCGTCGAATCGAATGCCCCGGCGTCCGCACTGCAGGCTTTTTATCTTTCGGCGCGCGTGGTTCTCGAAACGTCGATTCGCATCGAGAACATAGTAGATCCAAGAAGATTATTCTGGGCTGTTCACGTTAGATCGGAATGCTCTCCCTATCACGACAGATAACACATGCGGCACAGAAAGAAAGAATGGAACACGCACTTCCCTTGGCGCAGAGATAACACAGACCGGCGCAGCCGGGCGGTAAAAGCAAAACACAAATAAACAAACCCAATGTATGGTTCGCGGCAATATCATGCGGAATAGAGGTACTGTCGAAGACGTGATGGTCCGCAGGAATGTTGCGCTGAACAAGCACCGCTGTGTACGAGTTGTTGGGAGTGTGAAAGGAATGTTAGCTTGTTAATTTAATGTGTTTACCAGGTTCTTCGATAGTGATGAGGGCGGAAGGAGTTGCTTCTGTCGAAATTAGTTGTCGCGAGCTGCTCTGTGCTCCCCTATTCAGGCGCGAACGCGTTTTAACTACCGAGGAGAACAGCACTCGAAAGATCACGCCAAGAACGCTGAGCAGAGTGTTCTCAAAGTCAAGTGATGCCGGCACGCGCGATTACGTCAGGGCTAGGCTAGGCTAGGCTTGGCTCCGTCTACGCGGCTGGGAGAAAGTCGTGGCGGGATGCATGCACCGGAGGCGTTTTTGTGTTTGTATTTTTTTGCAAAATTCAACAGACCAATCTAAAGCTTATTCAAAATGACCGGTAATCTGCTATTCAAAATGACCGCTAATAATTCAGTGCGCTGAAATACGTTTTATTACAAACCCTCGATGAATAGAGGTTAGTAACTGTTTTAGGCAAGCGTACGAGGAAAACGTTGGGCAGTTTTAAAATCCAAAGCACGTATTGTGCACCGGCCTGCGGGAAGATTGTTATATGTACGCTGCTTCTGTATTTCGTGCCCACGTACCGTTTCTACACTTTCCGCCAGTTCATGGTGCAGTATTCACGAAAATGCTAAAGTAGACGATGCGAAAATACAGATACGTTTATATGAAATTTGAATACAGATGATCCCAGGAGACCTAAATAGCTATGAGGCAAAATTCTGGACTTTGCTTGGCGCCCTGTCCTCCACCTGGAAAGGTTTGATGTAAACACGAGAGCCGCGCGTCCACAATGTGCTATTTTCTGCGCGGCTTTTCCTTTCTCTTTAGTATACTCTTTAGATCGCATCCCTAGCCCATGTTTTCTCATTTCGGGCTCATCAATGGAGACAGTTTGGTAAATGCTACGAGCTCTGTTATGTTGACCTGCTTTAAATAAGTTGTTCTATTCGAGCCAATCGATGGGTGTTTTCCCGAAAAATTGTTATAATTGGGCCTCTACGTAAATGGCGATAGACACTTTTGCGTAATTATTTAACAATGCCAACGCTCTCGCAAACAACTTAGCTAATGACAGACGTATTCAATGCCGTCTTCTTAGTTCTTTACAAACGAAGGCAACATAAAATGGGCAGATACCAAATATAACAAAATTTAATTGCGTCCACGCATCCTCGCTTGAGCGGCTACAGTCCCCGCAAAGTCCCGCGGTTAGCGCAAGCCAAAAAAGCCCATTCGGACACGTTTTCGTGCACACGTATGAAGTCAAGAAAAACAATCAAATCTACAAACGTAGTTGGAAAATTCTGTGGAGATTTAGAAACTGACTTTTTTATAAACTGTATTACGGTTTGCTTACATTGATGACACTGTGTGCAGGTTTGTTTTTAATGGCGCCTCGGGACTTTCCGAAGGAAGTACTGCTTCATTTTAAATTTGCGCTGACACTGAAAGTTAATTGCACAGAGTAAATGCCAACACAAGTGTACACAAGCAAATGAAAGAACATACGCGAAACTTCATACCTATAAGTTCTATTCCTGATACAACAATAAAAAAGACAACGCAACAAAAACCTAGTCAGCACTCGCTTATTCTTCTACTGTTTACTGTTACTTGCAGGTGACTTATAAAATACACAAAAGCAAGAAGCGAATTCCAAGGAACATTTTACTACATATTTGTGAATGCATCTGCTCACAGTAAGGCAGACGATGCTAGGAAGATTGTGTGTGACTTCAGCTCACTCTGCTAATCTAATTTAAGTTCGAACTCAGTACGTCGGGCTATTTTTGGAGTAGTGTATACCCAAGTAAACAGGAATCAGCGGCCTTTATTGGTAAAACACCGGCAAAAACAATAGCAATCCTCAACTGTCCTCAAAGCAGGTCGTTGTAAGCACCGAAGGCGGACTGTTGCAGACTTCAAAGAAGAAAAATTCTACTGGATCTCTATACGATGCAACGAAACTGTTTGTTTACCCTATTCCAGTTTTTGGTATATTTTCCCCGTTTATCTCTTTGAGGCAGTCTTTGAGGCTTCAGTACTAATGAATCCGTCTTCAGTTGTTTAGTTCGGGCGGCTTATGTGGACAAGTTAAAGGAATTAAGTACAAGAAAATAGTTGAGCCAGTTTGAAATTGCAGAGATAGACACTATGCCCCACCACCATGGAATCAGGGGACATAAGCAGTCGGACACGAGCGCTTATTTACCTGATACGGAAGGTGAACACCGCATCAGCTACTGAAGAGAGATACGCCGATTATATTATACGGCATAGGGAGGTTTTGCACAAATTTATTGGCCTCTAAAACGGCCGGGAGGACAGGAAGTAGTTGTCCTAACCTTACTACATTCTCAAAACTACGAACGGGAAGAAATAGTATAGGAAGGCATGCACTAAGTCCTGAAAGGCTTGAATCATAGCAAAGCTGCAGGATTTCTTTCGATGTAAGCACTGGAGGACACACCAACATGCATTGCATTAGGTTTGAAATCGTTTATTTGCATGTTCCGTTCTCGCTTTTCACTGAGGCATAGTAGTAGTCATCGTCATATCCATCTATATCGTCGTCTTCCTCATGCGTGACTTGCGGACCCGGATCATTTTATACGTAGGCTTTCACATTTCTCCCAAAGTGAAACGCGTAAGCACGCGCTATGATCTGGGGCAACCAGCTTCGCGAACTGGGCGTCTGTGGCGCGAGCAATCTTGTGGTCCCCATTGAGGCGCGGACGCCCGTGAATTGTTTTTTTTGTATTTTCTTGCGAGGGCCACGCGCAAGCCTGGACTACGCCGGGCGCTTCTGGTAAAACGCGTACTCACGTGCGCGGTAAATGGCGGGAGTAACTATAATCCGTGGTTGAGCAGTATTGAGGCGCTGCTCAAGACACATCTTCACATTGCCTCACAGTGGTGCAGTCGGTATGCCGAAAATTGTAGGGAAAGATGAATTTGGAGGGCGACCTGCCGCAGTGCCGTATCCCTGCTTGCACACGCGGCACCGACTGAGGAACAAACGAATCGTGAATTATTTGAAGCTGCGTGCTAAATGGGATAAACAACGACAAATTTGTTTTGCACATCTTCGCAATTCATGCTCTCGGATGTTCGGAGTTCGAGTTCATTCCGCCATTTCGTGCACTCGGCGCCTTCAGCTGAAAAAGGGAGAAATATTACATTGCAAATTATTTTTTTTGTGCCTTTTATACAATTTCAAAGAACTGTAATGAAATCCATATCTCCAAGTTGACACCCGCCATCTGGCGGACTGCGCGACAAGCTTCTTTCACGCGCAGTTGTTTTTCTTTCCGTGATGTGCACACGTTTCTTATAGCAAAATTGGGACTACAAATATACAATGCCGCTACGCTTGGCTCAGGGACGACAGATGCTTAGTCCGAAGAGGGCGCGTTGCCTAAAGGCTTGGTACCTAGCACCGTGACCTCGCAAGCTCAAAAGGCGCACAGATGCCATGGGCATGGGTTGCCTAACACGCCTGTGTGCTTGTGCGCACGTGGATGGATGCAAGTGCATTTGGATATACCCGTTGTGTTTATGTACGTTTGCATACATGCATGTATATGAGCACGTTGTGTACACGATACATTTCGGTGGGTATATACACGCATCTATTATATACTGAGAGGGTTAAACTTGAACTGAGAACGACTCAGCGGGTAATGGAGCGGAAGGTGATAGGTGTAACATTAAGGGACAAGACGAGAGCGGAGTAGGTGAGGGGTCACACGCGTGTTAAGGACATATTAGTAGAAATTAAGAAGAAAAAATGTACGTGGGCAGGGCATGTAATGCGAGGGCAAGATAACCCTTTGTCATTAAGGGTAACAGAGTGGAACCCTAGAGAAGGCAGGCGTTGCAGGGGGCGGCAGAAAGGTAGAAGGGCAGACGAAATAAAGAGGTTTGCGGGGATAAATTGGTACCAGTTACCACAGGACCGGGGTAATTGGAGAGGCCTTTGCCCGGCAGTGGGCGTAGACAGGCTGGTTATGATGATTATGATGATACACGCATTGTATATGTGGATGTGCTCGAATGGTTACATAGGATGCGTGTATGTACGTACAAAAATGTATACACAAAAAGTATACACACAATGCATGCAGCACATATGCACCATCGCAAACCAACAACCACGGAAAAATAACCAAAATACCAAAAATACCATAAATAAGAGCACTCGAAATACCAAAAACAACAAACACACAAAACACCAAGAACAACAAATAACATACAAAACACCAAAACATAAACAGACAAAACACAAAAGAACACACACAAAATACCAAAACCAAAGCAAACACACGAAATACAAAAAAAAAACACGCACGCAAAATACCAATTTCGGGGATAAGCAATTTTCGCATGTATCAATATTTGCGGCGCATCCTTTGCGTGGTTGTCGATTTACGTTGTCACCCGGGAGAAGCAAACGACGGTTGTCGGAGAGTATTAGAGCTGTGAAACCTGGTAACCAGAAAAACGCGACGGGGCGTCTGGCAACATTTGCTCTGGAGGAAGGCCACACATAAGTAAGAAAGCATCAGCTCTATAGTAAGTGATGGCACAAAATCCTCCCTTTTAATGATGCACAGCACACATTTGTACAGCCAGCGTTATCAGCCCGCTTCACTGAAGTGCCTCTGACTATTTCTTCCGAGATCGATACGATGATCTTCCGTTAGGGCTGATCGCTCTAACATGTTTGCTATGAATGACGCATAGGGTTGATTGCTTGTGGCGGATTGAAGGCACGTGTCCTAATGTCGCCGGCCGTAGGGAAGAGCCAGCGGACCTTTATGCGCGAGTAGTCGACAAGCAGTTGATAGGGCTGCTGCACATAGATCCGTAGCTACTCCAAGTATTTACAATATAACTGACTCAAGTTGCCTACTTTAGTTATATGTTTACTTGTGTATCCACATCGCCATTTCTCGCATTACAGTGGAGGAGTGCTTACATGAAAAATACAATGCAAGCAAAACAGGATAATAAATGCTAACGATGTACAATGTACACTAATATGCGCGCACATTGTTTTTCACAAAGCTTTCACAACCGCTTCGTTGTTAACGCTGCTGACTGCTGCAGCGGGTAGGACGTTTTATTGTAGGATAGTCTGTGGAAAAAGAGATAACTTGAAGGAACACTGAACTCAAAATGCAAATAACTTGCTCTAGATCGATCGGCTAGCTCACCGCGAACACGAATATATCACTGTTACGCGTAGTTTTTTATAAAATGAGGAATGCAATAATCAAAACGTGAAGACCTGTGTCACCGTAACTGGCTCTAACGCGTAATTTACAGGGGAAGTGCCTGAAACTGCGGGACAAATATTAACACGAAGTGTTTTATGCCCGGCTACACGAAGATTTTGCTGGAGTGATATCCGTCATGGAAGTGACGTCGCCAGAAAAAGTGCCATTGACGCGGCGGCGCCCGCTTTCGATCCCACCACTCTCTGGCCGCAACGGGAGGTACGTGGTACTCTTCCCACTGCGCTACGAACTGAGACGTGAGTATACGCTACGAACGTGCCTTATGTCCTTTCCTATGACTCATTCAGGTGGTGCGCGCCGTCTAGAAGAGGCGAAGCGAAGTAGCGCATCATGACGCTAATGAGCGCCGACAGTTGGCGCGTCGATGCGGCGCCATCGTCTACGGGAGACGCGCGTGAATTGGGGCACCTTCCCCTGTTTTTTGCTTCTTTCGTGTCGGTGTAGCTTCGTATGGCATTATCAGGCTCGCAAATCCTTCGCACAAGAAGGAAAATCCTTTAACATTCCACTGCTCCTGTGAAGGCCGCTTTCAGTTTGATGTTTTGCCGATTCCTATAAAAGTGGCATCATCCACATTTTTTTCTCAACGCGCCTTCACCGGAATATAAATACTTCACTGGAAGTTAAGTTTTTACTTGAAGTAACTGAATTTTTAACTAAAGTTATGCTTTTAACTTAACTAAAGTGAAGTTAAGGTCCTATTTGTTCCGTACTCTCCGTACCTTTTGGTGTGTGACGCCGGTATGACAGGACATCTGTCTGTCAGGGGAGGGCGGGTTTCGTTTTGCACTACCAAGATGTTCCCAGTAACGAAAACTGGTTTTTAAGCTGGCAATAAAACCTGAGATATGGTACTCGCCAACAACGCTCATGTTGGCGCAGAAGTTAGAACACGCGGACAGAACCTGTACGGGATTCCTGCTTAGTTTTAATAAAAATTGCGGCTACCAGTTATGTCATCTACTTGGGTATACACAGTTCACGTTTATGAACTGTTACAGATCGTCCAAGAGCGGTAGAAGAAAATTGACAAGAAAGATTTGCTGACTTATATATGCAATGTGACGACAACTCCACGGGAATCATCATCATCATCGTCATCATCAGCCTATCCTCTCCTCGGGAATACTGATTAGTAAATGGGTTTTGTAACAGAAAGTGTGTTTACCCTGACGAGAAATGCGTGGGGCGTTGTGCTTTGGTACTAAAACAATACATCAGTGAAATTAGTAGTGGTTTCGGCCTTTTGCTTGCTGTAGCTTATTCTGACCCTTTTTTTCGTTTTGTGTATTCTTCATATTTTCTGCCACGTCGGGATCAGCATTGTGTTTCAGCAAGGCTTCAGTACTTCATCAGTGCACTTGCAAAGCACAGGAACTCTTGCTGTACTGCTAATTATCAGGGAATTGACGTCGCTGCAGTCTTCAAAAGTACGACCACTTTACACGGGAAAATTAACGGCCTTTCATCGCATTAAAAATAGCTTAGGGCAATGAACAGCGGCCAGCGCTAATGACTCGTCGTCATTGATTAGTACACTCTATTAAATAAAGGCAGGCCAGGACGCGCTCCCTCCTCGCGAGTTACGGACGCCTTGGTAATTATATTAATTGTCCAGCAGTTCGCTTGACTGACTTTATCTGTTATACTACTACTTGCTTTCCTTTAAGATGTGGCAAGTTTCTTGATATCTCGCCTATAACTCCAGGGGCAACATTGTTCACGGGGATGTATTTTAAAAGTCCATGAAACAAACAACCGTATAGAAGCAGTTCTGTTAACCGTTCAAGCATTACGAATACCTTCCCTCTGAAGGGGATGAATTCAAAGCAGCGTATAGCTTGTCACCTGCTTTATTTGGACAAATACCACTACGATGGGGCTGCTTAAATTTGGTGATGTCCGTAAACACGGCTTTTAAATGCAGAGCATTTCTTCGCCTCGCCTCTTCCTGCGTCGGACGGCGTCCACAGCTCCGCGTCCGCAGCAGGTGCGCCTCTCCTCCTTCCCTCCTCTCTCTCAACAGCAGCTGGCACGCCAGTGCGTCGTAGTCAGCACGTTCGCTCCGTCGCGGTCTCGGCGTAACAGGTGCGTGATAGCAGCGCGGTGGGGCGTGGAAGGGCGCGCGCTGTTTGCGCATGCGCGCTCTCCCCCCCCCCCCCCGTACTGCTCTCTTCTACTGTGCGCGCTGCAAATATAAAGCGGATAGCGGTCGCTCGTGCTTCAGTCACTGCGTTGCTCCTTCCTTCCTTGGTTGACGCTCGCTCCACCCTAACGCGACTTTACTCTCCTCTCTCTACCCCAAACCAACACCAACGCAACTACGACCCAACTACGCAACTCTAACGCAACTTTACGCGGCGTTAACGACCCCCAATGCTCTGCATTTACTCGTGTTCCCCTCACGGGAAGGCGCGGGAATTTTTTTTTCTTCGACGCAACTGACACACCGGGTTGAGAATTGCCAATGCATTCGCAGCCACTGCGGCTGCACGTTTACGTGTGCCAGTATCAAGAAATAGCGGAGTGTCCCTCCCTTTTGCGAGCATTAGCGGAGACCTGTTTGTCCTGCTTAAATATACCATAAAATGCGCCTTGCGTCCCAAATGCTGCGCATGCGCTTAATTTTAATTTCTTTCACAGCGGTGGTAATATTTGATTCGCGCACAAAGGGCGCTAAAGCACTAAGACGTTTTTTTTTTTGCAGACATGGATTATTGTGAATGCGAGGTGTCTTCGCGTAACGGAAACGGGTGTTAAAGCTAACTGTTGAGCCGGAGAAACCTACTCATCTGGGTGAGCCGTTTAAATGAATTCAGGGCATGAATGCATGAAATGAAAAAAAAAAGGTTGTTGTCGAAGTTTCCTTTAGATTAAGAATAATGAAGCCAGTGACAACAAAACACGCAGAAAACGAGTGCGACAGGAGAATAAGATGGGGTAAGTGGCATGATGAAGTGCCATCTCGTTTCTTCCGGTCATGTGCTTTCCTTTCTCTGTTGCGTCTCTTAATCGCATGCAGTTAACCCGTGCTGTTGGCGAATGCCCCGAACAAAATATACACCTAGAAATATTCACGAAGCACACAGTCTTCTGACTATTTTTTTTTTCTTTGACTGGGTAACTAGCAAACAAAATTACACCGCATTTCGCCTTTGGTAGCCGGGTTCACCGAGACAGGCGGCCGGCCAAGAGAGGTACTGGGATACTAATTTTATTGTAGCCGGTAGCGTTTCCTGAAGTTATCTTATGTTGACGTTGAGTGTTGCCGGTGTTACGCCCTAATTTTGAAGGAGCATTGGCGCAGAAGTAGAGGGACGCGACTGAAAAGTACAGAAGCAATATGCACAAATGGTTCTTGGTAGTAGCTTCAGTGCACAATTACTGCAAGTGTTGGGGCGTTGAGTAAACAACGAGGATCGGGCGCCAGTACTGACGAGTAGGTACCAGTGCCTGTAAAGGTGTTGGGCTAATACTACGCCCGTGTTGACCTGTTGGTTTTGCTTCTTCAAAACCTTGCCCTTAAAAAGGCACTGAATACAACTAGTAAGTTGGTTTCAGATGAAAGTCTGGCCTTCCCATAGTTAGTTTAGCGTTGATTTGGAGCAAAAGAATTTCCTAACTGCTGAGAAATCACGGAAACAACGTATTTCCCTCCCTCGTTTCCCACGCAGCGAGTCCATGACGAAAACGGCAGCTGCAGCAGCCGCTTTTTGCGCCACGATAATTTGGAAGCAAGAGAAACATCCGAGCTGAATAACAGTAAACAGGCAACCGAAGAGAATGCTACCGTGTATCAAGCGGTCTCGCCAGTTTCGGTGTACTCAGTCGTTCTGTCCCGAACTGCCACGCCTTTTGCTGCTCCGGACCACTAAACAAAATGTCTCTTTATGAAAGCCGTGACCAGTAGTGACGCTTTGTTGAAGAAAAGCATATGCTCCTTTTTACGCCGCGTGAAGGTTGGCGTTGGAAAAGCGCTCGTGCGCAGCCTCCACGCATGGCGGTGTCGCCACGAGAGTTGAAGAGCAGCGCCATCTAGCGCCAGGCAGGGTAGACGCCGCGTGTACCATGCATGCGTAAGTACACTAGAGAATTTAACTTTGGCCAAAATGCGCGTTCCCGTGTTTTCGTAGCGCAGCAAAAGCCCGCAGAGGGCCATAATAAAAGTGGCTATGGCCACTGTACTGCACAATCATCACACAATTATTTCGTTTAGTGTTGCACGAGGTGTTGCACCGAACCAAAACGAACTTTTTGGCACTTGATCTCGCCACGTGATCGATTGGCTGGGTTCACATGACACTGTTTCTAGCTTTTTTAGTTCTTTGACCTTCAAGCTTGAAGCTACAAAAACTTCATTTTTTTTATAAAGTTGTGAAGGTGTATTGCCAAAATACTTGTCACGCTATTTCTACCACCTCCGAAGTAAGTTGCGCGGTATAACCAGTGGCGCGGACCTGAATTGACGTTTTCCCTATTTTCCACCTTATTTCACAAACGCAATGGGTAAGAGTGATACGTTTATGTTCTCGGTGAGCTAATCTATCAATCTAGAGCAGTTTGTATTTTAAATTTATTGTCGCTTTAATGCTCGCTTTCGCGCTTAAAACACACATTTTACTTTAAACCTACATGTCATTGCAATGCGGTGTCTAGACTTTCAGGAAGTAAAAGGCCACGTGCCAGCAAATTGGGGCAAACCAAGATTTTGTGATATATACTTTGCCCAAACAATAAAATATCTCGGGACTACGAAAGGTACGTTACCAACCCAACTAATCGACCATCTTTATTAGTCAGTACAAAAGGCAGTTTATGGCATGGATTAACACAAAACCGTCGGTAGTCGAAGGAGTCTGTGCGAAATGTTCGGGACTGAGAAATATTCTCTCTAACCGTAATAATTCGAATTTCCGCTGTATGAATACTCACTACATGAGTAAAACATGATAACGGTAGATTATAATAATGGTACAATCTGATAATAAAAATCCAGTATTTAAAGGCACGACAAGTTTTTTGGAGATATGGCGTCAAGATCTCGAGGCCTGCAACGCTTTACTCAAACTGTGTCAACAGACGTAGGTGACGTTTTGCCACCAATACCGTCCCTTCTCAGGAAATGCTGTCAGAGAATCTTACCCAGTTTAGCCGTGTGTTTTACGACTATAAACAATAACGCAATAGCAGAGTCGGTGCATATTGTATCGTCTTACAGAATACGACCAAGAACTGCTTCCTGTAAGTAACTGCACCAAGATCTTCCATTTTTCTCCCCTAAATGTATCTGATTCATTATGTGACAGAAGTGTGGCATTACTGCAGCCGTGACTTCTTGGTGGTACACAGCTCACTATTTCATTCCAACTCAAAGCTTTACGCGCCGAAGCTGCATCTTGGCTGTTTGGTGCACTGGGCTAGCGAATATCTTCCACAGCTTATGGGTATTTATTGCTGCAGCACTTTTACTGCCCTATTACTGCAGCTGCTTTGCTCGAGCTCGATATCACGTAGGCTCAGATTACTAGGCGCCACATGAGCTGCCACCAATGTGCATGAACGAAGTGTAGGCGCGGACGCAGATTAAGATGGGTTTTACCGGAAGGTAATATGACGAAGGCCCAAGTGTGAAGCTGGATGGGTCAGTAAGGATCCATGATTAGAACCGTGCAACGGGCAGGTCAGCGCCCGTCCTTGTCGCCTTTCTCGTCCTGTCCTTTGCACTGTTTTAATAAAGGCTTAAGTATATGGGCCTAGAAAGAAGACGGTTTAGTCTATTCTCGTGGCATGGCGAAGCAACTCCAGCCAAACCGTGAATACCGCGATAATTATTATGTGTTTGAGCCTTTGAACTTCATGTTGCCGCCGTATACGCATGAAATGCGGCCGTTCTTGGCCGGAGCGGAAACCCAAATCGGCCACCGCGCTTTGAGGGGGTTTAGTGTGTGCTCCACGGTGCACAGGAACAGCCGCGGCGGTCACATAGACGAAGAAACAAGAGGCACTGCTGAAGATCAAGGCGTGGTCATGGGAATTAAAAACAATAATAATGATCCATTTAGGAAAGGATGTTCGGATAAACAAAAGAGCGTAGCAGGAATACCGAGCTGTTTCGTGTTGAGTGAGTGCGCAAGGCGCAGAGTTTCTTCATGCGCATTCTCGAAAAAAATTCCTGTCGTAAAATTGAAGGGAATTTCGCTGCCCATGCAGGCTTCAAATTAACGCGAAGAGTGCTCTTACGGAAAGACCATGCACCATCGGATGCAACGTACTTATAAAAAAATACGTGTAGTACAGGCAGATCGAGGAACCCAGAGAGACGTAAGAGACCGTAAACAGAGATCGGCAGTGCAGGGAAGCCTTGCTGCAAAACCAGGCACCCTTACGAATAGGATGAAGCTGCCCAGTAGAAACTTGCAGTTAAATATGATAAGTGGTACCTTCCGAAAGAAAGTGAGCTTTGGGTGTCATCTGAGTCCTAATTTGAGTTTTTATCTCAGAATGGTAACGTAGGCCTCAGCCGGGAACGGCGATGCTATCTCGGGGACAATAACTATAAAGCTCTGTGTTTACATTCTCCTTCCCCGTTTTTATTCACCCTACGCTTAACGCCTAACTTAACGATGACCATGAGACATCAAAGCAATATCGATTGGTTTGCCCGCATTCACGGTCGCGCGATTCAGTAAAAAAATACGGACCACAACTACATTCCTCATTATAAATAGGCAAGCGTTCGTTTACCGACGGTCTACTGCTCGCGGTAGGGGGGAGGAGGAGGCTTAGCTTTGGAGTGCTTTAAAGTCACCTAAAGCGATTTCAGTTTAACGGCTTCAAGAACCCTACAACACTTTTCGGGCAGGTACTTTTTGGGCCCCACGTGTACTTGTTGTGTACTGCAAATACAGGTGCACAAACATTACCAGGAGCAGTGTGGAGATAAGTAAGTCATTTTATTTTTTCGTCTACAAATACAAGCAACTGCGGCGATGCCTTCGACAGAACCGAAGCCTGCGGAACCGAAGCCTCCGGATATGACGACGCAACGCGAGTACCTACCACGATTGTCTGAGCTTGGAAGATTTCGTAAATTTCATTTTATCAAACAAAAGTGTCTAAATAGTGCTTTTAGTAGTGTTTTGTTTTCGTAAGGGAAGCATCAAAACTTAACCGCAGATAGTAACCGAGGGTAGATACAATTCCCCGTGCGGAATAACGTCCAGGGAGGGCAAAGGTGGAGACCGTAGTCGGAGAAAAGCCAACGCATTAGCAGTATGCGCTGGTAACCTAGCTCTAAACAACCATCTTGTCGCCTCGCCTAGTCTTCTTCTTCATCCATGTACGCGTCTGCTGACGTCAGTGCCTGCTTCATTCTCGTCTTTATCCAAAGTTCCAGAAGCCTCTCCCCCGACAAGCATTCGCTTAAACGGAAAAGGTACTATGAGCCAATGTTATGTATGTCCGGATCCTGGGGCGGTGATGGGTTGTCAGCCTGCCGTTCATGTCCGGCCGCTGTCTCAAGTCATCCTTTTTCCAGATATTCGGCCGTCCCTTTCTTCTAGACATCGCCTTATTTTTTACTTTTACCCTATGTGTTTCCTCTGTGACAACGTCAGGCGACGGGTTGCAGTCATATTTCTTCGTGTATTTCAGAGTGCACCCTGACTGAAGATGCAATTTCACTGACGTGTTGAATTTGTACCCGGCACACCGGTTGGAAAGGCAACACTCGCGCCACCACATTCTACGCGTTTCTTAGATTTCCTAAAATGTCTAGTGTGTTTAGTGTTCTGGTTGCTTGGGGATGCCATCATGATCTCTGCAGCATTTTCATCTTGCCTGTTTCCACAAGAAGAGGAGGCGTTGTCTTTTGCAATGACCAAGCCGTCGTATACGGCTACAGTCGTCGAGAGGCCCCAGTCTTTACGAGAAGCGCGTCCCCCCCTTTCAGCCCGCCGAAAAACAAAACAAAATCCTCGCGTATTGCCCGCACATCCCATACAGGAAAGCCTGCACCAAAGCTACTGCTCCAGCAACCCATCACATAATACGTAGACAGAAAAAACGTATATTTAGCAAGAAGAATACACTGACGGCAAGGCGAAAGCCACAGTTCACTCAGTGACACTGCTGTTGCTAGAGCTATTACTTCAGCTGCAGCCGTCTCTGTTGTACTCAAGGTCATCTTCATTGCACAATGCGCATTGCCGCGAAGCTGCACTAAACGCAAAACTCCGCGTATTATCAGCACCCTTACTATTCCACTGAAATTTTAGCATTTTTGTTGTGGCTTATACGCGCGAAAATACGGTATCTTGTGTGCTAAGGGAGGCTGCCACGAACTTCATACGCGTAGTATTCGCGGGTAATGCCTTCCACAGCCAGTTCGTCGTCCACGGTGTCCTCTTCGGGTGCGGATGCGGTCGACATAAATTGCAATGATTCATTCTGGATTACATTGTGCTGCTGGTGTGGCGTATCCAGCATCACGGCGTCTTGAGTTCTTAGCGAGGGATGCACAGTTGTCTGCTATGCCGTGCTTCTCAGCCGAGTGGTTAATAACATAGGCACGTGGTGCCGTTTAAACAGGTAACGCAGTATTTCATGGGGAATCTTGGGGTGGAAGACCGATTACCACAATGTCCTTCAATGTAGTTAAAGTCGCTTGTTTCAACGTAGAGACCGGTCGTTTTCCAATGTCCTTTGCGCTCGCCTGTAAAAATTCATTCGTCTATTGATTGGAGTTGTCGTCTACCTTCTTTACAGCAAAATTCCTCCTGTGGGGCGCCTCCGTTTCGCACGTGAAACTTCCATTGAACTGAGCCAACTATTCCGTATACTTCTTAACCGGTTCTAGAGCGAAGTCGTGTTGGCCGTCAGTTATGCTCAGTTCTGGTGTAGCCCGTACATAACCTTTCGTAGCCGCTCACTTTCCCTGCTTCCCATATGACTGCTGCCATTCCCGGGGAGCGTCGGAGCAAGCCAGAGTGTGCCCACCTTATAGGCTCCCCCGTTCCGCTTCTCACAGAACACATTAATCCATAGCCGTACGAGAAAGAACTTCGTCTGGCAACACTCCCTGCCTGGCTACAGTGTGGCGAGAGCGTCCCCTGGCCAGCCGGCTCTAACACGCAAATGTTTTAATACCAAAGCTATTCAACGTTCAATAATTAGTTCTGGGCCATTTGTGTCGGTTGTGGGTCGATGTAAGTATTGGCGCGTCTGGCCTTGTGTGGGCTTGTTTGATAAATGCAGAGGCAAAAAGGAAGGGAAGCTCCGAATGAGAGACAGACAGTGTGAAATAAAAAAAATGGGAAGCAAAATACAAGCTCTCTCAATGTAAGTGGAGATCTAATCCAACTTCATTTCATCACTGAGGCGACGAAATGAAAAAGAAGGTGTGGCAAGCTCCGTGTTGCAGAAAAGGAGTCGGTCGTAGTACTCCGCAAAATAAGGCGAGCAAACAAAAGAAAAGAAATAGAAGCAAACACGATGAAGCAAACAAGAAATCGCTAATAAATATCGCTTAGCTTTCGCCCTCACAGCAGACAAGCAGACATGTTTCCCGAGAGAGAGAGAGAGAGAGAGAGAGAGAGAGAGAGAGAGAGAGAGAGAGAGAGAGAGAGAGAGAGAGAACTCTTTATTTAGAACTCGTCAGGTGAGCCCTCGTCGTGACCGGGCGAAGCCTTTCATTGTTTATGCCAGAACATACCCTCGCTGAGCTGACTTATTTTGACTCACAACTTATATTTCCCCAAACTTGCCCATCTTGAATAAGTGAGCGCATCAAGATAACTTGCTTGATCATTGAGAAAGAGGTATTATAATAAATTTCAAAAAGCCGACTGCCTTGCCGCATCCTCTAATTTTCACATAGGAAATTGCAAAATGTATTTCGTTGCCTACTCGTCAAATCCTAGCAGGAAGTGACAAGATGAAACACAATTAAAACAAAAATATACCTTCCATTAAAAGTGGAGTAACGAGTTGCTGTTAGAGAGAGGTCTCGCGCTAGCTATTGCCAGGCTGTTTTCCAGAACAGTGTTTGGGCACTTAAGATCATGGTCCTAAACGCCTTTCTACTAAGCAAACACATCCCCACTGCTGTACCAGCGCCATTACTGGAATTGTCTGTCCAAACAGCGGCATATAATATCTTAAGAGGCGCCATCAGCGAAGCGGCACGTTTGCTTTTCAACTTTCGAGTTCTTGGAGAGAACACGACAGACGTCAACAGTATCGCTACCGAGCACGTGAGAAAAAGATTACAGGGAATGTGTTTTTCGACCTCGGCAGCTTCCAAGATTTTGCCACTTAATGTGTATTCTTGTCGGTTACCCGTGGAGGCAGAATCTAAGAGATGCAGACGTCGTCAGCACTACTTTGGTGTGCACTCATCGAACATACATATCTGGAAGGGGGTGCGCCATTCAAAAAGACTGTGCGCGCAAGGATCAGCATCTAATAGAGTACACGGCTCTAAAGGGTTTCTGCGGCTCGTAAGCATGTCGGTGTCACTGACGGCGTCTACGACGCACCATTCCACAATACCGGAGGCGGTCATCATTTTTTCAGACTTGTGATACTTACACTGATCGACGCCTACTTCAGAGATGTGATATCAGCAAGTCCATCAAACATATTTGGGAAGCAAGGAATAAGCTTTTCAGCGGGAAAGCGCCATTAGTCTACCTCGGATGATTTCTGGAATGTAGAAACTCAAGCACTTGGTAAAGCCGTTTCTTGAGGCCATCCGCATTTTCTGGCGCATATGTCACTCGTGAAAACGTTTATGCACCGCAAGGGGGGCAGCGGGGGCACGCTGACAGCCCGACAATAAACCTAACATCATGCTTTTAGGTCTAACGTCGTCAACCGGTGCTCGTACTTCTAAGTACATGGTATTACGATACTTGGAATGTCATTTGGCTATATACTAAAACTACCCAACGTTAAACCTCAACACATGACATTTTGCCCCACGTCAAGCTTCGCGGTTTAAAGTCGCCAAAGCGGAGCTATTGGAAAAGAAAGTTCTTATTGTATTCTTATTGTACATTTTAGAAATGATGCTTAAAAAACGCATGCAAAAAATTGCCTCCATCTCCCCGCGAGGGAACCCTGGTGTGATGCGGCGCATCTGGGGGTTCAGTTGGCGTTTCCATTGGGGTGATTCTTTACATCGCGTGAAACGTATTGTGAACGCGTAGGATGCCTTCCATCACGTACGGATGTTCTCATACACGGGACGATGGAGGCAATTTTACATTTTCATGCAACCCGCCGCGGTGGCTCAGTGGCTAAGGCGTTGCGCTGCTGAGCACGAGGTCGCGGGTTCGATTCCCGGCCGCGGCGGCTGCTTTTCTGATGGAGGCGAAAAGCAAAAACGCCCATGTGTGCGAGGTTTCGGCGCACGTTAAAGATGCCCAGGTAGTCAAAATTAATCCGGAGCCCTCCACTACGGCGCGCCTCATCGCCTGCGTTGCGTCGGCGCGTTAAACCCTACAATCAATCAATCAAATCAACATTTTCATGCACATGCATTTGTGAAATGAGAGAGTACACGTGTTTTAGCGGTCACCACACAGCGCGATACCCGATTTATATTCACAGCGCTTGAAGGAGAGGAGACCGCGGAAGAGAGTCGCGCATGCGCGTACATGCGCACCGGAGCAGCTGTTAACGTAGTGTTAACGCAGCGAAGCGCGCGCCAACCAAACGCGCCAGCTGTCGTTATGCTAATGCGCCGGAGTGATAGTGTTGCACACAGATGTGGGAGAGGCGAACGGAGGAGGGCTACGGACGGACACCACCGCCGCCGACGACGACGCAGGAGGGACATGCCTCAGAGCAAGAGATGCGCCGCATCTAAAAGAATTTACGCTTGACAAGCACTGCCTCCGATTAGGCTGTAGTATACGGCAATCAGGCGATACATCCAAATGCGTGCAGAAAAAGAAAGTAGAGTCTACTGCCGAAGACCTATTCAAAGCCCGGGAGTAATCATCTGCGCAAAGAGAAAAGGAAACATAGAGGGGAAAAAACTTTACAAGACTTTACAATGCTCGTAATAATGCAAACAAGAAAACGTTTTGTTTTAATAACATGAAAAAAATGACGGAATGCACCAGCGTAAAGCTTCGAAACTGTTTATGGCTAGAGGTTTGTGTATTTTTCATGCCTGCCAGTATATCTTGACGTCAAAGAACTCTTCCATCGAATCTGAGCCGTTAAAACAATGCGTTATACTGCACGGGGCATTCGTGTTTGTGCGTGTTTTCGCGTCTCCAGTGGTGTTTTGTGTGTGCCTACTCTTATGGTCTGGCATGCTTCTCGCTGGTTCCATGCATTATTAATCAACCAGCCACGCAATTCACTTTCTTAACCTTGTGTATCGGCAAGAGCGGCTGCCACGGCTTGTGGTTTTCCGGACGGGGAAAGTCACCAACAGCACCATCCTCGGCTAAATAAACGCTTGTCTACAACAACAACAACTCCACCACAGACACGTACATAATCATCATCATAACCAACAACAACAACAACAACAAAAACAGCAATGACAACAACAAAGCAGCTTTGTCGTGACAGTTCTTTAACCTGCTGGTGGGTTCCCGGTGAGTGCTCTTGAACACAAGTGTAACCACTGCGTGAGCACTAAAAGGGGTTCCCCGAATACATGTTTTAATTTGTTTGACAGGCCTTCTGCTTGACATAAAGTAAATGCTACAAAAGCTACCCATATTAGAGCTGTTCAAAGCTTCAGTGACATTGACCGACTTTATGCAATTGGGGTTAAAGGACGGTTTAAATGTTCGCTTCATCATCCTTGCTCCCCCCAGGGCCCCATGGCCTCTCGTTTAATAAAGTTTTTCACTCACTCACTCCTTGAACGAAAAGCTATAGTGGTTGCTGTTTGCTATAGTTTGTTTTCGTCAACATACACTGCACCCGTTTGGGCTATGTCGAGGCGGTTATTAGGGGCGCTGCCGAACGTCGTCTATTTTGTGTGCTGGCATCGTCTACACCGGGAAGACCATTACCCGTGCCGGTGTCCACGTCAACGTAGCTACTTCCCGGCTGTCAATACACGTCTGCGATTTTGGACACGCGGGATAATTAAAGGGGATTACGAGTCCCTATCATTGCGGGGCCAAGTACCGTGCACCAGCTGTATGTGTTTTTAATAAATATTCACCCCGGGAAAAAGGGACTCTTAAATATGTAAAAGTAGCCAAAATGGGAAGGCGGATTAACTTCGGGGCAATACGTTGAACTTAGGCTTGTTCCAACCGTTTGAACTCTTTTAAGGTAGATTACATTTTCGCGCAACCTGCAAACAACTGGATTAAAAGCGTTTTAGTATATGTGCAGCTTTGTCCTATTCTACAATGTATGAGTCGACCCTGACACATGGCAAGCACGTGCCGAATATAGGACACACATCGCCTTTTATATCTCTCTGCGCGTGACGCTAATTCTTTTTTCCCAGCGCTTTGACGCCTAATAGACCTTTCAAACTGCTAGCGCATATTTTCTTTTAAAGTTTCTTGGCTTGGGGGGGTCGTCTTTTTGCGTTTAAAATCCCGCTACAGGTATGCTTTTTACAGAGATGGCTGTTTGCCAGCATCATGGTTTTATCCTACCCATTTTAAGCAATGGCGTGCTTATAGAGGCTGACACAATCGTTGACGTCAATGTCGTTAGTGCGACAGAGTTTTTCGTGGTCACAGGCTGGGGATACAATTCAGAAGGATGTATAAGGCCCGAGCTCCCACTATAGAGGCGGGGTCCTACAACTAAGACGACGTCCGCTCTTTAGCTCCTCGTTCAGTGCAGCAACCCTTTCACCTAATCAAGAAGAATTATTAGCAAGAAGATGTGCATGTAAAAATATTTACAAGTCAGGAAAACCCGAGGTCATACGAGCACTTGTTATCGCTCGTGAATGTGAAACCATGAATGCCTTGCAGAATGCCTGGGACGCCTTATTTCGCCTCGCGCTGTCAAGGGGTTAAGGGCCAAAAGTTGAGATAGCTGGCTGCTAGATGCTGGGTAAATCGTACTAGTGCCATACGACGGAACACAAAATGCAGTAAAATGAGAGTTCGTCCCCTGTTTTCATTTCCTTTTGTGTTCCTCCCTATAGTGGCTGCACCTCGCACCTATTGTCAAAGGGCTTTGCAATCTTGCCGCTGGAGACGCTTTGCTGTGCGATCTTAATTAACGTTTTAGAATGGTTTCTATCTGTCTCCTACACGTTGCGCAGCTGCCCGTTCATGCCGCTGCGCAATGGTAGAGTTGACGACAATCCCAAATTTTGCTCCTATTATCTGCGCTATACTGCTGGCTACGACGCAGTCCCGGTACTGCTGAGTTTAACCTTGCGCTGTGGAACGCCTTGTAAAGTGGCCATGCTTCTGTTTTCGCCTTCCCGGTATGATGGTTTATTCTTTCTTGTATTTAATGTTTTCACCTTTGTTCACATTTTATTTTTTCGCACGACCATTTTCATACCCATCAGATATCGCAAGTGTAGCCATTAGTGGGGCTAAGCTCTCCCGTATTGAGGATATACAGTTCCCGACCGTTCTTTCGGACTCGACTGGAACCCCGAAAATTCCGAATAATCGGGATTCCGAAAAAAAGGATTCGCTAAGAAAAATCTTCATTGGCCCAGCAGCTGGATGCAGCTTAGGTCTCTACACCTAAGTCCGCCTTTATTTACGCCATCGTATGTCCGTCCCTGTAGGCAGAGAATAGCACTGTAAGGTCTCGCGCTATACCAGTATTTCATGCCTCTCGCGCTGGTCGTACATCATCATCCGAATGTCTGTCCACCTGGGCCGGTTCGAGTACATGGCATACAATTTCGTCGTCATGCAACTCGGCACTGGCCGGATGGCTCTGTCGATGTTGGTGAAATATTCAAACGTAGCCGCTCCAACTCCGCTAGCACGGAGGTCATCGAAAATGTCGGATGCTCTGGAGGAAGCATCTCAGCAGTGGGGTACTGCACTGTGTCACTTTCCTCGTCCTCACTGCCAACCCCGAATCTCGCATGCCGAAAGCAGTTGAGGATCGTGTCCCTGCCCTCCAAGCATCAGACAGGATGATGATAGCCGACAGCACATCCACAACGTAGCTTTGCCACTGTCCACACACAAACGCACACGATTCAGAAGGCGCGATCGGTAGTGCAGCTTCAAGTCCTTGATGACACCTTAGTTCATGGGCTGCAACACAGTAATAGAATTCGGTGGCCAAATTTCTAAGGTGATCGCTTTCAAGTTGTTGATGTGCCCGCGGGAACCAGAGTTCGCAAAGATCATAAGCAGCTTGCGCTTCTGCTGCTCATTCTCACGGTCGATATTCCGCATGTAGTTCTCAAAGAGGCCCTGCGTAGTGCAGGCGGCCTTCGAGTCCACTTCGCACCAAACTGAGAGTGATTTAGGTCCTCTAAAACATCTCGGGTGTCTTGATTTGCCTACAACGAGGAGTGGAAGCGTCTACGACCCCGACATGTTGGCTCCCACGGCAACCGCCAATCGCTCCTTACTGTGCTTCCCGCCGTGGCAGGGTTCCCCAGAGAAAGTCATCGTCCTCTCAGGCAACATCGTGTAACTAAGGCAGTCTCATCACAGTGTAATATGTTGTCTGGTGTGTATTAGCACAGCAGGGAACACACCTTGTCGGTGAGGTAATTCGCCAAAAGAGTTACATCGACAGCACGGCTATCGCCACACATGCGTTTAAAGCCCAGTTGGTATCTTTTCCTAAAGTTAAGTTGCCAGCCATCGCTGAACTTGCCGTCCGTAATATCCATGCGCAGGGCGACCGTCTCTGCCTTTTGCCTAGGTATATGTCCAGAAAGTGGCACCTTTCTAGCCAAATTTGCGCGTAGCCAAATGTTTACTGACACTTCCAGCTTTGAGTGGCTGCTTTCGTGGTGATTCTTCTGGTTCACCGCAGACACTATTTCCGCTGTCTTCAGCATCTTCTTTTTGTACTTCAAGTAATCGGAGACAGTTTGCTTTGAAACCGAAAATTCGCGAGCGACTTCCCATTGCGGTCGGCCGCTTGACGGATACGGGCAGCTTCTTTCTCCGCCCTGAGTGGTCTGGTAGTTGCTTCGTTTCTTTGCAACTCCGGGTAGTTCCTGACGGCGCAGTCCTGACGGCGTATGTGGCCGTAGTGGCCGAGGTGGAGTTGTAGCCATCTCATAAGATGAGTATTAGCACGCCAAGCAAAACACAAATGTATACAAAGCACAGAAAACAACTGACCGTGCCAACGGCCAGAACGCGCAAACACGTACGGGCCTACACATCGGGCAGTCCGTGAACTCCCTTCTATTTGTTCCGCGCCCCCGCCAGGTGGCGCAACAGGTCCCGTGAGAGCACCGTGAGTGCACCGACGCTGGAGTCCGAAAAATGGAACGGCGTGCTGTGCCGCGTCCGAACTATCGGTCGTGGATATACATGTACATACTTCAATGGCACAAGTGCTGGTGCCGCGAAGGTGTCCGAATAAACAAATGGGTTCGAATTTTCGCCGTCCAAATAAACAATTGGCGACTGTAGTTCTTTCGTCTTTGTCTGTGTGTGTCTCTCTCTCAAGGGGAATTTGAAATTTACCATTATTTTATAGCTCGTTCATTGCTTGCTTTTTAAAAAAGAGATTGTAGATTAAAACAGGTTACACGTGGGCTTGTCTCACGCCGCTGCAGAAATAGATATTGTCCATCCAACGCATTAATGCAGGATGGCAACAAACTAAGAAAAGCATCTAATGAAGGCTAAACGAACAAACGAATTCACAGTTAATGTTAGAGAAACAGATAATATAATTAGCCAGTGAGCACGCGTGTAAATCGAGCCATTCTTGGGACCTGATTACAAAAATGCACCTTACCCTGAGAGGGCACGCGTTGGGTCCAGTGCATTGTCTAATTTACACTCTATAGAGCTTAATTTAAGCAGGGAAGAAAACTGTAAACACATAAAACAATAGCGAATGAGGTTAAAGAAAGGCCAGAAGGGTTATAAAATAGACGCGTGTGCATGGTGTGCTAGGGGTGGGGCTCGTCTATTAAAAAAAATGGTAGAAGTGAAATCAAGGAGCTTTTGCGTAAATAACTACTAAAAGCGGGAACGGGAGACCTAAATTGAGCACTATTCCCTAGGCGCTCAGTGGGAGATAAGCAACGAGCGCTAATTTATGTTGCCCTGAAACAGAAACCCTAAAAACGAATGCCAACTGTGAGACCAGTTTCCTACTTTCTACAACGATAATTCGTTTTTTGTTCTACCTTTTCGTTTGTTTCCTAGCACTGGATAGAATATTCGACTGCATTTTTGTACTTCACTGCAGGAAGCTGCACAGCTTTCTAAGAGCGCCAGAAGTTTTATATGGAGTGATGCTTTTCTTGAGCTTGCTGGATGGGCCCCATTATTCCTACCAGATATTGCACGGAAGAGCACAATGCAATACAGACGCCACAGGAATGTATTCAATCAAGGCGCATCACGACACACTCTTTGTTGAAAATGTAAAAAGTGGAAGTAAACAAGATTATATCGGTATTACAAAAAAAAAGATTTTCCCCGGTTTATGCCTATTAAATCTGATGCTACAGGGAGGGAGGATTATTAAATAAATAAATGATGATGATACCTTGATTGCGTTTCGTTTTGATAATTGAAAGGAGAAATACGGCGGGTATGGAGGTGTCAGCGAGATTCAGAATAACGAAATTTCGGCAAACAATAAAAGATTACGAAAAACATTGGCCGCGTCTCTCGTTGGTTTCTTGCAAACGTCACCGAAAGAAGATATACTTCTACCGCCCCTTTCCATAAATGCATCTCGTCCCTACCACATCCTCCTCACATGCTCCTCGCATGAGGAATACCATGCAGGTTTGTCATTATTCTTAAATAATTGTTGTTATTAACCTGTTAATAGCTAATACACTCAAGATTCCCATCGAAACAAAGAGGCGCATATGCTTGTGCGTCCGAATCACGTTTTCAACGGCCCTCAACTTTGGCGGTGGCTGCGTGCTAATGGCCCGCGCACCGGGACGCTCGTTTTTCAACGATTCGCGGTTCAGAGACACATGGAGCATCGGAAGTTTTTGTTCAAGAACGGGAAAAATACATCGAATCCTAGTAACATAAGCCTTGCTTAAAATATACCAGGAACGCAAAACGAGCGCGAGCCCCTCGTGCCTCCTCGGCACGCTGTCTAGAATATTGTTATAAGGCGTCACTTGCTTCGGTTTCCTTTCTTCGTCTTCTTTGCGTACAAGACCGTGCTGCACTCGGAACGCCGCCCTCAAAAGCCAGGATTCTCATTAATAATACACTCATGGAACGAGCGCGATGAACCTGAGGAAACAGTAATAAAGTATTCGATAGGTATTGCCAAAGAAAGCCATAATGCTTTTGCATCGAAAGCACGCAAGTCGTCAGATTGTTCTTGAGCCCGATGACTCTTCAACTATGCCTGGCTATAGCAATTACCTTGTAAAAAAATACACGAATAATCCAAGAACGACCACTATGTTATTGGGTCAGCTGTCGCTTGGCGTCCGGAGGGTAAGGAGTCTATTTTCGCTCTTTTCCACCAACAATGGTGATGTGAAAACTGGATGTTTCTTTCCTCACGTGCAGGCTTCTACGTCTTCCGCAAGACAATAGCGGAAGGAATTTCAAGTGCCCCACGGGCAGAGGGCTAGCGATCATAAAAGTTCTCGGTAAGCGTGCGCAACCAATACAAAAAGAAGCACAACCATGCAGAATGCAAAGAAAAGCTGAGGGTTTCCTGCCATCGTTAGCAGCCTATTTCTGTTAAGATCTCCTGAATTCGCGACTTCATCCGCTAATTTGGATGTATTGTGATCTATCCTGTTTGGGGGCCTTTGTGTCTGAGGGCATGAAAAACGTAGGGCTTCATTTATATTCCGCCAGGTTTCCAGCATTTGTAGTGGGCAGAACAAAGGACGAGGGGAGTTTGTGCTGGTCTAACGAATGCAAACTTCGTACGCCAAGTTCGGCCCTTTTGAACTTCTCATCGTGGAAACAAAGCACAACTGTTCGCAGAGGTCCAGCCTTAAGGTGGTAAATCTTTATTGCGGTGGTTTTAGTTTTGTGTTTCTGTGTATACAGTCCAGGACCGTCGAAATGTACACTTGTTTTTTTTTACTTTCCCTTACCCAAATACAACAGCTGCCTGGCCTCATGTAGGCATACAAATGAAGAAAGTTGTAGGCTCTCGGAACAGTTTCCACCCGTGTACATTCGCAAACCTTAGTATGAACCGGGTCTTGTAGTCATAGTACGGTAAATAATACGGGTTTTTAGAGCACAGTGTTTGTTCGAGCCACCCGTAAAGTTAATTCCCTATCCTTCGTGATTAAATTGGAGCAATATAGACGCGGTTGTTTCTACTTGCGGAGCTCTGCCAGCCATGCTTCGGATACAACTTCTTGCGATTTTCATTATCCTTTGGTTGAGTTTTGTTCATCTTCAGGTGAAGTGTCTTTCGTTTTTTATTCAAGCTTTCAGAAATGCATTCATGAGACGTAATGCAGAGGCGCCTACGAATTACCTTGTTTCCAGGGGATAGCAGCACATTTTCGTCGCCTATACAGATGACTGAGCAAGCTTTTTTGCTGTTATTATATCTTTTTGGTAAATTCTTGTGACTTGCCTCCGTATTTAGTGTTTGCAGCACGGCAAGCAGTTTTCCCCGCTTTTAGAGTTATTGGAAATTTTAAAAATCAATCAAGGTGGTATCCGCGCAGAATCACAAGCGGCATACAAAAATCGGTACGGCCGCACCTCAGAGCGTCAGGATCCAGCTTCACAAAATTGTTTTGGTAACCGCTATGACAAGCGGCCTAAATAGCGAACATTCCCTACTTTGTCATTATAACTTGCTGGTTCAAGGCCTTGTTCATACTGCGCTAACATTACAAAGCTATAGAGCTTTAGCTCAAACGACATCATCTTCATGACAACCCAAGAATGATAGTGAATGTAATGCTAAAAATTTGAAACTTAAATATTACTTTATTTAAAAATCTTTATTCGCATGGTTTATCCTTCTAACAAGCTAATGCTCTAATTTGACGGCCTTGTTATAGCAGGTTTCATTCGGTTCATCCACCTCTAGGGACGCCGTACTTTGAACACACATGTTTTTACCGTCTACAGGTATGTCTGGATACCTTCCCCAGGGGAAAATAGCGCTCAAGTCTTTAATACAAAAGCCCTCCGTTTAGCTTACGCAGGGTCATGGAGCCATCATTCCTGTAGTGTGATCATATTTATTCTGTACAATGAGCGTATCACTTATTTTCCCGGCTAACAAACCTACTGCAGGAAAACTGAGCATGCCTTTGCTTCGTTTGAGGCCATACAAAAGGCACTAAGCAGCATTTAACTACGTGTTTCAGCTTCAGGGCACTACATTACTGCGACCGTGACAGTACCTTGGCGTACATTATTGTGCCCGCTCAATTACAGACTGAAAGCCACGACACGCACGTAGGTATGCTGCTGCAACGAGCGTCACTGTCAGGGTAAGTGTTCTGTGATATAAAATGTATCTATCTGTCCTCTCATTTCATAATGACGGTCCGTGCGTCACCCAATAAGATATCATTGTGTTTTTAAGGTAACTATCGTGTTTAAACAACATGGTTGCGTGTAGGTCCCTTTTTTTCCCCGGGGAGAGCTTGGAGTAGAGTCAACGTTTCGAAACGGTGGTATTGTTTAGAAATCAGAGCATTTTTACGAAGAAAGTACTGAAGGTAAAGTGCATTGTTGGTGCTATGCCGGAAAACTGAGGTAACGGTTGTGGATGTAGTCTAGAAGAACAACTGACTCACCCCGTAATTCTACAATGTTATACCAGGGTTCTTTGCTACAACCTATCTACCACATCCAGTTTCACACGTTAGTGAAGAATCGTTACGACACAGCGGTATTGCGGCAAAACGTGTAGAATCTGTACCCACCACCTTCCACCGACCAATTGATTTTTTTTTTTTGCTTGGTGCAGTCATACAACTGTGGGATAAGTATGACCCCAGATAGGAACGGTAACCAACGCTCTAAGCGGGAATCTTAGGCAAACCTTAACTCTTCTAATGCCATGATTCAGCAACAATGCATATTTTTATATTGTTAAGTTCTGAAATAGTAGCAGCGGCCCTTTTAAGACGAATGACCGTATGTCGCCGCATTCGCAGCAGTGAGGGCGCCGCCATTGCGAGGGAGACAATGCTTTAAGACGAGATAGAATTCTAATTTATTGGAACAAATGGTCACATCTTTGAGCGCTAGAACAAGGCTGGAAACAAAGCTACTTTGCTAACTGCCTCAAAGTATGGCGAACAGGAAACAACCGTTATGAACATTAAAACCACAATTATGAAACAATGAGAACAACCATGACTTAACACGCACCTGTCTCCAATTCCCACTGCGGCCCTGCCGCATTCATACTGCTCCGAACGAGCAGCTTCGTAGTTTCTCCCCTTTGGTTTCATTAGTTTGCAATGGCGTTTTTTAAGTACGCATTATAACGTCAGCTTCTGACGTTTTATAGCAACATGTTCCTGCAAATTGCGAATATGGGTTTTCAAGTGTAACGGCGACGACGTTGTCTGCCTAGCTGGCTATCACCCGCAACCATTTTCGGGTCCAGAAGCTCAAGCTTGATCTGATAACACTAAAGTTGCACCGACACTGTACAGTGCTCCAAGAAAAAAAAAAAAAACTCCCTTGCGTTTCCACCTGGTGAAGGACAAGCAACGAAGCTGACAAACAGGGGCTGTCGTTTCATTCCCGCATGCGCTCATGTATTCGCAGCAGACGGGAATATCACAATGTTTACAACTTGAATGTTAACAGCGTAATTAAAAAAAATCAACGTAATGTTATAGACTTCTTAGCGGCTAATTGTCAAGTAATTTTTTTCAGTGTAGTTTCGGTAAAACGAGAGTTATAGCCTTGTCCTGCAACCATGATCCTTTCGCAGATGGACGTGCACTGACCGAAGACAGTAATTCTGTAACGTTTACAACTTCCTTGTGAAATACCTAATTAGTTATAGAAAAGGAAATTCGGCGTAGCCATAGAGAAATCTTAGCGCCCGGTGTCAGTATGTTTTTTTCGATATACCTGCATTACATTGAGAACTACAAAGCAATCGCGAGAAAATGGAGACGCGGCGCGTGGCCGGATGGACATCAATCACTGCCAGAGGGTAGTAACATTCACATTCAGTTTAAAAAGGGCTATGAATTTATTTACCCAACCAAAGACTATTAGCAGATGCTCAATATTTGTACACACTAAAGTATTCGCATTTCGCTAAATTAATAAATCCAGCCTCTCAAACGGGCGATCGAAACCACAAAACGGTGAACAACGATGTCCTATGCTACTGCATGCTATATAACCCGTTTAGGTGGTCGTTTAGCATACCCAAACTTTTTTAAACGATTGGCGCCTAGATTCTTTAACCTTTGAGATCAAACGGCTACCTTTCTTCGAAGTACGCTCAGGACACAGCACTCCGGTTTCGTTCTGCGCTGGCGGGGTGTTGTGGCTACGTGAGATGTTGTTTCGATGAAGGCACAACGAAGAATTATGTATTGACAAGTATTTACAGTAGGCGCAGTTCAAGTAGGAGTCAAGACAGCCAAGGCGGAGGCGGTAAAATCAAGAGATTCCTCATATTCCTCATCGTTTCCAGTAAGCGCTAGGCGCATAGCCGCCGTGGCTCAGCCATGTAGCCCCACGGTCTTTCATGCGTGCAGCATGTGGTTACGAGGCATCTTCCTCCTCGCTTGGTTCCAAGCACCTCGGAACAATATTGCCGTGAACCATGTATGGGTGTGTTTATTTATTGTTTGTTTTTACAGCCGGGCCATGCCCGGCTGTGTTATCTGCGTTCTAAGCAAAGCGCGTCTTCCCTTCTTTATTTTTATGCCACACGGGCTATCACATTGAGATAAGCAGTCTGTTTCGCCCTAACGTCGCTAGCCCAGAATGACCTTCTGTGCTTTACAATGTTCTGGATGTGAATCGACGGCTCCAGAAACATTTGCGCCAAAAGATAAAAGTCTACAGAGCAGACTCTGCGGCATTCGATTCGACGACACTCGCCTGCGAAAGTCATTTTGTTGACCGCTGCTTCGCCGCCTCTGTATTCTTTTGAGGTGTTAGGGGAGCACAAGTCCGCTCCCATACACTTGTTTCTCATTCAAAACAACTGCGTCGTTCTTGGCTTCGTGACAATATGAAGAGGTAAGCTGGGCCAGTTATTTTTGGTGACGTTGTGTCTTCTTACCGATTTTTCAGCGCTGCATTTTTTTCTGTAATACTTTTAAAACGGAACGCGTAAACTGTCCTCATGTGATGTTGCCAAACTTCTCTATCCCAAACCAATGTACCCACAAACTATGTCGGGGGTCATAGGCATGATGTCCTTAAGTGCGTTAAAAGACTGATTGCACCAGCAAGGTTCGAGCCCTTCTTTTCTTGAAGTGCTTACTGACACCTCCCCAGTTTTAACAAGGCTAGATGACAGGGGGTTTGATTAGCCTTACGCAAATAAACTGTACTTGTGTAAAATCCCAAAAAGTGCAGACCCTGATTTTTGTCGATTGCTCGGATGCTGTAATTATGGGTACTTAATCCAGTTAGCGTTTAAAAATGACGTCCCACTGACATCGATGGGTATATGTTGTCTTGAAAATGAGGTGGTTGTCATTCCTTATGAAGCGTTCTTTTTCCTGACTCTTTATGCGGCATGATGAGGCGGAATGGCTCTTAAATGTGGTGATATGAAGGCTAGGCTAGATTCATTGCATCTTTCTTCGCAAAACGTATACGCAAACTGAAAACAAAAACGTGTACGCTAAATAAGAGTACGGTGACGATGTTCTGACACTATGAAGTGTATTATTTCACTCATAGAAACGTTAACAAACAACTAAATGTCCGGCAGAGCTTTAATATACGCCCCAAAGGATCTCCTCATGTTTGTAAGCCCAAGTCAGGAAATAAACCTAGCACGCTATGGCACGGGAAACGGTGACAGTTCCGTGAGCAACAAGTATGTGTGCACCTCACTGGATGTATGGCTTTGCATCGCACAGAAGGAATTTTCGATGAGTTCGAAGTTCTTTGCCTGAATCACCCGCCGCGGTGGCTCAGTGGCTAAGGCGTTGCGCTGCTGAGCACAAGGTCGCGGGTTCGATTCCCGGCCGCGGCGGCCGCTTTTCTGATGGAGGCGAAAAGCAGAAACGCCCCTGTGCTCGAGATTTCGGCGCACGTTAAAGATCCCCAGGTGTCAAAATTAATCCGGAGCCCTGCACTACGGCGTACCTCGTCGCCTGCGTTGCGTCGGCGCGTTAAACACCACATTCAATCTATCTTTGCCTGAATCTCACGGCTTATGCACACATGTGTGAAACGCGAATTCTAGGTGCTGCATTCATCGTGGGCAACGCGAAAATATGTGCTCGAGCTGGTCCGTTCTGAAGGTAAAACTTTGGGGGTATGGCACCTCATAGTTTGAACCCTGAGCATAAGAATAACCGGGCACTATTAATGTTGCCTATTACGGAACATTTGGAAATATCAACGTAGGGCAGCACTGTAAACTAGACAACAATGGTAATTCATCGTTTGAAGTATTACTCATTGGATACGCCGTGTTCGGACGTAACAAATGCAGCATCTGTGTAACGGGGACGAGTTTAAGTATAATCCCCACTTTAATGTCTAAGTAGCGACTTATTTGTACTCAGAGTGTCAAATTACAATTATTCGTATCTCCATGGATTAAACTGACGTGCTGAAGGCATCGCTAGCACTTACTTAAGTTCTCAAGAAAATCAGGCTACCACAACGCGGCGTACGGAGATTCGGGTAATCTACCTCGCTCTCAAGAAGACGAAGAATTGTCCTCGCTACCCTTATTCTCGTGTGAAATATTTGCGTTTAATTATCAGACTTTATTGGTAAAGAATTAAGGGAGTCACATATTTCAGTACTTCGAACACACTAACTTCATAGCTGTTGTATTACAAGACTTTCAACCAGCATATACTCAGCAAAAGTGGTAGTGAACGCAGCAGTGGACATTCAATGAAGCACGAATAACGAAGCAGCCATTCACAACGCTTCTTGTTGAATCGCTCTTTTGTTCTTGATTTCTGTTTCTATGCCGTTTGTGTAAAACTGCACCTTATGTATGTATCGTACCACTCATTTCTGTTATGCTCTATGGGCCTTGAAAGTATTTCAATAAATAAATAAATATATATATATCTATATATATGTATGTGTCTATATATATATACATACATACATACATGTATATATATATATATATATATATATATATATATATATATATATATATATATATATATATATATATATATGTATATATATATGAGATATTATATTATATGTTATAGTATATTGTTTGTTATAGGTTGTTCGCTCTTGTAGGAGAAATTCTCCGAGCGAGTGAGGATTCAAGTTTTCCGTGAAGAAGTAAGTATGTGGGACCGGCAGTTTCAGACTCGGACCCGCTTTTCTAAGGAACTGTAAGGCCCTAATATAATGATGAGGCGAAAACGTAAAACAGATATTTAGTGCACCAGATTTAGTAAGGGTAGGGGAAGGAGAGATTTGGGGAGCGAGCACCGCAGACGTCGGAGGTACAATCTGTAACTGAGAGAAGTTAACGAAATGGGAGCGTGATCAAATGTGAACAAACGGAAGCAATACTAATTGGAGTATTTATGCATAAACATTTTTGCGAAAGAAAGAGATAAAGAGATAAACAATTTGCGAAAGAAGAGATGAGCACTGCGTATTAAAAGCACAAACTAATGCCCGTCAAAATCGTCCCGATGATACAATAAAAGCATGGTTCCTTGGACCCCTAATTGGACCGCTCATTAAAGCCCCAGCAATGGCATAGTGCCTCGGTGATCCCACTTTGCGGTCGCTTGTGTTTTATTTATTTTTTTATGCAGTCTTGCTTCATTTACATGCTCGGCCTGAGACGACGGTTATGTAAAATTATTATGGACCTCGTAGATTTCTGCGATTTGTAAAATTCCAACTGAAATAAACATAAATCGAGAAGAGTTATAAATAGGGGCGAGAAATTTTCAGTATTCGATAAAACATGGCTGTGCGATTTTCTAGTTTTGAAGAGTACGCATGAAGTGAAGCTCCAAAGTGAAATGAGTACAGACGATTACACGAAAGGACACGATATTTTGATATTGTCTTGCTTTGTTACTTCTGCTTCTTCAGGTAGTAATATTAAGGAATTCTTACGAATATTTCCAGAACCGTCCTTGGTGTGAAGCCCCCTTTAAATCCGGCATGCATCCCTGCACCAGCTGAAGATGTAAGATGGGCCTCTATTAGCGCCCCTCCTATTCTGACACTGCCAAGAACAGAATTTAAATTATTTGATACCGCAATTTTATACATACCGGCGTAAATCTGCACCACCATTGCGCATTTTGTTCGGTTTTGTGGCAGGCTGCGGTCCCTTACTCGGGTTAATATAGGTGGCTGATGGAGGGCACTGTGTAATAAATATTGTTGCGTGGTGGCATAACAGATGAGATGACCCTTATTTGGGAATACACAGCGATCTTTTTCCAATATCTACAATGCGGCCATAACAGAGGCCGCACAGAATACGCCCACCCACAGCTTCTAATTTGTCGGAGGGTAGGATTAGTTTGCTACTGCGATTCTGCATTCTTCGTCGTCATTTCACATTTCTCCGTCATCGAACGTTACCTTCCCGGTCAATTCCGCCATAAATGGATATTTGCGATGAGGATGAGATGAGATGAGTGCATAAACCGGGAACTTCTTGCCTCCGCGAGTGATAAGGACGGGCTTGGCGAAGACAGGTTCGCGAACAGAACAGCGATGCGCCCGCAAGGCCACAACTTACCGAAGAGGGTGCTGGGAACCCCGCTGTTCGAAAGGGCAGGGGACACGGCATGGGCGGCATGTCTCCGCTGGTCATGACCGGCTGGTCTCTGCTGGACATCATTTAGCTGCACAGGCTGTGGACACGGGGCGGTTGACATCGCCAACTTCTGGTCGAGGCTGGGCTGGGCTGCCCCACGCGGCATACATATATACCATCGACGTCTGCGTCCACGCCGGTGGGATGCGAATCTGCGGTTAGGATGGGTATGAACGCGCCCTCTCCACTGCCATGATACCCAGCGGCAGAATAGGTGAGGCAAACAATGGTTAGGGATGATGAGCGAGAGAAAACCTATAATGAAACTTCAAGGGGTCGGCCTCACTTACGGTAGAGCTTGCTACTCCACGTGGACTGGAACACAGCGAGATAAAGAAACAAAAATAAAGACACAAAAAAAGAGGGGGAGGATATACTCATATATAAATGTGTATGTTTAGAGGTCTCACAGCACTTCTTCCAGCCATATTCCTGCAAAAATTGTAAACAGAGTTTTTGTCCTCCCCAGCACTTTCCCGTCATGATTCCGCCCAGTCGAATGCAGTGGGACATTTCTAGAGCATTTCGACGCCGGAATCGCGCAAGAGCCTTCGACTCTGTTTCGCCTTGATATTACGATATTTACTTACATGGCGGTCATAAGCAAGGGCGTAGGTTTGGGGATTCAAAAAGGGCAGTTGTCACCCCCAACACCAAAAACGGCATCCTCATCCCCCGCCATCCTCCATCCTCAGCCCTTCTGCTCCCCTCGTAAATGGCTATTATCGCGCTGACATGTATGATCAGAAACTTTCCAGAATGTTCATTGCGATCCAAACTCACGAAAGCGGGGGCGGAGGGGGTGTTTCAGTCGATGTTTCTGCAGCGAGCAAGAACCTACCCGTTGGTTTTCTCTACATGCACAAAGAATTTGTTAGGTGCGAGGTCCTTGGCTGCTGGAAAAAACTGCTTTTCCTGTACGGAAACTTTTCAGCCTGTGTCGTAAAGCAGGTTTCCTAAACAATTTACACTTGGGTCACGGATAGGACCAGTGATGTTGCGAAGGTCGAAGGGCTCACCCGAACTCAAGAAAAAGATGGGCTGGCTAGCCAGGCATGGACACAAGGGTGCTATCACGTGCGTCGGCGTGGCACGATTATCCATGCTGCGTTCTTTACGCGTGGAGCCATTGTCTTCTCAAGGATTACAAGAATAGCCAAGTTTAAATAACGCATAATGCATAAAAAAACGTTGAGAGCGTTGACCTGTGGTGTCGTCGTGCTTTATTAATTGAAGCGAAGCCTGTATGTTTGATATAAGCACTGCGGGCACCCCAATAGTCGCAAAGCGTTCAAAACATAATCTGAATCGCAACCACCTTCGAATTTTCACTTCAATATGTATGTTTAGTACATCAGTTATTTATGGGCGCCATTTGCGAAATCAAGAGTCAAAATAAATATGTGCGAGCGTAAGTATGCATATTTGTTATGAACGGCCGCCGTCAACGCTATAAAGACCAGGCGGCCGTTGTATGGCACCATTATCGCTTAGGCAACAGCGCCGGTTGTGGCGTACCGCTCGTCAGTGGAATGCCGGCGACGGTAAGCGCGGCGTACTTGTGCATGATTTTCTGCCGTGGTGCTGAGGGGCAGGTTGAAAGCCTAGATAACCACAAAGATTTTCCAAATCGGTAAATCTTCAAAGTGGAGGGGACCTTTACGAGGCATGCCATGTGTATGATTCGCGCCCATACTCAATAATTGCAAATCGCAGACGGCGCAGAATGCTCCAAGCTGGATGTGGAGCTGCAAGTGCAAGTTCTTTCCGTCATGGAGATTTTTAAGGCTTTATTGTGGCCTGCGTGCAGTTTGACGCATCCAGGAATCAATCGCAGCTGAATGCTCCTGCAAAGCCGGCGTGGGCAGCCGACCCAAGTACGCAGCGTTGCTGGCTTTTGGCCGTTGATGCAGAAACAGCGTCGTGCACGAGGAAGATTCAAAGTTGGGGGTTGCCTACTAAGATTTGCCGCCCCCCCCCCCCCCACCTCCCCAAAAAATAAGAAAAAATCCTGAGGAACGACGCTAAATAAACTACTTACGGTAGAAACATCGTCCATTTCACAGAAATACGTTTACAAGAGCCATCGGGAATCTTTTCAGAAGAAATACTGCATGAGATTAGAAAGTGATTGTTTGTCGTGCAAAAGCATTACTTTATGAGTAATAAGACTTGGTTGCTGGCTAGTTAGGTTATGGCGTTTCATAAAACGATTACTGCGTGGCTGAATGACGAGAAACCTAAGGGTACCATAAATCTGCCTTCAGTTTCCCAACTAAATGCTGCCGTCACGCTTCACGCTAAGCCGGCACCAACGCTTGAATAAACAAACTGCGTCGCTTGCGCTACACTGAAACTGCTGTCACGAGTTGTAAGACCAAAAAAGCCCAGAAGATAAAGAAAAGTTTGCAGAAATTTTGAAAATTCTCTGATAATGCCTAAAACTAGTGATGCGTTTTTTTTCACCAACCTTGTGTTTTCTCGGTGGCACTAAATGCCTAAATGTGTACAGCCCCGTACAGATAATCACGTCACAGCGCAGGATAATATTATAGGGTGATTTCATTAGTTCATTCTTAGTACACGTTTTTAAGGCATGCATGAAAGCCAACGATTGAGTTGAACTGGAATGTAATTATTGATCTTCGATACATTTTTATTTTTGTGCGTTTTCCGCAACGGAGAGTGTTTGCAAGATTTGAGATTTGGTTGTTACTGTACAAATTCGGTGATTTTTGTTCCATTTGAATATATTCTTGCGTTTTCTTTCAATGATTCCCATTTACTTTATCACGATAGATGCATTGCAAAGGCACTACACTATCTGCGTCAGGTACTCGGCAAAGAATGCTTACGCGTTCAAAACCACAGGTTGACGAGAACACTCTGCGACCTTTTTTAACACCTTAGCCGTTTATCGGTGCCAGCCTTTATTTCACACTGGCTATAAAATGGAAAGGCCGGAGGATTGTACCTTGGCCTGTTTGGTGGTTGAATTACTTTAGCTGTCGATAAAATGACCGCTACAAACGCGGGAGTTCCGCTTCAGCTCTCAAGCTGAAGCAGCAAAGCAGAAGCAAAAGTCGCAAGGCTGGAGGTGACAGAAAAAAATCGTAAACTGCAGCGTCATTTCAATGGCGATACGGTAATCCAACTCTTAGGTGCCTTTTTCTTCAAAGCACAAGTATCGAGATATCTCATCGTTAAGGTTGATGGAAAGACCGTTGTAAGTGAAACCAGTGAAAATAATTTAAACTGGTTGAAATGAATACTAATACTAATATTTTTTTCGAACTCAAATCGGGTGGAGCCAGGCGTAGAGTGCCGCAAAAAGCGCCCATGTCAATGAGGTTTATGCCCAGACTTTGAAGCGTCCCACGAGTTTACGTAGCTGTTAGCGCATCGGAAAACCCAACACATTTGCCTAGACTTTGTTTCCCCACACATATCAGCTCGCAACACCAACTAAACATTAGAATCATCTAAGCAAGCACGACAAAAACAACGGAATACTGTGTAAGCCAATGCGCTGGCCCATTCAAGTAACCATGGGAGCGCCGAGTGGTGGAGCCACCCGTCCAACTGCCCAGTCTCTCAAGAGAAATAAAATCTGCTCATCATTTCCCCTCAATTCTGTGTCAGCCTAATGTCGTGCGCTAGGTAGCTCCGCTAGTCGTCCACCGTTGCGGGGTGGAACGGCTCATGATTTTTGTTTTTAATCGTATTTGTTGCTTTAACCAATATCTATTATTCTCAATGGATAAACGTTGAGGCCGGCAGTAACAAAATAAACATTTTCGGAACAGTGATTCAGTTATAGGTAACAGAAGGGTATTAAAAAAGTGTTTGATGGACAAAGTAAAACATTCACGAGCCCGAAGGTCACAACAATGGCATTGCGTAAGGACCATCTTTCTTCCATCGAAAAAGCGGGAGGAGTAACGCAGGCCTATAAAATTCAGCAACGTAAGTACTTCAAAGGTGACTTTGCAGGTCAGCATAAAGGCTGTTGCGTTTTACGGCAGCATAAAACAAGTGCACCGTGCATGTATGTTCACAGCAGACAATGTAACAGTAAAAACTTAACTCAGTCACACTTTGACCAAACCGCCCGTCGGGAGATGCGCATACAAACAGAGAACCCTACTTCGAACTTTCCCCGTAAAGATGTCCTCTTTCAAGCTTTGGACGTTGAAACGAAAACTGATTGCCTACACAGGGTTTCTGCAAGGTTAACCACCGAGGAGACGCAGTTACTACTCAAGTCGCAAACGGGAAAGGGAAAAAGTTTAGATCCTTGCCATTAAATCTGCTCTCTGAGAAAGTTGCTGCAACTGATGCTTTAAACTCAAACTCGTCTTTTGCAACAGAGTGCCAATGTCTGAGTAAATGTTCTTTATATGCGGATTGTTTAGAATGAAACGTAACTATCCGGTATAGTGAAAAGCGGCACACGCGATGGCCCCGACAAGTAAAAAAATAGTGTTCAGTCTGATCATCGGCTTCCGTGGTGCAAAAGCTGTTAAAATAAAATCACAAGGAAAAACAGTAAAACATCACTGTAATCAGCTGTTCGTAGTATTTTAGTTAAAAGGGAGTGTTAGTAACTTAGGTTCCTCGAAAAAAATATCGCCGATACAGGACCATAAATGAAGCCCAACAACAAGAAAACATTGTCACCCTCAAGGACAAATTGTTGAAATCACCGCATTTGCACAAAATAAACAAACTTTGCAACGAATTAAACAACCTTTATATCTTTGCTATCTTCACATATTTCTCCATTTTCCCGCGCAAAAAGGGTACCGTATCGCCAGAAACAAACCGAAGCCAAAGCTTTAGATAAAACACACGTGGGTGCATGCCAGAACTCGTCAGTGTACGGCGTGTCACTTGACATCTGTGTTAAATGACGTTCCATGCACTTAATGTCCATTATTACCGATCCAGAGACACAAATTCAATAGGGTACACTCTGAGCCTAGCGCGAAGAAAATGCTTAGCGCGCCTTCCGCATATGCTTTTTTATATGACCGTGCTAATGAATATGTGTTTGCCGGATTAGGAATTGAAGCAAACACAGAAACAACTGACTGCCTTGACTGGCGGAAATCATGCAGCAGGAAAACTATTTCTTGCACCATTTAAAGCTAAAATACATAGCTTGGCAATTTGTTAAAGGGGAAAAGTCAGTGAGGGAAAATGTAACTTTTAGTTAAACTGAATTAACACAAGTAATTTTCGTTTTTTCTCTCTCCGTAATTCTTGTTGTTCACGCGTATGGAAACTATGATTAATATTTTTTTTCTTTTCCCAATGACAGTTAACGTCTACGCCTTCCGATAACCGTAGTGCTTACGTTCTCAGTGTACTTATTTTATGTGCGGAATGCCTTAGGTCCGCACAATGTCCGTCCGCGTCCGCGCGCATGGCATTTACAATCGCAAATAATCACACAGGCACCGACAGGATTTGAGCCTGTGTTTGGTAGACCAGCCACAGTTAGTGTCAGTCATCTTATCGATTGGGCTACGACCGTGGGTTAGTACCCGAGAGTAAAATGGCTCATTCCCTCGCCTGCAATAGTGCGGAGTGCCTTAGGACATCCCAATGTCCATCCGCGTCCATATGTGCCCCCACCATCAAGCGAAAATCAAGCGAAATTTCATTTGAGCCGTGAGTTGCAGTTTCATTTACGGAATAATCAAAGTGCAACTCACGGCTCAAATCCAATGACGCAACTTGGAAGTAATCGAAGGCACAACTTCGATATAATTCGATATATAATCAAACGACTGCCCCGCAGGGTTGCGAACTGCGGTCTACATCTGCGCAGAGTGTCATGAGCTTATTATAGATGAGAGCGACTGTACTTCTCATAGAGAGCAAGCCCAAAGCTGTTATTTTAAACTACAATGCAATGCTCAAATAGTCCCAGTAATTTGAGTGATAAATTATGTACTATAAACACAAAGCGGCAACTGAACAAAGAAATTAGAAAATGGTGTACGGGTTAAATAAACACTGAGTCGGGAATGCCGCTTAACCAACGGGGATATGTTCATCGGCTTGTGTTCAACTTGTTAGCATTCATGTTCCTTTATGTCTGTATAATTTCGAAGTTGCTGAACTGTAGACCTGTCATTGAGTGAACTATTGGTGTATTGCTTTGATGCGAGTTACTCTAACATTCACTTTTGCTTTCTTTTAATTGCAGTGTTAAACAGAAAAAAAAATTGATGAATGCTCGGGAGCAAGAAGACATTTCTTTTGTATGTGAATTTTATATTTTGTTTTGTTTCATGCACTGGCAATCGCTCAGTGTATTTGCGCAAAGTACTATTGTGCTACTTTTCATGAATGATTATTTAAATGTGTTGTTTCACCAACTGCCTGGTCACATTACAAGCACTGCGTGCTTAGATCGATCGAAAACTTAATCGTTCAGAAGGCAGTGAATGGATGAATGAATGAATGAATGAATGAATGAATGAATGAATGAATGAATGAATGAATGAATGAATGAATGAATGAATGAATGAATGAATGAATGAATGAATGAATGAATGAATTTTTCATTTTCAAGTGTGCACGCTTACAACTACCAGGCTTAAAAATCAACGCGTCTCCTTTGCACCAATGCATGATTAATGAACCAAACTGTGCAGAAGAGGAAACCAGGCGAATAAGGACTTGCAGGCATGACATTTTGTTTAAAAAGGACATCGGTGTTAGGACATCGCGCAATACAAAACGTCATGTTTGCATTGCGTAGTATCGAAGCAAAATTTACATTTTTAGGTCAAATGGTTTGCTTGTTCTTGCCATTGCTTTCTTAAAATTACGATTGGTCACTCAGCGGTGTTGTGATAAAGTACGACTATGTGGTATGTTTGAGAATGTGTGTAGCTGGAACGTGTTATACTTAGGTCTCATTCATTGTTAGTATATTTAGGAACCTATAATTTATCCACGTCGTTTCAAGTTAGGGCGTTGCTGAAGTAGTTTGCAAAATGTAGAATGCCTTTACTGACTGCATTTGATTCTTGAGAATTCTTGGGCCGCTGTGAGACGTAGTTGGGACTTACAGCGACAGTTATGGTCTCAATATCTTGAGAATAATGTGGTGCCCGAACGTAGACCACCGGAAGTGTGTCTTGTCGGCGTAAAGGACTACGTTCATTGGACATTCTTCACAGACACGTCGACCTCACGGGTGGAAGTGCACAGAAGGCGGAAGGGTGTCGACACAAGCCATGCGGCGCGTATCATTGATTATTCTCTGATTATTCTCACATCGAGTGACGTGACAAGGTATGTGAAAACAACTAGCTACGCAGTGCTTGTGCCCCGTCCCCTTCACCAAGCAACGCACCGCAGTGGGTATTTCATACGTGTGCGCACGAGAATATCTGAAAAATATGATACCTGGCCACATTTGGGCACTCCGCGTTGCATAACCGTCTAGTTATGCCTTCTATAAGTTATGCCTTCTAGTTATGCCATCAAATGTCTTCAATAAGACCTAGTAGACCATTAACGATGCGTTAGAGCCGCATTTTTTCTACCATGTGTACTTGGCGACAGGCCTGAGAAGCATGCTTTTCTACGGCTTCAGAAACCGAAACTCGGAGTTTCTCGCACGCTATACATGAACCGCATCTGCACACAGTGCAGATCCTGTTCTGCGTTCTTCGTCTGCTTAGAGACCACCTTGGTATTCGGAACGGCGGTGCTAGCGGCCTTTCGCCTCTTTCGTTGTTAATGGTTTTCCGCATTTTTTCGCCATTTTTTCAGTTCCGTGGGCTTCCTATATTCGGCGCGGTTCTCGCTTCACGCTCAGCTCTGCTCTTGGTTCACATTCAAGCCGCCTCGGCTTGACGTTACTACTTTCCGCGCGCGCCTGTCTGGCTGCCGCTGTACTTCGTTCCTCGGTTCTCAACCAATCGTGCTCCGCTTTCCTTCTCCTCTTCGCCACTTCACTGTTCCGAACCCACTCAGTTTTCGGAACAAAGCCAGTCATGTCTCACCCCTCTGGCTTTCTGAGTCACCGTGATTGTAAAGTCCCCCCCAATTTCGGGGATTTCCTACGACTGTAATGGTACCCAGGGGGGTCTTGAGGGGGAGCTATTATTGAATGGTCTAAGAATATAACGAAGCTGCCATGGTGAACTGGAAATCAATACATACGTTGCAATGGTCAGCTAGGTTATTCAGGGACAAGGTGCATGCTGATAAAGGCTGATTTCGGGGAAGTGCCGTTTCAACGTCCTTATCGGCAGGTATATTGAGAGCTGTTATAAATATCTACAACGTCTCAATAGTAGTAGCTTAGTAGATAGCGGTGTACGCGTGGCCAACACCAGCGTATCAGGCTAACACGAAAAGCCAAAAACTCTACTGGAAAAAAACTTGTCGCGGTGACGTTTAGTAATGAAACGGAGCGCCACCTATGCGTTAATGTGATAACACAGAATATGTCGGAAATAAAGCTGACGGGTATAAGGTCATGGCATAATTGGCCGATTGCCAGGAATGGCCCGTATGTTTGAACTGGACTGGTAGGCAGCGTTTTTCCGGGGCAGAAATTGCGTTCGAACACATGCCGGCTGCATGGTACGTGGCCAGCGCTGCGGTTCACCTTAGTGTGTATAACCATCCCATACAACGAGGCTGCCGTGGGTTATTTCCCAGCTGACGTAGCTTTCCTTGATCCGTAAGCCTTCTTACTTTTGTAAAGCGGTAAAAAAGTATCATAAAAATGGACAGGTTTTCGTGTCATTCATTCCCGATTCACAAAAACTAAGCTCGGTACAGGTGCGCCGGCTCGTGTTAAATCCCGTGTATTGCTCAAGTAGCCCTCACACCATAGCCGAGGACGTTCTCCGACACAGTGAAGTTTTTACTTCAGGAGTTTTTTTAACGAGAAGTAGCTCGTAGCGATCACAAATTGATATGTTTGATTTAATGTAGCGTTTAACGCGCCGACGCAACGCAGGCGATGAGGCGCACCGTAGTGGAGGGCTCCGGATTAAGTTTGACCACGTGGCGATCTTTAACGTGCTCGGAAATCTCGAACACACGGGTGTTTTTGCTTTTCGCCTTCATCAGAAAAGCGGCCGCCGCGGCCCAGAAACGAACCCGATTTTCCTCCTCATCAAATAACTTTGTGTTTGGCGCTCTTTCCCCATGTCGGCCTTGCGCCATTAAACCTAAACCATCATCGCGTCCTCATGCTCAGCAGCACAACGCCTTAGCCACTGAGCCACCGCGGCGCGTATGCGAACACAGAGTGACCAACAAATGGGCCCCAGCGTCGAACAAGTGTGCTGCTATGCATATGAGCCGCCAAGAAATCGGTGGTCAAGTTCACATAAAATGCGGAAGAACACATACAGATTGACATTTGTCGCTGAAATGCACTGAAAAAAGTATTGCCATGACATAAAGTAGGAACACGCTATATTTTGAAGCATCACACACCATTTATACCACTCGGCCTCTTTTCAAAACATTTGGCAAGCTCCGCCCCCAAGTTTGTTCTTCGCTAGTCAGCAATTATGTATAGAAAATAGTTGGCGCTTTCGGCTAAAAGGTAAGCTTTCTTTGTCGGTGTTTCTCACCTTAGTGCACGAAGTCGCCTTGCTCAGCATGTGGAACAATGTGAACTAGGCTGACATGAGCTTGATAGACCGTGTACTCGTCAGCGATTCTCTGAAAAGGCATTAATGGAAAACAGTGTCCCAAAGAAACCGTCGCCTGGGGAACCATAAGCGCGCAGGAAGAAAGCACTTGGCAGCTTGCCTGTGGGTGACAGCTTCGCGACACTCGCCCGCAGCCACATTTTCTGCTGAAGGTACCGTGCAAAATGAGGGATTCAGTTCCCGTTAGTTCGGTCTAGTGGTCGCGCTCGAGGCGGTATGCTGCTCGAGGTCGCCGTGGGGAGTGTTTCTGCCTTATGTCGATGCCATCTTAGCCGAGAGCACACGCTTTATTAGCGGCTGAGCCCGGGCCATTATTTTGTAATAAAGAATATCGATACGCCTAGGAGCTGTAAATTTATGCCTTCGAATTAATGTCGTTCAATATTGCATTTCGCAATATACACTCGTGTCCCTTTCCAAAGTCCTTGTATTTCCACTATAGGGCCTCCATTAAAAGCCCAAAATGTTTTGCCGAATGAGCTGTAACAAAAGCCTCCAGATCTCAACTATCCGGAATACTAGTTTGTTGCGATATTATTTTACTTTTCAATGCTGTTTCTGTTTACATCGTAAATACCGAATGCCTCTCCGGGCCCAATATAAGGGCCCAAAAATGCAGGAGGAGTACCGTGAGTGTAGCAACAAAACTTTTCGTGTAAATTCCTGAGAACAAGACTTTTCGTGTGTATACTTGTTTGGTTTTCTTCCAGTTGATATTTTATTACGTAAATCTCGTATGGTAATGTGGTGCGAACCAGTTGACCAATTTATAGTTTAAGTTTCAACCTCGAAGTAACACCAAGCCTCTTGCGGCGAAATAAAGAACGCACGGCCAACTCCGACGCGCGAGAATCACGTGAAGAAACGCTCCATTCGGTTCGGCCTTTAGGGTTAGAGACGCGACGGTAGCCTCTACATACTGCGCTGGGGGCGCCACTGTAGCTCCGCGGTATAAATGACGCGCGCGCGCGGTCCGCGCCCCTCATTCTCTTCTCGCAACGCCGCGATCGAACTGGAAACTAATGGGTACTTGAGTCGACCCCATGGCTGCATCGCATATTACTCAGGGTTCCCCCACGGGAAAATGGAGAATTTTTTTCTATAATTCATCTGCCTTGAAACTTCACGCACACTTCAACGGGTATGAGTGTCCCCCCAGCAACAACACAACCTTATACGGACCTTTGAGGTTTATTAGAATTTAGAAATGACTTCCGTAGTGGGGTATATAAATTCCAGCTTTGCTTCTATTTGAATAGTTATCTTTATGTGAATCGTACGTAAGGCAATGAATTCATTACATGACTGGTTTTCAATATTTGAGCCTTTTTAGATGTCTTCTGGCACCTTAGAAAAATATGCGGCTTCTGTGGGCCGAAGCTACACCTGGTTATAAAACGTACCGTAAGGAATAGCTTTGGTTTTTTTTTTTTATCCCAGGTGCAGTTCTTGGAACTGCACGTGGGGCGAAATCTAGACGCACGAGCACTGTCAGTTTTCTCCCCCATTTGAAATACCGCCACCACCGCCACCGTCGGGATAGGAACCACTTCTTTGGACTCAGCCGCATACGGCTTTAACCACTCAGCCACTGCGACGGGTATTTTCTACTACAGCTGTCTAAATGGGCGCGCTGTGCCACGCAAATAATTTTTTTTTTGTATAACTTGTCACCCTGCGTTCTATACGGTAATTTGGGTGGGGATAAAACTTCTAGAGAGAAACCGGCTAGTGGGGGCCAGGTTCCCAAGAATTGGGACAGGTGAGCTTATCTTATCCCGCATCCTGTGTCTGACAGTTGCAAACATCCGCGGAAGCGACATGGCGAAGGCTGCGTCCAGCGAGTTAATTGTTTGTTCACAATAGGCGGCGCCAGGTTCACATCGACCCACTTGCATCCGGAACAGTCACCCGGGGCAGTGACACTTGGAGGGTGGGCGTTTGAAAGAATGTCACCTGCGACCATAAACTTGCTGCAGACCACAAAAATCCACGATTCTTTGAGTACAATGCAGCTTCCGTGAGCAATGCAACACGATCTTTAGATTTTGATAATTTCATGTTCTCTTCATATAAAATTGTAGTTATTCTTGAGCTGAAGCAGTGAGAAAAGTTATCCAGGGCATAAAACGTATGTAAAATCTTTCTAAACTCACCAGGCTGAATAAAGAACGCCTAAACTGAAGAATTTGTTATTTCGTGGAATATCAATACGAGGAATAGGAAAAGAAAATTCTTAGGCTTGTGAATATTATTTGTTCTAGCTGCTTATCTCTTCACCGCAAGTCCATTGTTATTTTTTATTTCTGTTTCTAATGAAATTTTTTGAAGATTGGTTAGGGTTTCTTGGCTTTTTTGCTGCTTTTTAATATTAAGCAAGTATCTGTAGCCACAAAGATGATGAAGAATCGTCACCGCGGTTTTATTGCGTGTTCTTTATGTAAATGTTTCAGTTTTCCCCCTTCGGTATTGATATGACAACATTACAGAATTATACCGCATCCCTTCACGATTTCACTTCAGCAACATATGAAAAGTAAAATTGTTTGAGTGGCGCAAAAGGGAACACATCAAGATGTGGATTTCCGAAAATTGGGATTTATGTTCGATGGCGCCAAATGGGTAGCACGAGGTCTGTCTGCGCTACAAATGAATTGCATTCAATAAAAACCTGAAAGGCGACCGAGGCAACCGCCGATGACGACTGTGCAGGCGACAGAGACGCGTCTGCTGTTATCAGTGTGCGACCTCACGCAATACAAGACTTGCGTTGGACACTTCCGGGCGTACTCATCAGACGAGGACATAAGTGAACAAAATGCGCTTCTGGTTTGGTTGTCTGAGAGAACTATTGTAGAGATATTCAAAAAGCCCAAAACCAGAGAAGACCACCTATTTCAAGGCTGCTGAATTGAAAGGGTTACCGCATGCAGCGACAACGACGAGTGACACAAAAAGGTAATTCAGTGGGTATCGCAAACAGATAGTGCGGGCGACAGGGATGAGCGGCCGATGCCCTCTGTCGGCCAATACACTGCGGCCAATGCCCCGGCTCACCGGTGGGATGATTCTCCCGGCTTAACGCCAGCGATGGCGACGGCCCTTCGCTGTCACTGTCGTCTCCCCCGGCGGCCTACGTATAGTTCTTTTCGCTCTTTGCTGTCGCCCACACTCCCTTTTAGCTTTACCGATTTAGTTACGTTTTTCCCGTGTGTCGTCGCCATCGCTGCATGTGGTTACTCCTTGGAAGTGTTTTTCCAAGGAGTAAACATCTTGACTTGCATATGTGGGACCCTTTTCGGTCGTGTTTTGTTTGGAGGTTTTATTTTTCGGAGTAGTGATTAACGTACTCAAGATGTTTTAATGCAAACAATACAAATACACAGCGAAGAGGTCTTTGGGCAACCAGCCTTAAAAGTGGAAAAGTACGTTGACTTTTTTATGTCAGCGGTAGTGCGCCATACCGGTACGTCCTTCAATGTTATCGTTATGAAATCTAAAATATACTGATTCCGAACACGACCGTGAGTGGTCCCTTGTGCCTTTTCGAAATACGGACCTCTACTGAAGGCTACGCAGTGCTCGCTGGGTTTACCTCAATGCGAATTCAAGAAACGGGGTTAAGGCTAAACTCCTTAATTGGAAAATACCTATCTTTTTCGCCTACCCTCTTAGTCGCGTCCCGGATAGCGTCCTATTTATATGCGGTTGGCAGCCTCAATACCGTGATATAAGAGGCCCTGACAGACTTCTTTTCCGTGACAAAGCCTCAGGTGGTTACAGCATGCTTATATGCTGCGCCAACGACCCGTGTCACGGCTATATACTAGCGGACAGCCTGACGCCAGGAAATAAATAAAAAGAGGGGGGCAATCGTGACGCTCCGAGCGATATGTGTGGCTTGCGGCGCATGCGCGTATTCCCCCTCACACAATGGCCCGCAACCTTCCTTTGCGGCGGCCGACGACACGCGCCCGATGACACGGCGACAGCCGAAAAACATTTAAAAAAAACTTGTGCGCACATGCGCAGTAGGAGTGGAAAAAAGATCATGCGTGGCGAGTTGTTGTCCGGTGATTTGTCTTTAGCGCGCGTGCGCAGTATGGAGTAATTTCAGCGCGGAGCAAGTTGGGGTCCCGCGCTTTGACTCATGCTCTGTATAGTTCATACTCCGTTCCGAGCGTTCACACTTCACCACGTTCGCTTCCGCTGACATCAAATGTGTGCATCGAAATCAGTGTAACAGGAGAAGCAACTGCGAATGCAGTTGCTTCCCCTGTTACACCGACCCTGTTACACCGGCCACCGGGAACGCAAGCCAAGCAGCGGCGCCATGTCAAGCCGGCTGGTGTGTGTATTACCGGCATAGCCCGGTTGAACACGAGCGGATAGGTAAGTCCCTGGATTTCTTTTTTTTCGAGGGGTGGGGGAGCGCAGACTGTAAGAATTTGTTGTTGTAATATGTATTTATTAATCCTATATACACTCCGTGCCTTGACCTTTGTGTTTGCAGACAATATAGCAAGGACCACGAAATTATGCCTTTTGCGTCGTCGTAAGAAGCCCGCGCCAAAACCGTTCTCCGATACCCGTGATCGTACGGTAAATTTGACGTTCTTATAGAGAGGATTCGGGTTCCCAGTGCGGCGGCCGTTTTGGGATCCAGGAGGAAAACGAAAACGCTTGCACATGTGGGGTACTTCCGTTGCCGTAATGAGTATACCGCGGTGACATAAAGAATTTGCATTTTTACACACGTCATATTTTCAAGGTCAAACCACATAAAACCCAGTTTGAATTTTGTATTTTTCAATAATCTATGGCCACTGCTTGGCATTTTCGGTAAGAGTAGCAAAAAGTTAGTTATAACGTTTTTTCGTAACCAGATTTTCGCGTCGTCGTTTCGGCTAGTGAATTTTCTTGCCCGTTGAGTAGTGTGGATCCTGTGGCGATTTGGAAACTTTCTTACGGTGCGTTTAAGTGGTAAAGTTTTCACATGAAGCAACATTCATGAGTGACACCGGCCTCCATCTTGTGTTCGGCACAGCTGTCGTCTGTCTGGAGTGTCAACTCGCGGTTTGCAGAAACATGATGCAATGGCAGCGCAAACGCGGCGCGGCGCCGGCGTGGAGGTTGCTCAAAGCGGTGGCTTCTAATGTTGTTACTCAGCCTCCTGTAAAGGCGTTATACAGGAGGCCATGGTTACAGATGCGTTGGCTGTTGGTCGGTGCGCGCAGTTTACCTATGCTTTAGCAAAAGATATTGCTAGCAGTTTTATTCGATCTTTCATAAAATGTTTTGCCCCATACTATTGGTGGAAATTGTTTCATAAAAAGAAACTACGGCACATTACCCTCAGCGTGTAACAGCGAAAAGGGTTTTTTTACGACGTCCAATTGACGTGCCAGCGTCAAATAAAATTATGCCAAAGTTTTCTCGCACGCCTTCACACTGAAAAAGCGCTCGGCCTTCCTATGTATATGAAGAAACGTCCTTTTGGAGAGCTTTTGAATATAAAGCACAAAGACAGCAATAATTGCCTAAACTACAGCGATGCACTTGCCTGATTTATGATATTTTCACATATCTTCTAAGGTGTTGGTGATACTTCTGCTGCGCTCCTTCAGGCTATACTTTTTTTCCGCCGATAAATAACGCCACAATTTTGTACCTGGTCACTTTTTCAACTGCCGTTTCTTTTCTTCACGCAGTGCCAACACAACAGAATGCTACCCGTAACTCGAGGTTTTTGAAATGTTTACAACGCTGTTTCCATTACAGTGCGACGAAATCCCAGAAGCAGCAGCTCCGAAGCCAAAGATTGCTGGGGGGGATTCTACAAAGGCCTTCTACATCATCGGAAGGGGTGTATTTCTACCCCTCCTCTTCCCTTTCTCTCCCTGCGATACATATGTGGTGCAGGCTGGGAACCTCTTTCCCTCTCACAGTCACCTCACCTCACCTGGACCATAATTGAAGCCCGGAGAAAGTACTTTTTCTTTGTTTGGTAATATATTACATTAGGACATGAGGTATACCCGTCAGCTTTAGGCCAAACATTGGGCTTTATACAGTCAGCAGCCTGCAAAAAAGATGAGTTTCCTCCCTGCTCAGCAAGCTGCTGAAAATTCCATAAATGAAAGAATAATTTTATCTTGACAGGTCCTTATTTGCTCTTCCACAAAAGAATATTTTCATTTGTGTGTTCCATAAGGGCAATCTGCTAATACTTGTATTTGTTATTTCAGTATAAGTATTTCACGTTCGTATTTGTATTTTTGATATCAAATAAAAAGAAAACATCGTTCCTTCGACATGGTGTCATTCATGTAATTTTAATCTTACACTTGTGCATGCTCATGAATTCGAAAATGACAAAATACTTAAAATTTACATACCCAACTCAGCTCTCTGCTCATGTCCCAAGCTTGTATCAGTAGACTATCACTTCAAGATCCGGATAGGTTTAATGTATACAGATATTTGCTTTACAGCTTTGCTTGTAACATGGCATTATAAATATAGGGAGTTTTTTTTTTAATTCGTGGTATGTGCATTGAGGCCTGATATATCAGGTGGCAAAACACTGAGATTATAAAGGTAAAACCTCATTGCATGATAACTGGGGTCATGAAGGTGTTCCAGAAGTGCACAAGTCACAAATGTGTTAGTGCAATTGCAGCCATTGTAACACATTTATTGGTGGCAATGTTTTATACTGTCTAAACTTCAGATGCACAAGTGTGCATTCATTACCAAGTGCTATGGTTTTGGTGAACGACCTTGAAAATGTTGAAAATGCTCAACCGTGACCTTGCGCTTCCGCGTACAATAATATAACTCGTTAATAACTGGAGCGCGAGTTAAATGAGGCCACTTAAAAAAATTGCAAAAATTAAGAGAATTGTCTACTAATGCTCAGCATTCTTATGGCGCTTCTCTTGAGTGTGAGTCTTTTAGAGCCAAATTTCTTGAATTTTTTAAGTCCTGTCCGTCAAATGATCTCCATTTACACTAACGATCACAGGTGTTACTGGCGCCAAATCTGCATTTTTTGTAAATGAAGGGCGTTACACGGCTCACCATTTTTCGTATTTTTTATATTTTTCTTGGTTTTTCGTTTTTCAAAGTTATGTTCGGCCAATTCTCTCGATCTACGCTATGATAACAATTCCAAGTTTCCGCAAAATCTGCATTATTGTGGAAATGCAGGGTGTTATACTGTTTACCAGTTTGTCATTCTTTTATATTTTTTTATTCTTTGGTTTCTCAAAATTTGGTTCGACAAATGATCTTTACGATATTATAACGATTAAAGGTGGAACTTCCGCGAAAACTGCATTTTTCTGGAAATGCAGGGGGTTACAAGTTGCACGGCCGAGCCCCTATCCGGTCTGCGCGAGAAAACGCTAAGATATTCTTTGTGTGCTCGCGATCACCAATTCTTCAGGCGACGCGGCAATCCTGCAGGCGTCGCGACAAAATGTTATATAGAATGAGTAATTTATTATTGATTCATTACATTACCAGAGACGTAATTTACTACCGCCCCCTCTTACAAAAATAAAGGTGAAGGCATGTAACAGCACCATCAGAAGAGCTACGACGAGCAGAAAAAATTCAGTACACCATTTAATGCTTGGTATACTTGCCACTCGTGACCAAGCAGCTCTTATGTTCAGCACGACAGTGTGCCTTAAGTGCTAGTTATTTACATGCATTGTCATAGGAGGCACTTTCCGCCAATGGCCAAGAATACTTTTGGTTACAAGACAGAAGTACTGTTATCAATTCCGTTCGCATCGATGGAATAAATCACCGCATGGAGCTTCATACTGTTGAAACGGGCACACAGCATAACAAAAGGTTTCCGCTCGTAACAATGTACTTAAAGCCCTCCAAACCGTAGTATTATGCCTCTTTGGTAGAGTGATTCGAAAACGCCGGTCTAAAGAAAGTCACTCGCAGCGGAATGTGTTATTTAAGACTCCTGCTTGACGCGCAACAGCATGCAGAATACTTATAAGCCCATGTTTGCACTCCCCAGCAACCCGTGGGTCGTGGAGCAGTGGTTATGATACCCGCCTCTTCATGTGTTGTAGTAGACCCAGGTTCGAGTCTCCGTAGGGTTGTGTGTATGTGCCTATGTGCACTTTGTGTGTCTCGTATGATGTAACATGTGTTAGAGCATTCGTCACGGGATGCTGACGTTGACCTGGCAATGCGAGCAAAAAAAAAACGGATAAAGTCAATCCTGGCCGATTGACTGGTTTTTTCTTTTTTGTTTGGTGGAAAGCAACAAGGCCGCTTATTTGAGGGGCCGTATGATTTGGGGGCCGCTTCGTAAGCGGGAATAGATTAGCATAACGGGCCGCGTAAAAAAATTCCGGCCAGTGGCCTGCCGAACACACGGCCCGGTGTTTAGGTGGCCCGCTGGTTAGGCGGCCCTCAATACGGCCGCTTAAACGCCGGGCCGCGTGTTCGGTGGGCCGCATGTTTGGCGGGCCGCTTGCGCGCGAGGCCGCCTGAACCACCGCTTTATAAGCGGCTTTAAAATGACGTGGCGGCCCGCCTGCATGCGGGTCGTATAACCAGGAATTGACTAAGAGTGTATGTACAATGAGCAGCAGTTCTACGGATGCTGGTGGTGTCTGAATTTGGGTTATATTGGTGCTCCGCTGTAAGCTTTACAGGGAACAATTTTTATGAGCCTGTGTTTGCTTGCATAGCTTAACCAAACATTCCGCGCAGAATAGTTTTCGTGGTGCGACAATTCTTTGCTAATTGTTCGCGCCCTTTATTTTGTCGTCTGTTTTGTTTGCCTTTTTTTACAAATTAACACATAACGTATACCCAAGACCGGGTGGATTTTTTCGAGTATACTACTTCAACTTGATTTTATCATGGCTTGTACCTTCACTGATCGGGCGGGAATTGAGGTCTGGTTTTAGCTGCAGGCCAAACTTTCTTATTTAATCATTTACTTATAATTCTTTGAAAACGATTCAAGAAGTTCCCATTTCTTTTGTGCTTTTAGTACGGACAGACACAGGTGATTTTTCCGAAGACTAGTATTTGTGCTTCAAGTGCCCAACACAGATCGTAGAAGGGGCGGAGGATAATAATAAAAATACCCTTGTATGTATTGGCCGATGAACGATAGGTGTGTTTGTTTCTGGATTTCTAATTTTAATAAGGGAGCAGAGGAGGTTTTTGGGCTCCCGCAAGCGCCGTAGAGATTTATATTAATAGCTAGGATAGGAAGTAAAGGAGCTCGGCTAGAAGCCAGGCATTGCCTTTGGTTATTTTACACTGCAGAGAGGTATTTCATTCCTCAAACCATCCTATGTTTTGACGTTTGATGGTACTTCGATAAATGGTTCCTCGCAAAGCCACACAAAAATCACTGCCAGAAACTCACGGATTTGCATGGGACAATTCAAGAAAAAAAGAACAAGAAAAAAACAACCTTCGGCAGCGTTTCAATAGAACCAGACGATAAACAACCTAAAGGTGGATCCTGACTGGTTTAATATACGTCACACATGTGCGTAACGCCTTACAAGGGACGAGTTACTTCTACCAAGTTAATATTTTCAGTAACGAGTAACGTATTTAGTTGTTTTTTTAAAGGAAGGAACGGGCAACGTATTTTAAGGCCAAGTAACGTGTAGCGGTATCTCGTTACTTCTGAGGAGTAACGTGTACAACACCGCCTAATCGACGTTATTTTACGGGCGACGCCCCTTAGGGGTTGGGGTTGATGGTTTCTCTTGTCGTCGTCGTCGTCGTCCGCGTAATCGGCCTTCGTCTTACATAGTCACGGTACTAAAACACCAGAAAACTCGCTTACGCCTCCCGCTAACATGTAACGCGTATTACAAAAAACACCGGGAGACTCATTTACGCCTCGCGCGAGATGCTTCGTGCTTCAAAGACACGACACGTTTACAGCAAGGCTGTATACCTGTACCCCCCAACAGTTTCATCTCCGTTGGCAAGGACGCAAGCGGCCAGGAATAAACTTATACAGTGCATGCTTCGCCCCTCCCCAGGTTTTACGTTAGTGAAGATGGCCATGGATTTTTAAAATTTTAATCATCGAGGAACATTGCGCTGATGATTGCCTCAAAAGCAGCAGGGCCGTTTGCTACATTCTGGTTGTTCGGGGTGTCATTTCTTTTGTGAATGATGGCGCGCTCATCCCGGCCTCTTGTCGTAGCATTCAATTTATGCAATTGTCGGCGCACTGCCCGAAATACCAGCAACTGGGATTTTTCTGGCGGTGACTATCATTCCACGGTTTAAGCTATCGTGTATCGCAGATATCTCACGACGCTCCGAGACTGGACGCACGGTGAAGGACAAACTGCCAAAGTTTTAAGAAAACACGGATGGAATCACGGGCCCAGAGAAACCTGATCTAGCGGCCGACTTTTTTTAGTTTTTCACTGTCAACGTCCCTCGATGACCCCGACGAACTTCATCGGTTTCTCCTTGTGCCGAATGGGTACCTGCTGACGTCAATGAACGCCAAGTTCCCGAATATTCACCAGCTCTTTCTGAATCACAACACTGTCGTTCCTTCGAGCGCGTCGGTAAGTTGACTTTTCAGTGTGGCCGGAGACGTATTTTCGTGGAACCGGGGAAACATGTTCGATGGAAACTTCAAGAGGCAGCTACTGCTTAAGTGCAACGACAACTGAAAAGAACAACGAAGCATGAAGCAAAGCAGTTGTGCCTTTGATCGTCAAAGAAACGTGAAAACTAACTGGCTACTTTTTCGTTAACTCACGCGTTCCTTTTGAGATTCGGTAACGACTTACGCAATTAGTTATTTTTTAAGCGAGTAACGAGCAACGGTATTTAGTTACTTTTCTGGGGTAACGGGTGCATGTCTGTTAAACGTCTTAGAGGTCATCACGAAAAAAAGGGGGAAAAATAGATGTTTTTTTTCCATGATCTGTGTTTGTTGTGGCATTTCGGAGTAGAGGCTAAACTATGTCTTAGGCAGAAAACTAGGCACAGTTCAAATTCAAACACCGAAGCAAAAGCACCGAGCCTAAGACAGCTTATAGCAACAGACGTCGACGTAATTAGCTCGAGGCATGTCTTTCAAGACACTCACTCTCACTCAGTGCTTTTTTCCCTATTTCCTTTGTCGTGGTCGTACAAGCGTTAATGACAGCGAGTCATTAGCACTTCACGGCTGCTACTTAGCCTAATCTGTTTTTAATGCGTCCGGTGGCTCGTTACTTTTGATGCCACAAGTTAACGAGCCTCACGTCCGGAGGCCATTAAAGCGTCAATCCTGCGGTCGCAGTGAATCTATGGTGTAGTAAGAGTCTCGGTGCTGCTTATTTTATTTAGGTAGGCAGTAAACCGCTGTTTAAAAGAACCGTGCGTAATGAAAGAAGAGAAAATGTTCAGTCGGAGAAGAATCAGTGCAAAAAAAAAAAAGTACCGATACAAAAAATGCATGTGTGTTGAATGTCCCCTCGCTACGAACGTGTTTAGACGGTTATGAAATCACTGCTATTTGAAAAGCACGTTAGAGCGCACAAGTGAAGGACACGTTGAGAGCATGTTAAAAGCACGAGATGAGAGGGATTGTCCCAAGGTCAAGGACCGCATGCCGGCCTCCTCTAAACTGTAATGTAAAAGTATTTATGGCTTAATCCGTTGCAAATGGCTTCGGTGGGCATTGCCCCAGGGATACAGTTTACATTAAGGGCATGCGTGGTTATGCGCGTGCTCCCACGTTTCGTATCTATTAGCATTCGGGTCTTTTCTATCAATAACAAGTCATGAGCCATTCCACTTTGTGAAGGTTCATGACCAGCGCGGCTGTTTAGCATATTACATAGAGGGGAAAACGAATGTGCAGACGAATGGTATGAGCAAATTTAATTCCTCTCGAGCGTAAACAGAAGTCATCTCCAGGAAAGAGTTATGCGTCTTGGACACGACACATACATGCAAGCGTAGCCATAAATTATGCCGTGCTTTAAATCGGTAAAACCAAGTTTTTTGCGCGAAAGTTAGGTTTTCAGTCTAAAGTGCGAAGTCAACGCGCACGCAAGTTCACGGAAAATAAAAACACAAAGGCTGCTCAGCGCAATGTCACCCTGGGGCGGACGCGCAGTGACCTCAGGTGCAGCCATCGCCATCTTGAATCATTTTCTAATTGCAAGCGCCCTTACGTTTTCTACCATTCGCTCTCCGCACCCTCCTCTCAGAACGAACCAGCGAAGGGACGCTTTCATTACGGAAGCAGACGAAGCGCTGGCTTGCCCGTGTCTGAGCTTGCCCCTACTCTTTCTCCTATACCCCCATCCTTAACCCTCTACTTGGAACAACCGAGTGATAAGACGCTGTCATTGCGGAAGCCGTCGGCGCCGCGAAACCGCCCAACGCGCTTTGTTCAATGTCAGAGGGACCCTACCACGCGTTTCCTGTGTTCGTGCCTGGATTAGTAAGCTTCCTGTAAAAAACGGCGTCCGGGGTCTGCAACACAAAAACGGATCCTTCGGAGGCGATCCATCGCGCAATGCGATCTGTCACAATGCGTTTCATGGCCCATGCTGAGCGAAAAAGCCCGATTCCTGCATCGGTGCCTATAATGTAGGCAAAGTAATAATCTTTGTTAAGCAAACTATTCGGTCCTTAGGGTGGCGTGGCAATCGTAGGCATTAGATGACCGATGACCTTGGCTGCTCTCGCGGTGACGCTCGGTTAGATCGTCAGTTCGGAGCGGCCCAGCTACTTAACCCGGAAAACTGACCCCTCCAAGAGGTGTTTTACAAGGTGAGTCCAATCTCGGCAGTAGCGAGAGGCAGTTGTACCTGCCGGTATAACAGAAGTTAAGGAAGGGAAAGAACAAGCATCGAAATTCTCCCTGGTTATCAACTCTACCATTGCACGACGGTATGAACGAGCGCCAGTGCAACGCGTAGGAAACAGATCGAAGCCATTCTAAAGCGTAAAAACGGACCTAAAACCAAAGCTCTCTAGCGGCAAGATTGCAAAGTCCTTCAACAACGTGAGGCGAAACAAGGCGTTTCGGGCATTGAGCTGAACATTCATGCTTTAGAATTCACCACCCATAGGAAGTGCTTACGTGTTCACAAATTCTTTTTCTTTGAATGGAACAGTACATGGCGCGAAATGGTAGAAGGAGCAATTTGGGACGCAGCTTTATAAATATCCTTGAGTGTGCGCTTGGAGGTGAACGCCTTTTCGTTATGAAACATGACACCTTATAAAAATCAACCAAAGTAAGTTTCTTTGGGGTGGTTTTATCGCCTGGCAAAAAGAGTACTTTATGAAAATAGATCGTTCAATTGCCCGCTCCGCGGCTGCAATAGACGGTCAGGTCGTGTTCTGCCATTGGTGTGGGCTGTACGTCGTTTTGGGGTGCATTTTCGGTCTCTTAGGTGTCCAAATACGCGAATATCGAAGCACTGGAAGGAATCTTGTACATCGTGTGCATGCACTAGTCACATGCTACACATCTACACAAGAACGCTGTCTACATCATCAGCCCCCTTACAGATAGTGTTTAGTTCTAACGCGGCAAAGAACTCGGAATGCATTCCGTGCGTGTTACTTCTTTTTTAACCCTGTGGTTCCAAGGAAATGCGTGAAATCTGCGCAGTTTTCTTCCAAGGGTTATTACGCTCGTTAGTAGTTACTCCATAGAAGTTGGGTACGTTTTAGCCCATTTTGATGGGCTATCCAGCTTATCGTTGCAATGTAATCAAAACCGCACCGGGCAGTTGGGAATATACCTGGGAATATATCTGAGCCATTAAATTCACCAGCAAAAATCACTCTTTTCGAAGAAAAGTAGTGCTATATATCTGCCCCTTTTTTGAAGTCACGTCATTCCGGAAGTACACAGCCGCACTTATTTCTTGGGTTGACAAGAGCTGTAAGCGTTTGCTGTGGACTGACCCCAATAAGACCTACGCGTCGGTGCGCACAATAGACCCAGACTGCCCATTTCGTATGCCAAGTGGTCTTTGCAAGCGCGATAATGCTATCCTGCATCGGATCAAGCCATTAAATTCACCAGCAAAAATCACTCTTTTCGAAGAAAAGTAGTGCTATATATCTGCCCCTTTTTGAAGTCACGTCATTCCGGAAGTACACAGCCGCACTTATTTCTTGGGTTGACAAGAGCTGTAAGCGTTTGCTGTGGACTGACCCCAATAAGACCTACGCGTCGGTGCGCACAATAGACCCAGACTGCCCATTTCGTATGCCAAGTGGTCTTTGCAAGCGCGATAATGTTATCCTGCATCGGATCAAGACCAATGTGGGGTATAGATTATTGAGCATTTTCCCTTTTAACTGCAACAGGCTTCCTCACCCTTGTATCCGAACTGGGCAGTTTGTGAGGACTTGAAACACATTCTCTGCGGATATACTCGCTACGACCTTCAGCGCAACACCGCTAAGCTTTCTTTCGGCCTGCCCGTGTCCTCGCAGTTCTCTTCGAAGTATCTTCTTGAACCATGCCACACAACACGAATGCCATGTCGCGCATACAAGGTGCTCTAAACATAAATCCGGAACACGGCTTGACAGTGAGCTGAGAACTGGCGGACTCTTTTGCCTGTGTGTGTTTGTGTGTTTCGTGTGTGTTTGTGTGTTTGAGCAGTCATGTGTAACTGAGAGTTCTTTTCATACATTTTCATATGACCTTCACCCCCATCAGGTGTAGCAAGTCAGGCGACTAGCCTGTATGACCTCGCCGGCCTATTAAAAATACCTTTTCTCTCTCTCCTCGAGTACTACCGAAACAATATTTTCCCAAAAACGCGAATGTGCTCAAACAAATGCACCAGCCGCTGAAAATGTGCTACAGGTGTCTCGGTGAAAAACGAAGCCGAAATCTGCTTATAATAAGCGGACCTGGGCCCCGTGGTTTCGTCTCAACAACTGCGTCAGTCTGATGGGCGCCCTAATAAATCGGGCGCTAGACCGGTGGGCCCAAGCCTGCCTGTAATGGAGACGCCACCCTAAAGAAGATCCAGGTTTGTGTTGGCTGCTTATTAAGCATGGGCGTGCGATCGCTTTGAAAAGCTTAAAGCAGATTCTGATGTGCTTGGCGAGAAAGACTGAGCTACCCACCAAAGAAACCTTTTCCTCGTACCCCATGTTTTTTTGTTTGTTTTTTTCATATTTTTCAAGTAAGTAAAGACATATTTTTCAAGTAAGACATTTTTTCGTCTGGCACGTCCACCACCTATATGCCGGGCTTAAAGAGGCCGTAGTGTACACTCGCAAACGCCACTGCTACAACTGTAATAGTGCCAAGAACTCACGCCGAGGGGCGCACTTCCCTGCCATCATTACTTCACGTAATCGCTGGCCGCGAAGCTGCAAGGTGCACGGCTATCCGGACCACTAAGCTTCGCGTAGTGCTCGTGAGAGTTTGGGGTGTGCTGAGCTGCAAGCGAGAACGCCGGGAGCAGAGCATACGGTCGTTCAGCTACATTCTGCGCACAGCGACGGTTGAAACTCAGAGCAGCGCGAGTGGGCGTGGCGCCCTAATGTTTACTACAATACTTTCGCGGACTTCGTTGCCGGAGCGCTGACGAAAATGAGAGGAAGCGAGGTCGATGGAGATAGAGTTGTTTGCGCAAACTTTGTCGTCAGATTTCTTGAGCTACCTCTGATATTAGCTCTTCACTTCTTCTCATAGTGTATAGCAGATGTGAGTAATTCTTGGTAAAATTACGCGTTTTTTTTCCCGAGCACCTTGAATGATACCTTCGCTTAGCCCACAAAACACTGGAAAGAAGGAAGGTAGATGTAACGCGTACGGAGCGAGTTCGTGCAGTGGACATCCTGGCTCAAATTAGAAGAAAATGAGCGGGAGGGGGGGGGGGGATACTGGAGAGAGAGAGAGAGAGGTTTATAAAAAAAAAGAAATCAGGTTGTGAGACTAATCTCTGACGTGCCATTTTCCAGCGGGTCGTTTTAGTAGGACAACGCTTGGATTTTGTTCTACAATGGAGATAATTGGGATGTTCCAGATGACGATGTTTTGTCCAGATATCAAACGAATTACTTAGTGACGACAAGCAGAAAAATAAAGTTTACTTTCATGCTTTCTAATTAAGGAGTATCCCCTTATATATTAACAAGGCTGCAGATTAATGCACTTCATTTTATAACAGCCTTGTTCGAGACGATTAACACATTTTGGTGTGTATACAAAGCAAGTGTTTGATGACCGCAACCAAATTCCATGTTTAATTATTAATACCTTCTATTTATAACTTCGGTACTACTTGAGTGCCTCCTGTAGCTAAGGCATATATATTCATGTACCTGAAACTTGTGATGAAATTTATATTACAATTTTGCTTGTCCGTCTTGTGGTAGTTTCAGTATTTCAGCGTACAAAATACGGCTTTCTTTTCCCCGGAAAGCGCTGAAGAGGCAGGTATTCCTTCGAACATCCAGAGCTTATGAGACTTACGCTCCTTTGGAACGCTGCTAAGTGTAATTCTAAAACATTCAGGCTCTACTGCACGCTGTGCAAGTGCTTGAAAAATAAAACTGTGGTTATCACCCGGACGATGTTCAGTGCCCTATAAAAATGATTGACCGAAAAAGAAGTAAATACAATTTTTTTAACCTACATCATAATGCAGTTTGTTTCCCTCGCTGCTGCTACCCGTATCGGCGTCGCTATTCAGGAATCCTCGTGTTGGGCTCTTGTTATATTGCGATATCACAACGTACACATGTGCCCGGAGCGTCATTAGTGATATATGACGAAGTGCTGACATAACGCCCAGTTTGGTATAGCGGGCTATAACGAAATACTAAGGCTGTAAACATGACGTCGGGCAAACCAAACTGCATGGCTATACGCACGATCCCATGTATTCTTCGGCATCGCTGACGAAGCCGGCATGTTCGCTTCTTTTTATGGTGTCGAGGCAAAGCATCCAGCTTGAGCACAGATGGTCTGAGTTGAGATCCTAGCTTATCCGCGCTTTCACTTTTAGTTTTTTCACATCTGTCATTTTTGTCGGAATTTTAACAGTGGAGCTGTTTAAGCTTGAGCTTGGTTCTTTGGCGTTAGCAAAAAAAAATACAAAAAGAAACCTTCGGCGTGAGGTGCCCGGTAATACTTTTGCAGAGCTTCGTAGGCGGAGACAAGCCTCGCCTAGCGATGACATTAACCTTCGAGACCACTCTGCCCAGCGTTCGTGGGGTGATCTATGGCATGCTCTTCTCCTCGCCAGCTCACGTGCGTTCGCGCCTAGAGTGGGAAGCACACAACACCTCGCGCTACAGACGCCGAGTTCGCCAAGCCGGTTGCCGCCGGTTATAGCACGTGCTAACGCGGTCTACTTTGGGGAAATCTGAAAGTCTGCGGACAAAGCTATCCGGTCCTGCCAGCCATAGAGAACTTTGAGCGGCAAGTTGAGAAACCCAGCTAAGGTGCAGCAGTCTGGTCTCCGACGGAGAGAGAGATGGGGTGATAGAAGAAGAGCGTTACTTCCGAGGAAGAAAAAGCGTGGCGCGAAAGCCGCCGCACGTCTACTCGAGAACGAATGCGACGACATCGGTCGAGTCCCGAATATCACGCCTATGAAGCCATAGTGAAACGGGAGCGATTTTTCAGGAGATCCGGAGTTACGGGCTCGCGTACATTGTACACCCGGCCGCAAAATAAGGCGGGGTACGCGAGCGCGTGGAAAAATGCGTCGATGCGGTACCTGACCTTACACTTCTGGTGTCGAGACATCCATGTGCCCGTGCGAGTCCAACCACGTTCGGTACCCTGTCTTGTCTTTCACTTCGAGCAGCCAACCTGATCACACTCATCGTTTGGTCATAGGGGTCAGTTTCTTTACCAACATGCCTCGCTCGCTCACGCTTCGATGGTGAAGTGCGCGTTGCTTGCTCTGCCCCGATCCAATAGATAATATGTTCTACCCGTCTCGGTGGGGATCTTGTACCGCATATGTCCCATCACGTCTTTGTATTTTTGCCTAAAACATGCAGTTGGTTAATAACTAAAAATGAGCCCACGAACACGGAAAAAAATTCAGGTGAGAAATAGATTATTTTTTTCCCCTTTATTTTTTCTTAGACAGCTCTAAGAGGGAGCCGAGGCTATAGGCGGGCATCGCCTGACTGGGCCCTGGCCCCCTTACAGGTTTCACAGTTTCACACAAAGGATCTAGATTCAAACAGCTGGCTCTCAGCAAAACGAGATAGGAAATACAACAGAAATTCAACGTAACAAAAGAGTAAAACACATAACACAGGTTCATATATATGAAAAAAAAGAAGCACAATACTACTACAATATATCCACGTGCATAGATGAAGCGTTTCAGGGATGTACCTATCCATGTAACATATCATAACACACATTAGGTAAGCATACATCTTACAAAAAGTTAACGGGGAGTACAGTGTGCAGAAGGGAATAGACATGTATTTCTAACAATGGGTCCAGTGAATTTATTTACAGCATAAGTATATATCATAAATATTAGCTGCATATTCAAACACACAATGCAACGTTCTTGGGGTTCAACAAATATTAAAGAAACAATATTTCACAACAACACTTCAAAGTGTAGAGAATGATGTGCCATTCCAGACTAGACATTTCCGGCATTCTCTTTTGAATGGGACAAATGGTCTTAGGAAATTCATTTTGATATCACTGCTATTTAATATTTTTGTAGCTTGATAAGAAATAGTCTGTTTACCGTGATTAGTGCGGATGGCAGGTGGTGGAATTAAGGGCTTGCGTATTGGGTATGTGCTAGGTTTCGCGGTTAGTACGTTATGTAGGCGGTTTTTATGAATGTGTTGTAAGAGTTTGAAATAATAGATTTGATCAGCTTTAAGCATGTTACACTTAATAAAGAGAGGGTCTGTCCTTAAATTTTGTTTCACTGGTAGTTCTCACATGTGCGAAGCATTTTTTTCTGCAAAATAATCAAGCTATTGTAGTTATAGGCCGTCGTGGTTCCCCAAATTAATATGCCATAACTCAGTCTCGAATAGAAAAGAGAATAGTAGAGTGTTTGTTTTAGCGAAAGGGTTATCAGATGTTGAATTCGGTATATGCTTCCTATTACTCACGACAACTCAGCTTTAAGATTGTTGACGTGAAACGACCATGAAAGGTCCTCAGAAAACCAAACACCAAGAAATTTTTGTTGAGCCACTTGTTGCAATAAGTTACCTTCATACGTTAGTTTAATTGGGCTGGTATCTCGTTTACTTGCTGGCTTAAATATAATGTATTTTGTCTTATAAATAATAAGGCTTAAATGATTTGTTTCTAACCACTGCGATAGCTTTATGAGGTACGCGTTAGCTGATTGTTGTATGCATTCTGCAGTTTTTGCAGTTAAAAATACGTTTGTGTCGTCGGCGTACATTATCAATTCGGAAGAACCAGGAATTTCTGTAATATCGTTGATGTATATGAGAAATAACAACGGCCCTAAAATAGAGCCCTGCGCGACGCCATACTGAATCCTCAGTTGAATGGATGAGATACCGTTGAGAATAACGCACTGATATCTATTTGTCAAATAATTTTTCATTAAGTTTAGCGCTACACCTCGTATGCCATACATTTCAAGTTTTTCAATTAGTATGAGATGCTGCACGGTATCGAACGGTTTTCGTAGATCTAGGAATAGTTCAAGTGTAAGTAGTTTGTTTTCAATGTTCTCAACAATTTTTTCTTTGATGTGAATTAGCGCCATTTCCGTCGATTTATGTTTTTGAAAACCATATTGCGCTGGAGTTATTGTTCCCGTTTTCTGAAAAAAAGATGTGAGTCTATCATTAATCATTCTTTCAAATACCTTTTAAAAAACGCGTAGGACAGATATTGGTCGGTAGTTGTTTATTTCCACCTCTCCTCCTTCTTTATAAACGGGGGTAACTTTTGTTACTTTTAGATCGTCGGGAAATTCTCCTGTTTCAAGCATACTGTTTATTAGGTGTGACACTATCAGGCTGATAATGTGGAAAGTGTGTTTGAGGGGCAAGGCCTTTATGCCGACATAACCAGCAGCTGAGTCATTGTCCAAATTAGCGATTATTTTATGAATTTCATATGGCGTATTCGGCATAAGCATAATCGACTTTGTTTGCGTACTGAATGGTTTTGGGTAATCAACGCTCACGGTATTTCCCGTATATTTGCCTATGTTAATAAAGTGGCGGTTCATTGTTTCTGCAAGTTCCTATCCTACTATATGTTTGTTATTTATAACAATTTCTGTCACAGAAGGTTCCACTGACTTGCGGTTTAATAATTTCCATAAAGTGTGATGGAAAGTCACCCTGCACAAGTTCTAAAGCACGCATTGACGAGTAAAAAAATCGATCAGCGATCGGCGTGGTCGTGGGTTTGACAAAAACGATCAAAAATAGTAACAGGTTGCAATACGCGTTGAATTCATTGAAACCGACACACACCAAAAGTTTCTCATTTAAACAGCGAAACAAACTCGACCGCCTTTAAAACTAAGGTATCGAAATCTCGTTGCAACGCGTTCCTAATCAGAGACAGGCAGATAGAGCAAAGAAGGCATCTCCCTCGCCGTTCGTCGCCGAAGCATGTGGCAGCGAGAGGTGTTGAGCATAAAAAGTTGCCCCTGGCGCCAAGCGCCTAATGCCATCAGCTTTGCCGCTTAAAGCGAAGGAAAGACGGTTGGTATACAGGGCAAGCGGCTTCATGCACTACAGAATGCTGTAGAGGGCTGTCTCTCATCGCTTTCAGTTTTTTAGATGCGGCACATCTCGTGCTCTGAGGCATGTCCCTCCTGCGTCGTCGGCGGCGGCGGCGGCGTCCATCCGCAGCCCTCCTCCGTTCGTCTCTCCCACAGCTGTGTGCAACACTCTCACTCCTGTGCATTAGCATAACGACAGCTGGCGCGCTTGGGTGGCGCGCGCTTCGCTGCGTTAACACTGCGTTAATGCGCATGTGCGCGCCTGCGCGACTCTCCTCCACGGTCTCCTCTCCTTCAATCGCTGTGAATATAAAGCGGGTATCGCGCCGCGGCGGTTCAGTCAGTGCTCGCTCTCGCACTTGATGTGACCTTGCTTGACTACTTCGTGCTTCAAGACTTCGTGCTTGACGATTTCGTGCTTGACGTCTTCGTGCTTGATTACGTCGTACTTTACTTGATTCTTCGATGAAGAGGTTATGGAAGCGACGGTCCCTTCAGTGAGTGGTGTGACACAACCCACTATCAGCGTCACCCCAAGCACTGAAGGCAACGTTACGACCATTGAAGATGACAAGGCTGCGAAGGCGTTGCGCTGCTGAGCACGAGGTCGCGGGTTCGATTCCCAGCCGCGGCGGCCGCTTTTCTGATGGAGGTGAAAAGCAAAAACGCCCGTGCGTACGAGATTTCGGCGCACGTTAAAGATCCCCAGGTGGTCAAATATAATCCGGAGCCCTCCAGTACGGCGCGCCTCATCGCCTGGGTTGCGTCGGCGCGTAAAACCCCACAATCAATCACCAAGGCTGCGAAGGCTGCGAAGCGAAGAGCTCGTGATGCCGAGCGTAAACGAATGTAAAATTGCCTCCATCGTCCCGTGTATGAGAACATCCGTATGTTATGGAAGGCATCCTACGCGTTCACGATACGTTTCACGCGATGTAGAGAATCAACCCCATGAAAACGCCAATTGAACCCCCAGATGCGCCGCATCACACCAGGGTTCCCTCGCGGGGAGATGGAGGCAATTTTTATGTTTCCATTCCCTTGATTGTCTGTGGCAAAATAGCGCAATAAAATTGATACAGGGGTTGGACGCGCACGCGCACATCGGTGTCTCGACACCAGAAGTGCAACGTCAGATGTCGCGGCGATGCATTTTGCCACGCGCTCGCGTGCCCCGGGTTATTTTGCCGTCGGGTGTACTATCTTGATCACAGTTTGGGTGAACACGGGAGCGCGTGTCATTTTGTACGCGGGAGCAGCCTGCCGGCGTTCCTGGTAACTTCGCACGCATGCGCAGTTCGTTTGCAACTTGGTTATGTGGTAATCGCGCGCCTCACGTCACCAAGACGTTCGCTTGTCGTCTGCTATGCCGGTTGTCGTCTGCTCTCTGCTCTTAGGTTGCGTGAGCCAAGCAATCCGCTTAGTTGTGAAACAATTGGTATGGGGCTGCTTCGAGCGGCTCACTCGTTTCATCGTAATTAACAGTCACGCGTGAATGTGTCGGTAAAAAATGATTTATTTGCAAGCAAGGAGAAAGCCGTCGATCTTTTCCTGGATCTGTTTCCCCCAAGAAAACAAATTGTTCTCTTTTTTAGCAAAGGCGGCACTTGTGATTAGTAGAGTGGCATTTCTTCGACAAAGCATGGTGAATACACGCAGCAAAAAGCACAGCAATTTCATTCACGAAACTTTTTCGGAGAAATGCCGCGCTTCCAACCACAAGTTCGGCCTTTGCTAAAAAATGAGAACAATTTCTTTTCTTGGGGTGAAAAAGAACCACAAAAAGATCGATGGTTTTCTCCTTGCTTGCACAAAACAAAACGGTACATTTCACCGTCATATTCACGGCGTGACTTCATTACAATGAAACGAGCGAGCCCTTCAAAGTAGCCCGCTGCCAACTGTTTCTCAAATTATAGGATTGCTTGGCTCACGCAACCACAGAGCAGAGAGGAGACGACAATCGGCATAGCAGACGACAAGCGAACGGCTTGGCGACGGGATGCGCGCGATAAACACATAGCCTTGTTGCAAACGAACTGCGCATGCTTGCGAAGTTGCGCGGAAGGCCGGTAGGCTGCTCCCGTGTACGGAATGACACGCGCTCCCATGTTCGCTGCAACTGTGATCAAGATAGTACATATTTTGGTGACCGAGTGTTCATGGCTCTTTGCGGTCTAACGACAACACTACGCAGACGTTTGGACTGACTCTCGAAGCATAACCATTCAGAAAACTTGGCGGAGTCTCCACGCATAAACTTAGCCGAACCAATTTTAAGTTCGGTGGGGACGCCAGTTCCGCTGTTTCTCCAACCTTCCAGCAGTAGTGCAAGTTCCGCCAATTTGTTGTCTTTCCTTACAATGAACACTTTTTTCTGGAGCTATCAATTAATATACCCGTTTTTTTTAATATTTTTCAGCCCTATTTTTCTTCGCTTGGGTTCGGCAGCAGCACGACGGGCAACATGCTCAACAATCTCATTCTTTGTACGCTGCAGGTTCTCGCGTCACTTCTTGTGTCGCAGTCTTCGGAACACGGCTGCGCTTTGGATCCTTTACCGCTTCCCTGGCCCAGCGATGTCGACTGCAGAGCATCAACGGAGGCTTATAAAGTGGCCTATGACCGGTGTGAACCTGACGAATTCATTGTGCCGGTCGCGGTGTCTTATGCACCGACTCTTGCCCCAGGGACGGACTACCACGTGGTCCTACAAGCCCGTATAAATTTCCTCAGGTCAGCAATCCCCTCCAGTGGGCTCGGCAGCAGCACGATGGGCAGCATGCTCAACAATCCCATTCCTTGTATACTGCAGGTTAGTCCCTATTCTTATGGCAAATGTTACCGCAGCGATCACCGCTTTTTGTCTCTGCTGCCGTGCCAACTGTGTTCTGAATTTACTATTCCATGTGTGCACTTTTGCAAAGAACGTATTGATTTGCGGAGACGTTGAGTCAAAGCCTGGCCCCAACCAGAAAGAAATGTTGGGTAAACTTCTTTCTGGTCAGAGTGCTAAGACAGCATCTATCAACGAAACTCTGAGTAAGCTAACGAAACTAGAAGCAGATGTCGCGTCAGTTACAGAGCGCTTAAATGACCTTGAAGTTTAGCTGTCTGCAATAACTGCGTTGGAAACAGAAATGTGCGCGCTAAAGGGTACTGTATTGAGAGTCGGAAAAAGCGCGTCGTGCCTGCTGGGAATGGTTGAGGATTTAGAAAACAGGAGTAAAATAAATAACTTGATTCTGTACGGTATCAATGAAGACCAGTCTGAAACACCCAAAGAACTTGTCGCAAAGATAAAAACGAATATTTTCGAAGAGAAGCCTAAAGTTTCGGTCAGCAGTCTCGAAAGGTGCCACAGACTTGGTAAAAACAGCGAGAAAGCTCGCCTGGTTATAATTAAGCTCTTAGATTATCGTGGCAAGGCAGTGATTTTGATGCCTCGTCCAAAATTGAAATGAACTAAGTGTTCCGTCTCAGAGGATGTTTCTAAGAAAGTGCGGGAAATTTGGAAGAAGCTCTGGCAAAATTCTGAGGAAGAAAGAGCAGCCGGTAGTAAGGTCAAAATGATTTTTTACAAGCTAAGCATAGACAAGAAAATATACAAATGGGACAAAAAAAGGCAAGCGTTACAAGGTTTCTGGAAATACTGAATGACTTCATAACAAACGAAATCGCCTTTCATTACCTTAAACGTAAATTGCCGGAGCATTGTGAACAAAGCAGTCCACCTTGAGGGCCTTATATTATATTATGTGCTGATGTAGCCGTGCCTAATGAAACATGATTAAGTAGTGAAATTTTCGGAAGCGAATTTGTCCCAAAAGGCTATAACGTGTGCCGCAAAGATCACAACCGAAGAGGAGGAGGGGTTGCAATGTTTTTCATGAATTCCTTACAACCCCAACAAATACCTGATATATTAGAAGTAGAAGGCATACTTTTGAAAGTCTGCTGTCGGTTTTTCTGAATACGTACAAAAATATCCCGGGATCCGAGATATATACCACTTCACTGTAAAAATACTTAACCAGTTATTTTACTTCAAAACATCCAGAAAATTCAAAGTGATAACTGCACATGGATCACATCAGGATATGCTCAGGTATTCCCTATTCCGTTGCCAAGAACCCTCATGGGAAATGAGTGGCCGTGACCTCTACGGCCTGGAGTCGTTCCGTCGAGCTTTGAGCACAAGGAGTGGGCACTGGGATAGAGCGTGTGACGGAATGCCACGTAGCCCGGAGGGTACATCAGACATACAAAAGAGACGCCGACAAGTTCAATGAAATGGTTGGCATTTCTTTTTTCTCCCCAATGAGAAGGCAAAAGTGCCTAGCTTTGGATTGTTTTATTGCGAGATCACTATACACTTGTTCAAAGCTAATTTCTTACGCACTATTTGATTACACAAGTAAAGTATAGATATCCACCCAAACTTGCAGTAAACATGCAACAAACATACACGCTTTTTTTGTATGATGCCACCAGGAAAACTTCAGAACGCTAATCCTAAAGGAGAACTTCACGTTACACCTCACGAAAAACTAAAGTATCTACAGAGTTGCACAAATAAAACATTACAGCAGGCGTTCGCTCATCCCGTCCGCCGTGTCGGGGCGCATTTCGCTTTTCTCATGGGCCAATAAGCACCTCGAGAAACTTTTTGAAAATACGGGATTCAAGTTCACGTAGTAATCATGTCTTCCTTGCGAAGCGCATATCTTCTCTCCAACATCTAGAATGCCCCTTCAGAGATTCATTCCCTCGAGATGCAGCGCACCATGAAATCCCAAGTAAGTAATCTTTCCGCGTTTTTTTACTGCCTGCCTTCCCTGCTCTCACCTCGTCATAAATAACTGAAGCATAATGCTGAATCTCGTAAGCGCATTGTATAGTCAGCCTTCCGAATACTGTCCACGAGATTTTGTGAAAACGCGAGGCGACGGACGGCAATAATTCAACCCATGCGAGAAAGGATGTTTTTGGTTTAGCTGAAAGCCCTTGACCGGTACGAAAAGGTGTGATCAAAACTAAGTCTAAAAAACTAAGTCAAAGAAGAAGCACGTGCCACGCGTGCTTGAGACGAGCTAAATTTGAAATAGCAGCAATGCCAACAGTGTAGGGCCGAAGTGTCGTCCGTTCGTTTCGGGATGAGTGATCGCAGAATATAGGGGTACCAGTTGCATAGCTCCAAATTGGTCATGCTGGTTCTAAGTAACACGAAGAAAACTTTCGTTTAAAGCAGGAATGGCCATGAGAGGATTTAATATGTGGATTCGTGAAAATTTTGCCTCAAAACAAAACGGACTAACCTACAGTTTCAAAGTTTTAAGTGGCATGTTACCGTAAGAGAAACGTACCTCTCGGGCAAAATACAATCCTCTATCTTTGTCACATAAAATACCATGCGAGAGAAAGCCCCATAGTTTGAGGGTACTGCATACATCGTATGGAACAGACATAAAACCGATAGCTGAAACTATTTTACGTGTAATTTGCCTGCGATTCCACGTGCGTGACACACGTCTACAACATACCTGTGAAGTATTGAGACTTAAGTGGTGAAAGAAAAACAGCGGTGGCGTCATGTAGGGGCCATGGGCGGAATTCACTTAACGACGTATGGACGGAAGATTGGCGGCACAGTCTCAAGACCCGTCCACTGAAAACTCAACGATTACTCACTCCGGCGAAATTGAAACTATTATGCATCACGGATGCCCACACCGCGAAGTGAATATAGTGCAGCACGAAGAATGTTAGAAGTAAAATGTGATAAAAAGTTATTTTTTGTTTTCCTGTAATAATACAGTGTAGACCTCGTAATTAGGGGTATTTAAAATTAAATTTATATTGTTCCGTCTGCGAGGCAGACCTGTTCAAACTTCCTGCGGAGAAAATGTGCAGCGTAATATTATAGTTCAAGAACGCTTTTACGAAAAAAGGGCGGAAATATTTTTGCGGCAATATAGCAAAAGAGTTTGCCAAATTAGCCCTCGACATTCTTCGGCCCAATAAAAAAATCGCTGTATACATCCGTCACCACAACTTCTGCTAGATAAAGGGAGAGAAAGAACAAGACACCTTGAAAAACAGCGCAAAAAAACACGGACGTAGAGAGGTTACACAGACACGAGCGCTGAAAGAACAACAGTGTAAAACCATACACAAGATGCCTGGAGGAAAATATTCTAGAGATTCATAAAGAAATTTAAAACAACAGCTTAGACAAACCGCAGAGGTTCTTAAACAGCACATTTAAAACAAGATGATGTGCCCGCTTGCCTTTACTGCCTCTTGAGCATTTCGTAAGGTCTTACAATAGGGGAAGCCCCGAAATTGTGCGGGCACAGAATTCTTATCGTGGGAAATAATCATTCAGAGCGTGTAGCACACCGCAAACCCAAAAACATAATAAAAACAAGCTAATAAAAACAAGCATTGACGAATACGGAAAAACCCGCGCAAAATGCCGGATATATCCTTCCCTTATAAGGAATTAGAGAATAAGCGCAGGTGTTTCTGAAGGTTTTTGCGTGTTCGAATATAAGGAAATGTAACATCACGTTTAACAACTCCTATTTGCGGGTCGAATTGCAAAATAGTTCAAGCGTTTACTGTCTCCGAACCAGACAGACATCACGGGGCTTGGCGTATGAAACGCGGGCTCTATCCCTTTTACCGCTGCACAAGTAGAGTAATAGGAAGATAGAAGAAAATGTCCCGGAATCTTCAAACTGGAGCTGGAACAGAACTCGGCTTCAATCAAGGCAAGACATGAGTTTGGCTCCTGTGGCGAGGTTGCGGGCGCAAATGATTCGATAATAAAGCAAACCGAAGTAAAAGGATTCCACTTGATTTTCCTTTTCCAGTTACTGTCGCAGGCGCAAAAACAACCACTTGCCGCTGCAGGCGAAACAAATTGCTCTTTCCTTCAGTAACCATAGACGAATAACGTATGTGACCCACTTTCTTGTTTACGTATTCCCCGCAATGATTGGTTTGGCAGTGTGTGTACTCACTTTTATCCATTATTTTTGGCCAATATCGCTTCTCGGACTTGTGGTACCACTTCCCTGGTTAGTGTAGGGATTCAATGAAAAAACAGCTGGCATAGTTTTTTTCACCTGTATCTGGTACGGCGGTCAAAGGCGGAGCGGGGTTAAAGCTTTTTATGGACGTAGCAGTCAGCTGCTGCCTTATGCAGTGCATCCTTGTTGGAATTTCTTCATATTCATTTTGCAGAAATTCAGCTCAAAGGACGGACGAGGCGCAGAGACTAAAAATTTAGCGTGGTGTTAGATTAATTCTATCTATGTGTCTTATTCATTTTGTTTTATGTATTCACCTAAAATGCACACGTTACAAGCCCTAATATCTCTCTGGTTGATATTTTTGTTTTTGCGAGAATGCGGGAAAGATATTTTTTTGCTTTTTAATGCGGATTTACACCTGGCTGCCTGTTTTGCAAGAAATTGAATAAGGAAAGCGAAAAAAAAACTTTAGGAACAACAATGTAGTGTTTACAACGTAACGACATATTTCACATAGCGTTTTATTAATGCGAAAGTATATTCTTACTTGCTGGTAAACAAATTCTGAAGTTCCCACCTCACGGAGCACATATAGCACTCGCATGACAATCAGGCTTTGTGAGCAGCGGATGGCCTCAAAATTACATGTGCATGGCCTCGCATACGAACTTGAAACGAAATTGGCAGCGATAAAAAATGAAACAAAAAACATAAAACGAGCGTGAACCTCTCGACGGCTCTATAGGGCTCCAGGGGAAGGTGTCAATATGCCAGTCTGTCTCGGATTTGTCGGAGTGACGCTCTACGTTTCTAAGCATGAAAAGTATTTAAACGTTGGGTGTACTGCCAGTTTCTGCGTGCACTAAGTGCGGACATCCTCGCAAGTACGCCAAGGTTGAAATGTAAGAGTCGTACAACATCTAATTCACTCCAATCCACGCAGTGGAGGCTGTTGGACAGCGAAACTATAGGGGCCGTGTTATCCTCTTCCTTTTCCGGCGGGTAACTCCTTGTGATCAGTGCGGTACACCCTGAGTGTTTTCATTGTTATTTCAGAAATGCTAGCGAAAGTCAAACAACCGTGGCCAATCTTTATGTCCGCATTTTTTAAAATCGCGATAGTATGCCCTTTGGCATAAGATGCTATAGGTACAAGTTGACACTCGTTTCCCGGAGGAAGCCCAGAAGACAGGGGTGGTGGGACCCCCACAGCCATCGTTGGAGATCGGGGGGTCTCCCAGGATGCAGGGCTGTGCCGCGGCGGTGTCGGGCTCTCGCTGCATTCAGGGAAGCGCACGTCCATAGCAGGTGGTTGATGTCGGCGTCTTCGGCAGGAGCCGTGCAAAAGGGGCAGTTCATGGTAAACGGGGCATGGTATCGTGGGAGCCACGCCCGGGTTACCGCAGGAGAGAGGGCCACCCCAACTCGAAGTCTGCGCAGCAGGACCTCCTCCCAGCGAGCATACATTTCCTTGAATTTGGAATACGCCCAGGTAAAACTCAAAAGAGGCGACAACGCAAGTTTCTGACCCTTGAACGCGGCCTCGAATGGCCACACTTGGCGCTGGCGAGCGCCTTACCCAGGCGAACCCTATTGGCACCTTGCGGACGACGCCCCCGATAACATTCTGGGTGGTGCTGTCGACGCCTTTCCTCGTATTCTCTTTGCTCCTCGGGCGTGTGTACTATGAGTTCTCTTCCACCTTTCCATGGTTGTGATTGTAGTCTTTCTAAGGAGACGTGCAGGACCAGCCACATCTGGCTATGGAAGGCCTCATGCTTTTAGAACTCCTCGCCGTGCCCTCTTTCCTATCATTTTAACTCTACACGCACATTTCCCTGTTCGAATAACTCCCTTGTGAATTCTTGCTATGGAGCGCCTTATGCTACGTAACCTCCTCGTCGCGCCCTAGCTACGTACCAGGATTTTTTATACGGACATTTCACATTTCCCGGCTCGAGTGCCCCCTCCTCCTGCCCCAACACCCCCTGAAAGGCAAGCGTACAGTGATCTTGAGTTTAACAGCTGCGTTGTAACATCAGCTGACACCATGTAACATTAGCATTAAGGCCACGTAAGGGCGCCTAAATTTACGGAGGAACTTTTGTGTTCCAGTGACACTTGTTAATGCAGTTTTGGACAGTGGTATCGTAAAACGCGGGCCAAAATCTGCCTCCTTCCGAGCACCACAAAGATACAGAAAATAAGAAATCTAACCAAAAGATCTGGATGTCTATATTTTAAATCGAGTGTTTGTGAGGGGCTCAACCGAGAGGTAAAAAATTCCCACAGAGTGTAAATACATGCTTTCTGAGACAGGTAAGCTTAGGGGCCTACTTTGGAAATTACATTTCTATATTTTTATTGCCACTCTGAAGGCCCAAGCAATGCGGAAACAAACTATGAGCATGTTAAGGGACAATAAATGCTGGACGTCATGCTCAATACCTCTAATCATGGAAATGAATAAAATTTCAGTTTAACGGCTTAGATTGAATTCAGATACACTTAGAAAGCAAGTAATTCAGTTTTTGCACGAATATAACAAGACCACAGGTGTTAGCAAGGCGCATAATGAATGAAAGGGCGCTTTATGAAGAAAAAAAAACGATCATCTCCCGCATACAACATCCGAATACATTCGTCAGAAGACTGTCACCGCAATGAGCTTTTGCCATCTTTCTTGTTTGGTTGCTCAAAAAATTGCCGTCTATTTGGGGTACCAACAGTTCGCGTGTCCCACAGCTCACTAGTTTACCCAGAAGCAGTACTATTATTTCTCTGTAGTATCTGCGTGTACGTCTTGTTGTAATAGCCAAAAGTGACGGATTGTTTGTTGTAAAGGGAACCGGTTTCGGTGGCTTTGCTGCCGCATCATGGTTTGTGTGCACCCCAAAAGTCATTACCATTTCTGCTTCAACAACATCTGTCGATCCCTGTTTAGGAGCGGAATGGAGCCGCCCATCAATACTGCAGCCTTTTAATGTGACGGTCGGTTGCGATATGAGCCTCGATATGAGTGATAGAATCCTTGTCCGACGTACTTAGGTGCCATAAATTCTGAAGAAGGTTACAACAGCGAAAACGGTTTCCTGAAGCTAGCGGTGGATAAATGTACTGCAGAAGGCGAATATGGAATTCCAACACATCATCATTCATCCCCCTTTGTACAATAGAAGGACCATCAACTTGAGAGCTTCCAGTGTCAATCACTGTCAGTGCCTCAGTGCTGGGCATACGTGTCTGGTCCAACTTTTCCTCTTTTTCTCCTCTCCCTTTTTTGCCCATTTCCCCTTTCCCACGTGCAGGATAGCAAACTAGGCTCTAGCCAGGTTAACTTTCCTGCCTTTCTTTTACATTCTTCCTTCCTTCCATCAACTTGCGCTTTTTTTCATTCCCGTCAGTCCCATATATACCATGCCACCCTCACCAAAACCCACGCGCACGATTTGCGTGCTTCAAGAACGTGCGGAGCATACTTACTTCCTCTCGGCAATACGCGTATTTTTATTTGTTCTTTAGAAAGTTACCGCACGATTCGGTGCACGACATTCGCACGTCCTCACGATGCCCACTGTGCAATATGGTGGGCGCGAACACCGGCGTCCTAACCAAAACGAGGTACAAAGCTAAGTGCCCCCGCAAAAACACGAAAGGCACGAACGTCAACAGTTGAGCTTGGCGAAAGAGGGCGAAACAGAGGCCGCGAAACCCGATTTATTCTTTGACATAGCCAATTCTTTGTTCGCGCCATGCCAGACACGCATCGCTGACCGTGGTATGCAAATCAGCCCTTGCCACTGTTTTCCGCGACGGTGTTTGGGCATTTACTTAGGATGGATTCCGAACAGCCGGGCCGAAACGGTGCATGTTGTGGAGAAGGAAGTTTTGTTTACCAGTCCATAGTTGCTGTCAATAACCGTACACTAAAACATCACCCAAGCACTATTTTATTTTACCCGTTCCCTAATTCATATTACACCTAACGGGCTGGTGCCGCACCACCTCTGAAATGCATGTGTTTTAACTAAAGAACGAAGTTATTACAGCCTAAATTTCGGACGCTGTAAAGCGATGTCCATATGAATTGGTTTCGCGGCTCGATGCACTGCTTTGAAAGCCAGATGGGGTGCTACTTTTATAAAGTTTGAAACGTTCAGTTCCGCTAAAAAGCAGTAATTTAACAAATTTTTCTTCGTGTGAACAGATTACGTAATTTTTAGATCTTACAGTACATTAATATATTCACGACCGGGAACCATTATAAAACTTGAATAAAAGCCCAGCCGGTTTCCATTGAAAACTGACGTGAACATAGCTCAAAACCCGGTTTCGCCTTTGCGCTACATACCACGGCAAAACAAACTAACGGCAGAGTAAATTGGGTATACTGTTCGTGCATATTAAACTAGGTGTGGGAGCGTGCGTTCTGTGTACAAAAATGCGGAATAAGTGTTTGTTTCTGCTGATCTATAGCCCGTAACAGAAACAAAACATTTAGTCTCCTGTTGCTGCGCCTTTCGTCTCTGTAATAGTGCCGTCGCTGCGATTTCTCAAATTTATCTGTAGACAGTTTTATAATTCACCAACACCAGTTATTGCAATCAGTATATGTGAGAAAATCTTAATTTTAGTGGTAACAAAGCGACCAGGGTAAACACAACTGGAGCTTCTTTGCAAGGAATTGCGATACGTTACGGACAAGCGCTTCTCAGTGTTTATGTTAATACGCCATGGTACACAGATATCACGAGAGGTAATAAAGGCTAGTGAAACATGTTGAGCACGCCGCACAATGAAGGGGCTTTTAGTATAAATAGCCAAACGTATTCGCTAAACGTAATAAATATGCATATGTTTACTATACGAGAAAACGCATTCATTTATGATGCAAGCAAACAGACATACATACTATAGATAAGCGTCTCGATGTTATCTTTCACTCTCGGAACATAAAGGCCTTGCGTACAAAACCTATCGCAGTCCTGATCGTCTGCAAACGAAAACTGGCGGATTCAGGCTAAGAGGCTTTGAACTTGGCTTCGCCAATGAAGGAAGATATGGCATGTTCTCCGATTTTGACCCTCACACAAAACACATTCCTAAAGTATTCATGATAACTAGCAAACACTAAGTAATCACTTAGAAAACTTCAAAAAAGAAAAATTAAAAGAAAAAGAGAAAAGAAAACTTAAAGAAAACGCTGGATACGGTGCTATGGGCTGGGTCTGACGGGTCCAGAAACGCGGATTCATGCATCTGTTGGCAAAGGTCGATAATGGTCGAGGCTTCTTGAACAAGGTTCGAAGAAGCCTTTCTGCGCCAGGCCACCATCTTTCCCAGTGGGGATAATATTATGCCTTCTTTCTGCTTTGTATGTCCGGCTCATGCCGATACGACGTACTAAAACACTAATGTACAACGATCCTAAGCCCGGTTGCATGTCCAAAAAGCAGCCATTGTGTGCCCTTGTGTCACGCTTGTACCTAGCGGAGATGAATAAGCGTCACTGAAGACAAAACAAACAAAAAGAATAAATGAGACTGGGAAGCAGTGATTAATGGGGGCGCCTTCAACCTCTGTCTTTACGGTTTTTTCGCTTGTTGCATCGAAAAAGCATTTATCACCCGTTATCTCCACCGCTTCATGTCTGTTGAAGTAAAAGCCGACGCGGCTGCGGATCCCTGTTGAGGCACCGAACGCGACTGTTTGTTGCTGTGAAAGAAAGAAAAAGCGGGCACAAAATTGTTCCATGTGGTAGCGATGATCATGGGCGTATCTGCACGACCAGCCGGCGTCATTGCGACTAGTTAGGAACCATACAACGGCGTTTAGAACATTGCTTGAGTATTTGAAAGTAATGTGGTATTGTTGCTAATATATTTACGCTATATTGTTGCAGGGGAATTTTCTCTTTATGGCTATGGTAGTACGTTAATACTGTAGTGATAATACGTGATTATTACAGTCAAAGAACTTTACTTCTACTATTTAGGCTTAATTTGCTTAGTGAAATTACTACACTTGATTTGCTTCTCTTATTTGGAAAGGGATCCTGTTGCTGAGCGGGAAATTTATGGGTACCGTCGACGAAGTGTGAGTCTTCTCATTTCATGCCGTTACTGCGAGATCCTTGCTTCTCTAAGCCACCAGTGTTCTTTCCGGCACTCATCTGCACGGGCTGTTGGGAAGGTTGATTGATTTATGAAACCTGTTCTTAAACATCAACGGCTCCGAAAAGACTGCGGCAATCTGGTTTATTTCGGCAATATTTCATACGTGTTGGAAACATTATGAATATCCGCGATTGCAACTCGTTTTCATTTAAAACATCGACACTTTTGCAGGTCGAGGCTTTTCGTAAGTCTGCTGCGAGTTGTGAGTTCCGCAGGGGTGGGAGCAGGTTCTGAGACCCGCCTACGGGCTCGCAGAAACCTGTTCTCATACACACTGGTATAAGGTGCAGTGGTCTTACAGGGGTGGGTTCTCCGGCCGGGGCAGCCGCTTTTCTGATGTAGGCGAAAAGAAAAACGAGAAACGCCCGTGTGTTCGAGATTTCGGCGCACGTTAACGATCCCCAGGTGGTCGAAATCAATCCTGAGCCCTCCACTAAGGCGCGCCTCATCGCCTGCGTTGCGTCGGCGCGTTAAAACCTAAAATCAATCAATCAATCAATCAATCAATCAATCAATCAATCAATCAATCAATCAATCAATCAATCAATCAATCAATCAATCAATCAATCAATCAATCAATCAATCAATCAATCAATCAATCAATCAATCAATCGCGTTACTGCTAGAGAAGGGAGAAGAGAGGGAGCCTCCAACCTGTGACGTTTAGCTGGTGGTTACTTTGCACTAGCCATAGAATTTGCACGGCGAGGGCGCTGCCGTTCTCGGGCGAGCGCCCTTGACGTTTGCGGCGACACAAGACAATCCGAGCTCCCCTATTTCAGCCCATTTCGTACTAGCGGGAACTGGGTTTATTTTTTTTTCATTTGGTTCTCGTAGGAACTTCCAACCGCACAGTGGCTATTATTAGACTGATCTGCACTAAAAGGCTGTCAGGGTGCTCCCTCGCCCTGAGTTGGCCTATCTGGCCCTTTATACTTTCTTCCACGGAAAGAAAGCAACTACTTGGTATTTGTTCTGCCAAGAAAAACATTGTAATTCCAAATTTAACAAGCTTCGAATGGCAGGAGTCAGATTGCGGCAGCCTTTTTTTACGGTTTTTTCCTGACACCTACAGATTGTGAGGACTTTATTCATCTCAATGCTTAAGTCTAGCAATGACATGCAGTCGTTTCAGCTAGTCGCATGCGTAAACTGGAAGTATTCTTGGCGTGCAAAATTTGTAAATAATATTGTCGCTACACTCCTGTAAATCTTTGTTTAAATTCATACAAACTAAAGAATTATCGACATATGGAAAGCATCTACCGACGTTAAATTCGGCTAGATATTTATTAATTTTTCTGTCTGTTATTCCTACAAAGAAATCACGAGCCCTTTCACTCTGCGTAGGTAGATCCCTAACGACCATTTTTCACACACGTCATGGAGGTTACCAAGAACGGAGGTGACCAAGCCGGCCAATAGCCGCTACACCGCTGTAATGACACAATTCTAATGGTCGGAGAGCGCCAAGACCGGGAGACAGAGAAAATGCCCATCATACAAGTTTTCAGCTTGTCTGATGGGCATAGAACTGTAGATTTTCTATTCTTCTAAGTACTGGAGGCGTAAGTACTACAAACGAAGTATTAGATGTGTCAGTAGAGGTTCGTTGTGCAAGCATTTAGGATGCCGGGAAAAAGTTGAAAATTAGTGTTGCAGGGTCCCTCTAGGCGCGGGTAGATTATAGAAGCATGCGAGTCAGTACGCCTTCTAAAAGCACCAGAGATAGACATATGCTCACGAAAACCGGCGTAGTTAGAAGCCCCGCGCAGTACGTGCACTGTCTACCTTGCGCATTGCCACCCACTTCTATATCAGCAGGCCAGACAACCAGTACGATCAGGTTCATAGAGAATAGCGCATTGGTGGTGCTAGAAATGCAAATTCGACAATAAAACACACCGCCTCACACCACCTCTTTTAGCGCCAGAAAACTATCCAGTTACGGAAATAAAAGGTCATGGCTAATGGAAGGATCTAGCGTTCGCTGTATTTCTTTATTCCCCATTACTAACTATTTAATGGAGTTATGAAGACAAAACACAAGTTTGGTTCATTCAAAAGATTGCCTCGTTAAAATCATACTGACCCCAGTTTTAACGTAAACTTCGCTCAAATAAGCTCTATAATTAGGAAAAAAGGGAACGGCCATGCGAACCACTCGCTCATTTCCCGCAACAGAACCTAAGATGTCATACCAGCCTGTTCTGCAATTGGCGGAGGCCGTCGAAAGCAAACGCAAATTAGGCTGAGCTTATAAGCTTTCAGAACGCGCTATTTGTGCTTACATTTAGGGCACATTCTTTTTCAAGCAGTAGGAATGGTGGGACAAACAGTGGAAGTTACGAAACCACATGTAAACATGGAATTACGGATGCGTACGGCTGTCGGTACAGCGCGCATTACGCTTGGTTTAGCTGCACAGCACTGCGGGGCTTTGGGAATGTCTCCGACGACACTGGCCGAATGTCACAAGCAACGCTGTCTTACGTGACCATATGTGGCGAGCAAGAACTATGTTTTACGGAACGTATATTTTCTCCCAGAACAAAAACAAGGCAGGTTTAAATACGTTCGAAAACAAACCATTGACAGAAAACGGCTTCCCACGGTATGGTGGCGCCATCTAGGTTCACTAACGTAAACGAACACAGAAACGCTGCCTCTCTAGCCCACGGCCGTGCGCATTCGGCTGCAGAGCGGTCGGTTCCTCTGGTGTCATTGCAGACCACGAAAACACATGATTTAGCGGGAAAATCCAAATTTTATTTCAATTTGATCAATTTTTTAGTGAATAAAGCATCGTTTGCATCCGGACATGCGCTGGGGGCAATATAAAGCACGAAATGTTTCTAATAACAGAAACTTCTATTTTGTCTTTGTGGCACCTTTCACCTTTAAACCTGTTTCTTGGATGTACCTATGCTTTACAATAAATACGCCTACATAAATGCCCAAGTTTATGCGCCTTTTCCATGAAGCAGGTATAATGTACAAATTTTTATCTTATAGCTCAGGCCCCGTAAATCGAAATAATATAGTTCTATGACGAGAAAACAAAGTTGAGCTAGTGAAATTAATGCAAAAGATTTAACCAGACAACCCAACATAAAAAAATGGGTTAGTGTGCATTCGTTATTTTCAGAAGAAGCAAAGCGGCACTGATAGCAGGCAAATTTGCTCGCCTACACACAGCAATTTACGGTCCGACCTCGGAATAATCGTGGCGCGTTGAGCCGTAACTACGGCTGTAGCGCCTGATTAGCAGGAACCGCCGAGTCCTAAGGGCGTCTGTCCTACGGATTAGTGGCCTCTAGGAGCATTCCGTAAACAGAGTATCCGGCCTGCCAACTTGGATTGTACTTACAGGTTTAATATACACACAATATTCTAAGTAAGGCTCACAGCGGCTATTTTCACATCCTACTTTTATCTAGTAGTAAACCAGGGGTCAGAACGAAGCGTAAAAACTCTAACGAATCCTATTTCTGAACCTTTGAGGGGACACTGCCTTTTGCCAGAGGTTTGAGTTTGCTAGTATTCCTTCTGAAAAGACCAATTAGTAGTGGGTGCTTGTAGACTTCAATTGATTCCCTGAGCTTTCAGAGAAGCCTTTGTTTTCTGCAATTAAAAAAATACCATTGGACGGGCTTCTCGGCACGCTAGCTATCCGCAGCAGAACGTTACTGACAATAGCTTTTGCAGAAAACGTGGCAACCGAAACATTCCAGCGCTTTACAGATTGAAAACTACAAAAAGTATATGACGTGCTTGCCCTATTTGGTAATTGCAGTTGGTTATCCAATAATACTTTCAAATATTAGCTACGAGGGGTTACCGTGAGCATTTCACACGGTGCTCCAGTGTGACTACGCGCGTGAAGAGGCATTTGTTACCGTAGTAAGCGCTCAAAATCACGCAGAGTGATCTGCGGTAATATTTAAATAATATGGTGCCGCGAAGTAAGGTACCCCAATTTACTAATAGCTCGTAAATGGTACGATTTACGAAAGGCAGATATAGTTTTTTCAAGAAGCACTCGTTTGTCAGGAACCTCAAATTAAGAGTTTCAACTATGCCGCCTGGTAAATTCACCTACATTTGCAAGCGTTAGTTGCTACAGGGCAAATGTGGGCAATTATGCCAGTGCCACTCAGTCTGAAATACCGCCACCTAGCCACCCGTATGCATCGTTTTTTTCTCCTGTGCTTGCCTTACAGTTGCTGATATGGCGCATATTCTTCCTTAGTACACCAGCTGCTTTCTAACTGCCCTGAAATGATCGCCAGTACAAAAAAAATATGTCGATGCTCATTCGTATTCGCCACTCTCGCCATCACCAGCCTCACGGCTGGTGATGGCGAGTTTTTCAATGAGCCCCGCAGCCAAGACCACTTTTGTTGCAATAAAGGTACGCCCAGTGCTAAGTGCAAAGGAAAATAATACGTCTGTTGAAAATTTTATAATACTTTACGGTGTATATAAAGACAATGTCTGATAAGATAAGCATTTTTGCTGAACATTGCCGTAAAAAAACTGCATGGCATGCCAACTCTGAATATTCCGATTATGGTTTTGTCATTGTCTGGCCAGTGCTGTCTCCATTTAAAGTAATTACAGGCGGCAGCGCATTGCAGGGTAGAGAAATAAGACAGACGAAAAGCAGCGACGACGTCTGTAAAACAGTGGATAGAGAAATATGAACGCAGCGAAGAAATATTGCGCGTTCCTGACACCGAGGCCTCAGCTCAATATACACCTGGTAACGAGCTTCAACTCTCAGCTGTCTGGTGGATGCCTCGCGTTCTACTTCTCCTTGGCTTCGCAGTGTGTTACGAACAGCATGACGACGAGTTTGCCTCATCAGAATTGCATAGCAGCTACGGTGGCTCTGGCACGAAAGGTTTGTCTTTCGCTTCGTTGTCAACTTCTGCGTACGCTATTTTGAAGCGCTTTATATTTTGTTGGCAAGACTGAGCAGTATTCCGGTTTTACATTCTAGCCTTCCAGTTCAACTACTGCTACATAAAAATATGTTTGGAATTTGCAACCATTCTAAAACACTTTGGGCTTGAATTCGTTCATCCGTGTACGTATTATATTTTTACTCTTTGTTCATACGAAATCAGACTATGGAAAGCCCTGACGCAGGTGTTCAGAGATGTGATGTAAGGAAGGAGATGTAAGGAAGACCGTTATACTGTTCTCTCATCACACTACTTTTTATCCAAACACGGCTGTAGGATAATGTTCTTGGTACACAATTTTTGTATGCTGCATGTCTTGAAATCTGCGTTTAGGGAAGGCCAAGCTACTAATAGCGCCCAAGATTCAAGCTTAACTCGAAAATTTTGTAGTGTCTGATGCTTTTCACTATCCCGACTACATGACCCAATCACAACATATTTCCTACTTATAAAAAGCTGAACTTTATGGCCAGAATTTGCACTTAGGCAGCCGTGTTTACAGCGAAGCTGTTCTTAGTCGAGGTTTTCATGAGAGGAATTGTGGTAACAGGGTCGCCACGATGTTGAGGGGGCGAAGCCTAGCCACAAGGAGAGGAAGCGCCCAGCACACATGCAGCAAGTTAAACGAATGATTGTAGGGGACGTTTATACAGGCAAAGCTTTTATAAGTTATTAAATCTGTTGGAAATGTCTGTACTTGTCAATATTGTTGAGCAAAAAGAAAACATTAGGCATACCTTAGCCAAAACATCATTACATGGTATGACAACAGCGCCGGAGGACGAAATATACCAGGAAAGAAGCCAGACAGGAAGAGCGCTGTCACTACATAGGACATAGGACATCACTACAAAGGGGATATTAGCATTGTTCTTTTAATAAAAAATACATTGCGGTTTGATTTTTGCTATATCATATAAAAAGCACCCCGTGAAAAAGAAAAAAAAGCTTGTGGTGCCACCCCGTGGCAGTGTTCCAAGTTCAAAAGTAACAATGTTCACGGAGATGGCGCGAGCAGTGGAACGCGGCAGAAGTAAATTGTCACGAACAGGGTGTCGATCTCCTGGTTTTGAGAAGGTCATTGAAGCTCAACATTGCAATACGGAAACTCCAGGCATCTTCGCTGGTAACATCAGCATTCGCTGTGTTACGTCAGTGAAGCTGGGATAATTTGTTCCGGACATTTTGTCAACGCTCGTTGTTGATACGGTTCTTGCTTTTCTCATATTGGTTATTCGTTGTTATAATGATGCTACGCCCCCTTTTTTAGTCGTTGTAATAATGGAGATGCCACGACTTTGTCGAATAACATATTAAAAGCTAGCCACGTGCTAGTTTTGCAAAACATGTGTCTCACCTCTTAGGATATGTCCGTTCACTTCTGCCGGGCAACTAATCTAAGCTTCTACTTAGTTATGTGAACTTCAGCATAGCTGCTCAAAGAAAGTTATGCTTTAATGTCTTCGAACAATCCCTTTGCCTAATGACAAAGAAAAAAGGCCAATGCTAAGTAAAGGTATTGTCCAGTAAACAATACATTGTTTTTTTCGAGGCCCTACAATAATTCCTTCTGAATGTAGGATTCTTTTTAAAATAGGTTGCTGTAGTAAAAGAGGCTCAATTGAATAATAATTCAACACCATGAGGTCACAATAAAATGAGACGTCTTCTGTAGGGTCGCCCTAGAAATGTAACCTCGATTGAGCAAAAGTGAGCATGTTTGAGCATGCGGCTCAAACGAAGCACGCTTTTACCAGTGGTAAATGAAGGTGTAGCAAACTCTGTCATATGTGAATTAGAAGAGAAGGAGACTAGTTTGAAATAATGGTGCACTTACAAGTTTTATACTACTGCTGTAACCAATAACGAAGAGACAACGGCGATGAATCGCCACTCACAGCAGGAGCTAAATTTTTTACGAGTATTCTCAGCAATAAAGTGAAAGCTTGCAAACACCTTATCTATGTTTTCCGGTCTTACAGTCCGTAACCATGTGCACCGCGTATTTTGGAAGCTTTTCTCGACAAGTTATAGTTGAGATTAATTATGCCGTTAAAAATGGCGAAAGGGAGTGTTACAGATTTTGGTGTTCTCACCGATAAGCCCATACACTTTATCAGGTAAAAACGGCGTTAAATTATAGCCAACTTAGCTGAGTGATGAATACTAATTTGCAAATAGGGGTTTAGGCTCTGAGAAGCGATTACCCGCTGCTTTGCAGAGCAGCCTCAGGCACAAATGTCTGCTTTTCGAGTAAACAAACATATCTCGGCCCCCCAGGGCGGGGATCTGTTTTCCCAGCCCGAGCAATCGCGGTAGTGCTTGTTTGCGTACGTGAATTTGCTTCAGAACACACTCTCTTTGCAGGGACACTGCACAAAAACAGCGCAGCTCGTGTTTTGTAGGAGCGAAAAAAAAACAGCAAGTCTACTAACGTGGTTCCTCGGTGCGTTGGCCAACACTGGCATTCTTACATTACGCCGAACCACTTAATCAGTGCAAAATGCTGCATGTTAGAGTAGCGTGGTTTTGTGCATCTAAGTATGACCAGCCGAGTGCCGAGTGTTTGCTATTTGAGTAATGGTTTTACTACTACATTTGGTTTTATTCTTGTGTGTAGGTCAGAACCTGCAGCCCAAAAGCTTTATTCTGAAAAATACATCATGTTACTACGAATAAACAATGCGAAGCATTGCTTACTCAGGGGCGCACCCCAGTATTGTGTTAACTGATGTCTGATAAATTCAATTCAACAAAGTGTCCTCACTTTGCAATGGGGAGTTTCAACAGCCGACAACGGTTGCTCAGCATCCGTTATGACGCAATCAATCTTTCTATACAAGTAGATAGTGATTGGTGGCACACACATGCAGAAAATCACGTTTACTTAACTCTTGTGCGGTAAAGGAAGCCGACGAACGTAATTTCAGAGAAAAGAAACTTGCTTAAAAACTCTTTCATTGCATTGGGAAAACGACACCTGTTAGGTTTTAAATATTTTATCAGAATTAACGCATCTCTGCACAACAAACTGTCGCCAGGCTTCAGCACGTAATCTCAAACATCACTCTTTTCATTGCACCAGGGTTTGGCTCGCGGATGAGCGGGTTAGGCTTAACAAGCATAAACAGAATTGTATTACTAGAAATAAAAGATAGCTAATTTATTCTGAAGGTATAATATGAATGTATAGACCTATCCGATACCTACAGAAGGAGGTATTGGCATGTCTTCTGTCGGAATAGGAGGGTCTTGTCAAGCATATTTTGTCAATATTCCAATATCGCTATAGAACGAGCAGGCCCGAAATAACATCGGCAATGACGAATGAGCTTGAGGAAGCATGCTAAAGCCCCATTCATACCTATTAGACCGATTGATGGCTTATTTTTTGAGGTATGAAGCATGGCGGCTGGCGGAAAGCTTAAGCATGCGCACTGACAGAGAAGTCGACTTCATTGATTGAGTGGATGAGTATATGTTCTATATTATTGTTATTTTATTAGCAAGGTCGGGTGGTGTTCAGCTCACTACCCTAGTTCAATCCTTCATGACTATTTTTTGCAATAAAATGAGACTAAAAACTTCAGAGGCCTGCTTTCACTTTTAAGTGTGATTTATGTCTTTTATTCACAATTTTGTGCGCCCACCGATGTTCCAAGCTTTCCACTGTGAAGTATAGCTGATATTTATTATGCCGTTCAGCATCCACAAAGGAGTGCACCAAGTCTCAGGGAGCTCTCTTGGATGCGCTCAGAATAGAAAATCCTGGTCTCGCAGGTACGTATCTTTTTATACCACAGCCTATAAAAACTGCGTAAAAGTGGGCCTAGCAAAGCAGCGTTCCGAAGTATGGTATGAGTACAGGGTTTTAGGCTCCAAGCAGTGATTATGCGCTTCTATCCACAACGGCGTGAACCATAAAGGCCTGTTTTTCAAGTAAACAATCATAACGCAGCCCCCTCAGGACGAAGAACCATGTTTCTTCTACACGAGCAATCACAACTGCCGCTGTTAGCGAGCGTAACTTACTGCAGAACACGCTCGCAGCGAGTGGACACCGTTTGCACTAACTGCGCGTTCTCGAGCTTGTTCGCTACATGCCTTTTCGTTACACAGGCACTCCTATATTAGGCGGAACCACTTAAGCAGCGCATGATATTGCATGTAGGAGTAACGCCATTTCTTCCATCTGAGTATGACTAGCCGAGTGCGTGCAACAAAGGGCATGCGGCTTTTGTATTTCTTGCGTTTTTTCTTCTGTATTCGGCCATGCAAGTAGCATGATAACATTATCCTGCAGTGCACTCCGTTATACCAAACTGAACAACACCGACCCTTGTTTAACCAATTTGATATAGAAAGGTTGCCGTAGTATTGCGTTGTCAGGTGCCTAAATAAATTTACTTAGACATAGTGTCTACGTTTTAAAGTCTAAAGTTTCAAGAGCCTTGACTGCGCTATAATTATTGTTACACCAACAATCTTTTTGTACAGAATTATCATAGTGTACCAATAAACACGCCTTTGTCATGAAGAAAAAAAACTACTGCGAATCGCCTGCACCAGAAAACTAGTGTACGCAACCGTGGTTTGTCAAAAACTGCATTATAAAAACAGAAGAAATGTATTATCTGAGGCTGCTTCAGACCACAATCACTTGTACTCTGTTCCTGATAGCAACATAATTTACAATCTTTGCGTGGTAAAACTAAGAATGCGGACGAATTATGGCAAACAACAGCTAAGTCTCCGCCCCCCCCCCTCGCCTTGCTGATCAGTTCTTTTAAAGACGATGGACTTTCATGGGCTGCTTAAACCCCAAAATATTGGTCTGTCTGTTTGTCTGTCTGTGGCACGATTCAGCCACCCAGCCAATGTAAAACAAGGCCGGCGCAATAGTCTTTTATAGTCCCAGCTAAATCTGCCTATCTAAGTCCGGTGTTATTTTCATACTTGTCAACATTGTGGAAGAAGAACAAGACATTCCCCAAAAATAAGATGACAAATACAGAAGTGATATTTGCTGTGTTCCTTTATATAAAATCATACATGCTTGATTTTTGCGAAATTAATGCTTCATCAACCCGTCGCTTGCTCTCGCCCGTTGCACTATAGCTTCTGGCGCCATTTTAAGAAATCAACCGGCAACAGTTAAAAAAGGTTCCACTAGATAGGTTCCACGTTCTGCTTGGAACGCACATGGAGTAGGGCAACGTGGTTTTATCAACGCTGAAGCAGGGCGCCTCGATTCATGCGCGCCTCCGCCGTACGGCAGCGTTGGTATCGATACACCCGGCCTGGAGCTGTGGAACTCGGTAAATAAAATGATTTAAGCAAACGTTTGGCGTCTTTACCTTGGGAGGAACGCGACGCAAGAGGAAGATGAGAGGTGAGCGGGAAAGCGAAGGCAGGCATTTACTTGGCAAAAGTCCATAAATACTATTGTCTTCTGTCGATATTTCCAACGAAAGGAGCAGATACGCGGCCAATTTCTTCTCTCTGGATATGTTCAAGAAAAAACAAACAACATATAAGTGAAGCCGACAATCTAGTGCAAAAATGTAATTTATGGTTTCAACATATATGCGTACATGTATGTATGTGCGTACATGGATGCAAGTGGATGTAAATATTTCTGTTTCACACAAGTACTCGAGTCAACTGTTTTACTTTATTCCACCCGTATTTACAGAAGGTTACTTCTATATGTATCAATTTGTGTGTCGTCTGTTATTTGGCATATGTTGTGTAGTCGTAAAAGTGTTACTGCCCGTACATTAGTATTGTACGAATGATTGCTTCACCTTCTACGGGCTAAGTTGTTCTTGCGTTTATATTGGTACTGCCTACTGTTTTTGGGCATCCAGGCTTCACCCCCTCTTTTCTATCAAAAGAAAATAAACTTTACTTCATTTGAAAGTTCACTTTATTGTTTCCCAATGGTTTGTTCCGATTGTTCTTGCCGATGACACGGTGAAATGTATCTGTGGGGCACCCATTTTCAGATGAAAAAAATTGTGTAAATAAAAAAACTGGAGATTATCTGCTCTTACCGTATTAGAACGATTTATGGGCCAAAAATATTCGCCGTGGCGGCTGACTCTCTAAGCGCAATGCGGCTGAGCTCAATGACTTGGGTTCGACACCGGCCGCGGTGGCTTCTTTTCAGACGAAGGCGAAAAGCGAAAACACCTGTGCGACGCCATTTCGGCTCACGCTATGTATACAAAGGGGGTCAAAATTAATCCGAAGCCTTCTCCTATGGTGTGCTTTGTAGAACAGGTGCTGCTTCAATGCGTTAAACTCTTACACTTTTTTCTGACAAGAGGGAACGTAGCAGGGGATATACACGCTTTTTTTTTCATTAGAATGACTGTACCCACCTTTCCGAGATTTCGCCCAACGTTACATGTGGTGAGCAAAACGTCAGGTTGATGGTCCCCGTTATTTCTGTACATTAAAAATGTTCGCACCCGATTTTGAAAGCCCAGGATAAATATAACTATACATATGTGCTGTGAAAGAACAAGATGGAGCAGGCAGCCCACGGCTGACAAACGACTAAAGACATCGGCTTGAAAAACTACTATAGCGAGAGTGAAGCCATGAACAACGAGGTGACAGCTTTCATCCGCCGGTGCGGCTCCCTTTTAATCAAAGGTTCCATTCGGGCTTGATCAGAGTACTGTAAGTCATTTGCGGGAATCGCGGCGCAAAAAAGAAGTAAAAGCAGAGTGGCCGGATGACAGTCTTTTAAAGCAAGTTAAAAAACAGTGGCACGCTGAAGATATCAACTGAAAGGAATGGAAAAATGAAGAAGAAAAGTGGAAATAGGCGGGCGGGTCTTCGGAGTTGCTCAGACTAGTGGCGCTGCGGCAGGAGGGCAAAGTCTGCTTTTATGTTTACTTATTTGTTTCCGTGAGCTTGCAGTTCTATTTTCCACGGTTATCGTAGATTTTTTTCAGCTTTTTTTAGAATTAGTTCAGAAGTCCAGTCATGGGTGAGCAGGCATAGCAGAAGAAAGTGCGTGAAAAAAATGACTTTGAAAACAGGTTCCCCCTCCCTTTTTCCTTTCCCTTAGCAACCTTCAAATTTTATTAATGTATGAGAAAAAAGAAATTAACTAAAAACAGTGCTCATGAATAAAGCAAAATAAACAAGCGCCGGAAACGCGAGTGAGCAGGCGGGAAGGAAGGTGGACATAACGCGCTCGCGGAAGGTTATACTTCGAAGATATAGCCTTCACAGATTATGAGAAGGCATTTGACTCGGTCGAAACCTCAGCAGTCATTCAGGCATTACGTAACCAGGGGGTAGATGAGAATTATGTAATAATGCTAGAGGATATCTACAATGGGTCCACAGATACCATCATCCTCCATAATAAGAGCAGTAAAATACCTATAGGGAAGGGCGTCAGACAAGGAGACACAGTCTCTCCAATGTTATTCACAGCATGTTTACAAGAAGTATTCAGAACGTTGGATTGGGAACAGGTGTGAGTAAGGTTTAATGAAAAATACCTCAGTAACTTCAGATTCGCTGATGACGTTGCCTTGCTGAGGAACTCGGGGAACGAATTGCAAAGCACGATTTCCGTACTGGACAAACAGAGTATAACCGTGGGCCTGAAAATTAATGTGCAGAAAACCAAAGTAATGATCAATAACCTGGGGACAGCACAGTGGTTTGAGATAGGTGGCGCGTCAGTGTAAGTGGTAAGCGAATATATCTACTTAGGCCAAGTCGTGACCCCGGATCCCAACCATGAGGCAGAGATAATTCGAAGGATGAGAATGGGGTGGAGTGCATATGGCAGACATTCTCAGATAATGAATGACAGCCTACCATTGTCCCTGAAGAATAAAGTGTATGACAGCTGCATCTTACCGGTACTCACCTACGGGGCAGAAACTTGGAGGCTCACTAAGAGGGTTCAACTTAAATTAAGAACGACTAAGCGGGCAATGCAGCGGAAGATGATAGGTGTAACATTAAGGGACAAGAAGACAGCGCAGTGGGTCAGGGAACAAACGCGTGTTGAGGACATATAAGTAGAAATTAAGGAAAAGAAATGAACGTGAGTAGCCCATGTGATGCGAAGGCAAGCTAAGCTAACTGTTGGTCATTACGGGTAACAAAGTGGCTCCCTAGAGAAGGCAAGCGTTACAGGGGGGCGGCAGAAAGTTAGATGGGCAGATGAGATCAAGAAGTTTGCGGGGATAAATTGGTCGCCGTTAGCTCAGGACCGGGGTAATTAGAGAAAAATTCAGCGGCCTTTGTCCTGCAGTGGGCGTAGATAGGCTGGTGATGATGATGATACTTCGAAGATAAGCGGAAATTTCAGTGCAGGCTCATGCGTCTGCGGAGCTTTTGGATGGACAGGCCTTTCAGGTACTAGACCCAGTTCCAGGAAGTTTTTTTTTTCAGCTGCTGGATAAGTTACAAAGGGTGTCGCGTCCAAGCTAGGTAATTTTGTTGCGGAATTTGCACCTTATATACCCACAAAAGCAGTGCAATCCGGTTGCACAATTTTATGGCGAGTATTTTGTCTCATTTTCTAGAAATTCTCTTTGTTTTCTATATTTTAACCCATGCTGTGGTTTGAGAGATTTTCGTGTAACTTGCTCCTGTCCTATCAAGTAAATATGTTATTCACATCAAGAAGTACTATGAATGCTTCCTCATTTTTAGGAAATTGGCATCACCATTGCTGTAGAATAAAATTATGTTTGTGAACATTCAAAATGCCAACCCGGCGCAACCGCCTATATAGCATGAACTGGCTCCAAGTGGCGCTGATTACAGCGCCAGTCGATATTAATCGACTGGTCGGCGCATATTGCACACCTTTGTATCTACAGGCCACTGTCGGAGCCAGCGTGCTTCCTATCAACCCACCCTTCCACCCCCTTCTTCCCCCTCCAAAGCCCAGACGACATCTACACCTCCCTGTGGACCATTTGATATTTTGCGTGCAACAAACAAAATGGATTGTACAATACTCTCAACAAACTCGCCCAACTTGACCGTCTAGCTCACGTGACTTTCGATGGTGCCCGGCAAAATAAAAACGCTACAATATACGTGGGGCTATTGAAAGACGCTTTCATCCTCCCACTTGAAGAGTACAACGCCCCGGAAATCCGCTTGCTTTCACCGCAACGGCACGCAGCTTTTGGGGAGAAATAGAGGTCTGGACGGGCATCAGAAAAAAGGTTTCGACAACAGCACCGACCTTAGTACGCGTAAGGACGTTTCTTGTGGCCGACGTCACGCACGGCGCATCTTAGCACGGCACGCCAAAGTCGGAGAAATAGGGTACGTCTCTCGCTAAGACCGGGCACAGAGTGGATAGTAGCGTGTCCCGTTCGGGCACGTGCGAAGGTGAGCATTAGGACCGGCTACAAAGCACAACTATAGATCGGCGCTTCGAGATGGATGGCTTGTTCTCTGACTCAAACAAGAGCGAACGCAAAAAGTGAACTGGTGTGCCCCCTAATCCAAACTATAGGAAGTGCCCAGAGAGGATCCGCGCAGCTACTACTGTGCCTTATTTATTTGAGAAAGACAATATCGACCTAAGGGGAATGACAACAAGCCAGGAGTCTACACAAGCCAAGGCTTTACGAGAGGTGTCACGAGGAGGTATAGATTGAGGAGTAAATACACAGCTCGAGCCCGTTCACCGACGAAACCTTATGGAGGCGAAGCCTTACGGGGATGCAACGCCTTGGGACGCACCCTGAGAGTACTGAAAAAAGGGACTTGAAAAAAGCAGTGCTGCAAGCTGAAGCTGTGTAACATCACAATTGTGACAGTTGCCACAATTATTTCAATATTCAGAAATTTATTGTCGTGTAAAAAATTACCAAGTTTTTTTATAACGTCTGTAAGTTTCCATGGGAGCTGCGAGTCGTGAAATTTTATGGTGTGTATGACGTCCTCGGGAATATGTGCCTGGCCTCTTACTACTCATGAAACTGTTTCTACAGATTCACTTATCAATTTCCCCATCTTGATGCTCTCTTGAGGTAACAGCTAAAATTTAAGAAATGAGTGATGTTCAAAACATGTAAATATAGTTATCACAAGCGAAAATCCTGTTTGCCTGCATCCAGCTATATCTACTGGATGATTGGATCCAGCCATTCGCTTATGCTTACGCGCATGCGTGGATGACCACGTCGGTGCTCTATCAGTGGAGAAAAGGAGCGACGTAGCGCCGGCGCAGAAGTAAAACCTTCGCCTATTCACGTGCACGAGGCTCCAAGCGAACGCTTCTGCGACGACTGCCCGGAGGTGCAGTGGATCACGTGGAAGACGTCGCAACCGCCACACTTGCGCTCTTGCGGCTGAAGGAAATTGCGAAGCCATGATTGAGCTCGCAAAACATGTCGTAGTAGAGCTTTCTCTCTAAAATGGGAATGGGACTTTGCTCTGGAATGAAGCAGGAGGAATGAATTCTTAAGATCAATATTACATCTAAGTAACAGCGCCCCTACGTTTCAACCGAGAGAAAAGGGAACAAACTAGTGAAGCTAAATAGATGACGAGCTACAAACCGGCGGTAAGGAAGGCCGACAGGAGGCAAGGATGACTGACAGGCGACAATGAAGCAGGCTTCCTAACTTAAACCAAGGCCCCGTGTGGTCCTTGGTATAAGCTAGGAAGTCTGTTCTTTACCGAAAGAGCAGGGAAGCCTTCTCTTTAAGCTCCTTAGCGAAACTGGCAGAAGCTTAAAAAACATGCTCCGTGGAAGTCACTATCTCGAGAATGTAAATAAGGAAAGGATTTGTCTACGCGGTGAATCAGATATGCGTAACACCAGCCGCAAGAATTTCTGTTAGGCGAAACAGAAAAGGGTGTTTACAGTTTAGGCTGAGAGCGCATAGCACGATGAATATATATACCGTGTTTGAACATATTTACAAGTCAATAAGCTAGCTAAAATCTCGGCTATCATATCGCCACATCAGGGATAGGATCGTATTGCGAAATCGAATTGGGTATTGGGAAATAACTTTTTAGTTAGGTAGAAATGGGCTTGATAGGAAGATGTGCATGATTGCATGTAGTATATACGCTGGAAAAAATGTACGCCCTTTAATAAAACCTCAAGAGGAAAGAAAACGTTTTTTTAAATTTTTATACGGGCCTAAAATTTAGTGAATACAACCACAGCACTCCCGAATAACATGGACGTACCGATGGTGAACAGATGCGCTCAGTGTAATATTAACGGCAATTGAGTGAAATAAGGGGAGTTGAGTGAAATAATACTTATATGTGTTCAGTAATTAAGTAAAAATATGTTCCCTTCGTTGCAGCGTCATTTCAACTAGAAATCTTGTCATGTTTAGGGTTAGTAGACAGACTAAAGCTAACGTAGCAGTCTGGAATCATCGCTTCAGAGCGGCGGAGTATCGCAACGTCGTTTGATTCACAATGTGATTTTCGCAGTGAGCCACTGTCGCTGAGACATCCCTGATGCGTAACTTACGCCGCAAAAGATCTAATTCTTCATCACTTTCAGCGAGGCCTTGCTATTCTGCACCGGCAGGGCCCGCATTGCGTATGGGAGATAAAAAGGACGGTGGACAAAATGCCATTTCTACGTCAAGATTATCTGTCGAAAGTTTCATTTTCCAAAGTTCCAAGTTCCAAAGGTACCTTCTGATACGGAAGTTAAACGCTAGCGGCTAGTATCACCAAGTAATAAAAACATACTGTATTGTGTACCTACGTATTTGTCCCCGCTTGCGTCTGAGGCCCCAACAAAAAGGTCGGAAGCGTGCTTCTCACGAGCATATTCTACTATGATTTGCATGACCTTGAACATGGCATCGTCCACTATTGAAGTATTACTTCGGTACTACCTATAGGTTATAACATTATGCTTTTGCGACACAGCAGTGCGTATTCGGTCAGCACAGTTCCACGCCACAACGTTTGAGGGAGAACGTTGCGTCCTTGTACAAAGTGTCGCACCCACGCCGACACTCGCACACACGGCGCCCATATATACGTTCTAACACACACACACAGCAAACTCGGGGCACACAACGACACGCAGACTGAACACAAACACACACTTAAACGCATACTTATAAACCAGCACGCATAATAACACCTACTCACAACAGGCCTTTGTTTCTCTCGTGGGTTCGAGATTACCTCTCCAAGTTATGAGTTAGCTTGTGTCAGTGTTTGCATTTGTCTGTGCGTATAGGACAGTATTTGTGTGCGTGTAAGTGCTTGTGTGGTTTTTACTTGTATCATCAGTGAGTGTGTGTTCATATGTCAGCGTAGGGAATATTAGCGTGCTGTTTGCGTTCACCATCGGGTGTTTGCAATCTAGAGTATGCTGGGGTCGTACGTATGTTTATATGGACTGTTTTTGTCAACGTTACCGCATTTTACGGGGTAGTCACGCACACACTTCTGACAATATTTTACAGCAAAGGTGTTAGCCTCTCATTGGTCGGAAAATGTCTTGTGGTAAACAAAAAAAAAATCCAAGCAGGATCCAGCAGATCTCGCCCAAGACGCCGGGCGCATGCGTCAGGTTAACCAGGTGTGCTGCAAAGAGCTCAGTATTTTTGTGTAAAGAAAAAACCACAAAATTATATGGCGCCGGTGAACAATAGGATCCCCCCGAACCCCCCCCCCCCCTTAGTGTTCTGGTGAAGATTAGCTTTGCAGTCGCTCTCAAAAAGAGAGGGAGTTTCACGTGACTCGAAGCCTAGCGCGTGTGTCAGGCTTGGCAGAACCCAGACGTTCTCGTCCAAGACGTCGAGCGCATGCATCAGGACGCACCCATTGCTTCCAGAAAGTCGAGTGCAAGCGACAGCCCTGATGAGACAAGGAGGAACATTTCATACCCTGAAGTAAACGGTTTCACTCGCGCCCGCCTGGTGGGGAGGGTTAATTTGAGAGAGAAATAGGGCACCGGCCAAGTAAGGAAAAAGAGAAAAAACATAAAATACGTTTTGGCTCACGCACGGGAGCCTTGTTCCCAATGAATGTATTGCATAGAAAAAACAGCCTGAAGTATGTTATCTAACGTGAAGTAGGCAGCATGAATACATTGGGTGCAAGGTTCCGTTGTTGTGATTACAGGTGTTAGGCGCTATCTGTATTTTTAGAGATTCTAAATTTATTCTTGCTGCCAAATTCTTCTCCGTAGTTATGATGCGTGCATTTGTTCCAGTCTATCTCGTGGATCGTCAGCTCTGCATATTCGGCGACGGCATTCGACGCCACTTTTTTTCGTTTTCACTTCATTACAGTGTTGTTTTAGGCGCTTTTTGAAAGCACCCTGTTTCCCCTACGTACACAGAGTTGCAGTTGGCACAGGGGACCTCGTATAATACTCCGGGAAATCTTTCTTTAGGAAGCTCATCGCTTACGTTGGTCAGTGTGTGTCGCAGCTTTTTCAATGGCACGTGTGCCATGTGCGCATTGTAGCGGCTTAGAACACGAGGCAGAGTTTCGCTTGCGCCAGGGACATAAGGATTCTCTAATAATACAGACAACGCCTAACACCCTGAATCGCAACAGCGGAACCTTGCGTCAAATGTATGCACGCTACCTATGTCACATTTTAAAACCTACTTAAGGCCGTTTTTGTCTGCACTAAATGTGTAGCGACACCATCGCCATCATCATGAGCGCAACAATCATCATCAGCGGTGCTTGCCCGGTGGCGTCAGCAGTACCACGCGCCACAACAGATCGAACACGACCGAGCGCGTGGGCGGCCGCATGTCTGCACCGCTTCCACTCCTGGCCGGGCCTACGCTCTCTCCAATAAAATGTGACAGGCCACCGCACCCTACCGAATCTGCTTCCTACAAGGGGGGACCCGTAGGTTCCGCGCCTGATACCCGGCTAGCGACACACCTACATGGCGACGTGGGGGGACCCGCCGATACCGGTGTTCGACGCACGCCACGTCAGAGGATGGTTCTTCAAATTCGAGGCTACCCTATGGCTCAACCACGCCAGTGTAAAGCCTCTGAAGCACTCCATCCTCTGGGAGACACTCCCGCTAGAGCTCCGCTGCGTCCTCGTCCTCCCACCGCCCTGCGCCACCCCCTACGATGACCTTCGCGCTGCCTTGCTCGTGCACTACGGCTTCGGGGACGACTGCTTTCGGCCTGCAGCAGATGAGGTACAGGTACGGTCCGCGCACGCTTCGCCGCCGCCTGCAGCACACGAGGTACCCGCACGGCTGCACACACTACGCCGCCCCACACGGTACCCTCCGTGCCACCCAGAACGGCGACGTCCTCCACCCCCGAGGCCGACGACCTGCTCTCCATCTGCAGCACGGCAGCCCCACATTCACCGACCGGACTTGAACACGACAACATTGCACGCGCTCACCGACCACCTCCCGCCTCGTCCGCTGCTAACATGCCGCGAAAAGGTGCGGGTGAGCCGCAGAGCACCGAGGCAGCAACCTCCATTCCGCGTCGGTTAGAACCACCGCCATCTACACCCACTGCGAGCCCTCCCCTGACACCGCTCCACGACCAGTGCTCCACAACGTTGCCAGCGCGATGCCAGACTGTGCGGCAGGCACAGTGCGCCCCCGACGAAACGGTCATCGTCGCACCCGCCAGCTGCCGTCACGAAATCTCGGCTCCCGTTTTGTGAATGCATGTCAGCACTGTGCCTCTACGCAATAAGATACCCTCAGCTGCAGCAAGACTGTGGACGCAACTGCCGTGCCTTCGAGTGACCTGCTTGACTACCAGGAACCACGTGGGGTAGCCGATTCTTTCACAGCAAAGATGGACATTCCCAAATTACCTGCGACCAAACTTTTCACGGGTACATTAAGTGAGAACAAAACCCGCAGTCGCAGTCCGATACGTCCACCTCGCTCACTCTTGCCTGGTACTTGGCTTACAGACACCGCGTATTCTACGCCGAGTCGCCAAAGCCACATCCGAGCACACAAACGTCGTGCACCTCGCGGACGGTTCATCGTCTCGCATCGACCAGCCACTGCCACGACAGTGCTGGCGTCGCCAGCTAAGCGCAGGCAACTTTTCGCCCGCTGTTACCGACACCTACCCATACGACTGCGCTGGACATTCTCCACCCGCTCACCTGCTTCATGCTCCTTCACAAGTGGAAGGACTTGGCACTGTAAAAAAACCACCGCGAGTGCCAATGTCACTTCGCCGGACCCGGACCTTAGACGGACATGGCGCGACTTACGCCGCACACGTCGTCGAGACTCGTGCAGAGAAATAGCTGCCTGCATCACACGAACGCTAAACCCTCACATGCCGTCTCCATTCGACCACGTTGTAATCCGGACAGTGCTCTCGCCATTTGCGGGGCATCACCTGCGCCTCCGGTTGCGCTTTTCAGCTTCCACATCGCAACGCGTCCGTTTCTGCGCGCGACCTCTGCGCCACTCCCAGGCAACACCTCCCGAGGGCAATGGACATATCGGACGCCCTCCCTGGACCGACTAGGACAGTGTCAGGACATACCATGGACAAATCTTACCGATCATCGGTGTTGTACATACCTGTACATAGGTTTTACATATTTCTCATCACGCGCTACGCTCTAGAGGGGGGAGCCCTGTAGCGACGCCATCGCCATCATCATGAGCGCCACAATCATCGTCAGCGGTGCTTGCCAGGTGGCGTCAGCAGTGCCACGCGCCACAGAAAATCGAACACGACCGAGCGCCTGGGCGGCCGCATGTCTGCACCGCTTCCACTCCTGGCCGGGCCTACGGTCTCTCCAATAAAATGTAGGACGACACCGCACCCTACCGAGTCTGCTTCCTACAAATGTATTGTGAACGAGGCTCCCGAGCGGGAACCAGGACGTCTCTTATGTTTTTCTTTTTTGCTGCTTGGTCGGTGCCGTATTTCTCTCTCAAATTGTATACCCTCCCCCATCAGCATGTGTGGTGCATTACAACAGCGGCGCTGGACATCCAGTTCCGCGGGGCGGGATGGCGTCGATTTTTTCAAGAGACCAGGCTCACCAAAAAATTCTCGCTTACCATCCACATTTGACACCGTTAGCAGCTTTATAAGCGGTTCTCTGAATATAAGTAGCTATGCGGCTAGGTAGCGGGTAATCCATTTTGACTGTAGGCCAGCCTTTCAAGCGTTGAATAGCCCTCCTATCCTCCGAAGCCAGTTTTTGCGAGGGTTCAGTGTAATAGGCGCAGGACATGGCGTACGTGTGCTACTAATTATATTTGAGTGACTGAGAGACCCTTCTGGTATAGCGAAAAATATCTCTGGTGCGGCCACCTGGGAAGCCCCGATTAGAATGAACTGTTGTAATTCCATTTGCAACACAGGATAACAAAGTTACCGTGCTTGACCCGGCATGCTAACTGGTGCTCGTGACTTCCAACTATCCCCCGGGAAGGTAGAAGCCCCTCCAAATAAGATAGACCAAATTTACAATTTCGTAGTTCCGTGAAGTATGTCCCAGCGAACTGTAGGTGATCCAGCTTGAGTGCGACTTGCACTTGCCCATTGTAGCCTTCAAGCGTCCCTTGAGGGGGTGCCCGTGTTTGGGCAGGGAGCAAGGGATGCCTGTATGAGCAGTTGGATGAGTGCACAGAGGAGGGGAGCTTGATATTTCTCACTCCCTAAAACACTGTCAGAATTACACCGAGAAGGCACTGAACACCAGAAGTCTCGACTTTCCTCATAGTCTTGGCTCTGTACGACTTCATTCCGCTTCAAGATGTGTTCCAATTTCATTTTTATGTATTAATACCCGGGCTTTGGGTGTCAATTTCCTTTTGCAGATTGGTGTATGAAGTGCTCTCTTTGTGTGAACTCGCACCGATTTCCACAAAACGTTTTTATTTGTATACCATAAGGGCCTCTGAGGCAATAAATAAGGGCGATTTCATACAGTAGTCTAAATAAAAGAACAGTAATTACTTTTTCTGACAAGAAAACAAGAGAACATGCGCAGGATACACAGTCGTTCAACAAAAATATGCAGGGAAGAACACAGCAAGATTTTGAAAAATGAGCACATTGAAAAGCTGCACATAACGTTATACTGCAGCAGAAAATGGCAATGGCTAAGAGCGTCTATCACATTTAGCGAACGTGAATACGACAGGCTGGAAATCTGATTGCTTTGTATGCATTACAGAGCTAGCAGGCAGAGAATTCAATAGGCCTACCTACAAAACGTTTAATGCAGGTATTGCAGTATGGCAGGCCTTGGTCCTCCACCCCTTTTCTAGCTCAGTCGCCCACTTTCTTTATTCCAATCTGAACAAACAAACTATGTCCTTTGTGCCGCTAACCTCACCAGTGTTTGTAGGAGCTTTCTCCTCGTTTTCTGTCTTCGTGTTTGATTGTTTTTAGGTGGAAATATAAGACAATGCTAAAATCTGTACCGGGCGTTGTATATGGCTCGATTGATAAGTTATCTTCTTAACTTTAGCTGTTGTAGTTTTATTTAAGTGCTGCCCCAGTTTCAACATTACAAGCTAGGCAACCTGCACAAGCAGCAGACTTCGATAAACAACGCAGCATTTATTCAGAGCACCGTTCTCCAAGGGCTTACAGGGTATACTATAGCAGGGGACAGAGGGAACAACAATGACGTCCTTTGAAAAGAAGTAGAAGAAATGACAATGATCGGCTGCTCTGAAAGATAGAAAGCCGTGCAAAGCGGTACGTAGCGTACGAAAACGCTCAACTTGTGTTTACTCGACATGGTGTGAGCCTCCTGTGACACTGGTAATAATGTTAAGCCACAGGCTGAGGCAGCAAAGATCTGCTGACAAGCACAGAATTCCAACGAAAGCGGAACCCCGGAGTCAAGACTTTGTTTGAACAGGGTATTGCTGTTGTTTATCAAGCAAGAATGGCTTGATTGCATTGCCCCCTCTTCTGCGCCCTCTGACACTCACTTCCTTATTTCCCTCCTTCTGTTGAGGCGCTTGATATTCCTGCCACAAAAAATAACAATCAAAAGAAGCTTTTTCGAGTGTGTATTTGCTCAATTTGTACTATGTTTTATATGGGTCATGTCTTATTTTGCGGTCTTTACTTTGCCAACACTGGTTCCATTGATGCTAGCGTATGGTCTCTGTGAAGCTGCATTTGCATCCTTTATCTTCATCAACATCAACATCAACAGAAACTGAATTCATTTGAATTTAAGAAACACTATATCGCTTGTCGGTCACCGGGGCGTAAAGTCTGCCAGCTGCACTAGTAGGTACAACCCTAAACAAACTAAATTCAAAGGCCAAAATTTGAGGCATTAGCACTGAAGCAAAATGTAAATCCTGCAGGCAGAACTTCAGCCGTTTGGGTTGGTTTTACAGGTGGTATCATACTTCATTAGTGCAGCTTAGCCGCGCGAAAGCCCGATTTGCAAAAAAGGGAAATCCCATACTTTATATTAGCTCCGCGTTTATATTAGGGATATTAGGACGGACGCCTTAAATGCCCCATTCTGTGAAAAAGCGCCGTTACTGTTTCGGCTGTTTAGTCAGGACAGTGGGTGCCGCCGCAACAAGTAAATAAATAAAAGGACATAAGTGATACGACAGGATTTAAATCGGGGTCGGCACAGTATACAACGTAGCATCCGAGCGCTGTAGGAGTGCTAAAGACAATTGTTGCCAGCCTACAAATACGTTGTCGTTGTTTTTCCTTTCTTTGCGGCACAAACACACTCGGGTGACTGTCCAGGAGCGGGATTTTATACGAGAGGAGTGTAGAGGAATTTAAACGATTCGCAAAATTCACACAACTGGAATTTTGAAACGGAAGTGTTGTAGAAAAAGTTGTGCCGCGTGGCACCTCAACGTAATGGCACATGAGTTGAATACAGGCCCACCAGCCACGCAGAACGTTTCTTTAGGGAGCTGTGGCGTATAGCGCACCTTTCCCGTGGGCAAGAGAGACTGGTCTCCAGACGTCGATCGGGCGCTAAAACGACCGGATGACTTCTATGCTGGCTCGGGGGCCTCCCATTAGTGCAGGTGCGCGAGTGTTCGTGCATTTCTTCGTAATTCCGGCATAGTTAAAGGATACCACGTATAACATAGCCTGCTTCTTTCAATGCACGTCCATGTCCAGCAAGCCGTTAAATTACCCGTACTCATGGAATGGGCGCACCGCTGCTAGCTCCGCATTGCACTTTTCCCACTAACACGCGAATTATTCCTTTTTCCTGTACTAACGCAACAAATACCAGTGTGGCGAAAGGTATTCTTGTAGCGCAAACAGGCTGGCTCACGCTTCTTTCATGCAGGCAGGTGCATGCCGTGCAGAGAAGCCACTCTGTGGAACAACCGGGTGAAGTAGTGTCGCTGTACAGATTGAAAAAAAAAATTTCTCTGCTAAAACAAAAACTGTTCTGATTAACCTTCCAGAAATAAACTGCTATCATCTGTACTAGTGATTGGCTTGTATGTGATATTTTTACTACTAGCACAACAATTCGCAATTTCAAGGTGAATATGGGCCAGAAAGGAGATTTTTCAAAGTTTGACAAAAGTTTTTCTCGCACATTTCACATTTTTTTCAGTGTAAATATAGTTTTTAGCAATTTTCCACAATGCGGAGATACAGGTACGAATGCTTCATTGGCTGAGAGAATGTGCTGGTATTTGTTAAAAATGTTTGAAAATGCTCGACATCGTGTATATTCTGAATGGCGTAATCACAACAAATAAAAGGAAAAATATTTTAAAAATGCGGCATAGAGCAGCCCAGGGCCTCAACATGATGTAAAAAAAAATGGTTGCAATTGTAAGAGAAGTTACTTTTTCATGAAGTTTTTCACAGACGTAAGTTTGCTTTAAACCCTGGAGGTAAAAGGGCCGCTTGAAAAAGAACAATATATTTTTGGACAAATACACTTTCAGGGAGCATTGTGGGCCATGCGAGGATGACCCATAATTTTACTGAGGTAATATGTGATAGCGATTTTACGACTGGGACGTTTGGCACGGAATGGCCCTACTAGAAACGTGACCTAGAAATAATTTGTGCGCACAATGTAGAATAATGTCTCATCTTGCGGGGTCCCTATCTAAGAGCAACCCATTTTCAAAATTGCGGTTCTATGTATCCTGGGAACGAGAAAGTTGCGAAGTTGCAGGCGTCTCCGAGTTTCATGCGAGTCCGACCTTTCAAACGTGGCCAAATATACACTCCCAACACTCAGACTTTGCGCAAGTTGAAGCTTCAGCGAAATTACACATATCCCTAGTAAGTCCGCACGTCCCAGAGAGGTTTCAGCCGTCTTGGAAACGTTCTAGGTGCCACCATAAATTACAGGCGTTCTTGTAAACTCTGGAGGGACCAAGACATCTCCCGAAGCACTCGCCTCTATTAGACATCTTCATTTGTGCCAGCATCCTCGACGATAGCTTCCTTAAATGCAGAAGGACAAACTCATCCTTTAAATACAGATAAGTGCAAAATAATTGTCACGCTGGCATCATTACGGGTTCTCTAGATATTCCACTTCACAATTCAGCAGCGCTTTCAAAAGTGGGCTTAGGCATGTGCCGATGTGCTGGAAGATGTGAAAACTTTGGGCTATTTTTCCCTGTTTCCGACGGCATTCCTGAGAAATACCGCTCGTTGAATTTGAGACAATGTGTTTACGACCTATATAAGCTCAGCTGCATGGCTGCAAATAGGAAGAGTGTCGGTTAACTTCTGAACATCATTCTGTCGAATTGTTTCAGGTTACAATCCACGTATCAGGAGCTTTTTTTTTCGTAATGTCTGAAGACCACGTCAGTGCAAACGCGGTTAGAACTGCGTGGGTAGGATAAAGTTTAGTACTTGCGTAAAGATTGTGACACTACAGTAATAGCAGCAAACAAAGATATAATGTACGGAAATAAAACCGACTTGCTTGTATTTGGCTACTACAATGCACTACACATACATCGCCCTCTACAAGTGCAAAAAAAAAACCCAGCTCCCTGACATAAGAAAAGCAAGAAGAAATGGCATGACAGAAGCGAAAAAAATATTTGCTCCAAAAACAATAAACAATGAAATGTCACCGTTAGTAAGAAAAGTCCTAAAACAATCCCTACGTAATAATTTTCGGTGAAAACATAGGGCACAGTTCAAGGACGAACTAAAAAAAGAAAATGACATTTCGGGAGCGCTACAGCTATCTTGTTCACAATCATGGGGGATAGTGAACAAAATAGCCGTAGTGTTTTAGAAACATCATTTTATGTGACGTGGTCCGTGACCAGTGGTTCGTATTTTGTAATATTCTACTTCATCAGACAGTATGCCGTCCCACCATTTACGCCATCATGTTCAGGAGGAGTGTACTGTCGTGTGGGGGGAGAGATATGCTTCACTCTCACTCGTTGTATATACACATGACACCTGAAAGATTCATATACGTACATCATACATATAGTATGAAGTTCGGTTCAGCACTAAGTTATATGCACCTTTTTATATCGATTGTTCGAGCACAGAAATGACTCGGCGCACTTTCTCCACGTCAAGGAGAATGTACTCAAGCCGCGGTTAGATCGCATGTAAGAAGTGGTATTTTGAGTAGGAAAAGCTTTAGAGAAAATATTTTCTGATTCTGAAGTATCGAATCATTTTTATAGTTTCCGCGTGTGAATATGTGATTATGAGCTTAAAAATCCAATGGTCTAAATGCTATAATATGTGTACGATAGGCAGAACATGATATGAGTAACCTGGTAATTTACCAAGTAGTTCGCGCGCAAGCTACACTGGCGAAACGAGACGTTTTTTTTTTATGTACTGCTTTCGGTATCGTCCATTTTCGTGTTCCGCTCCTGGGCTGGTGTTACACAGTGATAATTTTTCGCCCTCCGCCGGTCGTACGTGCACTGCCATCGCTCATTATGACGAGTAAACATATGCTGCCCAGTTGTCCTCCATTTTTTCACGGCAATATAAAAAGGCATAGCGATGCCTGTTAGCGATGACGATAATTCTGCCCTCAAGGGCAAAGCTGTGCAGCGGGCACAGAAGGATAGAGCGACACACGGGGCACAGAATTGGACATCTCTTCTATTTTTCTCTCAGATTTCCCATCACAAGGCAGTGATCGTCTGTTGATAGGATCTGAGCACTTTTAGATAACCAAGGCACACGTTTACGAAAAGCTATGTCTCAACTACAACCACAGCAAAGACAGCCGGACCATGACATAATCACAGAAACATATCCTCACCTTGACAAGCTGTCCGTCATGCATAAAACTTGTTTTCTGGGGAGACATTTTATGGGATGCCGGCCAACCTGCCTATTGCTTATACATTCTCCGAGCGAGAACTCCGAAATACATCTATCTGGTGTGTTTCGTTTCAGTAAAAAATCCCTACGACTCTGCTGAATCGACGATTAGCGTTGGTGCCGAGATAAAGACAAATTATGCGCCCTGAAAAGGCCGCGCACAGGACCGGAACCCCAGTCGAGTGAAAAATGATAGCGGGGTCAGCTTATTAGCGTCGTACATTTATCTTGAGCACAGCTTTTTGCGTCGCTGAATTCAAATTGCTCGACCTCAAAGGCCTGACGCGACCGCCATAAGTTGTTTTAGATGTACTTTCTCGGCATCTACGGATCACTGCACACCCTTGGGCGTCCAAGCCTAGAAGTCTGCACTGATGGAATTCGCCTGGATCGGATTACTTCTGTGCACTATATCAACACAATAAAACACAAGGAGTCGTCAACGTCGGAACTACACGGAAAGATCTTCAAATGTTTGTTTTTCGTCGTATAAGTTAAACAGCCCAATAAAAATGGTGAAGGGTTGAGTATTTCAGAGAAAAAGATAAACTTACTCACTAAACACAACCTCAAATGTCCAATTACTAATAATTTTTTATAAGAACACGACATAGTCGAAACCAAGTTCAGCTCTACGACATACCCAAAATCTGCCCATTGACAGGCAGGCAGGTTCCTTAACATCAACGAGCCTTTCGACGGCTGTGGGCAGCAATATAGAAATGCATTGCCGTGATTGCGGCTCCAACCCAGTTTGTGGGAGGTGTTCTATTATTGACAGAAACGATCAACAAGTGCTTCGATAAATTTTCGAGGCAGCTGAAGTTCATAAGCTCGACAGGCCTTCACTTTTCCGTTCTAAATAGGAGGCGTGTTTTGTGGAGCAGAAGGTACCAAACAAGACCCTCGATGGCGGACCGGTCAGCTGCGTCTGCATCTTTCTGGCACTTCCAACTCTCTAATTCCTATTCTGTGTTGTCCGTGAGAGTGCGTTTTACTTTGCTATATTTAAGCACCCTTCCATATAAAGCTGTTCATGATAGGATCGACGACCTCTAGGCGCGTTTTTGTACACGTTTTCCAACCATTTGTTTATTACATGCTGCGGGGATGCAATGAAATAGGTTTCTATGCCTTTTTCGATGTCCTCCCATGCAAACTCCGGAGCTTCACATGTGGTTTAAATTCAGGCATTTCATAGCCAATACTTTAACTCGGCAGTAGCAAAAGGGACAGACGAGCTTCAAAAATCAAAGGCGGCTGATCCTGAAGCAGCTTGTGTCAAGCTGAAAGGGGACGAAGCCTCTCGAGAATGTTGGGGGGAAACGAACCGTCTCTTGCGTTAAATTAGACATTAACACTTCCACGAACAGAACCCTTAATACGTGCTTAGCCGCCCTGATACCGTCCTCGGATCGTGGGTAAGTTTGGATAACACTACCCCTGTAATAAGAGTCAGTGATTTTGACTGAAAAAGCCAGTGGGTTATGAGTTTCGCGTTATAGACATTTGGCTTGTGATGCCACACCGGTCCCACGAAACCACCGAACACGAAGCGCCGGGATTACATCAATTTAACGATAACCAACATTGTGTCTGTAATCGCGTGAATGGCGATCAGCGTATATCACCGCGGCAACAAAGCAATTGTGACCGACGTTAGCAAAAGGCATTGACTTTGCAGTTTCATTGGCCGTAGACATTTCATCGCGGAATGGTCTGGAATTTTTTAGTTCTTTTCCGCCTGATGCACACCGCCTAGTTGTTTCCGGGAAACATAAATTGAATGAAATTGAATTCAAATTAATTAAAAACACAAAGCTCCTGGTGGAATAAATTTAATTGGAAGCGGTGGCTGAATCAGTTTGCATTCCCTTCCTCTGCACCGCTTTTGTTTTTCTGTAGTTAACCCTCTCGATGAGCTGCAGATATCCGAGCTTTTCCTTTGGAAAAGAGAATTTGACTCACACGAAACAAGAAACCCAGGGAAAAGTGATGGCTACTACACCTGTGGGAGCATTTGCCGTGGCCCAAATAAGACCTGAACTACGCCGGCCAAATGCTAACAGCTAGGCAGATGAGTACTTGCGTCCTCCATTCTACAGGGGCTCAAGCAAGAAACAAAAAATACTGGAGGTGAGTGTCTACAAGCACACGTCTGGGGTCATGCGCTAATTGGCACCTTGATTAGGAGAATTTTGGGTCTCGCACGAAAGAAAAAAAAACTTCGGAATGAATGGTGGCAACGGCCGAGGTGAACGCTGGTTGCGATTTGCAGAGATAAATTATCTAACGACAATAAATACGTTCATTCCGAAACAATACAATATTGCAGGCGATGCTTAGGAAGTTTTTCTGACTGCAAAAACAAAATCAAGGCCCCTTTGTCTAATAACCAAGATGGTCGTAACAGGACGCGTATTTCCAAACACTTTGCTGCACAGCGCACCTACGTGACGCGTGTGTTTGCGCGATGCAGAAGGGTAATTAAATGTCGTCATTGGCTGCGGCCCAAACCTAAAGCGACCTAAAACATACAAAATCACAATTAGTTTCAAAACCAACACGTATATTTCAGTTTAGAAAAAATTAGAAGAAAGCTAAGCATTGAGAAAAAAAAAAACTAAAATATGGGCCTGATGGGGCTCGAAACGAAGTCGCCAGCGCCAGTACTCACTTCGCTACATCGAAGCCACAGACCCCCTTTTTTTCTTTATAATCACGGTCTTCTACGCAATAGAGAAACACAACACAAAATTATTTACATGAGCAACTAGGGCGACACGCGACCAACCTAAGAGGGCTGATGTATTTCTTGAATTCCCTAAGCGTAGTCCAGGGTTCTATCAGTGACAGCCATTTAAGAGCGCATGCCTTGTGCTTCCGCACTTCTGTGTACTGTGATATGGACTCACGAAAACATTGCCGCGTAGGGCGGTCGTCCACATCACCGTGGAGCCAGGCCATGCGCGAGCGCCATATGCTATGCATGGCCAAGAACATAACGAGGTCCAAGGGTGCCCCCTCTTCTTTTTCTGCAGATAGAAAGCGTATGCCATGGGGCTCAGCCCCGAATGGTGGGTTCCTTTTAGCAGGCGCTCACAAGAATAGTGCACGCACTGCCGTCATACATGTCACGTGGGTGCTCAGTGCAACGAAGCGTTTCGAAACATGCAAACGGGACGCTTTTTTACTCCGCAAACGGAGTCGAACCAAAGTCGGATCTTGTGCGGGTTCATTCGTTGTCGTCTGAGTTTCTATTGTGGTCATGATGATGCCTTTGAAGTGTGGGCAAGTACCCACTCGGGAGAGATTGGTCAGGGATAAAGTCTTGACTGCGCACCTGCTCTTGGTGTGCCTTCTTGGAAACTAATTGTGTAATTTGCTTTCCTCCAGTGCGTTTCTCGGTGTAACAATTTGGATTTCAGTCTTTGACGTCGCACTTTGAAGACATTGGCTTCCGAGCTGAGGAATCTTCGCGTTTTAACCATGTTTCACTACAACTACGATCATCATCATCGTCAGAAAACGTGTAGGCTTCCCTGCGGGGCCACCATCAGTGGGGCAAGGAAAGCTTCGCTTTGAAACAAACTCCATCGACCATGTCGCAATGGCGCCATCGGATAGACGTCGGCTTCATAAGGCGAGGGACGTAGTTTCTATTGCGACAACAAGAAGCGGTTTATTCTTGAGGTGCTTGTGTAAATTTGGCTTTCCTCTAGTGCGTTCTTCCGCGTGCCGGACGCCATTGGGGAGGCATAGTAAGCTGCGCTTTAAAAGCCTATGTGAACTTTTGTGATGTAGAAATTGCTGTTTAACTTTGCCGCCTCGCCCGTCCCCACCTGGCGAACTCCCTGGAGAGCACCCCCCGGAGATCGCTGCGCTCGCTCACCATTTCCAGGAGCGTCCTATTCGCTTCGTTGGTAGGTTAATTGCACGCGCGACAGCAACCCACACCCCTTCCGCAGTGCTGCTTACATTTCCCGGGCGCCCGATTCCTGGCCAACGCAATGGGTCCACAATGGGTACGCCCTCAATTTGTGTTTCATTTCCCCCCTCGGCGCCATTTCGTTCATATTCGATGTACCATAAAATCCTGGTTTTATATGTCTATTATCATTGGAATAGACTAGTGGATACGCAACTTGCCTGTTACCACCCGTCCGTTGTTGTGATCCCAGTTCCAGTCACGGAATTTTCGAAATATTTGATGGGATATGTCCAGATATCCGATGAATGAATGAACTCGTTGTATTGAAACTTTTAAGGAAAAACCGCGTGCAGTGATAATTTTTCACATCTAGGAGTGGACACCGGAACGCCTGCTAGTGTGCAACTGGAGGAAGAGGATGATAGGCGGACAGAGAGGAGAGATAAAGGAGAGAGGGGAAATAAAAATAAGATAGAAACGGAAAAAGAAGTGAGAAACACACAATCGATGTAGAGAATGCCGGTTTTTCTCCATCATTAGAATTATATTGCTCTTGCTGTCAAATCCGGACGTATGAGCTGTAAGCCACTAACGAGGCAGTATCTCTTATTCATGAAGTGGAGTATGCTACTCCACTTTGGTATTATAAGCGAGAAAACATAATACGGCCACTTAAATCACGATTACCAACTCAATTTATTTTGTTATTTCTACCTGTAGCAATCCTGTTAGCTTAACGGTTATACAATCTGACCTCGACTTACTTTCCTTCGCATCTCATCGAAGAATATTTCGCCTTAGTCTATATCATTAGCTGTTTTATCTCACGCGTGCTACGCAAGAACTCCCACGGCGTTTTGGTATATTTGAGCCCACAAGAAATGTAAATACATTCGGTCTGCCACCCTGCAGAGCTCATATTTTCTCTCGTTCTTTCGTACCGTTTGCATTGCCCAATGGAATCGCCGCCCCTACACTGATTGTAACCATTCAAGAACCCCAGCTTTTTTATTTATTTATTTATTTACAAGATACTGCAGGCATGAAGCCCAAGCAGGAGTGGTACAGGCAATAAACAGGAAAAAAAGAATATGAAAAGGCATCAAGCCTAACATCACATACATACAACAAACAATTAAGCGGGATTACACGACTTTCATTTTGCGAAGAAAGGGGGGGGGGGGGAGAGAAACATGGCACTGAAGTAAAGCAATGCAACAACACAATGAAACAGTGGATAAGACAACAGCAAATCATTTTCACGTCCCCAGGAAGACATGCGCGTCGATAGTATCTGTCGAAAGAAGGGCGGCAAGCGGTACACACTAGGTATAATTGTACAAACAGAAGTATTTTTAGCATACTTACCTTAGTCATATATTCATTATTGCTCTTTTACTCTATTGCTTTGCTATTTGAACTGCGCAGCTGCTTAGCAAATAATAATTTTTTGTGTCCGCAGTTAAAAATACCCAGAAAGCTGAGCGCGCAGACATGAGCGCGGGCCTCGTGCTACCGCCGGGAAGTTTGCAAAACCAAGAAAATTACTAACGTTGGTGCATGCGTGCCTCGCGACGACCGTACAGCGTGCCAGGCGCATGATTGTCAAGCTAAGCATACTCACCAAGGGAGATTGGCCAGGATTGGCTAAAAAGAACTTCAGCCTTCGCAGCAATCGCGGCAACACCTGCTCGGAACCAGAAAGACCAGCAAGACACGTCAGATCGTACGCCCCTCCAAGGCGATGTCCAAGGATTATCACTTACAATGAAATGAAAGAAGCTCACACTTAAAGCAACAATGATAGAGTAAAGTCGTTGCGGCAGCGAAGAAGAATCGGCTGCAATTGAGGACTTAAACCACCGTGATAGTTGTGAAGGATGCGTACAGCTTCGCTACCTTGGAGCCTTAAGTGTTAGCTTGAGCTTCCTTCATTTTTGTTTATTGGCTAAACATTGTAAACCTGAATCTTTGTCATTGCATCTGGTGCTGCTACAAACTAATAAATGATTTACTAAACCTTTTTCCTGCTTTCTAATTAAGCAGATGATCTGGTTATGTTTAAAATGTGTAGGATATGTGCCTCCATTCCACGTCGATTCTGCAGCTCCATCTGGCGACGTTTTGGTGCTAATCACGCAACGCCTAAGTTTTCTCTTCTTATTATCTTCCAACATCCCTAATTCATGCCGCCAGACATTACTAAAAATATTATGAGGCGCACACAACCATTGCAATAATTTTGTCTGTGCTGTGTTAATAATCAGGTAGCCCACCCGCCAGTTGCATCTCTGTTTCCTGCGTACTCTAAACGAACCATGTCAGCAAACTCCGCTTCACACTGCAGTGCCTCCTTAAATGTCCTCATTAAAAAATTACCTGTTATGGAGGGCATCTCACAAAGCGAACAAAAATAATTAAACAAGACTTGAAAAGAGAGGTTTTTTTCTTAATGAAACAAGAAGATTATTCTAACGTAGCGTGACAAAAACAGATGTTGAAAGATCAGGAATCACATAAAAGAAATAGGCCCCGCATCTCTGTGCTGCGTGGCAAATGTCTTCAAAACACACTTGTGCTCTGCCGCCCCTGCTAAGGAACTACCTCTGATCTATCCATCTCCCCCTCTCTCTCTACCCTTCTCTCCTATTTTTTATGAAGTGAATAACGGAATGAAAGAATGTTGAATTCAATTTCCGCGCTTTCGCACTGCTCGTGCGCGCTTGGTTGGCACCTCAATTGGTTGTGGTTGCGCTTAGATCAACTAATGCGGACATCTATTGTTTCAATGCTTACATCGCCTATCTCCAATATGATTTTCACGCAATGTTTTCTTTTTTATCTGCTGTCAAACAGAACAATCCACCATGTGTTATTAATTAGAAATTGCTAGTATTTACCTTTAGTGCGAGCAGTGCGCGGGTGCCATACCGTGTGGCTGCACATGAAGAGGACAAGTGCCCCCCTCCGTCTCGCCCCCCCCTTCCCCCACCAGCCATGTAGAACGCTAATCCTGCGACAGTAGCGCTCACATTAAAAGAGAGCGAACTATTTCCCGCCTTCTCAATATGCTTGCAACGTGAACGTGCATGTCTGCAATTTATCCTATTGTGCCTTCTTCAGAGGCACTACATAAATGCTCTCGCAATCCTCGCGTAAGCAGACTGAAGTGTGTCTAAATATTTCTTTATCGCTATAGTAAAAACCGAAGTAACGTGCATTTTTAATAAAAAAACAATGCTAGTCTTGTTTATGTACTGCAGATTTCCGTGAAATGTTTCCTTGTGTTCAACAATGTTGACATGTATGGGGCATACCATAAAAGTACAGTAGTCTGAAACGGTATGCCTATGTTTACTTTCTGTGCAAGCATCACTTCAACAGTTTTTTGCGGACAGTTAAATCGAACAGACAGACAGACCGACAGACAGACAGACAGACAGACAGACAGACAGACAGACAGACAGACAGACAGACAGACAGACAGACAGACAGACAGTCGGGTGGATGGATGGACCGACGGACCAACGGATGTACGGACGGAGCAGAAGGTTCACGTTCACTGGCCCAAATGCCCGAATGTCAAAAAGTGAAATGGGGAATTGAGGTGCAGAAATAGTATCCGGTGCTGTCCAGGGTAAAACAGAAAACGCCGTTTTTGTTAAAATAGCACTGAGTATACGCTGCCTGCAGTATTAAAGGTCGAACAAATTTGAAGAACCCCGTACTGCTCTCCTGTAGCAAAGTGCGGTGTGAAGTGTAGCTTAAACTAATGACGCGAACGGGACCTGTTGTTTTTTGGGGTATTTGTTGCTCTTTATTTTTTCTTGTACTCTTGCTGTTTTCTTGAATTTTCTAGTGCCTTTCTGGCTTCTTTCTTCCACCCCTTGTTCATTTTCCGGCTGGTATTTACACGCCTTCAATTTGCATTTCATGGGTACCGCACATCGTTTAGAGATGCGTGGTCTTGCCTGTTGGCGCTAAATGACAGGCGAACGCCCCTGACAACGTTTAGTTCCCCTGCCATTCATTTTCTGTTTATCTATCTGTGAGATTTCGGTCTGTAGCAGTTTCCTCAACCAGCAGGGTAGTCAGCATGACTACCATTCGTTTCTTGTTGTTTCATCATGGATCGTTACCACAAGTAAGAAATAATTCTCCTTCGGGAGGAAGACGTGGGCCGCTTGCTGTTTGCGAATCGCAAGTATCCAAGTGATCTGTGTGTGTGTGTGTGTGTGTGTGTATGTATGTATGTATGTATGTATGTATGTATGTATGTATGTATGTATGTATGTATGTATGTATGTATGTATGTATGTATGTATGTATGTATGTATGTATGTGTGTGCGCGCGTGCGCGTGTGCGTGTGTGTGTGTGTGCGTGTGTGTGTGCGTGCGTGTGCGTGTGCGTGTGCGTGTGCGTGTGCGTGTGCGTGTGTGTGTGTGTGTGTGTGTGGGTGTGGGTGTGGTGGGTGGGTGGGTGGGTGTGTGTGTGTGTGTGTGTGTGTGTGTGCGTGCGTGCGCGTGTGCGTGCGTGCGTGCGTGCGCGCGCGCGCGTGTGTGCGTGCGTGCGTGTGCGTGCGTGCGTGCATGCATGCCTGTGTGTTATTGTTAGGCTTGTCGACCCCCGCGTTGCATGTTTCCGTGTTTCCACTCGCCCATCTACCTGTCCGCGCCTCTATCGCCATTACCGTTGGTGATCCCGGTGTTTCAGCTACCAGGCTTGACGTCCACATTATGAAAGATCATACAAATTGTACCCGAAGTTTCGACGTCCTTATTGGAAAGCGGATAAAGGATCCCAACAAGCTTCGCTTTCTTTCTCCTATCTTCTCTTCCCTGACTCTCGATGAGCGTGGTATAAATATATCCCTACCCACTGTAGTCGATCAATTGTTTTGGTAGTGCTATTGCATTCAGGGCTTCCCTTTGCGTATTCTTCCTATTCCGTTCACGTTATTTCATATTTCTCGCTATCAAAATAACATAACCCCACTGGACGCAAAATTAAGGAACAAAGCTCACTTGCATAAGAAACGCTGCTCCTTCGAAAACGCTGCTCCTTCGAACGCGATAGCAGAGTTGGGGAAGTGCCAGCATTAAGGAAGCACTCGCTGCCTCCTCCCGCGGGGTTTACATGCGCTCTCTTAGTTAGCCGCCGAAACAAGAGAATCAACCTTGACTTCCTTGGTTGGAGCTCCTAGTATTGCTGTCGGATTACCCTGACTAGGCATTGCACTCATCTTGTTTTTTTCTTTTAATCATCTATGCATTATTGATGCATTTCAGTACTGGAATTCGCCCGATGGCATTGCAGTAGGGGGCGATTATTTCGAGGCATAAAGTATTGCGCGTGTGAGTTTCAAATGCTGCAGTCCAAGAAAAACTTGGAAAGAGAAAGAATTACAACATACAAGCCAACAACAATATATAAAAAAATAAGAATAAGCACTGCAGTTAACAATTGCACGACATACGGTAAAGACTGCTAACAAGGAATGAAACAGGTCATAAAAAGAGTCACAAAACATGGCTTAAAACAGCGCATATACAAGACAATTCTTTTAAAATATTGAGAGAAGGGGAAAGACACAAGCGCAGTATCACTCATAGAGTAAATGCTGGGTTAATAATTCAAACTATTGATCAAAAATTCGATAAAAATTTGAAAAAAAAAAATCCTTGTAATGCTGTGATACAAACAAAAATCTGTAATGGCAACGCAGAGTGAGAAGTGAGTTTACCCGCTATAAACCGAGAATTCATGGTGGAGTATGTTATATTACAATATGCCCTCCTTTTGTTACACGTCTTCTATTCGGGGAGTAGGGAGGTGTCTGGGAATAATAATATTCGGCTCGTCTTAGTTTATTGAATCCCGTCATTTGCGGCTTCCGACTTAAACTTGACTTTCGTCTTCCGACTTGAAACTTGCCATGTAAACCTCCTCGCCATTAGTTCTTCTGCTGTGTTTTGTAACTCTAAAATGTTTGCTGCATGGTAAGTAATACCTCAATTTATTACCCACCTTACTCAATGCCCTGAAAGCAGGCCTGTAAGAAATTTCGAATGAATGAATTATAAACTGCACTCACATCTCTTAAGAACACCTGAAGGTTTGTGCACCTACGTGTCCCATATGTTGACTATTCTCTGCGTTTATGCTTGTCGATGCAAAAAACTAACATTGCTTAAAGAACTGGAGGATGGTGGTACTCATAACACATACGTATACGCGAACAGCATTGCCACGACACTCGCTTACGCGGTTTGTCACTGGCCTGCAAACTAGCTTATCTGTGTGAACCGAGCGTCAGCCACGGATAATATGAAGTAAAAAATTGGGCCCATCTCCCCACGAGGGGTGACTCGAGTAAATGCATCGTGTAGGGGGTGGGTGCATTGCGTTAACGTTAGTGTTGGGGGGGGGGTGGTGGTGGGCTGGTAGTGAATGTGTTAACTAATTTTGCTTATTACTATTAATTATTATTATTTCTTTCATATATTATTTATTACTTTCGTGATTTTGCGACTCCAGTCCCCCCTCGTGGAGAGATGGGCCCAATTTTTGTTTTTTTGTGTGACGCAAGAAGTGAAGGTAATGAGTAGGTTCTTGTAAGTCGTTATTTATTTGTTTTTTGCTGTTGTCGTTGTATTGGACGCAGAGAACGACGGCTTCGTGGTCGCTAAAGTGTACTGTTAAGGGGTCTTTAAGCAGTGGTCGTGCGTTGCAGCAACAGGTGAAGACTAGATCGATGCAACTGCTGCCGTGTATCAGCAGCTTCTTGACGTAGTTTGAATGAGTCAAGGATATAAGGCACGTTCGTACCCTTTGATGCTGTGTCGCTTTTGAGGCGCAGTGGGAAGAGCACCTTGTACCTCGCGTTCCGCCCACAGGGTCGTGGGATCGAAAGCAGGCGCCGATAGCTATTATTTTTTTATATATTGTAGGGGGAGGGGTGTGGACCTGTTGCTGAGAGCGAGGACGGTAGCGTGATGCGGGATAGGAGGAGTGGGGGAGAGGGCGCACCTGCGCGGTGAGCTGTTGCGGACGGACGGCGGATGCTACATGTGAGTTAAAAAAATGCTCTGCATTTAAAACAAAAGTTTACGTAAGGGATGGTTCTAAACAAAATTCAGTTATGATCAAATAATACCTGATTGCATTCAAAATCCAAATTAGACACAGCTTCCAGTCTCGGTGCTGGAAGGAACGAATGGAAGCAAGGGAAGACGAACCTGCTGGAAAGATATCAGAAGTCTACGTAGCCTTGCTCTGAAATATTGACTACATTGCCGTTAAATTTGCATTCATTAAAATCTGAAATTTCAATCAGCGATACATACTGTACACGGTTAGCACTGACTAAATAACCAATGCGCTAGTGAGTGTCTGATAGATCTTTAATTCGAAGAACTTTCTGCTTTCACTGGGAAAAAACAACCACAAAAAACCGTTCTTCGGTGCAAATCGTTTTAGATGCGGACGCATAACCACCGTTTAAGAGAACAGCCACAGCTTACAACCACGATTCTTGTTTTTTCCCTCTCTCTTACACTCTCACTCTCTGTCTTCCTCCCTATCGGTTGGCGCACGACTGCGTGCTCTCCCTCACACTCACTGTATCTCTCTTCCTCTCTGGCGGTCCGTGCACGAGTGCGTACTCGTCTGTGCTTGCGTGTATCCATGCATGCGTGCGTACGTGCGTATGTGCGTGAAGCGGTAGTCAAGGTCGCAATTATGGATTCGGATTGTTAGGAAAGCACGCCTACATTGGGGCCCAGTAGGAACACAAAACGGTAAAGCGAATGTGATTGATAGAAATAATTTCTGTCAGGACAGGGCCGCCTATAGGCACGTCAACGCAGTGGCGAACAAAAAAAAATGTAAGAGGTCAAGCATTGAATGTCTTTGCAGCAAGGTGGAGGGGTAAGCAAAACAGTTTGTTTGATGCAGTGTCTAATTACAGAAGCATGGTAATTCAAGACACAAATGCAAGGGTCGTTGACGTATGGAACCAAATTAGGTCAGTTATCATAAACAAATTGACACTGACTCCCTTCAGGATAAGTGCACTGGTTCAAATAGAATGAAGCCATAAAAAAACCAATAATAGTAATAATCATCATCACGAGCCTACTACGGTCCACTGGTGGACGAAGGCCGCTCCTCCTGGCCTCCAACCGCTCCTGTCCCGCGCTGCTCAAATCAATTCTTCGCCTCCGAAGTTTCTCATTTCATCCCTCCATCGTGTTATTGGCCTTCCCATCCTTCGATACCCATCTCTTCCTATCCACTCTGCTCCCTTGGTGGTGCACCGCCAGTCCACGTTCTTTTCCTTTTCTTTATTTGAACTATGATATCATCTACTCCAGCTCGTTCTCTGATCCACGAAGCTCATTTCCTTTCCCTTAATGTTACTCCTATCATTCTTCTTGAGATGATCCGCTGAGCCGAAAGAAGTAAGATTTCAATTTATATGAGGTTCAAATTTCTGCTCCATAATTTACTCCGGGGAGGACGCATTGGTTGGACGTTCTCCTTTTCAGTGATAGAGGTAGCTTACTTTAGTAGTAAGCCTAGTAGAGGTAGCTTAATAAAAACATCAAGGCGCCAAAAATGCACTTTTACACTGGATGCTTCGCCCTCCCCATGTTTTACGTTAGTGGAGATGGCCCGGATTTTTTCAAACTATTGCGTCCTTGGGGTGACTGACTACTTGCTTCATTCAGGTGTTTTATTTTGTCTTGCATGCCATTCCCTTGTTTGAATCATTAAGAATCTAATTAAAAAGAAAAAAAACAGGCAGACTTGAAATATTCAATTATGCTGAAAAAAAAAAACAGGAAGATTTCTAGCTCTTATCAAGTGCCCTGAGCTGGGGAAATCGGCTCGATAAACCCTTTGCACAGAGACAGTATGCATTACCAAAACACCAAACATTCTGAATGGATGAAACCTTTCATTTCTTAACATTCCATTTCAATTTGTACATTTAATGCGTTAAGGTCTGTGCAGCGTCTTCTAATTATTATATTCTGACAGTGGGACGAAATTGTGATGAATATTCGATTGAACCTAGCTGTGATTTCATGAGGAACACATATGTTTTGAGAACGGCGATACATTATAGTTCCAACGAGCAAGAAAAAAAGAACAGAATGCATTGTAGCTAAACATTATAAAAACTAGAAAACAGGACATTTTTCCGATGACTGCGAAATGACAAAAGTACAAAAACATTAAGAGCTGACTGCGATTATATTCAAAATACAGACTTAAGCAAAGGCAAATTCTATAAATCGCCCTACGGGGGTTCTCTTTGTTACTACCCAATTTCAATGAGTATTTTGGGAGTCAGGTTGATCTGGTGTTCTTTATTGCCCACTCTCAGCGTGCGCCATCTAACGATGATAGCTTGGAACGCGTCGTCTTTATGAGAACACTTGAAGCCTATCTTCTTAAATATACTATTCTGACACCACAAAGGAAGCGGTGCAGTAACCAAGTGAGCTTTTGGTAATTTTTTTTTTATTTTACGGGATAATTTGCTTAAGAACACACTGTATTTCTTTTTGAGTAACAAACTACCCACTTTTAAAAAGAGGGGAGGGTGAAGAAACACATGAGATTTTTCACCATGATTCTAGAATCGTCGCGGAAGAAGGTTACCGAAAAAAATTAGCTTTTACATCGCTGGCAGCGAATGGAAGTAATACTAAACCTGTGCGCAGCGTAGCGCAGGAAACAAACGTTGCGAAAAGAGATAAACAGCTCGTGTCGCACTGAAATGTTTTTGATACACATGCCAAACAAAATGACACCTCCAAATTTGTATTTGTTTTAAAATATTCCAGTTCCTTTCAGCGGTTCCTTCTCAAAATCAATTTATTTGGAAATATCACTTTAACATAGCCAATTATTATTGTCATAATGCGCCTCTTCATGTCCACTGCATTGGGAGGACCATTTCCCCGTAAATATCCATGGGGTTTTAACTATACCCTTATAATTTATAAGGTATTACCTAAATGCATTTGATACCCCTAATGTCTTAACTCCTACTGCCCCAATTTCGTGGTCCATTTTGGCTTCTGAGGACACTCCCATGGCAGTGCGCAGCTGCAGTCCGTCGGTGAACGAACCCATCGACACCTTAAAACCCTTGTTCACAGGATATCAAAATAAATCCTGCCGACAACCGTGGCGTCAACAAAATGGCAACCACTGACACATAACTTCCAAACGCTCCAGGAACTTGAATTGCCTCACCTGGTCGACAAGTGCCAAAAGAAGGCTGCTCTGTCACTGGACCACGAGTACGTCTCCTTCTACAGTTAAGGCATAGAACAAATATTGCGTGAAGCATATAATTTCGAATCAAGGCAGCAGCTTAGTCATTGATTTCTGGACACCCATTTGCTCATGTAGCTTTTGGCATACGCTTTTATGTAACAGTAATAACAGTTGGGGGAACATCTCCGCTATCCCAGTACATACGATCCAGGCGTACGTACAGGCACACATTTTTTAGTGGCATTGGGTTGTAACTTTTTGGACGACTACCTTTCTCAAAACAAAGAAAACTCAGGGTTCACAATAGACAAAATATTTGGACCAAGTACAGGTGAGCAGAAATGTGTGACATAGACGTGGACGATAATTCTTGTTTATGAAAAGTACCGTTTCTTATTGGGCGAGGAAGAGAAGATAGACGTTGGTAAAATGTTTTCGTAACCCTGTTCATTTTCCAGTCGCTTCGCGAATAGAACGAGCGATAAAATAGCGCAGAGCGATAGATTGGAGAAAGCTGCCTTAGAGGGTAGTAAGGATTGTCTACGCAACGCTGGAGATGTTGCCATGGAGACAATAAGCCGAAGCGAGGCTCACTAGGTGCCCCTGCCTCTACGAGTGTTGTGATTCCCCCCCGCCACTGCTTGTACCCGTTGTTGCATCGGCTGTGCACTCAGTACGGGCGGCCGAAAATGGAGCAATTGGAGTGGCGGCTACAAAATGCTGATACTGCTAGGCTACAAAAGCAGCGACAGTCAGCCAAAGCAGCTGCTAAAGCGAGCTAGCGTGTCCATTTAAACGCTCTGAAGGCTAAGCATGGTTCGCGGTTCTACGAGCCGCATTCGAGAAAAGTCGCATTGGTGTATTTTTATACTCGAAGCAAGGCGTGTACGTTATACCGTATAAATACATTGCACCTCTTCCTTAAGAGTTCCTGTGCCGTGAAGTTTGCGGAAGTTTTGAGTTATTTTCAGTCTTTCCCCCACTTTTTACAGCTAGTTATGGCCATGAATAGCCAAATAATTATAGGATTTTCGTTGTACCATCACTTCCATTTGGTTCTTTTTGGAGATGTGTGAGTGTATATTATTGATGCGATTCGGAGACCTAACTCCGCCATTTAGGTATACTTGTGTAGATCAAAGGCGCCTATATACGTCTTCGTTTTGTTGCAAAGGTGTCTAAGGTGCCTAATTAGGTTTATTTATTTTGGCTCATTTATTTTTATTTACTGTTATTTCAGGTCTATGTCCATGCACTATATCAGAAATTGAATGTGCGAAGCCTGAAAGTAAAGGTTTTTTTTGCTTATGCAGTGCATTACATAATTGATCCGTTTTCACGATAACTGTTTGTTTTTTCTTTCTTCCTTTTTTGGTTTTTAGTTTTGTCGTCGTTTTCTGGGAAAGGCGCACAATTTGCATATTTTTAAAGTATTTTAGTTACTTTTATTTTATCAGTTTTGCGCGAAATGACGATGACACGAAAGCGTAGGGAGACGCTAACACAATGAAGCAGTGTAAAAAAAGTGACTTACCGATGCGAGGCTTTCGGCTTCAATGCCCGTCAGCATACTTCAGTTATGAGGAACGTTGATATCTTTCTGCCTGTAGTTATGTCCAACGGATAATAGCGGACCGTCCAAGGGCAAATGAGCCTCTGTTTCTTGCGCCAGCTCCAGCCAACACATTTTTGCCGTGTGTTGTTTTCCCAATGGAGTGAAAATAAGAGAGAAAAAGGGGAGAAAGATAAAACCTACCTAGAATAACACTATGTGGAGAGTACAAGTCTACCTGAGAGGGTTCTTCAAAGCTCACCAACAACTGTTAGTGGTCCTTCCGGAAGCATAGAACCTTACCTCCACTTCCAATCGCGTTCACCCACCCTTAGAGCCGTCCTCTTTCCATGGCTTAATGTTTAGCCAGCTCTTCATGTGTGGTCTGCTTCCCCACCCCCCTTTCGACGCTTTCAGAAAATATTGTGCACTCATTCTTTTTCTTTATTCTTTGTTGATTGCTCCAAACTTAAAGGAATGTTTGTTCCCATTGCGAGACCCGAGGGAACAGGCGATTCAATGGAAGCAATTTCCTTGGGCACCAGTGGATGGTTGGTTCCCTTGGCTCCTTGGTTAAGCGCAATTTTTTCGCTAATCTCATCTTCCCCGTAGTTCATCCAATTTCATGAGTTGCTCCTAGTGGTGGGTCTTTGTGGCTCTGAGCGACTACGATCCTTCGGTTTTTCCTGTTAAGTTCCACCGGCAGTTCCGCCGCTATAACTTCGAACGTTGTTTATCGCATATTACGTTAGAATGACGATTTCCGCTGCAGTGCTTGAGAGTTTTCAAGAACTTCCGCGGTTCACGGTATTGCCACTTTGATTGTCGACTCTAACGTTAATTGGATATGTTCTTTCTTAGGTGACTTGCAGACATTGCTATCAGCTGTGTTTTCCTTGGTATGCAATTTCACTTTCCTCTCCCTATTTAACAAGTTTTGGTGAGATCTTGATTTCGTCCTAACCTGCTTGTTTCCGGCTGGCATTTGGTCATAAAACGCCAATGGAAAATGAGCCTAATACCACCGTTTAGATAACTTTGGAGGCTATACAGAAAAAAGTTATTGGCTGGCGATTGCGGTACTCTCAAATACGAGTGTGAAACGCAGCTGTTTAGCTGTTTCGAGTTTGCAAAACATGTTCAGGCGAAGAATTCAGACATGCAAACACCTATTCCTACAGAGCACTTTTATTCTTCTCAAAGCACTTCAATCATGCAGCGCTTTGTTTCCATATACGGTACCGGTAACCGCGCTCGCGTCGTGCCTTAGTGATCGCGTCATCGCGAACACACGACGGCGCGAACTATTCTGGTGCAAATTGCTAGCAGGTCGCTGCCGGGGAGAACGTCTCTTGTCGGTGCCCTCACCGTTTTCTCGGTTACATCGAAAGGCGATTACTTCCATTTCCCTATATTTTAATTATTACAGGTGTTTCTTCCGCCACATCTGCATTTTTGTGGAAATACAGGGCATCCTGCTTTTCCACTTCGTCCTGGCTGTGAGGGTACTCGGTAAAAGTTACGCATTTAAAACTGAAGGATTGCAAGACAGGGTTCCCAGAGCAGGAAAGAATTGCGTTGCCGGTGCGCTCAGCTGGCACCTTGCCAGAATGGGACAAGAATTGCCCTGATGCGTGCTCGTCATAGGTGAATGTCACAGCGCGTGAGAAAAACAGGTGAATATGAACGAGAGATGTGATCATGGTGAAGCTGTGAAGAGAAGGGGGGCAAGTATACCTCAAGGAGTATTTTGTGTGAAAACACGAAGAAACGAGAACGAGGAAAGAGGAGCCAAACCGAACTAGCAGTAAAAATGTTTTTGATAATCGCTAGACTTTAGGCTTTCAAGCACGTAGACAGAATTAGGTTCCCGAGGAATTTTTATGGCACATGAACGAGTTTTAAACACGATTTCTAAAGGTCCTCACAAAGTATGGTCTAGAATCTCGGCCTCACGAAAAAACGCCTCAAGAGTCTGACCGGTACAGCGGGGAGGCCGCCCCAATGTCCACTTCTCACAAAATCCAGGTCATTCAGTGTATACCAATCTTTTTTTTTATTTTTTTACTCACTACTGTTTCAGCCACTGATGGATGGCGCGTAGGGAGATCCTTTAACTGTTGAGAAGGCCGCCCTTCACGCGAGTGGCCCTGGACGTCTTCATTGGGGCTATCAGAGGAGGGTAATATGAAGTTCCTAAAGTGCGTTTCGCGTTCAACACTTCCAATGTTAATGCTGGCGACATTTACAGGGAAAAGCAAAAAAAAAAGCAGGCTTTTAACGCCTTGCTTTATGAAACGCCACCTTCTTTCGAGGTTTCCCAAAGTGCCTGCGAACGAAATGCACGAAGAAAACAACTCCTGCCTGACACCGTTCAGGAAAAAAACTTGAGATATACACAACGGAAACCCTTTCAAGCACTCCTTTCTGCCTAGATACCATCTTGACGGGTTTGGCCGGGACAGTGCCAACACAACCCACACACAACCTCTCCTCCATAATTTTCCATAGAAAGTGAGGCACTTGTGAGGATACTTGCAGAGTTCGTTTGTTTGTGTGGGCATTATCCTACAAGGGTATCCTCTTCGGTGTCGGCCATCCAGATTCGTACAGCCTATAACGGTAGGGTTCGTGACTCTTTTACGAGTTCCCATAGAAGGGGCTTTATGGCCGCCCTGGCCTTAGCAGCCACGTGGACAGTATCCGGTCTCGACATGCGTAAGCGGGGTATAAGGACGGATTGAAGTACACGGGAAAGAAGCAATAGGAAGCGCCGCTCAATACGGGGCCCTGCTTCCAGCATCGAAATGGCAGGCGTATGCGGAGGCAGCTCTGAATATAAATGTCAAATATGCTTGTTACACACGTGGGTGGGGTGAAAAAGAGATACAATAAATGGCCTTCGTGCATCGACGGTGTTGCAGAACCGAGTTGGTGCTCAATGCTTAACTGCTATTACTAATATATACATCGTAATGTTATGGACGAATGAAATTGGAACATGAAAATATGAAGCAGAGCAGGCGAATTTGAAAAACACTGTTTGTGGAGGTCCAATAATGGCGGGGTATTTGGAAAGACGCATTTCCAAACTTCGTCACTGTAATTGAGCCACACGTCAATTTGAGTCGCGTCGAAAAAACATGCGCTATTGTTTTATTCTGATTCATACTTTTGTGAGCCCGTTTTATTTGTCCCTCACTGGGCTCTAACTTACCTGTATAGGCGCCGTTGGAACATGTGTACCCTTAGGTGCACCGAGGGAAGAACTAAGGAAGGGAAATTCCACTTGGAGATGGAGATTTCGGGTGTAACCGATATGTAGACGCACGGGATATTTTGTTTCCACCTCCGTCACATAAACTCCAATTGTGGTGTGGAATTGATGCTGGTTGCTCATGTTCTATTGCATAATACTCCAGCCCATGAGCCACTACGACGGCTAACCAAGACGCGGGGGTGAGATAGGAAGGAAACACAAAACTCGGTTCAAAGGTGACATTACAAATTGCGGAACTCTGTGTTATTGTTGTTTTTGCAGTCTTCATCCGGTTTTGTGCAGTTCTTAGGGTTGTTTTGTAGTTTTTGTAGTTTCTGCCGCCTCTGCGAAGCTTGCCTAGAGAAGCCAAGCGAGCAGGGGGGGGGGGTGCAGAAAGTTAGATGGGCAGATGATATCAAGAAGTTTGCGGGGATAAATTGGTCGCAGTTAGCACAAGACCGGGGTAATTGCAGAAAAATGGGTTAGGCCTTTGGCGCCTGCTGTGGACGTAGATAGGCAGGTGATGATGATGATGGGTGAATGAGTTGTCCTCCAGTGGGAACAAATCAGCTACTCCTGCACCTAAGCAAGATGCCAGTATTTATTGCGGTAGTGATAGGCAAAAATCTACAGGCGTGGCTCCATGCGGCAACATTCGGCATAAACACCCTGTCCAAATGTATTGCGCTCGATGGAGGTAACTTAACAATCTCAGAAAATTTGAAGCACCTAGTCCGGCCCGAAAAATTGTTTCTACACTGCAGCTAAATTCAGTGGCACAACCAAATTGCTAATCTGAAATAACATCAAGTGTAACAAGCTCGAGTTTTACAATGTTTAAAGTTTAAATGGTTACAGCGTGTTCGTGCGGGTTTGCGTGTGCGTGTGCGTGTGTGTGAGCTTTTAGAGAGTTTTCGCATGCTTGCGTTAGCGTGACTTAAGCCCTAACGGCGGGGCAATAACCTGGTGCTCGGGGAGGGCCATCCTTTCTCATTTGAGCGAGGCACTCTGGCGGAACTCTGGTTTAAAGTACGGAGCCCAGAGGGTTATGCTTCTCAAGCCTCTTATCCTGAGGACCATTGTTTTCCGGCTCTTGACAGCTGCGCTGCCCTCGAAGTATTACAGCGCAGTAAAGTAAATGCATTTCTACTCTTTATAATACATTGGCAGAAAATGAAGAGTAAAAAACGGCATAAAAACAAAACGTCGAGCCACTTCGTTCTTTCGTTCCTTTGTATAGTTCGAGATTTCGCTAAATTAGAAAATATCCTTTGGTTGGACGTTTCCGAGGGTGCGAACGTCGCATTACATATAGATAAGGATCCTCACTAAACTGGGATTGGGGCTCTTGAGACAGCACTCAGAAGCTTTTGTGTGGCAGATAGTTTTCAGAACTGCCTTATAATATAAGGTAGCTTGGAAAAATAACGCAGCATTAGCTTTTTATTAAACCTCTCAAACGGAAACGCGTTCATGTGGCTCTGTTGAGGCCCCCAATTGAACCTATCCGAGCTTTATATGAAATCCATGTTTGGGCACTTGCGGAACATCAAGAATATATGAAAATTACTCACGTAAAAACGTGCTACATCCAGCAGAATGGAATGAATATAAACTTACGTAGCGATGCTGACGTTTTGAATCACCCATAATGGCTTTGAAATGGTGTACACTCACTGCGTTTTTTCAGGAGGGAAAATCAGCAAAACCAACTCTCTCTAAGGGCGTTTAGAGAGAAAGAGGATATATCAGGAAGTCAGAATTAAAAGCAGGGAAGGCCCGGCGCAAGGAGAAGGGAAGACCAAGTACGAAGGGGAAAGGAGAATACGAGGGGAAAGAAAGGGGACTAGAGAGGTGGTAAACTAGAAGAGAGGGAGGACTGAATGCGAGGGAAAAGTCACGTGGGGTGCTGTCCAGTGAAACATTTGAAAATACACATCCGGGAACCCACTTTGCATGCCGAATGCTGTTTTTAAATCACGTGTTGTCCGGGCAGCATTAAGGGAAAAGCAGTCCTTTATTGGTTGAACATTATTTCCCCGAGTTTGAGCTTAATCATGACCTAAAATTGCCACAGTCTTCTTATGTCTTTCTCCCCTTCCAGGCCTTTTCTTCTTTTGCCTCACCATCATGGCATGCGTAGATTTATTTTCGAAATTTTGATATGTCTATACAAATTTTGTCATGTAAAGACAGAATACTATATTGCGCCTGTCATTCCGAATCAGTAGAGAAAATCCGTCATTGGTATTCGCCTTTGTTTTGGCGGGTTCAACGGCTGATGTTTTCTATTTACATACATCCAACCGAAACACTGAACCTTCCGTTCAGTGCCCCAGGGAGTCATGAAAGCACTTCCGGGACTTTATCTGCAGCATTTTTGAATGCCCCCGAGCTTATAACAAACAGTGGTTGTTTTTTTTAGGTACGCACACAACAGGTAAGAGAAGACCAAAAATGTGGCATAAAAGCACTCCGGACAGGAAGCTATTACAGTTCTCTCAACACATTGTGCTGAAGGCAAGGCTGCGTAATCAAGCAAAAAAGCAGTGCAAGCCTCGGCCGAGAAGAGTGGCGTTTGCAGCCGCCAATTTGACAGCGGTCTAAGCGCCTCTGAAACGCTGCCTCGCGTGAAGCGAATGTATCGGCTCTGTAACTATATAAAGAGTGCCTCTAATGGGATTTTAAGCAGCCAGTAAACGTCGAACAACACTGTTAGAAGCACCTACGGGCTCCCTTTGAAGTGCTGCGGGGCTACGCGTCTATGTATGCACGCCCGTGAGAGAAGAACGCGTGTGGGAGTGCTCTGTTTGCATTTGTGTAGCAGTTAAATATTTACTGAGTGCGAAACTCTCACAGTTTCCTTTCGGAGTGAGTGCGGCAGATCCGTCCACGCGGCATATGTTTGCGACTCTGAAGCGAATAAACCCCGGCGTATAGTGTGTTTAATTGCATGTCCCAATGTAGAAAGTTTCGCGAGTTGCAGTATTGTATTGCGACAACACCTTCGAATTTTCAATGCTTCAAAACATAGTATTTGAACGGTTTTCTTGCTCTTGACAGTTGCTCCGGAGTCGTTTCTTACAGAGGAGATCATGAAAAGAGGTGTTCTCGTTTACCATGATAACAGACTAAAAACGGCACCTCGTCACATGAACAAAATCTTAAGGCCGCGGTTCAATGCATGAATGGTTTAGTTGCACCCATACGCGCTTGAGCGGTTTACTTTCTAGCCTACAACGTTTTTTAGATTCACAAACACAACATCTGCAGTGAGCAGTTCTTTTGGCTTTTAGTTTTCCCGCGCCTTGCTATCTGGCTCTAGTGTACAAGATGGAGATACTATGGTATTAACGGAGAAATTTCGTTTGTATTTTGTAGCTTCACCACTGTACAGGTGCATTCTAGTCCGAGACAATATGCATTGAAGTGTTAGCATCGGTCAGGGGGAGCCACTAATGGTGCAGCATTAATGTTGCCTGTCCGCTTAATTTTATTTACCTATGTACTTTTTCCGACACAAGATTGTGTCGGAACATTCCAACACAAGATTGTGGCCAAAGCAAAGAGGTGGCCACCTTTGCGAATACCGAACGAGGATCCATAGTCTGTCACCAGGGCACCGTAAATGCGAAAATAAAGACTTATTACGATATAAAACAACAACACCACCTGCCATAGGACGGAAGGTTTCAGCGTTTCCTTGGATCAGATGGGAGATCAAAGCGTTGGTGAAAGGTTGGTTAAGCAGAGAAGCGGAATAAGAATTCTTGCGTATTAGAAGTAGAAGTTTGAGCGCTTGAACAAAAGAAGAATGCGTTAGGAAAAAGTTTTTTTGTTTTTTTAACCAGGATAATATTAAAAAAATAACAAGGCTTCTAGAGAAGAAATCTCTTGTGATGACACCAATCGGAATAGAGAGAAACGCTTTCTTAAGTAAATGCCTTGACGTGATATCGCGCGGGGACTTTGAGAGCGGAAGCTGTGCTGGAGCTTTTATGATGCAGCATGTAACATATTGTTTTCAGTAATATATTGTTTTCAGTCTCCTAGGGGATTTGAAGGCGAAAGCCAGAGATAGTTGGTTGACTCCTCTGCATCGTGTTTGCGCTGTCATGCAGCACGAATCAGGATAATTCTTGTTAAATCCTGGCACTGTATAGGATTAGGGCTGCAGGTAAAACACTTGGTTGCGACTCTTGAAGACGCGGTTTAACACCCCATTCGAACACAAATAAGTTGCTATGTGTATTTTGTACTTATTTTCCTTTCAGGTTAGCCATAATGTGGTTTCATTCGTGTATTCGTCGACAACAATGGTCACTTTTTGCGATTAATGAGACATCTAACGATTTCGCCTAGAGAAGTATATAGAATTTTTATAGATGTGTGTGGAATGGTCTTTTTTCAATTTTTTAATATCTTAAAAAACAGAAAAAGCCTGTTTTTTTACACACCTCAAAATTTCAGGACAACTTGCATCTCTAATTAGAAGACTATTGAAAGAGCAATTTGCAGACATTGTGAGCTTACTTTTTCAGATTAAATCTGGAACCTCTACGCATGTGTAGACCACTGTGGACGCGTTTGCATAAATTAATTTAGTAGAAAAATAAATTAGAACGTGCTGTTTGTGCTTCCTGCATCCTCCTTACCAATATCCTATGACGTTGCATATAGCGCGTAACGCGTACTCATTCGGGCGCGCTTGACTGCGCCGATTGTGCCGAACCACCTGGATATAAAGACAGACCGACACCGGTCACGATGTAGCGGTGACTTCGAGCGATCCCTGGTAGGCAGCTGCTTCCGGCCAGCTCCATTGGCTGCGAGATCGAACCTTTCTGGCTCTTCTCCCACTGCGGCATCGACGGCGACGAGGATGCAGAAACCCTTTCCAAGGGAACCCATGACACTCTAACACGAATCTGCACAGCCACTAGCATCCTCGACGATCACGGGTTGTGCTGAACCCGGTCATCCTACATGATCACCCAGATAGTCGATTAGCCTGCCGGGGCCCGCCACAGCCACTGGAACATCGTAAAGTGCGCCAGAAACGAGCCCTCCTGCTGATGCTCTTTTTGAATTACTCCACTACTGCCGCCCTTCTCCGCCATGAGGAACGCACACCCTCCCCTGAATGGAGTAACTGCACTCAGCCCAAAACGACAGAGCATCTCTTCCGCCTATGCCCGCATCATGCCACCGCAAGGACCCACACCGAAGCCTGATACCGCCACTTGCGTATGCTCAACACCAGCCTCAAAGCTCTGCTCTTCCCGAGGGGCCACGACCTTACGGGAGTCCAAGCCTCCACTACCAGGAGAGCACGGCCGAAGCAACACCTCTATACACCATGGGCCTCGGGGGCTGAGAAAACCACACCCATCTACACATTCCTCTCTCCATACTCTCCACCCATCTGTTCAACTTTCCTCCGGTGCACCAGGTTGAATGTATGTGTGCTCACTAATGCAGCACGATAATATCTTTGATGCAAGTTCATTTCCTTTCGAGAAACAAGTCACTTACTGCTATACGTAGCAGGAGTCGTTGCAGAATGCTTAAGGCGTGGCGTACTGGCAGGCAGACCCGCCTGCAGTTGGGCTCTCTGCTAAGTGGGCACACTGGTCAGCAGGTAAGTTGAAAGGGGGCTCTGAAAACAAAATACAAGTTTGTTCAATAAAGTGCCTGATTCCGTTTAATAACAACGGTACCAATTTCAACAAAAACTAGACGAAAATAGATGAAGCAGTGATTGATCACCGGCACCTTACTGGCGAGATCTTCCTGGCATCATTGGTTCCTGTTCTCGCGGTTGGCGGCAGCCCACAAGACCCACCACCAACAAACATCGCTTTGCGATTGTAGTTGGTCCTGCAGTTGCGCTTGGTCGTATAACGTCTAAGCTAACGTTCGGTTCAACCCCTGGTAACTGTTTTTCTTTCGCGCTATTTCATCACTGCTTTTTCCATTCCGTCACTGTTGACGCCATGTAGCCAGAGATTTGAAATTTGTTTAAAAATTCTGGAGTTTTTTCTGGTTAAAGTGGGTCTTTTTATGCTGGACAAGAGCTGAATGAATTACCAAAATCGAGTTCTTTCAGATTAAACCCGTCTGTGCTTTGATTTGATTTTGGTATGATTTGATTTTTATGTTTACGCGAAAAAACAACAAACAAATCACTTTCGCGCAAAGGGAGCCGGGAAAAAAGCCGTAAGAAACGGCTTGACGAGCCCCAGCCCCCCGGTGCAACAGGCGGCAAGTGGCATTGGGAATATTAACAAAAATCAACACAAAAATGAGACTGAACAAGCAAGCAGCCAAATGCAAACAAGTAAAATGCGCACAAAACAGTGACCGAACAAGCCAGCAGCCAGATGCAAAGAAGTAAAATGCACACAAAAAAGTAAAAACGCTCTTTGATGAGTAACATAACCGCTTATACATTGCTACAAGACGACCCCATGGCATTTAACAGGGTGGGTAATTGATAGTGAATATTTTCGTACCCATAGTTCGTTCTAACTCTTGAAATTTCCCAATGTTCATTTACACGCAACTCTCGCACTTGTTGTTTTGCCTTCAGCCCGGAAAGTTGTGTCATGAACGCGTCATTATTCTTAAGAGCTAGTTGGTGTCGTTTTAAAAGTGTGGAGTGGTAAAGTTCCGTTACAGGTAATAGGTTCAAGGACTTGAAAATAGGTTCCGTATGGGCGTCATACGCGGCATTAACAATTGTACGAACGGCTTTCTTTTGAGTTCTTAACAATTTTTCTATGTTGCTTTTCTTTGTTTTACCCCGAACCAAATATGAGTACGTTAGGCATGGTAAAAAAGGGAGTTATAAAGTCACAGTTTTATTTTCTGAGGGAAAAAAAATCTGAATTTACACATGATACCTACTGCTTTAGACAGTTTGTTCAGAACAGCTTTTAATTGGTCGTTCCAAGATATGTGCTCTTCTAAAAGTACTCCAAGACTTTTTACTACGCGGACAAACTCAATCTTTTTTGACCCAAGTCTCAGCTCGACATCTATCTCAGCAGGTTTTCGCATGGCACGGAACAGAACAGCCTTCGTTTTCTTTTCATTTATGGTCAAGGAATTGGCTTTAGTCCAAGCATCCAATTTATTTAGCAGCGCATTGCCGGTTTCTATAATATTGCCGAGGTGTTTTCCTGTAAGAAAGAGGCTCATGTCGTCGGCATAAATGACAAATTTCGTTTCTACGTCAATATTAACAACATCGTTGATATAAAAATTAAAAAGCAATGGACCCAATATACTGCCCTGCGGCACTCCTGTGTTTACAGGCCTTAATTCAGAAGCAACACCGTTAATTGTCACCTGTTGATAGCGATGTGCAAAATAAGATTCAATTATTTTTGAAATATTCCTCTAAAACCATACCACCCTAACTTTTCTAGTAAAATCTTGTGGTCAACGCAATCGAAAGCCTTAGAATAGTCGACAGATATACCTAATGTGTAATGTTCTTTTTCAAATGATTCCAAAATATAGTCTTTCTGAGTCAACAGAGCTGTCTCTGTTGAACGTCCCTTTCTAAAACCAAATTGGCACTCTGTTATAAGGTTGTGTTTATCTGAAACATCAGTGATGCGGATGAGTATAAGTTTCTCAACACTTGCAAAAAACCGGTAGAATGGAAATGGGACGGTAGTTTGTGAAACTGTTAGTGTCGCCATCCTTAAATATTACAGCAACTTTGGCTAATTGCAGTTTCTTTGGAAAAACGCCTTCTGCAAAAATGCAGTTCACTATATGTTCAAGAATTGTAGAGATTATATTTATGACATATTTAACTGGCTGAATTTGCAGGCCGTCAATGTCAGAACATTTGATATTTTTACTAGACATAATAATGGTTGATATTTCATGCGCTCAGGTGGGTGTTAGAAATGCGCTCTCTGTGACTTGTGGCTTCAAATACTCAGCACACCTAGGGTTATAACTACGGTTTGCTACTGAAACAAAAAAGCTATTGAAGGCATCAGCTAATTCTTTCCCTGCTAGGTCGACGCCATTAGAAGTAATTACGGATACTGATTCATTATGCGTCGTTCGGCTAAGTATAGCATTTACCCTTTTCCATACGAGATCAGACCTTTTCAGTACTTCAGGATTGAAGAGATCATACAGATATCGTTGTTTGGCATCACGAAAGAGGCTATTTAACTTGTTTCGATGTTGCTTAAATCTCTGAAAAACAGATGGATCTTTCTGTTTTAAGAAATCTTTGAAAAAGTTTATTTTTTTCCCGAATTCCTTTTAAGCACTCTTTTGTTATCCATGGTTTTCATGCTTTTCGAGGTTGTTTTCGTACTTTTGGGGGGAAGCATCTAAAATATATAGTTTTGAAGGTTTCTAGGAAACTGTTGTATGCTTCTTCTGGATTCAAGGTTTGGAAAACCTCTGTCCAATCAACTCGCATAAGTTTTGTGCTGAAACGCTCTAATGTAGTGGGATTAATACCACGTGAAGTTACAGCTGGTACAGGCTTCTTCAAGAGATTAGTGGGCTTTAGGTTATCTAGCATGAGGAAGATAGGGAGGTGATCACTCACGTGGTAATCAATAACACCGGCGCTATGTTTTTCTATTTCAGAATTCGTAATAAAGACATCGATTGAGGTCTCCGTTCTAGATGTAACACGTGTCGCTAGGTGAATTGCATTAATACAACTATTTGCCTCAATAATTCTCATAACTTCTCCTTGAACCGACGCGTGCTGTAAGAAGTCAATGTTAAGGTCGCCCCCTAGGGTTACAGAGTAATTGTTTTCATTTATCCAGTTTAAATATGTTTCTAAAAATACAAGTAAATCCGAAAGTGCCCCTTTAGGAGGGCGATACATCACACTAAAAATGTTGGTATCGCTTTTCAGTGTTAAGATTTCGTAGTCGGGGGCTGATATAGAAAAGCTAGTGACTATGGAGCAAGAAAAAATATTCTTCCACAGGATTGCAACGCCACCTCCTTGTTGAGAGTTACGGTTTAAAAAATAAGACGTATACCCATCTAATTTTAACACTTCTTGTTCGCTTCGATACCATGTCTCCGTTAACATGATAGCATCAAACGGAGGTGTTATGCCTAGTAACAGCGTCAATTCTTCATCTTTATTTCTAGCCGACTGAGCATTTATGTGAACAAATGAAACAGATGGTTTTTTCTTATCTGCAAAACAACGGAATTCTTCTATTGAAAAGCGGTGGTTGTTCATAGTATAATAGGGTGGAAATTTTGATAAAAGTTTACTCTATCTTATCAAGGTCGTCGGGGGAACGGATCAGAAGAGCACGCGTCGATTCAGCCTTCCTTACAAAGTTTGTTACGTTTTTCCTACAGCAGAAACGCCAGTTATGTTCCTTTTTTTTGCGACGGTCATTCCGAGCAGTTTTTTCAGCGACGGGCAAAGATGCTCGTTTACATAGATGGGCAGTGCAGTCTCTTGTCCGAGATCAGTAGTAGAAAGTCGCTTTTTCATCGCCTTTACCAGGAACGCATCACGTTTAGAACGGGAAAGAAACTGCACGACAATGTTCTCACGTGAGCTGTCCTTCGCAGGTACGCAGTGATATAGCTGTCACGTGCTCTTTGATAACATTTCCAATCGTAGCAATAAGTTCTGACAAATTCTCTCCAGGGACAACAGGGACACCTTTGATTTCAATGTTCTTATTTCTACTGTATTGTTCCAGCTGTATTATTCGGTGCTCATATTCAACAACCTGCTTTTTTAACATTCCGCACTCAGTTTCGAGGGAGCTGTTTGCTGCCTTTACCTCTGCATTCTGCTCTTCAGTTTCCTTGAACCACTCTGTCATTTCTTAGAATGACTTGTTTAAGCTATCCAGAGTTGTCTTTATTTCACGATTTTCCTTCCGCAGCTCCCTCTCAAGTGATTTGCGCATGTCAGTGATCTCTTGCCGAAATTCTTTTAACAGCGTGTCTAGTTCACCGCGAAGCACACTCATCGTAGAAATGTGGGCAAGCAAAAGCAGAACGGGAGTTCAAAAAATACATGCACAGGTCACAAGTTCCGACAAAAATGCCAACCCGCGCAGAAGTAGCGGAGCTCGTCAGTCAACCAGTACGCCTGCTGCCACTGCTGCCAAGTCCCTTTAACGAGGCACGTTGTCACGTAGGCACGCTGTATAGCAGACACATTTTTGCTGACAAGCTCATGAAAGCACTGGCTACTTGCATTTGCGGCTGTTGCCATAATACAGCACGGTTTTCTCTTGTGTCATCTCATCGTTCCCAGACGTTTTCCCCTAACTTCCACAGGAACGTCAAAACCCTAGCAATCAATTATTAGATATGTGTTAACAACAATTTTTTATGCACACAGCGGATATACCTCGCCTGGCTTGTATTCAAAAGGATCACATTTTGTCTCGTACTATTGTAAGAAGCAAAGTGAGTAGCTCGTCCTAGAAAGGACACAGGTATACGTGGTAAATGACGACTCAGGCGCAGCATCAGCGTTTTGAGTTCGCCAAACCTTACAATTCTTTCTTTGCTTTCATAAAAGAAAGCCACCTTCACTGTGAGCCGCCAATTCACTTCCAGAAACATAGGAGGCGGTTTCACTGCAATAGCCGCTCCACTATTATGACCGCCAGGCGCTCCTGGAAGCTGTGTTTTGGTTTACAATTCTTTCAACAATTTCGTCGAGCTACGAGGTTATCTTTTGTTTAAATTTATTTCACGTTTCCTATTTTCTTTTCTTTTTCCTACGCTTGCATCCCTCGACTTTTTACTCCTTTATTCACCCATTGCTTCCTAACTTTTTTGATAGTTTTGATTACCCGCCTCTATGATCCGGGGGCTTATTTTATTTCAGTTCATCTGTTTTCTCCTTTTGTTTTGTTTCCTTTGGAACACACTTTTTCCTCGCTGCCTGTTCTTTGTCTGTCCACCCTCGCTCTCGCGATAGGACCTCATTAAGGACACACAGCTTCTCCCCAAGAAAACCGCTCTCGTCGTCTCTCTCCCTACCTCCTCTCGCATCCCACGGTTAATCTTGTGCCAGTGTCTTCCAATATTAAAGCCTCGTGCTCTGCCAAATACTCCTTTTCTCGCTCTGATTAAGCCTTGTTTCGAGGTTGCTTTCGCTGGGGCCCAACGAACCTACATCGTGTCTTCGGCCGCTCTCCTCCCTACGGGTTTACGCCATTCCTCTTCAGCTGTTGTCTTTGAAAGCCGTTCCTGTTTCTTTTGCCTTTCTGTTACCAGCCACATTCGAGGCGGAACTGTTCTTTGCTATTACGGCAGCTTTCTTGCACGGTCAACCAGGCCTGAGATCGGTCAGACAATTATCGTTTGCTTAAGCATCCACCACAGTTTTATCTCCCCCACAAACTTGAATAGCCCACACCCTTTCCCTTCCACTACCACAATGGGGGCGCAAGCGCACAAGCGGTGTAGTTTTATTTTCAGGTATTCAGAAAAACCAACTCCTTTTTTTACACTTTATTTTGTTCTCATCGATTGGTACTCTTGTCCTTTTTTCTCGCCATATTTTTCGGGGCAAATAGTTAACCACAACGGTAGAGGGCCTTTTAATGCTGTGTGGAGGGAAGGTTGCATTTTGATGACGAAGGAACGAACGCTGGGGAACAGCGGAGGCCGGCTGCAGCATGAGCCTGTATGTGCTGAAGAGAACGGACCGCTTCCTTCTAGTCTCACGTACCATACCGACATTGTTAATAAAAATGGCTCCCACTGGACCAGACATCAGTTAGAGGTAAAAACGAAATACTAAGCTGACCAAGGAGAGACAAATGAACAACCTGAAGTCCACACTACCTAGAGCATATGCATGCAAAATGTGTACATTCGTTGACGTTAAAAGACTAATAGTCGTCCAGCGTTTCAAGTGCTAAAGCCTGACAACATGTCAGGGGTGTAGCCCGATTAAGACGGCGCACACGGGAAAGGGGCAGTTTAAGTGGTGCAACTGTGACCCATGCTTAGATTGAATATGCCTTGTTGTGGCCGCGCTCTGTCCACTGAGATTGCCGCCGGGGAGAGTGATTCGTGGTGGGGTGTGAACCCACACTTGGAAGACAGGGGGTCGCAGCTAGGCGCTGGTCGAAAATGGCGGAGCAAGTGGGCTGTTTGAATCCGTTCCAATAGAGGCATGCCACATTCCCCGTTTCCACTGCCGGCGCTTTTAGTTGATTCTCGTTGTTTCGGTGTTCTATGTCGGCGTGTCGGCGTTGTGAACTACTGACACGCATAATCGCGTGTTGTGATGCGCAGATCTAAGGAACAACGTGAGGTAAACCTACCGCTCGTTGACAGGGTGAATCGAGGATAATTTTGCGGACGCTGTGGCCACAGTTCCCAGAAAGGTCCGCATCAAGATTGATTGATTGATTGATTGATTGATTGATTGATTGATTGATTGATTGATTGATTGATTGATTGATTGATTGATTGATTGATTGATTGATTGATTGATTGATTGATTGATTGAATGGGGGGTTTAATTCACTGACGCTGCACAGGCGATGAGATGCACCGTAGTGGAGGGCTCAGGAATAATTTTCACCACCTGGGAATCTTTAACGTGTGCTGAAATCTCGAATACACAGGCTTTTTCGCTTTTCGCCTCCATCAGAAAAGCGGCGGCCGCGGCGAGCAATCGAGCCCGCATCCGGTCCGTATAAAGAGCCACGTGAGCGAGGCTTGAGGTTTCTGTGGAACTGCTCTTGGGACTGTGAGATGCAATGTTTAGAGCGGGTTGTACTATGGTTGCACCCGACATGGTAGGTTGTTTTTGTCGCAGTGCTCACAATAGTTGCAAGCCGCAAAATTCTACACATCATGCTTGTGCCTCTATAGGCCTAGGTTGTGTAACTGTCGTGCTTTCTGCGTTTGCACAACACTTATATTCAGGTAGTGAGAATTGGCATTCCTGTTAGACATTGTGTGAGGCATTGTGTGCAAGGTAAAAAATACGGTGGTTGGAGGTGTAAACACCTGCAATGGTCAGGCATGACGCTCAAAGTTTATAAAGAGGGTAACAGATGTTCGGTTATCGTGTTCCCCATTGTTGTGATCGCTTCGCGGGACTAGGCTTAGCATATTTCCTATTATTCTGTAAAACTTTTACGAATGAACACCACGTCTTGAAATAGTGTTTGATGTGTCAAAGAACGTGAGCGTGAATAAAAGTTTCCCCGTCGATATTTTATATGCTAATACGTTTAATGTTACCTTTCTCATGTTGATTGATTGATTGTGGGGTTTAACGCGCCGACGCAACGCAGGCGATGAGGCGCGCCGTAGTGGAGGGCTCCGGATTAATTTTGACCACCTGGGGATCTTTATCGTGCGCCGAAATCTCGTACACACGGGCGTTTTTGCTTTTCGCCTCCATCAGAAAAGGGGCCGCCGCGGCCGGGAATCGAACCCGCGACCTCGTGCTCAGCAGCGCAACGCCTTAGCCACTGAGCCATCGCGGCGGGTACCTTTCTCATGTTAAGCACACTTTTATTTGAATAATTGTTCATTCAAATTTACCCCCCTCCATCAAACTATGACGATCGCTGAACACGAAGTTTTGTCGGTTCGGATTCTTTGGCTGTCGTCTAATTTTTTTGTTTAAATCTATAGGAACACGGCGAAATAGAGCGATTGGATAGACGGAGGCTTCATAACGACAGGGACCAAGGTTGAAGTTGGGCCACGGGAAGCTTTTTTTTTCTTTCACTTCGGTGTTTTCACGTTATAGGCACTAAACCTTCGCTTTAATATAGATAAAGCGCCGTGCTCGTGTACATGTCCCACTAGCCGCGCAACAAGTAGGCACAGCACTTGTTTACTTTCCAAGCAATTGCCGAATCTCTGTCGTGGCCACTAAAGTTATACACCCACTTGTATACCACATCCATTTTTGGACTTCATGGAATCACAGAGTTTATAACAGTCTTTGCTAAACAGTCAAAAAACGCCTCGACTCCTGCTTAGGCCTTAAAACTGAAGAGGCTGGAAGCAGTTGGCGAGTGATGTGAGAAGCATCAGGCAGGAGAGCTGGGTGGAAGAGGCAGGCTAAAAGAACTGGGAAAGCAATGCAATCTTACTTTAAACTGGAAATAGTGGCTTAGTTGTTGGAGGAACCGGTGTGAGCGAAGAGGGGAAAGTTGAGGATGAAAATTCAGTTCGCCTGCAGCAGTCTGCCAGGCACGTCTTTATGGAACCCTGATTCACGTGAAAGCGCTCCTCCCGCTCAACCTGCTCACCCTGGTCGTGTCCGAGGAGCACAAGCGCAAGCGTGAATATGCTGTCCTGTGGCGTTACGCAGCCAACACTTGAGATTCTTGCGCTTCCGTTGCAGAGTAAACGCGGAGCACGATACCTGAATTAAGACTGCCCAAGCATAATATGAACGGGACGTCGTTATGAAGTAGCATCGACAGTACTACCAGCAGCATGGTATGGCGCAAACCCACATAACAATGCGGTGTGGTGTGCGGGCACTTTTAAAGGACTTGTCTAATGATCCGTTCCTGACATCGCGTAGCATCTGTGAACGGTTATAATAGTCTCCAACGCCTCACAGATGCGTGATTCATAGTAATATTTTAGTATCAATCCAGGAATGCTTCGCATTTTTGTAGACCTCCACAGGTGTTGTGGCGACCTAAAATTAATTTTGTTCTAATCGAACTATGACTCGTTTTTTCACTCCACACACGTGTGTCCTAACGTTAGAATGACGTAGACGTATATTCAAAACCGGTTTTAGCACAGTCTCCTGAAAACGCAACTGACTCTGAACAGAAGTACAGCAGCTTACGAAGCAAGGCATCAGTGTCACATTAACTGACATGTGAACTTCCTACCTACGTTTCCTGAAAGAAGCATAATTTCCCAAACTGTCACGTTTCATACCTACCAATGACACGTGCACGAACATATACAAAAATTTAAAGAGGTCAGAGAGCGTATTTGAGCGGTTAACACTTCGGTTTCGAATGTCTTAATAATGCACCCTTCCACGTTATTTTTCTTTTCAACTTTTCAACTATCTGCCAGTTTTAATCATGAAATGAAAGGGGTGAATATCGGAAAGACCTTTTTTAGTGCAGGTGTTTTCATGTATGTCATTAAAGTGAAACTCCGTGACCTATTTCGCGCTTTTTTGATTAAATATATGTTATCAGCTAATAGGTGTGCCCATGTACAGAACAGGCACCCTGCGGAGAATTGTCATTACTTTCTAACGTGGCAATTACATGGTCCCGTGGAGACAGGTGAAATAAAAAAGACATATTAACATGTTTGACACTTCCGTAATGCTCACATAAGCAGTTAAAAAGCAGCACTATGTTTTAGACATGTTCAGGGACTCCACGCTGACACAACGTAAGATTCTATTTCTCCTAAAGTGTAAGGCCTTTAGAAGCACGCGCTCGCACCGTACGCTTCCGCTTCCTACGGTTAAAATGCTATTCCAATGTACATTCGTGATTTGCTGGAGCACAGGAGAATTTGAACAAACCACGTCTTAAACCCTCTTATTAATGCATGAACCAGTTGGCGCGTTGTACACATCTGTTACGTGTCAAGCTGTGGCCTAACATATTAGTAAAGAACAGAGAGCGTCTCAGTGGGTAATTTTCCAATTCTCCACCCACACGTATGTCGGATAAAGGGCGAAAAATCACCTCAGGAGCCGGATGTCTTACAGAACGCACGCCCAACCTCCCTGTTTATGTCATGCTCCCTCCGGCTTGTGTTAAAGGAGGGCTAATATTTATTTATCTTCTACTTATTGGTCAAAGTGTACCATCAAACAGTGAGTTATGGAATTTTGATTTTTCGACCAGTGCATTATAAATTGGCCGCTTCGTTAAGCACTACTATTAATACATAATGAATAGTATTTTCGATATATTTCACCGTTCTGACGACTATTAGTGAAACAGATGTCATTACATTTTTTTCAGTAGATCAACGCAAGAACAGTAAGACCTACTGTCACGGAATGGGGTTACGCAGTGGTTTTCTTGCTCTTGTTTCGAGTGCCTGACGTAAATCCTGCAATTGGCTACTGACTTACAAATTTATTCATTGGCATCTGGAATCTTTCGCAGACAATCATTCACCAGTTTGCTTCAGGGTCGTTATACCTAAACGAAGAAAAATGTCTGAACAACTCAAACAAGGAGCTTAAGTGCTCTAGGGGTGTTTTTTCCTTTTCTTTCCTATGGTTATGGCAAATTATGTTTTTCAAACTTAACTTGCGATTTACAGTATTATTGCTTCATCTCAAATTTTATTTCACGGCTCATTCGATTCAAAGGGTATCGACTGTGCAGTTTTTTTTTTGGGTGGCGGAGGGGTAGACACCATTATTAAAGCAGCGTTTAAGAGTAGGCGCAACAATAGCAACAACGTCCCGGCCGTGGCTGCCGCATTTCTGATGGAGGCAAAAAGCAAACATGCACGTGCGTTCGAGATTTCGGCGAGGTTCAAGATCCATACGTGGTCATAATTATTCCTGAGCCTCCACTACGACGCGCCTGACCGCCTGTAGAACGTCGGCTTGTTAAGCTTCACAATCAATCAGGTACTTGATTCGTCACCTTTCGTCATTCTTTGCATCCCGTTCACGTCCACCCTGGGTCTCGCTCAGGAAGTTATAATTTTGGCCATACATTCAATGCAGTTGCTTGAATTATTTTCTTAACAAGATGGATTCCATTCCACTGTCCAGACCGTTGAGTTGCTGTTCTGGGGCATTGATCACGGCCGGTAGCACGCTAATGGCCCCTTCCATATTCACAGCTCTGAATATGGAAGCTTGGGAGCTTCTGAGCGCACCGCCGTGTGTTTCTTCTTCGCCATCTTCTAAACTACGCTGCGCGTGCTTGGCTTGGAATACAGGGTTGGCGCGATTTCGGTTTCATCGCGTCGTGGGCCAATTGACTTTGAAGTCTGTAGGACGACGGCTCCAGGTCTTCTTTGATAATGTAAACGTATGGTGCTTTCCTATAATACATCGTTGTGGTCGCTATACGATATCTATGATTTGCTTCACTGGTACTTGCAGCCATCATTGTTTATTTTCCCACATGTTCGCAGATGTTATCCCACGATTTGAATGCCAAATGTGGAGGTAGGCCGAAGGTATCGAGCCCATCCTTCAAACCTAATACACAAAGCTCGCCCAATGAAAACTTATTAATTCATTCCCATGTGTGTTTTTTTGTTCAAATATCAACCTTCAATCCACGATTGTCGCGCAAAACGAACTCACTTTTAAAGTAGTTGTGTGACATCTCGGCAGCGAACCCTGTTTCTGTTTTTTTACCGACAAAACCATTTACGTGCTCAGGGGAATTTAAATTTGGTGACCTAAGGAGAATCCGGCCAAAAACTAAAAATATGCGACGACAATACTTTCCTACCCCGCAAAGAACAAGAAGCTCTCCCACCTGCGCGAATAGCAAATGAAGTGTACTTCGTTTTATTTCGTATAACCGGGATAAAGGCACTGCGTGTTGCGGCCTTTAAAACGACGGATGGGTGTGTATGTCTTCCTTAGTGCCTGAACACGACGTTAACTACAAGTTTTTGCTCCAAGTATGAAAATCTTAATGTTATTCTCAGTGACATCCGTGTGCACGTGTGTGGCAAATCAGTCGCTTGAGGGCAGTAGAAATATCTGCATTCCAGCGCAGCTCTTTAAAAGAAAGTTGTCGTGCAATCAGTCATATTAAACAAGACTTTGCGCGTAAAACCTATCTCGCTATAAAAGAAGCCGAATGGTTCTGACACGTGCCTCGAAAAATTCGCAGGCTTTCTTTAAGAAACCGAGCTAGTTTTTCCGAAAGACATAATTAAAGGATACACGCCTGAACGCGTTTGAGCGCGGTTTTTGCGTGAGTGGTGTGCTGTGGCACCCTGACGTCTTCAGAATAAGGCTGTGCCCTTTACTTTCGCCCTTTTAAGACTTATTTACGTTGCGTTTTACCCTCTTCCTGATAATACCCTTCTCCTTAATTAGCAGTCCTCTTCACTTAAGTGCTCCTTAACGCCCTTCCCGACTTCTCTCTCAATCTTGTTGCAACACACTTTTGGGGAAAGAAAGTCGACGACGCTCCATCTGAGGGAGCAAAATTTGCATTGGGTCGTTGGTAATACAGCTCTCGTGCGCAGTGTTGAAGGGAAGCGGCGCACCACAGATACTTTGTTTTCTAGTCGTCCCTTCCACTCCCACTCCGTAAGCGGGATTGTTCCGGTATGTTTATAATTTTTTGTGGGTGGGCGAGGAGTAGGGAGTTGCCAGGAGTTGCCTCCGGCCGTTGTTCCCATCCACGAATGCCGCCGTCCTGGCGGCGTGATTCGATTACGAGACGGGCGTCGGCGACCGCCGCTTTCCAAACCAGCTTCCCAGAGTGAACTAGTTAGCGAGTACCGCGAGTTTTGTGGGCGTCTCCTGAGAGGTGGATCACCTTGCTGATATGAAGGCAAGCTGAAATTGCAAAAATAGAAGAAGTCGATATGCCACGAGTGCTCTTAGAAGAGGGTAATGTTGCGTTTAGACAGGAAAAATAACCAAATTAAAACGAAGACGGAAATAATGAAACAGTAAAGCACGAACACTTACCCATATATTGGTTGTTTTGAACCGCTGTTGTTTTATTGTAACATTCACACTCTGGCAAAGTATTTAAGCCTTCGTTTGCAGAAGTAGGAGTTTCTGCGCTTGCACGTGTCTCGCTGGTGCACTTTTTGATTGCAAGTGAGTGTATTACAGCCTTCTCATTTTCGGTCTATACTACCTGCGGGGCCATTTGGAAAAAAAAATTCCCGTGAGTAACACATAGGCTAATAATTGCATTGCAAAACGGTCCGCTGTCATAGGTAAGAAAAACAAACAAAAGAAAACAATTCTCCTCTCCCTAATCTACCATTGCAACGTCTCGTCAAGTTGTCATGAGGGCTCAAAAACTCTAACCGCAGGATAGGAACAGCAGCCAAGCTGCATCCCCCTTCTTTTACTTGCTCCACCTATATGCGCTAACCTATTGGTAAAAGGAAACCCGTGCATGTTGGCAGTTGGCAATTTCAACTGCTATCTCAAGGCACGAGTTTAACTCGCGCCCGCCATTTTTCGGGAGCTCTGTTGTCGACGGTTGACAGAAGTGCTCAAAACGTAATATGTGTACGTTTTGGTCTGGTCGAAACATTCTAGCATTGGAATCGCCATGCCGAATTTGTTGAGACAGCAGCGTACCATCTAACCTTCCAATAGGTGCCCCATCATAGCGCTCCAGTTGCACAATGATAGGCCACTAAGCCGAAAGGTACTTTGCTACTTACCTGACACAAACCTATGCAGTTAGCAGGCTCGAATTACAGATGCAGGTATAAGTACACTTCTCTAAGACAACCTCCGCGGTGGCTCAGTGGCAAAGGCGTTGCCCGGCTAAACACGAGGTCGCGGGTTTGATTACCGGCAGCGGCAGCTACTTTTCTGATGGAGGCGAAAAAAAAAACGCCCGTGTGTACGAGATTTCGGCGCATGTTTAAGATCCCCAAGTTGACAAAATTAATCCGGAGCCCTCCACTACGCCGTGCCTCATCGCCTCCGTTTCGCCGACGCGTTAAACCCAACAATCTTCACTTCTCTAAGACACGTTTCAGCGCACATTTTAACTTCGCATTCAGAGGGTTCTCTGGGAGGGGGTCAGTGCCATTAAGTCGGTGGCGCTAGGGCTGCGTGCTAGTCTTGGACACCCGCCGCGTTCGTTTCGATTCCGATAGAGACCCAAATTTTTTTGCAACTCAATTTATTGTTTTGATAGCTTCGGTCATTTTGTTTTGCCATGTTTGCGTTCCGACGCAGGATTTTCCACATACTGAAATTACGAGATTTTCCCATTAAAAACGTTCCGTCATGAGGCCCCTAAAAACATGTCTGACACCAACCACGAAGGGGTATCTATGCCTCCAATTCAACCTCACAATTGCCGGCCTGCATGGGTGGCGGCTTATCAAGTACATTTGGCTAGCGCATCGACGTCGCCCATAAAGGAGCCGAGCCTTCTAAAAAGGTCCCCTCTTCATTTGGAGGTGGACGTCCCCACGGAGTTACATTCACGAAGTGTAACTGTGGAGGGATACGCTTAAAACGCAGTTCCTCAGGCGTGTCACTGCTGCCTTGTGCGGTCTGATCCAAACAATTATCCAAACATGGCCAAACATGGTCTGATCCAAACATGGCCAAACAATTATTTCGCGCCCGTCCGCCGTAATCTTTCCATGATAGCCATGCGTGCGCCGGGTGTCACGTCTACCTAATTCAGTGTGATGAAAATGTGGCAAGAGCTTATCAGCTTTCTTTTATTTCCAGACGGAATTTTCTGTTATTAGCATATAAATTCAAGGTGGTCTGCGCAATTTTTGCGTCAGGTAAACTTTTAAACTAAGCGATGCAAAGCAGTGGACGTCGCATGAGAACACGCCACCTAAATTGCCGATAGACAATGCGGAATGCCGTATAAAATTTTCTTCACTAACAGTTACACATAGGAAGAAAAACAGCGCTGAAGACAGGACGAAGTAAAGACTACAAGCCACAGGGGCTGACGAACAACTGAGGCCTTTATTGCAACAGAAACATACATGTAGGATGAGTTAGAAAAACTTAAAGAATGAGAAAACAAAGAACAAAAGCAGATATCGCAATGAAACATGATAGCACGGGACAAAAACGTAATCCATCACTTAGATTTACGGCGTAAGAAGCTCATGACAAGTACACTACTTCCTTCAGCAGAAGTGCAACCGACGGCTCGCTTACACAGGCGTTTCCTTTGTTTTTGCTTTCAAAGGATCCAAATATTTCCCGCTCCCTCGGTCCAGGATACCGTGCGAGGATCGCGCAGTCATAGAAGAGTGGAGTACAGCCACAGGGAAATGCAATGTGTTGCCAAAGTGCTACTTCTGGACGACATTACATTGTAAGCATGCTTCCTCAGGCGATCATTTAGGCAGCGGCCTGTCTGCCCGATGTACGCACGGCCACGCCACGACGATGGGATTTCGTACACTACTTTTCGAATACAGTCGACATAGCGTCTCGTTTTGGCAGACAGACCGCTGCCTAACTGATCGCCTGAGGGAGCATGCGTGCAATGTAAGGCCGTAACCAAGTAGCACCTTGGCAACACATTGCGTTTCCCTGCGGCTGTACTCCACTTTTCTATGACTGCGCGATCCTCGCACGGTATCCTGGACCGAGGGGGCGGGAAATATTGGGATCCTTTGAAAGCAAAAACAAAAGAAACGCCTGTGTAGGCGAGCCGTCCGGTGCACTCCTGCTGAAGGAAGTAGTGTACTTGTCATGAGCATCTTACGCCGTAAATCCACGTGGTGGATTACGTTTTTCATCCCGGGCTATCATATTTCATTTCGATATCTGTTTTTGCTCTTTTTTCTCATTTTTCGCAATGTCTATCTTATCCTATATGTAGGTTTCTGTTGCAATAAAGTGCTCAGTTGTTCGTTAGCGCCTGTGGTTTGTAGTCTTTACTTCGTCCTTTCTAAAGCGCAGTTTTTCTTCGTTGTACAATGCACCAACTGGCCTTTTAGAAATCCCTTCTGCAGTTATACATAACTAGCAAAGACAAAATTATACTTGTTTTACCGGGCACGAAAATTTTACTCATACGCAGTGCTGCTCAGTAAAGAACTGCTTAACGAGGAGAGGGTAGGTTTCGCAGGTGGACAAGTAGATGCTGTGTCTTGTGTAACGTATGATCTATAAATATCTTAGAACCACTGCCACAAAAAGCTGTTGCTCGAGCTTCAAACTTACCTGGCTAAAATAAACAATGCAAAGAGGCCCCTAGGTTAACTGATAGCCCCCTTGCGTTTGCCTCGAGCGGCGGATGACAGTTCGCAAAAGTCCGTGATACTTGTCCACACTGTGCTTGGTTCGCAAAGTAAGCAATTTTTCTTGGGCGCCACCAGCTCAGGTGTTTGATTGATTGATTGATTGATTGATTGATTGATTGATTGATTGATTGATTGATTGATTGATTGATTGATTGATTGATTGATTGATTGATTGATTGATTGATTGATTGATTGATTGATTGATTGATTGATTGATTGATTGATTGATTTAACGTTCCGATACAACGCAGGCGATGAGGCGCACCTTAGTTGAGGGCTCCGGACTAATTTCGACCACCTGGGGATCTTTCACGTGCGCCAAAATCTCGTACACACGGGCGTTTCGGCTTTTCGTTAAAAGGTGGGCAAACTTCACTTGTGCATGTGTGTTGTAGGTAAGCAGTGATTTGATATTCTTTTTTTAGAGCGGCGGGAGAGGCGAGAAAAAGAGAAGTCCGTACAATTATGGTGCCAACGCTTTATATGCCAGCGTTAATAGGAAGGGCACGGATCTCAAGGTTTTCGTTTATGAACCTTCCATTGTAACGTTTCTAACCAGAAGAGATCTGGCGGCATACACTCTGTAAAAAAATTACAATGGAAACCAAAAAAATATGATAATTTTGCCCTGATGTGGCTTACACAATCAGCGGTTAACCCGTTATTTTCAACATACATGCTCACTTCAACATCAGGCTTGCTCATTTACGAAGCCCCTCATCAGAAGGCGTGTTCTAGAACTCTTGACTTTGCTGATGGGAAAGCCGCAAGTATTCACGACGGACACAGAAGTGTTGGGCTTGGCAAGATAATGACTCGAGTTCGGTGTCATCAGTGGCTGACCGGCTCCGCTGTCCTGACTCCCAGCCACGGCAAGAAATCTTTTCTCAAACATTTCCCCGGAGCCCCCGGTGGAATGTCCGTCGGGTAGCAAGAGCGGTGGTATGTTCCGTTGACACCGGAGGGAAGAAGGCGGCTTTTGTTTACTTCCGGCTGGTGTTTTTTGTATTTCCTATTATCTATTTTTGTATTTGTGACTTCATATTTTCTTCCACGGGACCAATGAAAAGGGAGTTAGATAGTTGCGCTGTTTTGAGAGAGGCTTGATGCATTATGTGCGACGGGGTATAGAAAATTCGAAGCAACAATTTACCGAGAGGGAACCAGGACACGGAAACGCCACGCCCCGGCATTTATGTTTGATTTCGCCGTTTTAAGTGCTTATAGCAATCTGGCATTGCTTTTCCATCGAAACAAAAGTTGGAGTGCACCATTTGTTTTAAGCAAGGATAAATTTGCGGACAGCTAAACCGTCCTGGCAACTGTGTGAAACGATAATTTATGTAGCTGGTCTAATATTTTGATCCTTTTGTCTCCCACAATGGTTGCAATAAAAACAACGCTAGGCGTGGAGCACTTTGCGTATTTTGTGCGTCACAATCAAGACGTACGCGACAAGCGAATACCATGTACCGACTGTAATGTAACGACGGAAGGACTTAGTCGCAAAGTGATCTGGTTCGACGAATGGGAACCTGGCTTGAAAGCGCAGTGTCTAGTTAGGCTTTTAGCATGGTCGCCATGTCAGTTCTATGCCTGCACTCATTTCCCCCGTTCCGACCACGCACAGTGTTCTGGCACACAGATTTATCAAGACGACACGTTTTAGCTGATAACAAGATACTCCGAATATACAGTGTAATTTGTAAGCATTAAAGAGAAAACATTTCTTTTGTGTCTTTGAATAACATCTGGTGAATAATGTTTTCTCTTCCGTTCTGTTGTCTTAGTTTTGCTTTCAATGCTCTCGACTGAAGGAACCAAGTTGTTTTAGCATTTCGGGTCCAACCTTGTACAGCCATAAACTCGTACTGTTTAAGCATTAAATAGAACGTATATCTTAAGGGCTTTTCCTACAGTAGAGCTCTTGATGGCGTGGGTTCTGGTGTTCTTTACATATCAGTTAAAAAGGCTCCCGGAGGATCAGGTGCCTTTAAATTACGAGGCGTTTCACAGCGCAAGCGTTCGTGGGCGCCGGTTATTTGTTCTTTTTTTGGTCCCTTGTTTGTTTGCTTGTTTGTTTATTTGATTGCTTTTGTTTGCTTTTCGTTTTTGCGTGAGTGCGCTCTTTTTTTACCTCGAACGTTTATTCAATGATCTGTCGCTCAGCGACCGGTGGTGGGGGGAGTAAAATGGTTTTATGGCAGAGAGGTTCGAAAAAATTTCGGGTCGGTGGAGGGGCGCCACTGACAGCATGGGTTGCTTGCTCTTCGGGAACCTAGTCCCTAAAACTGGGTGAACGAGGCATTCTGGCCTTATCACCATCCGTCATGTCAACTCCCACACCGCCCTCTCTCTCTGTCGTCTTTTCAAGAGGTTCCTGGGTGGCGGACACACCGCAATGTCACACGTCTCTAGTTTCTTCCGGCTACTCGGGGCGGGCGCAGTCGTCGACGCGAGTGGTTATAAAGCCAGCAAAACTACAATAAATATGTGCGTAGGTTCCGCCCCGGTGACCGCTGATCAAGGCAATAGATCCTTTCCTACCTGCGTTCAAAATTCTGTGACACCTCGTCTTCGTTGATCATCCACCCTCACAGAATAAAATAGCTCATGGTTTGTTATCGAAAGATGAGATGTGATCAAACCACATCCCATTTCTGGCTTGTTTTGCACCGCTTTTGGGGCCATGATCAGCCATATCAATGTTTGAAGCGTTGTAAAAGTCTTGCTGTAGTAGTATACGGGAGAAACTTCCAACTTTGGTCTTAGAGTGAACGCGAAATACTATGCGGAAACAACGCACGACGTAACAAGGGTTGCAGCCCGCAACTCCTACATATAAAAAAGCGCCATTTGAACCGAGTGGAATCTGCGCTAGCTGCGTATGGCAAGTGAAAGAACTATTTCAGCCCCTAACAGCCCTGAGATCGCAAGAACCGAACAACCCAAATGAAAATACAATATAGAAAAGATTGCTTTTTACGACGAAAAAATACCTATTTCTCATTTGAGTACGACCGCCACGTCTCACAGTTGGGTACGTTTCTGTTTCGTGCCAACGTCACGCGTTTTCTATTTTCCAAATTTCCTGATATATCGTGTAGTAAAAGGTGGTGATAGTGCGGTTATTTCGGTTTTGTGGGGTGTCTTTGCCGTCACCCATACCACAGTTCTGACAAACCCCTTGCTGGAATTCGCGGTTGCATCTACACTGGTTTAGTACCTACTTCACCACGACAGGGAAGTCGATGCAACAAAACGTGGCAAAGACACTGCTGTCGCACATAATTTTCCTCGACATAGAAATAGGACGGAAGAGAACATGTTATCGTTTGTATCAAGCTGTATACAAAAAATTGCGCATAATTTCGTCTATAATCAGGCTCTTCACAGGTTGTTAAATATAGTGCTTTGGCACATCGCGACCCGGGTCTCAGGGCGTGAGAAAACTGTTTATTGGCGATGCGGGCAGTTTCCGAACCATTCCCTCCCAGATTCGATGCACGAGCTCCCGTTTCTTTCAGTACCGCCTCCTCGTCTTCGTGGTCGGAGGAGGCAGCGGGTCGAGAGATTGAACAAGCCCTTTTCCGAGCGGACTGCAGAGGAGTCTGTGTGCCGAAGTTCTGCCTGCCAGAGTCTTCACATTAGATATTTTAATAATCATGGCCAGTTAGTCCTCCCCTAAGGTTCCCCATTGTTTTCCTAGAACACTGTATTTCACTCTCCTTGAAGAAGTACATTTGGACACAATATTTTTTGCTTTTAAGTGCGAACGCACTTTATAAGCGACCCTGAATTCCGTTGACCGCCGTCCGTCCACATAGCAACAGCTGCGGGTGCGCGCGCTCCTCGTCTTCCTTGGCAACGGGGGGAGATGGGCGACATGGCACATACCCACGTGGGGGATTGGCCAGGAATCTCCTCGTCTTCCTTGGCAACGGGGGGAGATGGGCGCGCGCTGCCTGGCCGCTGACATGGCACATACCCACGTGGGGGATTGGCCAGGAATTGGGCGTGAGAAGGGCTAATGCACCCGCTTAAAGGAGTACTCACACGAAATTTAAAAGCTGAGATCCGCTCTAGCAATCAAGTACAACGACAACACAAATAGGTGTCTGTGCATGGCACATACCCACGTGGGGGATTGGCCAGGAATCTCCTCGTCTTCCTTGGCAACGGGGGGAGATGGGCGCGCGCTGCCTGGCCGCTGACATGGCACATACCCACGTGGGGGATTGGCCAGGAATTGGGCGTGAGAAGGGCTAATGCACCCGCTTAAAGGAGTACTCACACGAAATTTCAAAGCTGAGATCCGCTCTAGCAATCAAGTACAACGACAACACTAATAGGTGTCTGTGCATGGCACATACCCACGTGGGGGATTGGCCAGGAATCGGGCGTGAGAAGGGCTAATGCACCCGCTTAAAGGAGTACTGACACGAAATTTCAAAGCTGAGATCCGCTCTAGCAATCAAGTACAACGACAACACAAATAGGTGTCTGTGAATAAATGCATCTTTCTTTCTTTGTAGTTGTGTGTGTGTGTGTGATCTCTCTTTCGCGAACATTACCGAACCGCGCACATTCAACTCCTGCATTCGCACTTTCACATTCTTCCCCCCGGGGAAATGCGGGGAAATTTTAATTGTGCATCGCGGGCTACAGTAAGCAACCTTAAGATCCAACTTCAAGAGGTCCACCTCAACATCAAATATGCACATCAACAACCCGAAGGTTAATGATTAGTTGAAGTCAAAGCGTTCACGTGCCAAATAAGGAAGGCCGGTGGTATTAACCTGCAGCTAAACTGGGCTGGAGTTAGGTTGAGCTGCATTGAAGTTCAAGGTCAGTTAAATTGAAATCTTGATCTTCCTAACCATTTGTTTTTGTGCCCGATATCTTTAGGTACCAGTACGTCTTCACGGCGGAAATCAACTCTTCTGTCTGAAATATCACCATTGTTCGCTTCCAATATTTCGTTCCCGCAATCTCGACAGTAAAGGCTGAATATTGTTTATTTTCTTCCTCAGAAAACCGGTTTTTTCCCCCTTCTCTGGTCCTGGAATACATCCAATATTTTAAAATGTTTGTGGGTGGCCTGCCTGAAACGTCCGGACACTGGGACCCAGCGCATACTGCTGAAAAGGGCCGGGACTGCCAGCCAAGTCCAGAAAATCCCGGACTAGGGACCCCCAACCGGGCGGGTGTCCTAACAACAGCCCCAGCACTCGTAAAACAAGCCTTTATTCCACATCCCCCTCTTCGTGCATCAGTCTTTCACAGGAGCGTTTCGCCAGTCCTACCCCCTAGTCGTAGAGATAAGGACGTTAAACAAGAACGGGCCCACTTACTTCCGAACCTATATCTGTGTAATGCGGTTAGACAACAATTTAATTAAACGTAGCCAACATTGCCGCCCACCCAAACGTTATGATGTTCATGGACTTGACTTCACAAAAACAAAACCTTCCGTGAATTAAAAGCACTTGTTCCGTAAGTGTGTAGCACCCTGAGGACAAAAGTAACCCGTAACTTTTCAAAATTGAAGTCATCCGCATTCTAAGAAATTAATTTTTCTGTACAAGGTGCATTATTTTGGGAGATCTGTCACTCGCGAGCAACAGAAGGTACCCCCTTCTCGAATAGCATGGGCTACGCAGATCAAAGCACAAATAAGCCGTTTCGTGGCGCAACATCTGATGTTATTTCGATACCGACTACTTCAATTTACACCAATCTACTACGCAAATTCTAGTCTTCCTTAGTGTCTACAAATAAGTCATTATTCCATGTGGTCGTCATCATGTTCCGTTACCTACCACGTTAATACCCCACCCGGGCGGGTGATGCATCGCGCTTCTTTTTTTGTAACAGCGGAGCTGTTTAACCCAGCCGTAAGTTATCCGTCGCCAAGAAAAAACCTCTACTTGGACAGAAAAAACGCCTTCCTTGGTCGGCATCGAAGCTGTAATTTGCGAGATATTAAATGGACGTCTATGCGATTGAGTATCATCGCGTTCCGGCCGCATAGCATTATTAACACCGAAGCTGTATAGCAAATCGTAATTTTTCGTGTCCGCGGTTACAAATACCAAGAAAATCCCGAGTGCATGTGAGGGCGTGCTTCGCGGCAACTGCTTGGCAGTTCAAAAAAACAAGAAAATGATGTGCGCTCGTCTGTGTGTGTCTTTCGGCGACCGCCCAGTGTACTCGGCGCACGTATGTCACGACAAGGATACCCCCTTAGGGAAACTGTCCAAGATGTAGGAAAGCGCACGCCATTTACAAAACAAAAAGAAATACCGAGCGCTCGTTTGCGGGCACCTCACAGGGACCGCCCAGCGTCCGCAGCGCACTTTTTCAAGCCCAAGCATACTCACTTAGGGAGATCGGCGTAGATTGACATAAAAAAAATCCAGCGTTCGCCATAATTTTCTGTAGCAATATCTTTAAATTAATTATATGACGAGTTTGCAAGCTTCACTTGTGTTCTTAAAAAAGCTTTTCTGGTTTCTAACTTCCAAACAAATGCATCTGAAGAAACGCAAGAGTGGGAGCCAACATTAGGTTATTGGTGCGCAAGCCAGGCAATCAAAATTTACATTCGGCTCATTTACAAAGCGGTTGGAGAAATCGATGGAAAGGGAATGTGTCAGACCTCTAGAGCAGGGGTTCTCAAGCATGTTGGTCCCAGGGAACCCTGCTAAGTTCCGTTAAGTGCCAAGGAACCCCCCCCCCTCCCGCCATTTTTCATTCCGTTCATGCTACATTAACGTGCAATAAATTCAAAAGCAAGCAAGGGTATCGCTTTTTTTCCCCCGTCGACTTTACGCGAATGCGTACGCTAGCGGCACCTATCTCCAAACAGGAGAAATGCGCATGGGGGTAATATAAGACCGCGATTCAAGTGCAATAGGTTAACCACGTGGCCCGTTTTCGGAGTCTGGCTGGCTACAAGCTGCTGGCGGGATTTATTGCGCAGCTCGCGCGTTTCTGTTATGCGCCGAGATGTGCTTACTGACACTCGGGCGTGAGTAATGGAGGTTCCTTAGGTCGATCGCACCTCAAGTTCACCATATAAGACTTTAAGACTGCGGAACCAGGGAAAATTTATCAGTGGCTCGCGGAACCCTGAGGAGGGGCCTGCGGAACCCCTAGGTTCCGCGAAACCCACTTTGAGAAACCATGCTCTAGAGAGAAGGTTGTCCTTCAAGGGACTCGTTTAGATCTCACAACCAGAAGGAGAGCGCTTAAGGAAAGTGCGAAGGCAGAGAGAAAGGCACGTCCTGGGAACAGCTGAAGGAAAGTTCTTGGGGGCCGCAATACAGCGGCCGGGAAATAGTGAGGTCAGGCAAGACGGGTGTGGATATCGGAATAAACAAACTATTTCAAACCATGGACAACGGCTCGGCACAACTGATGCGTCCGCACCGCGGGTCCCTTTTCTTACGCTCGATCGCATGCCATCGCCATTAAGAAAAATGTCGAAACGGCTTCTTCCGCCAGACCGGCCATTTCTGAAATGGGGCCGAGCCCATTCGAAGTGAGAAAATCCTGGTTTTGAGCAAGCACTAAAGTTTGAGGCATTTGCGCCCAACCGCGATAATTTTAGTGGGATTTCACTGTCAAAATTTGCTACGCTCAATACCACTTTTGATTTATAACAGATCAGGGGCGGAATTCTGAGTTGTGTCCGTTGCGAAAAAGGCCATTTCACGCCCGTTTTAGGCGTGGCGCAGTTCAACTCGCGAGAGCTCTGACCAATGAATGCACTGCGTCACATTCGGTCGTCTGCTTACAGCCAATCAGGGCTGTCTCGAAATGGACACTTGGAAACGGACATAAAATGGGCACAAACAGGATTGCGCCCGAGGAGTGCCCGAAGAGAGAATGTAGTGAAACCCCTACTTTGTACATCATTTTTCCCACGCGTTTTTCCCTTCATCTGCACAATCATTAGCATAGTTGGTTAGTCCTCGGGAGAACATGCATAACATACTGGCACCAGAAAAGAAATTAACAAACCCCTTCTCAGCGGGAACAGGTGTGCATGTGAAGCCTGACCTCAATGAAAACGATAACTACCAAAAAGAAAATGCGATCACCGCATAAAATCGAAGCCAGTTTGCACAGAGATGCGAGCTTTATGTAACGACCAAGTACCACCAAGTTATGCTCCACCACCAAGTTATGCTCGACGAGCGGCATCGAGAACCAGTTACTCTGTATTTATATAAGGCTCTCGTCAACAGAAGACCAAATCAGACGCCAAGTTATGAACATAAGTGCTTTATCTGCACAGTGCCCACTTTAGTCTATGGTTATTTCTTCGTCCGCCACCGTAGTCTTCTTCGTTCACTCCCTCCCTGTTTAAGACCTCCGCTTCCTGTTCTGGTGGGTGATTGCATTCTCGCCTAGCAGCGCGCTGTTCTTTCTGATAAGGCGGCTCTTTCCTGGGCGTCCGGATCTTCGTTGGTCGTCTCATTCAACATGTGCGCGGCAGAGAAACGGAGAGAGTTCTGTCGCCGCCGTCACGGCAGCTCTGAGTTTTCAGTGCGCAGGTGGTTGCCCCCAGCAACTTCGAGCGAGTGACGTCAGGAGCGCACGACAGTCGTTTTGCTTGCGGCTCTGTTTTCTCAAGCGCTGACTTAGCTTGTCGATAAGTATTTCTTACCTTTCGTTTTGCGAGCCCCTCACTTGACGCAAGCCTAGGGGCCAGTTAAACGCGTATCTGAGGCTAGGCGCCTGCCCTGTTATCTCTTATTCTTTTCCAGTTCAAAAAGCTCCTTTTTTTCGTTCCCACCTCTCCTTCCGAATTTGTTATCAATTCTCGCTGTTTATCGTATGCTGTTTTGCTCTTTACCGTCTTTCTCCTTGCCTAAAATCTGCATGAAAATCAACGAGTGCCCGTTCTCCCATTCCAACCCCAAAAAAACACAAACGTTATTTCACTGGAAAACGTGATCACCCATTTCTAATACTAACCTGTGTTCCATCTGTCGTCTATGCCTTTGTGCTGTTGTCCAAATAAGGATGCGAAGCAATCCATGATTGAAAAGCAACTTACCTTAGAATCATAACGTGCCTTCCACCTTGCTTCCCCCTCCTGCCCTAATGGCCCTTGACGGGCATCCGGGCATTTGCCTTTGTTTACTGTTTATCCTTGAAACACACTAGGTATTTTTGGGTTATCGCCGCTCCGTATTTTGGCGCCCTAATACCGATGCATCTACGGCGCGCAAAACGCTATGACGGGAGTTCATTGTTACCCCACTGCTTCTGTGCGCGAGGTTCTTCACTTTGCTACATGAAGAATATTTGTTCACAGACGGTAAATTTGAAATGGCACAACCCGTTTACCGTGTATTTTCTTAGTTGATCTTCCTGTCGATTGATTATCCCCAACTGCCTGCGTACGTTTTGTCTTGACGTAATAATTCCGTATTGAAATTTCCCATAAACAACGTATCGTTTTCAACGTAGAAATATTTTCTACATTCTATATGTAAACAGGAATACCTTTAGCATTAAACTGTGGAGGAGCCCGAATGGGGAGCACAAAAATGAAATAGACTTCATATTATGCGATAACCCTGGCGTCGTGAAGGATGTGGAAGTGCTCGGAAGGGTAAGGTGTAGTGACCACCGTATGGTAAGATCTCGAATTAGGCTAGATTTGAGGAGGTACCGCAACAAGCTAGTACGAAAGAAGCCGATTAATGAGGTAACAGTAAGACGTAAAGTAGAATAATTCAGGATCGCGCTGCAGAACCGATATTCCGCCCTTAACGAGGAAGCCGAGCTTACGACACAGGAAGCCAGCGACCACCTTACACGCATTATCACGGAGTGTGCAGTAAAAGTCGGGGGCACTATGGCCAAACAGGATACTGGTAAACTTTCACAGGAGACGAAAGATCTAATCAGGAAACGGCAAACCGTGAGAATCTCCACCGCAGCTGACAGAATAGAACTAGCCGAGCTCTCGAAGTTAATCAATAAGCGTAAGACAGCCGACATACGGAAGTATAATATGGAGAGGATCGAATACTCTGTAAAGAACGGAGGTAGCCTGAAAGCAGTGAAGAGACGTCTTGGCGTGGGGAAAAATCAGATGTATGCAATTAAGGATAAGCAAGGCAATGTCATCCCAAATAGGGATAAAATAGTCGCAGTGGTCGAGGAGTTCCATAGGGATCTGTACAGTAGCCGGGACATACAGGATAATGCCGAACGAGACAGTAGCTCAGAGGAGATAGACATCCCACCAGTAACGAGCGAAGAAGTAAGGAAGGCTTTGGAAGAAATGGAAGGGGGCAAAGCACCTGGTGAGGATCAGATAACAGCAGACCTCTCGAAGGATGGCGGAGAAATTGTACTTGAAAAACTCGCAAACCTGTATACGCAATGCCTAATGACCGCAATGGTACCGGAATCTTGGAAGAACGCGAACATCGTCCTAATCCATAAGAAAGGCGACATGAAGGACTTGAAAAATTACAGGCCGATCAGCTTACTGTCAGTCGTCTGCAAGGTATTTACCAAGGTAATCGCTAACCGAATCTCTGCAACCTTATATTTCAGTCAACCTAAAGAACAAGCAGGGTTACGTAAAGGTTATTCAACAATGGACCATAATCACACGATCAATCAGGTGATAGAGAAGTGCGCTGAGTATACCGAACCGCTATATTTAGCCTTCATAGATTATGAGAAAGCATTTGACTCGGTCGAAACCCTAGCAGTCATTCAGGCATTACGGAACCAGGGGGTAGATGAGCATTATATAAGAATACTAGAGGATATCTACAATGGGTCCTCAGCTACCATCATCCTCCATAGGGAGAGCAGTAAAATACCTATAAGCAAGGGTGTCAGACAAGGAGACACAATCTCTCCAATGTTATTCACAGAATGCTTACAAGAAGTATTCAGAACGTTGGATTGGGAACAGGTGGGAGTAAGGGTTAATTGAGAATACCTCAGTAACCTCAGATTTGCTGATGACGTTGCCTTGCTAAGTAACTCGGGGGACGAATTGCAAAGCATGCTTTCCGCACTGGGTGAACAGAGTAGAACCGTGGGCCTGAAAATTAATATGCAGAAAACTAAAGTAATGATCAATAACCTCGGGAGAGCACAGCAGTTTCAGATAGGTGGCGAGGCAGTGGAAGTGGTAAGCGAATATATCTACTTAGGCCAAGTTGTGACCCCAGATCCCAACCATGAGGCAGAGAGAATTAGAAGGATCAGAATGGGGTGGGGTGCATATGGCAGGCATTCTCATATAATGAATAGCAGCCTACCATTGTCGCTGAAGAAGAAAGTGTATGACAGCTGCATCTTACCAGTACTCACCTACGGCGCAGAAACTTGGAGGCTCACTAAGAGGGTTCAACTTAAATTGAGAACGACTCAGCGGGCAATGGAGCGGAAAATGATAGGTGTAACATTAAGGGACAAGAAGAGAGCGGAGTGGGTCAGGGAGCAAACTGGTGTTAAAGACATATTAGTAGAAATTAAGAAGAAGAAATGGACGTGGGCAGGGCATGTAATGCGAAGGCAAGATAACCGCTGGTCATTAACTGTAACAGAGTGGATCCCTAGAGAAGGCAAGCGTTGCAGGGGGCGGCAGAAAGTTAGATGGGCAGATGAGATCAAGAAGTTTGCGGGGATAAATTGGTCACAGTTGGCACAGGACCGAGGTAATTGGAGAATAATGGGAGAGGCCTTTGCCCTGCAGTGGGCGTAGATAGGCTGGTGATGATGATGATGTTTTAGTCGCGAACCGAAACTGCACTTCAAATAACAGACCTGCAACAATCGCGTGCCGCCTTTTCGGTAATTCCTTATGAATACAATATATATAGCCGCAACTGCTTGCGGAGAATGCGGAAGCTGCACCTGCTTCCGCACCTGCTTCCGCACATGGAAAGAATATTGGGTACAAACTTTCGGCTGGCTTCTGTTCAGCGCTAGCCGCTTCGCTGGCACGTGCACCTATGCTTCTATTATAGGCCCTTACGTCTCTGCGCCATCGAATTCTGAAGCAAGCTTAGAAACAAGCTTCGAAACGGAACTGCGTCAGCCGCTTCCTCTGTCCCGATGTCCATTAAGCTGCCTCGTCTGGCGTATTGATTTTCAACAAAGACGTCCGACTAATATTGAAAGAGCGCTTGCCTTTAGGAAAAGCGTGTAGTTCTCCGGGGAATTTCGGCAGATAAAGGAAGCACTCATAAAAGGTAGAAACTGAATGCAAAAAAAATTAACTAGAGATTGCTAGTCATGCGTTGAGGCTCGAGGCACAATAAAGGTGCGCGTTTGTGACGCTGCACGTGAGGGCCCCCAAATGTACGGCAATAGCGAAAATGGAAATGGAGAATTCGTATGGGGAGCTTTCCCACATTATACTCCTTCACGAAGCGTGTAGACTAGGGGGAGGATAAGATGTTTCTACAACAGTACAGAAAACAGATATGTCTGTTTTACTTTGTTCCGGCTAGTGTGTAACGAATCCCCCATCTCATAGAGATAAACTAAAATAATATGCGACTAACCCTGGAACCTTACGATTGGAAAGAAATCAGAAGTGGCGAACATAGAAGTTACGCCCGGGTGATCAGTTGTAAGTCTAAATATTTGAATTCGTTTTCCTTTATTGCACCTGACCTTTCTTGGCCTTACTGCTGGCCGTGTCGCAACCCGAGCGCACCTAACCAAAGCTAACTTTACACATTGGGATGGCACGTGATGATGATGATCAATGCGATAATAAAAAATAGAAAGAAACGCTCCCCGTGGTCGGAATCAAACCTGGGTCTCTCGCGTTACGAAACCGCCATCTATCCGACTGCGCCATCACCGCTTTTCTTTTTTTATTGCATATTGAACATACAGTCACGTCAATGACTACGATGCTGGTTTGAAACACATCAGTGTTGGTTTAAAACCCGCTCACCGAACTTTGGTGGGCGAAAACTATCATAAACATCGAAAGAAGACAATTCTTCCAAAATTGGTAACCACGTAAGCTCCCGGCACTGCATATTAATTACTTCCTTCAGCATACTGACATTCTGAGCAAAATACTTGCTCACAATTTTCGCGTCAGCATCAGAGTGGCGCACCGCCATACGACTCAGCCAGATGGCGTGTAGGCCCAAGAGCATTATCAGATCGTACGGCACACTTTCATGTTTGTCGACTGGAATGAAACGGATTCCATGCGGTGTCACAGGCAAGTCTTTTCTCAGGGTACGCTGAAGGACGTCCCAAAAAAAGACGGCATCTCAGCAGTCTAGGAAAACGTGGTCTATTGTTTCGGGTTTTTACACAACACACGAACTGTTGCCCATGGCACAAACAACCCTTTTTCAGCCATCCATGTTTTGACTAGAAGAGTTCCTGAATGAAGCCTAAAAAAGAATGTTTTATACATGCTGCGACTGCCATCTTTTTGACGCGACACAGTACATCTTGCCCTGGCCCAATGCGATACATAGTTCTGTATAGCGGTACTGGAAAAAGAACATCTCTAAGATCTTCTGACAGACGTTTTCTTGAAACACTTGAAAGGTATTCAAGAGAAAACCTTACAGTGAAGAATCTCAAAGCTTCAACGGTTTCCTTCAGGTAACCTTTTAACCTGTAACGTTCATCAACACTAGAAACAACAAACTGCGGGAGTGAACCCGCCAAGACACTTTGTAGAAATGTGCGAAGAAAGGCATCACTCGCATCGCGAAGAAACATAAATCTGCTGACAAGTTGTCCCAAAAACAGGTGTGATAAGCCCACCCCTCCCGCTCGAACTTTAGGAAAGAGATTCGTACGAATGGTTCTTTCCCATTGGGAACCCCAGATGAATACAGCAAAAATACGGTGCAGTTTCTGCACATTTACTCGCGAACAGTGTATTACTTTCATCACATACCATAGCTTGGCCAGGAAGAACATGTTGCAGACAGTGGCACGAGCAAACATCGATAAGTTTTGGCCTCCCCACCTCGTTGCCTTTTCCCGCAACCTTACTGCTTCTTCTTGCAAATGCTTGCTACTATCTTGGTAGCACGCAAGCGGTGCACCAAGATATCTTTTCGGCACCTGAAACCACTGGAGGTTTAAAAAAACTCTAGTTTGGTGGGCCATGCTCCATGCCACAGTCCCGAACATTTTTCCCAGCTTACAGCACTACAGGTTTGTGCCCAGAAATCTTTTGTAATCTCCGTCACTTTTTGAACGCTCTCTTTATCTGTAACGAACACTGCCACGTCGTCCGCATAAGTCAACAACCGCACTTCACTTGAGGTCAAACTAAATCCCCTAATTCCATTACTTTGGATTATTTTTAAACAAAAAGGCTCTAAAAACATGCAACAAAGGAGGGGCGACATCGGACAACCTGCCTGACTGACGATATGAGAGAAACGCATTTGCTGACTTTTGACTCCATTGTATAGCACTTCCCCCAAATTTGTATGTGTCATAATACAGAATAACACTTCGTGACACACTCTGTCGAAGGCTTTTTCAAGGTCAATCTGCATCATCGCAATGTGGCAGCACATCAAATCACAGCATTCCAAGACACTCCGAGCGACATGGATATTGGTGACGATACTTCGTCCAATGCCGCACGTCTGATGTGGCCGAACTAAGGTCGTTATGACTGTTTGGAACCTTTTTGCAAAATTTTTCATCAGTATTTTATAATCGACGTTCGCTAACGTGATCGGGCGGTAGCCATTAACTGACTGCAGTTTAACCGGATTATCACATTTGGGTAATAGAACCGTATATGTTCGGGAAAATGACACCGGAAAAATATTATTCTCATATGCTTCTCTAAAAACGTTCACCAATATAAGTGAAACTCTATCGTTGAACGCCTTGTAAAACTCCACATTTATGCCATCCGGTCCTGGCGTTTTACCACAATGCAATTCGTCAATTGCTTTTTTCACTTCGCTGAGTGTAAGCGGCTGTTCTAAGTCTTCCCTCACGTCATCTCCTAACTGCGGTATCAACGGAAGAAAATCTCTTTTGAAATATTCTATTCGCGGAGCACAATGACCAAAGAGTTTCTCATAATGCTCCACAAATGCATTTTCTATGTTTTTTCCTTCCCTTGTAAGTGTTCCGCGAAAAACTATTTCCTTCATTTCATTTTTTTTGTGCATATTTTCTTTCGTCGCCTTACGCCCTTGTAGTGGTTGTTTCGCCAGCTAATAATCTTTCGCCACGGGCACGCACTGTGGCTCCCTGATAGTGAACTTGATCTATTGCCTATAGTTTGCCTTTTATATCTGCTATATCTTCTCCAAATAAACCCGGCCTATCGCTCTCTAGTACAAGTAACTGGTGTAGATTACTGCGCAATTTTTTTTCCGCTGCTCTTTCTAGCCGTCTTAAGGTGGTTGACCCGTCCAGTGCACACAACTTTGCGTCCTGCTTTATTAATTCCCATTTTTCTGCTCAGGAAGGACCCACTGCGCTTTCGTACTCGACGACAACTTTCTCTAATTTTTCGTTAAACCCGGAATCTTTCAATAATCTACAGTTTATTTTCCACAGTTCCCAAGAAAATTTCTTAGCCTCTTTTCTGCCGCCTACCGTGAAGGACACGAGGCAGTGATCACTGAAAGATAAATCCTCTACGCGGTAGTTCGAACACATTAACACCAGGTTCAGGCGCCATCATCGCATGCGGGTCGCTCAGTATTTTCTTTATGTTCGTTGCGAGGGCGTTGGCTTTGGACCTTGACTTAGTTGATGTGGGCTTGGATTTCAGACATTGCCAGTTTTAATTTTGGACTTTGGAAGCTTGGACTTTCGGAGCAGAGAACAGTGACGATGGGTGGTGGAGGCGCTCAGCTTCCTCGTGAGGGATTCGTTTGCTGTCGCCTGAGTTCGGACTTTGACTCGCAGTCAGTTTGCCCCTTGATTGTTGACGCTTTGACTTTGGCCTTCGCCATTTGATTTTCGCACGCAGGAAAGCTTCGCATTTCCACCGTAGTCGTTGTTAGACGGAGGGGAGTTGAACTTTTTATATTCCTGACAGCTCTTTATTTGCAAGTTTTACTCGTAAAGCGTCTCTTGTGGTGCTAAAATGGGCGACCGCGCTTCGTACTCCAGTCATACAAGAGAAAAAAAAATGATGATCATTTTCACGTCATAAGTTACTCCTGGCCATATGAGACGGAGGATGTCAGACAGCGAGATGCAGTATGTAAAGTTGACTTGTCTCGCACATTTTGCCTGAGTGTTCGGACTTAGGGATTTAGGCCATTTCTTTGGCGATTTTTAATGAAAGAGACGTGGCTGGAAAGGCGGAGAGGTGGAAGAGGTGGCTGCGGGAGAGTTGGGGGGAGGTAACGAGCGTGCGCCATGTGAAAAAAAAGGAGTACTCCCAGCGGTCACGTTTCGGCTGCGCGGAAAGGGTGGTCAGGGCCGTTCTTATGCATTTGTTTCCGCAACAGTGTGCGGCGATGTGCATGTGTTTCTGAAGGGAGAACAAGGTCAAATAACTCGGCATGAGTTGCATCTGGCTCCTGGGCGCGCTGAGGGTTCCCCTTTTCTCTTATTCAGCCTGAGTGAGTCTTGTTGGCACGAAGAGCATTTTGGGGAGAATGAAGCTGTTAGCAACGCGTGTGTAAGAGTTTCGTCGGGACAGACTTCATTCGCTACTTTCATCACTTTCTCATACTGTCTCTGCTCCCTGCAGTTCTCGCCATCACTCCTCTGCTTCCTCGGCCAAAACTGTTTTGAAAGTACATTTCAGAGCCTTGACACTCATTTCTTGGTGATGGCGAATGTGCCTATAAACACAGTAAAATCGAGGTGAATTTGTGAAGGATGATAAAAGTTATCAGGCAGGTTGCAGAAAGCAAAACAAAGTAGATAGGCATTTGTTTAGATTCCGCCGTTCTTTCTTTTCTCTGTCTCTCTCTGTCTCTCTCTGTCTCTGACTCTCTCTTTATATTTTCTCCTTTCATCTTGCCGAGGCACTGGACCACTGTTTATCACGCAGATAAATAGTCATCGCGCAGTCATTGTGGCCAAGGCTGGCAGTGCCACGTGCCAGGTGACGCAGAAAGGGACCGGCTCCGGTTACGTTGTTCTGCCTCCGAATGTCGCCGAACTATACACCTAATTCCGCGTCCGGAAGGAACCGCGCATGCCACTCAGTACACAGCCTCCGGTAAGGTCTGTGGCTGCTTCGGGATCCTTTTTAAAAACTAATTAGTGACAGTGTGTGAGAGCCTCATTCTGAAAATTGCCGCGCCGTTTTCGAACATTCACGCTCAAACTCAGTACTTCTAGTTAAAACCAGTCTAAGAAGGGGTGGGCATTCTGCGTTTAGAATCTTTGAAAACGTACTAATTCGGACCTTACATATCATGTGTTGAAAAATATTGTTGTTTGTAGATGGGTTTGCGTCGACTTAGCTACTTTTTTTTAACAGCTGAGCATTTGTAGCTAGCCATAACGTGTCGCGCTTAACGCGTAACGCGTTAAAATAGCAAAAAAATGCCGAGCGCTCGTGAGCAGGTGCCTCACGGCGACCGCCGACCGTCCCAGGCACGCGCAGTAGCCTTAGAAATAAAAAAAAACTCCCACCTCCCCTCGCGGGAACCCCTGTGTAGATGTGCCGCATAGGCGGAGCGGCGAAGGGACGGCGTTTGATAGCGCGCATAACGTTGAGGGAACTGCGTAAGCCGGTCCCAGTCGATGACGACGTTGGCGTACTTGTAAAGCGGCGTGGACTCTAGGTGTTTGAGCCAAGCGTGGATGTTGCTTCGCCGGAGAACGGCACACCGGTTATATGCGCAGCGCGCCCGAAGGAGAGGAAACCGCGGAAGAGAGAGTACTGCACAGGCGCCGGCCCCAGTGCGTCTGCCGCGGCTATGGCGCAACACAATCCAACACAATCCACTTTAATCCAATCAAATTCCAATCCAATCCAATCCAACCCAATCCAATCCAATGCAATCCAATCCAATCCAATCCAATCCAATCCAAGCCAAGCCAAGCCAATCCAATCCAATGCCCCTCGCGAGAGAGTGTTCGCTATCGGAGAGGAGAGGGGGTGAGCGGCGGAGAGCGCAGCTGGCGCGGCGAGGAGATTGGGGGAGCGGTGGACAACGCCGACGACGACGACGACGACGACGACGACGACGACGACGCCTGAGGGACAATGCGAGTGAATCAGATGCTCTGCATCTAAAAAAGAAACGAAACCCTGGCAAAAACACCGAGTAGAGAGAAAAGACCGAGCGCGCCCGTGAGCGCATGCCCCGCGCGACCGCCCATCGTCCCCGGCTGGCGCAGTGTCTTCAGCAAAAGAAAAAAAAGTAAAAAATTTGAGAAAACCCTGAGGAGCACATCGCGTTGCCAAGCGTCCAACAACACCATAGCTGGCGCATTACCTGCTCCATGGAACCTCGACGCGACTTTCGGAACGCCGCGCATGCGTCGTGCACGTATGCGCCGCCGCTGCGCCCCAAATGTCCTGAAGCGCTACCGTGCATGCAATGCTTGCAACGAGGAAGACGACGACTACTACTAGCACAGTGCAGAGAGGCGACGGAACATGTAAATAAACAAATTGAAACCTGTACAAATGTGTAGCGATGTGTTCTTTAATGCTCCCGTAGAAAGAAATACTGCAGCTGCAGCTTCACTATGGTTCAAGATTGCGCGACTTAGTGAAAGCTTCGCTAATTTTTTGTTTCTCAAACTATTCTTATGCATCCACGTTTGCTTATGAATTGATACGTGATGTGATACGCGTTTCCACATGAACTGCATCATACTTCTAGATGCGCTCATGTGCAATTATTTAATACACTTGCGTGCCTTTTTGTTGCCCTGCCCGCTATTTCTTCCTGCTTTAACATGTCCAATGATTTTCTAGAAGAACGAAGATAACTAGCAGTTACCTGCGGCAGGGAGGAAATTGCTTGCTCCTGACAGAACGTGACGTATGAAGCCCTAAAGATCGGGCTGTTCGGTCGGGTAGTCCGTACACAATTATGTTAATGTAACTGTATCCTAAGATGGGGGGTTATAGCTAGCTTCGCTCCGATAACTCGAGGTAAAGGGGAACTTGTTTTCAACCCCCCGGCGTAACTCGAGCATGTATAGCCTGTCAATGGAAGTCTGCTATCATAAAACCTTTTTATGTAACCTTTGGAACGGAGGCTGCCATAAACGAGTTCGCCCCAATGCATGTAGCTTAATACAATTGGAAGTATTTTTACAGAAGGACTGTTTGTTGAAGGGCTCGCTGAATACAGCACACTGTTAGCGGGCAGAGTCGCTGAAATTGCGCCTTTTTTTTTCTGCGGGCATTTAAAACAGGCCTTTTTTGTGTCTCATATATTTTAAGGATGTACGTTCGTTGCTTGGCGAATGTCGTTTTATTACTTCCTTGGTAAACTGTTCACTTGTAGACAAAAGTATGCCACAGGTACGGCAAAGACGGAAAAGAACAAAACCACCCCAACAACTGTTCCTCCAAATATGAGTTGCGTAATCTGGAACGCTACGTGTGTTTGTTTCTTGCTTGAGACCAAGCTTCAGGATGTCATACTATATTACCGTCTCGAAAAGAATCAGCCAATTATGGCGTTGTTGCAGCAATTCAAAGGCTTCGTTTTTCAAGCAGCAAAAACACCCTTATAAAACCGGGTGTAAAATAATAACAGATTTATTAAACCTTTTATTTCAAGTCGCCTGCAGTTCTAAAGACGTCTGGATGGCGCGCCGACAATTCTTCAACTTGAGTACCTTTCGAATACAAGGGCGTGAAATGAGGAGCATCAGAAACAAATGACGTGTTTTTTGGCAGTACCAAAACTGCTGTAGAGACAAGTGGGACATGTAACGTGTTTTATGTGCAGTTTCGTTATTTTTACCTGTAGAAGCCTACATTGTGTTCGAAACAAAAGACAAGCTTGTCCTTAGAAGAAAAAAAACTGAACAAAAGAGTACTGTCATGACGAATGGCCCTGTCTGAATGGAATTCCCTAGCCTCAGTGGTGGAAACGAACCGCAATTCTATTTCGGGAACGGTGCATGCGAAGGTGCACATTCTTCAGAATCTTGTCACGGAGGAAAGACGAGTAGTGCAGCCAAATATCTGCCACTGAGAAACACGAAATAAGGCTAGCTTTGCAGGCACTTTTTTTATAGCTGTTTTAAACCCCTAACCGCACTCAGCTACCTGTAAGCTTCAAAACGAGCTAAATTTGTCAGTAAAAAGAACAAAGAGGAACAAAATATGACATAAAAGCAAGAAAAAATTAGCAGTCGCCTAGCTCGGTTATGCCAGGATTTACGTAGCATGAGCTCAGGTTCAGCTGGTTGTTCTTAGCTTTCCTGGTTGTCTAGGATTAGCTTGATTATCATGCTTACTGCTGCTTCAATGACACACACACGGTATACGAATTATGTAACACATGTACATTTATCAAAGTGAACCACCTATTTTAACCTGTTGGAATTAAGAAGCTAGTGATAGCATTTAAAATAAACTGAATGTATTATTTAGCACATCTGTATATTTAGCACGAAAAAATTTGAATTTCGGAATGGTTTCAGGATAAACCACGATTTCTCTGTGATTATTAGTTTCAAACTAGCACGCGATTTTTGCTCCGCGATTAAAAAATATAAAACCCGAAAAAGAACACAACTCTATTTATTGGCAAATGTATGTAAAAGGACGGTCATTGAAGTATAAAGCCTTATTTTCGCTTGGACGAAATGTAAGCAAAGAAATTTAAGCAAATTTAACGAAACACTCAAACGTAAGCCTAGTTATAGCCGAGTTATTAAGGCAGATCCGTGCGGAAAATCCTTACATACGTAAGCACCCACGAAAGCATAATCTTTTAAAACAATTTTCTATTCGCTTTACGTTGCTCAACTATATCTATGCTGTGAATAAATATGCTATAACATTCTGAAAGCGAGGTTACACGTTTAGGGGTAAAAAAATCATCTTTAATTTAGGGGGGTGTTCCATCTTGGCCTGGCGCTAAGCACGATACGTGTTTCTTTAGGCAAGACATGCTTAGAATGACGGGCACTTTTTAAATATATAATGTTGGGTGCAATATAATTTCGTAGTACGGCAGAAAATCACAGCAGCTCGGACTGGATAAATGTTTCCTTAATAAGTCTGTTTTGAAATCCCATTTTTTGTCCTTTTCTTGCTATTTTCTCTAGCTTAAAAACTTTACGCTGCTTGAGACCCACAAGTTGTATTTTTCTATGGGACATACGTTGGAAATGCCAGGCACCGAGTGCGAGCAAATAAGACACTAATGAACGTCTGCTGTACAAGCAAGGCAAAAACCGCTGTGCTCCTTCTGGCTATTTTATTACGCTCGCTAGTCCCGTTACCGGAAAAAAAATCACCGGAACATTCTAGTTTCATCAGCTATGTTCTGAAAAAGCAATAACGATCGCACTCTTGAGCTGACACGACGTATCAGAAGTTTAGGGTAATCCTTAAAGCAATAAGGTTTCGCTCTGTTTAATGTTTTGGCCCGAAACCAAGCAAATCGGAACAAACGAAGCTTGATTACTTTGCTACACAGCATAACAACTCTTCTTTCCTTCTTTTTCTGTAAATTCCTAACCTGTTATCTCTTCTCTCTCTGAGAACGACGGGTCTGCCATGCGTAAAACCTTTTAAATGATTCAATCATGGCGAAATATTTTATTATGGTAATGAACCTGATTAAACCTAATATTTGCTTCAAAAAAATTCCTGCCTCACCAAATGCTACAACTACTCTGATATGAAGGGAGACCATGTTGAAGGACCTTCAGTACGCCGAGCATAATTTTTGTGGTGTAGAAGAGTTGCAGGGCCACGACAAGATTGGTGAAAGGGGTTAGAATACTCAGGTGTCAAGTGAAGCAGGTGACAGAATTGTCATCCACGAGTGGACCGACCATATCAAGAACTAATTAACAACACTTTTCCGAAGTTTACTTCACACGCAAAACTACAACGTACCCTTTTTTAGCGGAGTTAATATGGATTCCTGGAATATTTAATGCATTAACAGGACAAGCGAACATAAAGTGTGGAAAGTTCCTGGCAATGGCAGTTGATTATTGACTTTAGAGACACACTTTGGTGAAACTCTATAAGAAAAAAAGATATGTTTCACTGCCGTAAAGTGAGCTGAAGGACCGGAGATTTCGTGCATGTGTGAGCGTGGGCGTGTACGTGTGCGTGCGTGGGTGTGTTAGCTCCTAGTGTAAAAACAGCCGTCCTTTGGGAACACTATGGGCCCATTTTTATGGTTCCATGAACGTAAGCAGCGTTGTTAAACATTGCACCATTAAGGAAACGTTGAGCACGTGGTCTTCAGACATCGTGCGAAGTACCCATCTCACTGGTATACTCAAGTCGGCCGGGCTAAATGCCCCCTCTTAACTGTCACCCGTTCTTACAGCTAGCGTCTTAGCCGCATACCGCTTCATCGCAGTGAAACCTTGTGATCAGCGATTTAAGGTGAGGTTACAGGCCTTCGGGCACATAAGCCATAACTTATACGTTCGAAATCGGCACTTTATAGAGTCCCAAATTAAATGAAGGAGGTGCTTCATTGGAAACGCGTCAGCGAGCGTTGATGCCCGTTTCAATCTCACCGTTCTTTGTTAACATAGAAGTCAGTCAAAAATGGTTCCGTCATGAGTCGGCCTCTCTATACTTTTAGAATCACGTGTAAGTTCACACGCGATGCTACAAAAGTGTCCTTCTAAGCGTCCATAATCCACCCCATAAAAAATGTGCTCGTTGAGAGGGGCTAGCCGCACTTAGGAGATGCGAACACCATAGGCTGACACCATTCATTCAAGCTAGCCCCACCCGAGATGCAGGATACCACAACCCTAGCATCCTTGACCCACTTGAGCAGACGCTCTTTTGCAAGATGAGTTCTTACGTGCGTATGACATTTCCCCTTTTCTGGTCTGCTTCTTTTGACGCTTTGGCAGCTTTCCTTGACGTGAAGCATCAACGTGAGCAACAGTAGTAGAACCTGGCACATTGCGGTTTTATGCGGCTGTCGTGCTTTTGATACGTTGCTGTTGTGGCGCCTATTGTACGGTATTCCTGTATCCTCGTCACTTCCAATTTTTGAGAGAGTAGGAGTGTAGACGACAACTCACGCTCTAGGCCTCTAGGCCTGCAGGCAGAATCACCAGCTTAAGCATGTGGTAAGTCAAAGATATAGCTTGAAATAAAGCCCATATTAGTTCCCAGAACAGCCTTTGGCAAGTTGAATGACTTTCTACAGCTTCTTCCTCAAACGAATCATTACGAACATCAGCAGGTGTAAAACTGAACCTCTTCCATGCAAAAGAGATAACATAGTATGGACCGGAAAAGTGTTTTAATTTATTTTCCTGTAATAAATTCGTTTAAGGTAGATTTTGTACGTTGCCCAATTTCACGCGGTGAAGCAGCAGTAAGCTGCGAATTCTGTATTCAGGAAAGAATATTCAACAATAGCTAACACACTGATGCCGACAACTACGAACTTTACGTAATGGCATTTATTTGTTACCAAAAAGGGCTGAATTCCCCGGACTACAGCGCTCTAGTGGAAGCTAAACTAACGGGCGACAGAGCAAATGAGGCATTCGTGGGGCTCTTGGCGGGCATATACGAGAGATTTAGAGACATAATATTCTTCCAAAAGAGGCCAGAAGTGCGGTTATATAGGCCTCCCGGCAAAGAGACACCATCTGATTATATTATTTACAGGCAGTCCCCATGATCGGCTTGAGACTTCCGGAGAGCATTGGCACTTCTAGTGCAACAGAAAGAGATCTCCAAAAAAATATGGGCCATCTCCACTGACGTGAAACCTCGTGAGGAGCGGAGCATGCAGTGAAAAGTGTATTCTTGGCCACTTGGCGATTTTGCCAACGGAGATGAAACCATTCGGTGTGGCTGGTATACAGCTTTGCTGTAAAAGGCTCTTTATTTGAAGCACAAAGCTCTCTAGCGCGACGCATAAATGAGTGTCTCGGGGTTCGTTTAGTACGCGTTACGTTCTACTGCGAGACGTAAACTAGTTTCCTGGTGTTTGAGTACCGCGACTACATAGGACGAACGACGATCCGACGACGACGACGACGACTACAGAAGACACCTACAGCCCCAGCCCCTAAGGGGCTTCTCCCCTAAAAAAACATGAAGAAGCGGCTAGATGAAGCTCATTGTTAGCGTTACACGCAAAAGACAATTTAATGAACGGACACAAAATTTTCCCTAGGCGAATCACCTAATATAAAAAAATTTCAGGTCTGCAGGGGAAAGGTTGGAATGCAGATATTCTAGCGGAAATTGTTGATGTCTTTTTGAATAATTTCTTTCTTCTAAAGAAACCTTCGATGTAAACAGCAATTTATAGTCGGCATTCGGCGCTAACTGTTCGTAGAAAAACTTGTGCCAATACAGTTAAATTATGAATCTCGAAGCAAACTCATGCAGTAGTCTTAAGCCTAAATGTACGCGAGTGTGATTCCAATACCAATCACGGTGCTTTGCAGTACTTTCACATCTTCTTGTATGATGTCCTAGCACAAACATAAGTACGGGAAGGGAATAGGTGGGCAGGCAGTAGCACCTTCGCTCAGCTTTGCTCAAAATGAACTACCTTGGCTATTGCAACCGGGAGCAGTGCTGCTGCAACGTTATTTTAAGGTTAAAGGAGTTAAGAGTAAAAACACTCACAAAATGTTTAAATTTCCGCAAAGTGTGCTTATGGAAGTACTTCAATTAAATAAATAAAAAGTTGGAAAAGAAAATTTGGTAGATTGGATATCGTTTAGGAATTAAGCCCGGGTCCCTGTAATAAAAGGCTTGTGCGTCGCGACCACGTTAGTCACTGCGTCAGCACTTTGCTGGCTGCGGAACAAGGGATAGCCCTGCGCTTGCTCTACTGATGCCATATCTCGTGACAGATAGTCATTTGTGTGAGAGCTGTGCCAGTAATCTGTGGGAAAACATGAAAAAATGAAATAAAAGAATAAAAGAAGAGACGAAGCTTCTGTGTTTTATATCAGCAGTGCTCAATAGGACACTTCCGAATTGTTTACGAGAGAACGCGGGGAATACCCGTGACACCTCCGTTGGATCTAAGGATCCCATTGTAGGTAGTACATGTAAATACATTTGTAAAAAACATTTCACCCGCTGAGCTCTGAAACTTCCGCTAGGGTGACTAAATTAGTTTGCGCTTTCTAGTGGCATTAACTTCCGATTTGCTTCACTGAAACAGGCTTACATTTCTCTTAGTATTTTCGCTTAGAGGCGTCCCGAGTGCTCGTGCAGGAACATGGCTGTCGGCCGAGGGCTTTTAATACAAATGCGTACAAACAGCGCAATGAACAAGTTGCTATGCCAACCAGTGCCTGCAAGCATTTATTAAGATATTTTCAATTAGCCCTGAAAAAACTCGTAAATGATTACTGGTACATTAGGCAAAAGCACCGATGCCTCATGCAGGTGCTAAAACAATTATCTGGGCCGTACGTTCTATACGAAAACACATTAGGCTCTTGCGGTAGGCCTAAGACTGTTTTTGTGCCTGTGTGTTTGGGCCCTGTGGGTTACATATAGAAACAGCGTGCGCAATCTGCCCCAATTAAATGTTAGTTTTTTATGTCTAAGCCATTTTTTCTACATCCTTAACTTCTTTCTTCACTTAATGAAGAAAAGATTTTGCTGTGATTTGACGATATTTCATTTGTAATGTGAATTCTTCATGCATAAAACGGCCGATCTATTTATTCTCGATTCCTCGCTAGCATAATGGCTCTAGCGACATGCCCTGCAAGCAATCTCATTCTGCTATTATCCTTTCACTGTTTGTTGTTGTATGATTCTTTTCTTACAATATCTCAAGCTCCTTCCTGGTGGCAGCGGCTTGCGGTGAAGAAATCGTAATAATGTACCACGCTTTATTTTGTTGTTAAAAAGTGTCTCGTTGAACGTGTGGAGTTATGTTTGGTCGCCTCAAGAACCTTTGTACGAGTCATTCCATGCGTTCGTGAACTGTGCGGCGTCGGATTAGCATCCCTCTCTCGACACATTGTTGAACAAGTCTCGCGTACATTAACCAATGCTCAGAAGCTTTCTTATGGAATGGGTTGGGTCCTACTATTGTAATTATCACGGCCACTCGAGAACGCAGTGGGGTTTTTTAGATGTCGTTCCCTTTCTACAAGGTACTGATTTAAAAGATCACTCGCGGTGCATGAACTTGCCAACAAACAAATAGTTTTTCGTATTCCTGGGTGACATTGCACCGACACTGCTTTAAATAGCCCGGGCCCACTGCAGTCCTCATATAAATTTAATGGTGTGAAGCTTGATCACTGTTTCGGCCCAATATACTCCGCTGACAAAGAAAATACTCATGGGTCGCACGGTTGAACCACCTAAAGCAATTTAAAATGGTCTAATATTTATAGCACGCTGTACTCCAGCATCTGTCACCGTTGCAGTGATAAAGCTACAATACACTCTAAAGACGCAAAATTCTGATTTTAGGCATTCGAATGAACAGTTCAACTCTTTACTTTAAGCAATTTGCCGCTAATATCAGAAAAGGGGCTTTGAGTATTGAAAGTGCTAAATAAAGTGATTATAAGCTGATAAGCACCTTCGAGTATACCACAACTAACCCTTGTAAAACTTTCAAGGGGTTCGCGCAGGCAAATACGGAGAGGATCACAGTCACAGGAATTTATTCTCAGCTTGAACGCACAGTGGCCAATCTTTTATCTGGGAGTTGTAGACGCCATGCTGACGGAGGCCCAGGCAGCGTGCGTTGAGACTGTCGTTGGAGGCTGTGCTAGAAGAGACCCGCTTGCAGGCATCCATGTTATCCCCTTGCAGGAATATGCTGCGGAAGCTGATGGGGCACCTGTACAATGCTCGGAGTTGTCCGATAACGTATACAGTTTAAAGTAGAACAGGTAACCAATACCTAAGTGGCCAAGCGTTTTTACAACTCGCGAAGAATCTTGCACATCTCTCCGTTTATGAAGTATTTCCTTCGGGTGATCTTTTGTTGTTCAAACGGCCCAAGGCGGTTGGAAAACGTGTGCGCCGTGAGGCAAAGCGAGAGAGTTGGCGCACCTTCCTTACATCCATTAACTCATGCACAGATGCACACAAGGTATGGACAAGAATACGCAAACTTAAAGGACAACATACACATAGCCTGCCCCTGGTCAGTACAACAGGGGACACACTCGAAGACCAGGATAACGCACCTGCACGACACTTCTAACAGGTTTCCAGCTCTGCACACTACACAGACACTTTCCTGAAACATAAAAATACTTCTGAAAAAAATTCCCCGCATTTCCCAGAGGGGAAGAATGTGAAAGTGCGAATGCAGGAGTTGAATTTGCGCGGTTCGGTAATGTTCGCGAAAGAGAGATCACACACACACACACAACTACAAAGAAAGAAAGATGCATTTACTCAATTTGCGCGGTTCGGTAATACACCATGATACAACACCTACACCCAGATACACTTGAAACACTCCTACACCTATACAATAACACATGGCTTTCGGGGCACATCCCGAAATCTTGGAAGGAGGCTATTGTAGTGGCGTTTCTGAAGGAGGGTAAAGACCCTTCTTCTCCTGCCAGTTATAGACCTATCGCCCTCACAAGCTGCCTGGGCAAGCTTCTCGAGAAGATGATCAACAGGAGACTCCTGTACTTTCTTGAGTGCAATGGCCTTCTCGAGAGCTGCCAGGCGGGCTTCAGGGCGGGGCGGTCTACAAATGACCAACTAGTAGCGCTAGAATCTTACAGTAAAGATGCCTATCTTCATAAGCAGTATTGCATGACCGTGTTCTTTGATATTGAAAAGGCATATGATACTACATGGCGCTAAGGCATCCTTAGAGACCTCAAATCCTTTGGTATATCTGGTAACATGCTGAACACTATGTCCAGCTACCCATCTTTACGAACATTTCGTGTCAGAGTTGGTTCGGCACTCTCAAACGTTCACGTGCAGGAGAATGGCGTGCCTCACGGTGGTGTTTTGAGCTGCACTTTGTTTATAGTCAAAATGAATTCAGTTCGGAAGGGATTGCCACCAACAATCTCCTGTTCGATGTATGTGGACGACATGCAAATATCATTTAAATCGTGTAATATGTCCATATGTGAACGACAGATCCAGCTTGGGGCAAACAAGCTTGCTCGCTGGGCTGATCAAAACGGTTTTAGGATTAATCCTGGAAAGAGTACCTGCGTCGTTTTGTCACATAGGCGCGGTATCCAACCCGACCCTGAAATTAAATTGAATGGTGACTTGATTCCTGTAAAAAAGGAACACAAATTTCTAGGCGTCGTATTAGACGAGAAACTTACATTCATCCCTCACATCAGACAACTAAAACATAAATGCATCAAAGCAATAAACATACTTAAGGTCCTTTCACACCACTCCTATGGCGCGGACAAGCAACTCCTCTTACGTGTCTTCACAAGCTTGGTGGGGTCCCGCTTGGACTATGGGAGCGTGGTTTATGGGTCAGCAACAAAAACAGCGCTGAAAATGCTAGACCCAGTGCTTCACTTGGGGCTCCGCCTCGCAACGGGCGCTTTCCGTACAAGCCCCGTACAAAGCCTGTACGTCGAGTGCGATAAATGGTCCCTAGATCATCAGCGAACATACATAGATCTTCTGTACGCTTTTGAAATCTCGCCAATAACCGACCATCCTTTCAAACCATTTATTTGTGATGCACCCATGTCCCAACTTCTTCTTAATCGTCCATCTATCTCTGCTCCGTTCTCACATAGGGTGAGACAGGAAGTGTCAGAATTATCTGTCACCTTTTCAGACACCTACAAATCAACCCTTTCCGACTTTTTACCACCGTGGCAGCTTCGCCCCATGTCGTGCGATTTGTCGTTTGTAGCGATTTATAAAAAACGAGTACCCGTAATTCTTCAGCACTTCATGTTCCTTCAAGAGAAATAATAGTGTGCAGAATTTTTTAGCGTCGCGTCAAAAACAGCCCGTATGGTGTCGTGTGCTGCGCACGGACCTGATTTTAGGGTATCTAACACCCTAAACTCGAAAAGCAGCATTTTTACGGCTGAAGCCTATGGCATAATTCTGGTTTTAAAGCACATTATTCATCATAAAATTCCTAGTCCATCATCTTTACAGATTGCTTGAGTGTAGTACGTGCATTGTCATCTAAGCAGCTTTGTAAAAACCATGTTATTCATTTAGTTTACAAAACCATTATGTCAGCATATGCATTAAGTCTTGAAGTGACTATGGAGGATCCAAGAGGGAAGGCCGACCCAGACACCCATTCTCGTAAGGCGATAGAACAAACTGAGCGAGGCAGTGGGTGAAGCTTCGTCTTCTTCTTTACCCCAGCTATCGCCCTCTGCCTGCGCCCATATCATTTATTTACAACACACTTCCCCCCGGCCAGAAAGGCAAGGACTGGCTTTCGAGCTGAGCCTTCTAATGCGGCGCCTGGATATTGTCGCAGTGATCAGGCGAAAATAAATGATGTTGGACTGTTCGCACGGGCGGTGCTTGGAGCGATCATTCGCATCTGATGCTGCGTCCCGCAGTTGCTGTGATGTTCCCTGTGCATCAGGATCACCCGCTTCGCACCGTAGGTCTTGGGGTAGCCGCCGGGGTCGTAAGGGACTTCGGTGAGTCGTTGTAGCTCGATGTGCGTCTTGATGAAGAGCACGTTTTTGAAGCTGCAGTGGTTGGTCGGTGTGCAAATGACAGCGGCTGCGACAAACCAAAGGAGTCTAGCATAAATATTGTTGGTGGGCTGGCCACAATCTCTGGTTCTCAATCTGTGGAGTCGAAGTGACGGCGATTCTGCACTGTGCCGTATTGGACACCATCGGGGGAGGTTCCAGATGCGGAAGCGGTATGCAAGCCGGAGCTTCAAAACTTGCGAAGGAATAGATCTGGGCAGGCATCTGCGGACGCGGTGAAATGTCTGGTGTCTAGGTGGTACGCGGTCGCACCTACCCACAGTACGGCGCAAGGCGTGGGTACTCATCTTCGTTCGGGTAGGTGGGTGTCGATTCAATTCCTTCCGTCGCGACTTCAAACGGGCGGTTTTCTTTCCTTTAGGAGCGTCATCTAGGTGCATGCTGCGGGTGGTTTCGCCAGGCGGCAACATCTTTGGCTGGCAAGGAGGCTCGCTGTGCTCGCTCTCGCCATAATCACTGAGCTCCTTGATCTGGTGCGGCCGCGGATATGTCTCACGAGAAGGTGTGAAGGCACGGCCATCGGTTGTAGAAGAGGACGGTAGGAACGCGTCTGCCTTATCGTCACTCTGCGCCTCCTTCCTGTCGCTCGAAAGCAGCATGCTCTCACTGTTGGGGAAGACGGCGAGGATGGTACTTTGAGGGTACATCGGGACAGTCAATTGACGCTGGGTGTGGTCCTCTGCTTTCACTGTACACGGTTTCGTTACAGGAGCCTCACCGTGAGTGGCGTTGACAGCAGAGTCACCAGGCGCCATCCAAATGGACGAACTTATCTTGGCTGCGTGTTCGTCGTGCATGGTGTGCTCGGGCTGTTGTTGGCGCGTCTCTGGCTGAACCGTCGGAAGAGAGACAAAGTGGGTGTATTGCGGTACGTTGGGAACACCCATGGGCTCTCGATTGTCACTCCTCCAGGTGGTTCGGACGTAGCCACCGGTGGCTGAATTCACAGCGGCTTTGCCAAGCGGGTGGAGCAGCACGCGCGCTTGACAGGAGCGCATTTTGTCGTCAAAATGCTGGGATACGGCAATGTCTTCCTTCAGCTTGTCGCCGGTCAGGTTTTCTTGAATTGCAGCGTCGAGGGCCCGTATCTCGCTCGGCGTGTCGTGGAAGTGGTAAATGTTGGCGGTCAGATCGGTCACGTGCGTAGCCGGGTCCTGGAGAAGGGCGTCGATTGCCGTAATCAGCCCTGTGATTTTCTCTCACAGGAGCCTGCGGCGTAGCTTCAGGCGTTCCAATGGAAGGGGTGGCGCAGAAAAACGAGGGTCGGCTTGGGCAGGAGCCATGATGGGCAGCGGTCGAGGGCAAGGCCTCCCGGAACAAGTGGCGCGAAGGTTGCAGGACTCGCGAGCCTCGCAGCCGCTGCGCCTCCAAAGTCAGGTCCACTCGTGCCTCGAATCCCGGGTTTCACGGCACCAGCGTATGGAGGATCCAAGAGGGAAGGCCGACCCAGACACCCGTTCTCGTAAGGCGATGGAACAAACTGTGAGCGAGGCAGTGGGTGAAGCTTCGTCTTCTTCTTTACCCCAGCTATCGCCCTCTGCCTGCGCCCATATCATTTATTTACAACAGTGACCGTATGCTGTGTGCCAGGTCACTCGGGGATCACCGGAAACGAGACAGCAGATCAAATGGCCGCTGCTGGTGCACTTGCAAACACAGTGGACATAACAACAATACCGTACACTGACCTTAAGTCACATATTAGACAACACCTTCGCAATATATGGCAAGCACACTGGAATGAACAGGCAGCCAATAAACTACACGTTATAAAGACACTCTTGGGAGCATACACCACTGACATACACAACAGGCACAATGAAGTTACCCTGGCTCGATTACGGATAGGCCACACGCATGCAACACACTCATACCTGCTCACGGGATCTTTAAGACCCTTGTGTAGCAGGTATGGAGACGGCCTATCCGTGATCCATGTGCTACTTCAATGCAAAGCACTCCACACAACACGACAGAAACACTTCGCCGACCTCTACAGACAACACATTCCACTACACCCAGCATTGTTTTTAGGGGATGACCCCATGATTCCTGTACAACGCACCTTTAAGTTTCTTAGTGACATCAAGTTTTTACACTTCGTTTCCTATCACGCGTAGTTGCTTTTAAACACGATTTCATGCCACGCACCATCACAACCTGGCCTTTTCCACCAGCCGTCCTGATTGTCTTTTACTGAATTCACTTTTTTTTGTTGAACGGTTTTAGCGTTTAGGGTTACATTCTTCATACCTAACCACCGTTTTGGCGCTCTTTGCCCTCGTTGGCCTTCCGCAATAAAACACCAAAAATCATCATCATCATTTCCTTGTGAGATCTGTTCCTCCAGTCGAGATGACTCGGCGCGAGCACAGGATGGCCTAGTGATCAACCCACGAAGATTTAGCATACAAAAACCGAGACTTACGAGTTTTTCCGCGAACACCATCTACATCGACACGGTCTACACATGCATCCTAGACTCCCTACACCGGAGTCGTTAGCAGTGCACAACTATCACTGATGCTTCACACCGAAAAGAAATCTGCTAAGGTCGTAACGTGTAATTCGCACAGTAGTGTCGCCTACGCAAATCAGGTCGTCACCGTTTTCATCCATCGGACCTAAATCTTGCGCGAGAGTAAGCCACGGAAACTCTTTGGTTGTTCATAGACTGACTGCACCTGCGTTCCACTCACCGGGGTGAGGCCCCCTCATTCAGCCCAACATGACTAATTTTACCAGACACACATATTTTACGACTTCGTATCTGCGCTTATGCGGCAGGTAAATGCAACAGCGAAGTCGAAGGGTATAGTACAATTTTTGTGTCCATGACCCGGTGCTGTGCTCACAAAAGCAGGCATTGTTATCGGGTTGCGTATCATCCATAGCCATGTTTTCACATATGGTAGCACAAAGCGCGCGGCGAGATGATACGTTGGGCGGAAATGGCACGGGCATTGGCGGGAATTTAAAAGCTTTGACGTGTGAAGAAAAAGAGCGCTGAAGATTGTGTTGAGTGGCCGGCCATACGAGAAGGCCAGAAAAATGACGCTCGCTACGCAACGGAGAATGCGAGCAAGAGACGCATTTACCATGTTTCCTTGACGATAAACTTTAAAGGAGCCTGCGAAATTCAACTAAAAGACAATTCGTATTTAGCTGGGGAGTGCGTGATTGGCTGTCTCGCTCACCTTATGCACGCGGCCGCGCTTCTCCGGGATATACATCGGATTATACACCAAAATATCTTCTTTCAGAAGTACGCACGTATATTCTTGGGATAACTTATCCATTCTCTTCAGCATGATTCCTGCCGATACATTTAGTACGTACGAATAACCTCAATTTACATGCCGAGCCCGAGGACGCGGGTTCGATACCTGGCCGCGGCGGCCGCTTTTCTGATCGAGGAGAAAAGCAAAGATGCCCGTGTGGTCGTGATTTCAGCCCACGTAAAGATCCCCTGGTGGTCAAACTTAATCCGGAGCTTTCCACTTCGGTGCGCCTCATCGCCTGTGAAGCATCTCCACTAAGTCACACAATCAATCAATGACCTTACTTTACAGCTGCGCTCGCCAACGACCCTCGAAGCCCGGAATGATCCTTAATTCTTATGCCGTACGTAGATGGATGATTTAAAAATTATAATGCTCTCTCCTATCAACTTACGTACAGACTGTGGTGTGCTCAAGCTAAAAAAAATACCCCTGTATCTGATCCTTTCGTTGAAAATGTCGACAAAAGACCATAGTCTTTGGTCGATATTTGCCAAGTAAATGCCTCCCTTCGCTTTCCCCCTCACCTCTCATATTGTTCCTCTTGCTTCGAGCTCCTCCCAAGGTAAACACGCCAAAGGTTTGCTCAAGTCAGTTCATGTTTACCGCGTTCCACTGCTTCAGGCGGGGTGCCTCGATGCTAGCGCTGCCGTATGGCGGAGACGCGCCTGGATCGAGGCGCCCTACTTCAACGTTTATAGAACCGCGTCGCGCTAGTCCACGTGCGTCCCAAGCAGAACGTGGAACATATCTAGTGGAACCTTTCGTAACTGTTGCCGCTTGATTTCTTAAAATGCCGCCAGAAGCTATAGTGGCGCGGGAGACAGCAGGCAACAGTGTTAAGTTTTTTTCTGCTGTTGATTTGTAGTAATTTATTTCGCAAAAATCAAGCATACATAAATTTTTCTATAAAGAAACACTGTAAATATCCCTTGTGTATTAATTTTCTGTCTTATATTTGTGTAACATCTTGTTCTTGTTTGACAATGTTGACAAGTATGAACATTTAAATCGGACTTAAACGTTTAGATTTAGCTGTGAGTATATAGGACTATTGCGCAGACTTCATTTTAGTTCGGCCGGGTGGCTGTGAAGAGTCACACTCGGACAGACAGAGAGACTAACAGACATACAGACAGACCAATATTTCTGGGTTTAAGTAGCCCAATAAAGACCATCGTCTTTAAAAACGTTGGTGCGTAGGCGACCGCATAAGTTTGTTTTGTGTTTCTGTGTTGTCTCAAAGACCGGTATTAAAGAAAAGAAAGCCACAGCCGCGGTAAATTCTCTTCGTGCGGACGAAGTCAGTCTGCCTCATCCGCACTCGTTTCCACCACGTTGGGCAAACGTCCCCAAAGAAAAGCTTACGGCCGTGTTATCGCCCTCTGTTGAGGAATCAGCCATCTCTTTTACAGCCTCGTGAGAACTCCACATGCCTGCATTAGCCCTGTTGACCTACGGGCGAGAAATAGATTAGTAAGTGCTGCCCTGGGCACCCGTCATCATCAGCGTCGCCCCGTAACATCACAAAGCTTGTGCACCGGGTAGACAAGCGAGGGGTCGCGCTTAAAGGGGGAAGCAATTTGCCAGTGCCAGAAGAATGCCCTTATGATAAGGCTACTTTCCTTGAATGGGATGCAATGGGCTCCGATGTGCAGTAATTAAGTAAGCTGTGAATAGTTATAGCGGGATCACAACAAATAGGGTGCATATATTAGACCATATGAGCTGTCGTCCAATTCTATGTTCGTTGTCGAATTCGCAAACGTTCTGATACAATTTTGCAAACTAAAGCGCCGCATATCTGTTCGCGAATTGTTCACAGTAACATTTTGCAATCTGTTTGAAAGGCTCTGGGAGTGCTTTTGTTCACCATTTCGGAGATTAGTCTCTGGCTGAGAGCTTTCGTTAGAAATAATCTACCAATCGGAGCTTCTTGCCAAATGCAGACAGTGGCCTCGCAATAGTCCTTTATTACGGTTTCTGTCTTCCTACTGAGCAACATGTCCCAGGCACAGCTAATACCACTTGCTATCTATACTTGAATATCCAAGCTTAAACACCGCTACTGTATTTTAGACATGCCCTGTTGCTTTTCTTACTTTTATTGTTCCCTTGGCTGTGTCTGTTTGAAAAGAGCTCTTACTCTCGTTCGTTTCTGCAGTTACAATTCTCTACCAGTCCCGTTCCTCCTTTTTTCATTCTGAATGGTGTGTGTTGCATGATACGTGCAATAAGGGCAAGGACATGACCTGTAGAAAACAAAAGTATATGAACAAAACCGAAGTATACCACTGCATGAAAAGCCACCGTTTGATGGAGAATTACAAAATGCGCCGATAACGGCTGGTTGGGCATTCATTTCCAATTGCTAAACGGGTGGGTTCTTTCTCGAAACTCGTTCGCTACACACGCCCGAGCGCGCTTGCAAAATGTGAACTCTCCTGAACAGTGATGGAAACCCACGAGCAAGCGCACGTATAAGTAAAGTATTACAGTTCTTGCTGCAAGCTCGCAAGAGTGGCCTAGAAGGAGCAAACCGTTCTCTCGTAGGACGTACTTGTTGGCTTCACCTTACCGGTTGAGGATTACGAGGGTTCAAGCAATATGCGGCTACGTCATTGATCTGCCATTTTATTTTTTTGCGGTTCATTTATGCATTTTGTACGCTTGCAGCTACTGCGAAAAAAAAACATTCTTCTAAAATATAGTTTTTACGCTTACCGGTTGTCGGCCCAAGACGACTTACCTGTTTCACGCCAACATTATTAAAAGATCGGAGGTATTGTGCAACAGCACGCGTCCATGTAACTTTCCCTGCTTATTGAAAATTTTACCGGGCATTTCTGAATAAAATGCTGTTACATATAAAAACATTAAAATCGCAACTGCACGAAGGCAGAATTCGTTCAATACGAGGGGCACTTCGCAGTTTGCGAAACTGTCCCGACTCGATGGTTCGCTCAGTAGACCTCCGTTTTTAAATTACAGAGCTAAAAAAGTGAAAAAGGTTGTGTTGCCGTTACAAAATATGATCATCTTGCTGGTCTGTTCATACACCGAACGGTGTCTGCTCTTATAAAACTCATTTGTACAAAGTCAGCTCAGGGAACTGCCGAACAAGATCAGTTAAGGCGAATCTATATTATAATAAATAGCGTTTTTTACAGATTTTATATTATGTGTCTGGTCTAGTGAGGAATTGCACACCCGGGAGTCACGGGGTTTTACCGCTTGTCTTTTAAATAGTAGAAGCTATCTTCTGTTTAGATGAGTAGGCAGAGAAAATACGAAAGAACTATAACGTAAGGCATTCTAAGTAACCGGCTGTTATCTGCACCCAAATTTTATGGAAATGTATTTTGTTTGCTCTGGTGAATTTTATTGATAGTTCTGTACACATGACGCTGTCACTAAGAATAGGGACGAAGTGCCGCTGGACGGCAAATAAACTAAGCGTCATAGTCATATCTGCAAGGAACTACTAAGTGCGATTCATTTACATTCCACATGCACTCATCGATTTAAAAGGAGTGAAAAAAGGGTATTTGAACGTGTCTGACAGTCTTTTAGCCGAAAGAACTCAACTCATGAGCAGAAAAACCTTTGGTAAAAAAAATTTAATTTCGGGGCTTTTACAATGGCGCTAACGCAATGTGCCAGGCGATGAATCTAAAATAGGCAAGCGCGTTAAAATTTAGTGGGGCACACGACAAAGACAAAAGCTCCCTTACGCTGGTGCAACCTAAGAAAGAAAGAAAAAACGATCACGAAAGAAGAAAGAACGGAGTTTGAGAGATGCCTGCGTACAGCAGACTGCCGTAGAATATTAACGCAATTTCAAGAGGCAACATGACAGGACCCGTGTCATTCGTCGTCCCGCCTGGTAGACAGTCAAGCTCCTTGAGCCAGGGCACACGTGGATGATTGAGATATCACCGGCAGCTCATCACTGCCCGTCTCGGGTGCTGCTGGTCATGGCATTTGGCACCGAAACAATTTCCGATGATTGATGATTCAGTGCTTGAAACGAAATCGTGCTCTTCCTTTACCGCTGTGAATTACATTGACAAATGAGTTGGCAGGAAAAGCCGGAGGAAGAACTGGATCTGACAGCGAGCGGAATTATGCCGGTTAGAGCACAAACGGTTAGAGTAACCACACCGTTTAAAGGGTGCCCAAATTTGCTATTAACTTTTATTCGCACTTACAAAAAATAGCGGCCGAAACTTACGTCGAACAAATCTATTGTGCCAGGAGAACAAAAAAAGGCTACTTCCGCACACACAGGTAAGCAATATAACGTAATAATTAAAGTCTTTAGACGAGTAATTACATAATAAACAGGGCCGAACAATTTTTTTTTTAGTTTTGTCAGGATAAATTTTAGCGTGTTATTGTGTGCTCACTTGGATTGTTCCCTCATGCTCCCCGAGACGTATTTGTTTTATTCCTCTGTACATTATTTGTGCGCATGTAGCCATGCCATGCAGGAAGATGTTCGCTTTTCAATTCCTCCAACACTCACTCATGCGATAACTGCGCAAAGTGGCGCCGTATTTTCACGCTCCATTTTCTCACGACTAGGAGAAAAATAAATGTTGTTGCTATGTGGCAAAACGATGCGTAACATAAAGTAGCGGGGGCAGAAGCCTGCTGAGGCCCTTTGGTTCCAGAAACACTTTTAATGCGTAGGATTCTTTGCCGAGTACCCCCCACAGCCAGGGCCGTGTAACGCGCGGCGTTTCCCCAATAACGATGATTTAGTGAATATTCTACCTGTAATTGTTGTATTAGCATAAATTCAGATAATTTTTCGAGCGAAATTTTGAAAAATAAAAAGTAGGAAAAATATAAAAAAATCACAGAAAATGTCAAATCGTGCTCGACCTGTACACGTTATTATAGCGTCGATAGTGATAATTGGTTGAACGAAACTTTTAGAAACCCGCGCGGTAGCTTAGTGCTGAGGCATTGTGGTGCTGAGCACGAGGAGGCGGGTTCGATTCCCGGCAGCGGCGGCCGCTTTTTTGATGGAGGCGAAAAGCAAGAACTCCCATGCGTTGGAGCTTTCGGCGCACGCTAAAGATCCCGTAGGGGTCAAAATTAATCTTTAGCCCTCTACTACAGCGTGCCTCATAACCTGTGTAGTTCCGGAGTGTTAAAAGCCACAATCATCAACCATCACACATCGCTGTGTACGGTCGAATAATAAGTTTTTCGTTGTTGTGCCATGCCAGCAAAGATGCATCTGTATTGCGTACGATTGTTTTCAATTTTGCAAACACTTGCTTTTTGAATATGTACAACTGAATCTCGACCCTGAAACGGAAGAGGTGCTCACTAAAATCTTGTCGCAATAGGGCGAACGTCTATTGGCCATATATGCGCGTTGTTCAGATGTTTGCCGCAGAAGATGCAGCGCCATTTTGTATATCTTGGTGGTTCTGGGCGTCATTTCTATTTTAAAGGATGCCATTGCCCATCACGGCCTCTCTTCGGAACATTCAATTTACGTAACCGTCGGCGCCCTGCCCGAGATACCAGCACCCGTGACTATCACGAGTGAATCCACTGGTGCCCAACAAACAAGGCATCTGGGGAAACGTCAAGATACCAAAAGCCAAAACGAGCGAACAGTTTAAGTGGCTCTTATGACAAAGCGTTTGTCGCTGATATTGTCACCGACAAATCAAGTTTTTGATCATTCAAAACGACGACTAGGTAGAGGCATTCACCCCGGCCTGTCTTTCTTTACGCCGTGTCTCAGTGTCAGTCCCGTAGACTTCTGTCACGACACGGTGCTGGAGGCGGGTGATAACTGGCTGAGAATTAGCCACTCCTTTGTCAGTGCTCTAGAATGCGCTACAGGCACCTTTATTAGGAAACCTTCAATGCTCCCAGCGGCGCCTGTTCGGGGCGGAGTGCTTATACACAGACTTGGAATAAACATTGGCGATCGCCTCGTAATTCTGTACCTATAGGATTACAACAAAAACCGAGGAATGCCAAAGAACGCAAGGACGCCTAAAGACACTGAAGAATTCCTCCAAAATGATCATTCCCGGTGTACGCTCCGCAGTTGTAAGCTGTTGTGGGACCGGCGTAAAACTGATGCAAACGGCATGAAACCCTATTTTTTGCACGACCAGCTCTGAATTATGACATGTTTATGTGGCATGATAACAACAGCAGCTGCGTAAAGGTTCCAATCATTACCCGCCCAAGTTTATCAACTACATCTCTGACCTCGGAAAAGACATGACTAATCCCTTGTCGGCAAAATAAAACCTTGCGCCTTCTTAAACCATATTTACTAACCTAGAAAGACATGCTTAGCGTGCCACACGATCGGCTGCACGAATTAGAGCTGAAGCTGAAGGTTTTTTTTTTTAACTTTTAAATAGACAGCATGCAGGCCGACACGTGGCGGAGGTGTCGCCGTTATTTTAAGCCCTCACTCGAAAGTTACTCATTTGAAACAAAGAAATGACGACAAAATCTTATGTTTGAAATACACGTGTTTGAAAATTCCAATCTTTTACCACCTGCCTACAGCTATCCGAATGCGGATGTCAATTTTTGTCTAAAATATACAATTTCTGCGTCAAATATTCAGGAGGCAGCGTAATGCTAAAACGAAATTTTATTCTATATTATTAGGTCCAAAATAAGCTCTCCATTATCAAGTGATCGGGTTGTTTTCAGAATAATGCTGGCATACGATCCTGAACAATCAGTGAATGAGTTGACAAGGATGCAGGATTACACGTCTTTGGTTCTAGATCTTCCGTTTCATAGCAAATGACTCACCGACGTACATGTAATTGTTGATGATGGTCTATCTGATCAAAAATTGGCTCTTGGTACACGCCATGTTGCCAATAAATGTGAAAACGTACACGGGAAACAAAATCTGTTAAAATTTTTTAGGGTACATGGTGAGTCAATTCTCCATTATCTTGATCTAGTCCGATAGCCATTCTGGTGATGATGTTAACTGTCTGTGGAATAAACGCTGTCATGCTGTGGTTATTGGCTCGAACATTTTATTTCAAACAAATTTGAAATGCAACACTAAAAAAATCCGTGTTGGGCTTTGAACATTATTTAAATTGCACGGAATGTTACTCGTATGGGTAAGCGAAACTCAAAAGAATAAAATAATTGTCATTTGAAAAATTAAAAGGAATGCTTTAAAGAAATAAAGTCTTACGAACATGTATCTTATCCTGTTAAATTACCTCAATTCCTTAAATGTGGTGCAGCAAGGTTCTTGCTCCACATAAAATTTACTAACGGACAGTGTTGCAGTGTGCTTTGCAGTGTCCGCATTGCAGTGTCCGCATTCACTGACAGTGTTGCAGTGTGCTTTGCAATCAAATTACTCAGGATGAGAACCAAATACCCACATTTAAACCGTTCCTTTCACTCGTTGTTCCAAAATGATGCCCATTTAATAATGCCAGTGGTAGTAATTTTTAAAAATCGATCCTGACTTCATTCTATTTAAAGGTTTCTTTTTCATGCTTCTGAAACTTGAAACAAAATCTTCCTATGGTCTGGACAACATACCAATGCATTTTGATGTCGTTACGCCGAATTCTTTACCCGCTTCCTTGTCGCAATATTTCGCTTATCGTCATACCAAGGCATAGTTCCCTCAGACCGACACATTTCTCGAGTAATTCCCGCGCTTAAGAAAGAAAATAACGCTTTCTTAACTAACCACAGAGCAATATCGCTTACAAGCACATGTAAACTGCTAGACCACATGATTTTAATTACAAAAATTAAATGGTTAATTTATTAGATAAGCGCAACGTACAATCACCATTCTACTATTGTTGTCGTAAAGGTCTATCCGCTCGTACCCAAGTAGTTGCTCGTGATACGAGGTGGGACACGCCGAGAACGAAGTGGCACGTTTGCACGCACAGGGAATGCAGCAGGAAACACGCGCTTGGGTTCGGAACGCTCCGCTTGGACGACCGCGCACGGCTTTGCGTCGCTCTCTTCGCGGCGCCAATAAACGCTGAAGAACGGCTTTACCTTTTCGTAACAGCTTGTATGCATTCTTTCGTCTCAATTCTAGATACGTCCGGTCAAACCAATGTAAGTTTCTCGACTTTAGCAAGGTATTTGATCAAATATCCCACCCCGAATAATTCATAGACTCAACATGCTTGGGTAACATCGTATCTAACTTCTCGCACAAAGTTGGCTGATGTAGATGGTACCTACTACAATCCTTTTCCAGTCAAATTCAGGGTTCCCCAGGAAAGCGTCCTTGGAACGCTATTTTTAAAAAAATGTATATAAATGTTAGTACAACTTGTGAAAACATGGTGTTGAAGCGCGGATGTTTACAGATAATTTCTTTCTATTTTGTTCAGTAACTTTAAAAATGACCACATAACACTAGACCAAACTATGGATGAAATAATTACATGGTGTGAGTGCTGGGAAATGCGTATTAACCAGGATAATGCCGTTTTTACGCGCATTTCTAACACAAAAGTACTCATGTACTCTTAGAGTTTCAAATCTACTTCCATTTTATTTACAGACAGTTTTAGATATCTTGGCCTCACAATGACCAGCAATTTAATATTGGTCCTCTCAGATTGAAAGGATTTACTCATCCACCTGTAGAAAATTAGCGTTACGACGGTACAACCGACCACGCTCTCCCTCTAGAACTAACGTCGTAACATTCAACATAGTACGGCCGTGTTCGGAATCTGCGTCTGAAGTTTGGGATCCGTACATTAACAAGATATTATAATCGTGCGAGAATTCAAAGATTGCTTTTTCATTTTATTTTTATTGCTTCCGCCAATCAGACTCCCCGACAAAATAACGATTAAGAACAAAATTACAACTTTCCAGTAACTTCCACCCCCCCCCCCCCCCAAAAAAAAAGAACTAGCAAGACCTAAATTTTCTTTGTCCCTCTCAAAGACAAACAATATTATGAACCACTCGCACTTCATCACTCTATTATCTTGGCTTCCTACAAGAGGATAGCATTCTTACAACTTCACACCTATCTTTTCCCGCACAAACAACTTTTAATACTCGTTTTTCTTCGCACAAAGACAGACTGAAACAAACTTCCGAATCATACTTTTGGATCTGGAAATGTACGGAAAGCTCTTAAAATATTAGGAAGTGTGATTTCACCTTGTGTTTCATTTTTCTATAACGGGCGTGTTTTTCCCGCCTGCAGAATTATGTATTTGGTCATGTTGTTATAATTGTAGCACCTTTCACTCCTGCTTGGGTCATTTTGTGGCCTGAACCATTTCATAGATAAATTAATTATTAAGTTATATATAACTTGATATAAGAAGTGCTGCTCAAAATGTGTCATGAAGTAAAGTTGAACTAAGCATGCATGAAGCGTGTTAAACGTGAGGTATATTACGCAATAAGCTGTAAATACCTGGCTGTACAAAAATGAAGGTAGCCACTCTATCACATGACATACCACAGGGAGTTAAGAAAACAGATCCCTGATGAGAATAACGTTGGTGGTTGTTACTTTCCCTATTATTCTCTATAGTATGCTTAATGCAATATCCGGGAATGAACAATGTGCACAGATCCCCCCAAAAAAACAGATGTTACTTACCTTTTGTCACGCAAACATGTACCACCTTCTTGCTAAGGAGAGTCTAGACATACGCCAAGTTCCATGTAATTTTAGGTGCTAGGTATTTCATAATTTTGTTTACGATAACACAAATTTATGTTATTTTTTTACCTCGAGCAAAAACCGTTAGGGACGAGTGCGGTTTGCTGAAAACAACTCTTACTGGCTTAATTTAATATGCGCCTTTAGACATGTTATATGGGGTATCTCTGCGGTGACAAGTGGGCAGCTGTCGTGGCTTTTATAGAATTGAGGAAGTGAAGTTATAAACAATGGCAGTTTATATCGGGCAATATTGTGCCGCTGCTTTCGCAGTGATATGAACCCGGAAATAATCTTGGGAAAAAGTGGTTAAACCAGCCTTTAATTTGAGTTTTCTAGAATGAAATTACGAAGTGTAAATGCTTACACACTAAGGCAAAATTTTAAAGCCTATAAATCTGATTACTGTGTTTACTACACACATGTTCAAAATATCAATGTGAAAACTATTAAGTGTCTCCAAGTTTCTTCGTCTAATGCCAAATCTGGCTTCACGCCGGTCATTTTATAATGCTCCTCTGAATATGTCTGCATGTATTGCAAAGCCATAGTATCTGTGATAGTGTTTAGCTAATCTAGCAATGTCCCATCAATATAACGGAAAGCAGTGTAGAAAGAAAGATGTGGTTGCAAAGTTACGCTTCTACGAGGAATGGCAGGTTATTGCGTAGTCTTCTTTTCGCGTTCATTCGGAGTGTGCGAGCGACACAAGCCCGTCCTAAGGTTGGAAATGCCAATGTTGAAAGATTTCGAAGAAAAATCAGGTTTGGGGGCGTCAAACAAACTCGCGTAGTCGTCACTCTGCTTACACCAGCACAGAATGGTGGCCGTCTTATGCGCCCTTGGAAACTTCTTACCTTTTATGCCTGTCATTCTTGTGTACACGTACAAACAGTAAAAGGAGAACTTTTCTTGACGAAATACCAATAATGTAAAAATCGGCTTCGAAATTGAAATGCGTCATACATAAGGCGTCGAACACAGTGACGGTCATAAGATATTGACGATAAAATGAGAGTGGGATGCGACAGTGACATGTATGAGAAAACATAACATCAAGCGAAAGAAGGGAAAACAATGGCTAAGAACTTCGCTGACAGCACGGCCTGGATAAGACATGACAGCCATTGTAATACAGATAATGCATAGAAGGCAGCAGAAGGCAGCATAAGGCAGCAGAAAAAAATGGCTAAATCCCCGACCCAGGGTGGCGCGGAGCTTTCTTGCTGATTACTTGCTCTGTAGTGGTCTTAAACCTGTAGTGGTCCTAAACCAACTTAAACCTTCGAAAGAAAACAAAAAAAAACGAACGATAAATTGCTTCCGTCGGTTAACAAGAGCGCGAACGCACTGGAGTATGCCGCGGGAATGGGACGAATAATGGCATCTTGTCCAGCTGAGGAAAACCTTAAGCGAAAGGCTACTCTGGACGAATTCCGAAAGTAGAAACAAATATTCTGCCTCCCGGGGCAAATACGAGTACCGTGGGCGAGCCGCAAATACGAGAGCTGGGCGAGCCGCAACAAAGAGAAAAAAGGAAAAAAAAACCAAGCAAAAGTTCGTGAGAGAAGTAGGAAGTGACAACGGATTCTAGGACAAGCCGACCTTACCACGAAGATAGAGGAAAATAAAAGGCCAAGTTGGTTAAACATGAGCAAAAAGATAAACATCGCCTTTAAAAGAGTTTTCAAAGTGTTCGGTCTACTTGGATCTAGATCCTTCAGAGAGAGCAGAGGTTAGAAACCGGTCTCTACGTGGCGGGGGATCCGGGGACCTAGAGTTCTTGAGGCCGCTTGGTGTCTTCCACCTTTCTTTTTTCGGGAGTGCGGGATTTAGGGAAGCATTTACAGCAGCAGTATTTGGAAGCCCAAAAAGGCCTACTTCGGATAGCGGAATAGAGCAGTGCGCAAGACACAAAAGCACGAAGCGTTTGTTGTTTTTTCTAAAGCGGTGCGGGTTCTTCTTATTTTTTTAATGCAACCAAGGCGTTAAAAACATGTAATCTTTCTAGTGATGAAGAGTAGACGAAGCAAACCAGCGTTAGCAACAACACCTTTATTCACTGCGGTAAAATAGGATATGCATTACGTTTTCACACTTTGGACCAATGTTTCTGAACAAAATGGAGTAACTTGTAATGCATTTTCTCTGTTGTTATTTCGTGGGACAAGCGACAAGGCTTGTAAACTCGCTGGTTGCTTAGAACTGTAACACTATTCACTATGTCATTAGTTTTGCGGTAGGACCTCAATGTACAGGGCCCCTGTAGCAATAGTTTGAAAGTACGTTCATTTTACTGATTATACTTCCTTTTCTTCCTGTGTCCATTTTTTAACACGATTGTGTTTTATGCCCGGGTACACAAAGATCTCACTGACGTCATACCCGTTAGGGAAGTGACGCCGCTAGAAAAAGGGCAATTGAAACGGCAGCGCCAGGATTAGTGCCCAGGAGCTTCGCTCCACGACGGGAGGTACGTGGCGCTATGAGCAGAGACGGAAGCAGCTCTACGAATATGTCCTTCCCCATGACTCATTCAGATGGTGCTGCTGTGTAGGAGAGGCGAAGTGAAGTAGCGCATCATGACACTAATGAGCGCCGACAGTTCGCGCCTCGACGACAGCGCCTTCGTGTACGGGATGCGTGCGTGAATTGAGGCACCCTCTGTGTTAACGTTGTTCCAATGACCGTTATGTGTTTCACGGTGGTGTTTCTGTGCATGGCATTTTTCGTTTTGTTGTCGCGTAATAAACCGGGCATTCTTTGCTTCTTGTGCGTCGGGGTCACTTCGTCTGGCGGGGTCAGGCTTGCGAAACCTTTGCATATGAAGGATGTTCCTCTAATATTCAACTGCTCCCGTGAAGGCACCTTTCACTTTTGTGTTTTAAAGGTTCCTATGAAAGAGGAATCAAGCGCAATTTTTTTTATGTTTGCCTTCCGCGTGTAGGCGATATCAAATTAGACTACCATCTTATCAATACAGCCTTTTTGCTCCCTCCTTCTGCTTTTCTTTTTATGTTAACCCAGGAAAGACGAAACAAAACATCATAAGAGAGCTGTCTGAATATTCTTTGAAATGCCAAGTATTCACCGCGTTTACTTGCATGCGGGGCAAAAAGGAGGCACTGGGTATTTTGTACGACCTCTTAACACAACTTTTTGGAGACCCATCTCAGTGCCAGGAGAGCTTTAATCGCCAGCTCGAGTGTCCGGGTCAGCCGTTTCGCTAGAGCCAGTCGAATTGCGATGTTTCTTACAGCAGCTAAACGTCTCGCTTTAAGGCACGTTTCAACCAGATTTATTCATATCGTTACATGTCATAAAACTTCACCTCATTTAATGGCGCAGAGGGGGGGGGGGGGTCATCAGCTGAACAGCGAATCGTAAGTATCTCAAAGCACAACCGTACACTGTACCCTTCCAATGGGCAACTTCTCACGATCTGACATCGTCTTTTGTTTTCTTCTGTGTGTATGTGCATCTTTACAAATAAACATCAGCATCAGTGCCACCACATAATGAATACTGGGTGGTTGGCCAGAATTCTTGTACTCACAAGAGCTCTTTCTGTTTGAATAACTTGAGCGCTAGTGGCAACCCCGGTAAAATAAATATTGGTAAACTGATGTCATTAGATGCCATCTAGTCAATACTCGATATAGCACCCACGCAAAACATAGTGTCTAAGTTCGTATGACGTTTAAGGCTACCGATCAAAGGGCTTATTGTAGAGAGTTAAACATGAAATATTAAGCAAGAGAAATGACTGTGTTCAACTGGAATAACGTAATCAAAACCTCACTTTGGTAACGAGATGTTACAAATAAATACGATATTATACCATCCACATTGACAGATTTTTGATATGGGGTCCATAAAGAAAGCGCCATAATTACGATTTTTCAATTCTATTGTAAGGTTGACCTATTTGAGGACATTCACAAAAGAAGTAGTATGGTTTCCCAAGGGCTGTGTAACTTATGTAGAATAAATGTTTAGGCTGAGATTAAACATGCTGAATGACACAGGGGCTAAATACAGCAAAGGCAGAGAGAAATGGGGGTTTTGGGTGGGAAAAAAGAAAACGTGGTTCGATCAAAGCATTTTTCTGAGCCAAGTATTTTTATAACTATGATCATGATTGTGCGATAGTTACGCGTTAGTCTTGCGGGAGCTGAAATTTTCAATGGTTGTGGGGTGGTCCACCAAGGAACTGGGAATGAAAGGGCTCAATAGGTGCCACCTGAAAACACCATACAGGAGACAGCGGGACGAAAATTAGGTGAATAAACGAAGAGAGTAACAAATACTATTTAAAAAATGCCTGAGCTCAAGAAGGAAAGAACGTCAAATGATTGTTTTTGTCTTGCGTTAAACATGCGATGAGTAAAAGTTTGTTTGTTAAAAAACACCGCAGGGATAAAAGAGAATCAATGATGCGAATGGAGTAAGTGTTGGATGTCGTTTCCAGGTAGCACGCCGGTGGTTGTTGCTCTGAGAGGAAATTTGCAAAAGCCATTTTCGCTCTGCACGTGCTCGCTTACGGTGGTGATGAAGCAGTAGTACTAAGTGATCGCTGGAATTCGAGGTAGCACAAAAATAAGTAGCAAATGTTACGGCGAAGTATCCATCCCTTCTAAATCAGTGCAAAAGAAGTGAAGCGTGTGAAATTCTTAACACTGAACAAAAATCAAACCAGATTGCGTTGAATATGGTTCTTGGGGAGAGATATTATTTATATATTTAAATGTAATAGAACAGTACATTGATTATAATTCGGTTCGCTGTCGGTTCAGTAAGTACCGTTCTAAATTTGTGTTTGTTTATGAATGCGTAAAGCCATTCCAGAGGGCCTACCTAACAAAATGATGTTAATAATTGTATTAGACCGGAAGCTGGAGTCTATAAATGTCTGATCTGATCTGAATGTAGGGTTTAACGCGCCGACGCAACGCAGGCGATGAGGCGCGCCGTAGTGGAGGGCTGCGGATTAATTTCGACCACCTGGGGATCTTTAACGTGCGCCGAAATCTCGTACACACGGGCGTTTTCGCTTTTCGCCTCTATCAGAAAAGCGGCCGCCGCGGCCGGGAATCGAACCCGCGACCTCGTGCTCAGCAGCGCAACGCCTTAGCCACTGAGCCACCGCGGCGGGTCGAGTCTATAAATGGAGTACTGGCCTGCCTTTCTAAGAATTTTTTTTCATTAGTAAATCCTGTCAGTAATGAATAGAGGGGTGTAGTTAATCGCTAAACGAGCTCAACATCTGGATTGATGGGATGACAAAATGAAAGATTTTTAAAACTTGTCTGTTGATCGTTGCAAGAGAATTGAGAAAACATATGAAATAAAGTGCAGGTGTAGTTTCGTACACGAGTTTTTTCGTGCTTTATGGGAATAGTAACTACAAATCGCTTATTTAGGCTTATGCCGGAACTGTTTTCACTGAAGCATCAAGTTAATGCTGCTGGAGGGGTGTACCTTAGTGGGAATAATTTTTGAACGTATCCTGGATGAACTGGGTCAAGCCTGGTTCCGGGCTCATATATACCGGTGATAAGGGCAGTGAAAGTTTCTCAGCACGTAAAAAAGCTGTGGAGCCCATTGCGATGTGTAATAAAAATTTAAGTATGGTTATTTCAGCTGAAGCGTTCGTTCCAAATAATTCCTGAAAGGAGCTCGCCACACGTGCGGATAAGAGATCGCAAACACTGAACGCTTTGTTCCTTGTTTTCTTTCACACTTTTCCTGATCTTTTCAAGTGCACAGCCATACGACGGAAGGAACAATCGCACGACAGATACAAAAAAACGAGTTGGGCCCATCGCCATGAGATTGAGGTGCCTGTCGCTCTGAGGATAGCAATGGAAAAGCGCTTGTCGGAAGAGTCTAAAATATGTAAGGTGCAGTCATCCACTCCAACAACAAAGTAAAAAAAATTATCGCCGAAGCCTTCTGTGCCGTACAATTTTCATGAAACGTTTCTGAAGTTTTCATGTGTACACCGCGCTGAACGAACCCGCTTTCGTGGTGTACAGCTAGCTGGCTTGACAATTTTTGCATTTTGCCTACTCATGTCGCGTGAGCGTAATGACACCAGGGGGAGCACTTTACTTTACTTGTATAATGGTGAAACGGCGGCACAAACCGCAGTAACGAAGTGGCTAAGCCATTACACGGCTGTGGTTCATAGAGATGGCTTCACTCTTTATCCTGAAAGGTAAATTTTTAGTAAAGAAGTAATACAACAACGCCCACTGGGCGATGCTACTGTTCGTGTACACGAGATCTTAGCCCTCCCTTAATTCTTTCGGTTTCATAGACGATGATTTTACGGCTTCAACTGGGTTAAACTCAATTGAGGGTCGTTTAAATCCCCGCGACGTAATAATAGCAAAACATATTCTTTAAAGTGCAGTACCAATTGGTAAGAAAAAACTGCTTCATTTGCCGCTTCATTTCAAACATCGTACATAATGTAATAATTAACGCCGGAACATTGTTTCCCGAGAAAGAGTGACGGAACGTGAATAGAAGCTCATTGAGAGCATTTTGCGCCCTCTATATTGTTTGTATATGTTAAAATCTGAACAATTGCCCATTCAGGCGTTACATAAAATAATGCTCTTCTGCGGCTGTGCTGTTTTGTCGCTGTGCTGTTTTGTCGTTGTGCTCTTCTGTCGCATGCGCTTTTGGCGCCCTGCTCTTCTGTCGCGGGCTGTTTTGTCGCGTGCCTTTTTGAAGCCGTGCTCTTATGTCCGTGCTTTTCTGTCGCGTGCCGTTTCGCCGTGTGCTGTTTTGACGCCGCTGCACTTCAATTAATATCGACGCTCATCTCCGCGTTTGTCAAGCGGAACAACGTAAACAACTCCGCGTTCACCGTGGTGTTTATGTTGTGATGGAAGAAAAACTAATTAAAACAACAAAATTCACAAGATTACAATGGATAATCAGGCACAGGCACGAGTGCTACCACTCGCATCTATCCTGGTGGAACCATTCCAATTTCTTTTTTTTTGTGCGTAGATTACAGGGCTGTGGCTTCACATGGTCGTGGCGCCACAGTGTCGTGAAGGAGCACGTGATGCTGCAGAAATAGGAAAGAGAACAACTGAAAAGCCTTAAAAATCACTAAGGTTGATATTATCTACACTTTAAAAAATCACCGCAGGTGGGCTTCACAACAGCACTCCACAACGACCAATAATCGCGACCAAATGCGCAAACATGGCGAATCACGAAACCGAGCATGCGATCAAGGCAGAAAATGTATCTGCGCTGGAAAAACAGCGCACATGCCCGACAAACAGTTTAGGGAGCCGTTACATGCAGTTCGTAAACAAGCTTGTGGAAGGATTGGGGCCCGCATATATACAACATCGTTGCCAAGCATTTGTCTGGAAATGCAGAATATTTAGATTTCAACTGTGTGTATACAATGCGCTTTCCCGCCGGTTGCTTTCCCGGTGATGACCCAAGGCGCATAGAAGTGCTCTCTCATGGAGAATTGTTGATTGATTTGACACTAATGCGAAGCCCCATAAAGCTCAAAGCCCCCCTTAAGTCATCGAAGCAGAGAAACTTATATCCCTACATTATTTTCTTGCATTTATAATTGCCTGCAGGCCGCCAGCAAGCTATTCAACCTAAATCTTGTGCAAGTTTGCTCTAGACGCTTTTATTTGAAAGCTTTTAAAATATAGCCAAAGCTATTGCCGATGGTAAACGTTTCCACAATATTTCTTAAGTGAGAACTTGGTCGCGAGGAGAATATCATGGCATTTTCGTTCATACGAAACATTTGACGCTTAGCACTACCAATAACCTTTGGATGAGATGAGAAGAATCTGTTGCTTTAAACCAGGGGAAGCAAAACTCCTTAAAACAGACTTACAGGAAAAAGAACTCCGCCATCAATGCACATCCAATCTACCAAAACAAACATACAATGCTTGTATATTGGCCCAGAAGGCGACATGGCGTTTTTTTTTCTTGTAAAATGTAAGCATCAGCGCCCACCTAGCATTAAAAAAATGAGTACAAAGGGAAAATGTATTGTACATAATTTATTTATTGTATGTAATGTATTTTATTTATTCAACATATTTAGCTATGTAATTTATTTATTGCATTTATTGAAAGCACACGCCAAAAGACATCACAAACTAAAACATGGTAAACAAGACATATTGACCATTGCAATATGTAAACAATGCTCGAACAAACAAGTTCAATGCGGACAAAAAGACAAATAAAAGGCGTGTGATAATCATATCATGCACCGGCGCTCTCTCGAGGTTCATTCAGGTATGGTGAACTGACCGCTGTGGTGGCATCCAGTAAAAAAATCCATATGACAGAGTCCTAGACGAAGAAAGACAATTGAAATAGATTTAAAAAACTCGGGGCTTAGCCTCATTTGCGCAATGGCCAATTTCTAGCAACACGAATGCGGCTGTTTATACAGGGAAAGAAACAACTAAAATTCCCGTTTAGCCCGAAAATCACCGTTTACCGACGGTTCACCGTATTACTCAGAGTAATTTCATTACGCCTGCCCAAGTTGCCTCGCGTGCCGGCATGAATATTCATGAGCCCCGCGAAGCAACTAAACAGAAAAAAAAACTCAAACAAGCCACGCAGCGGGAAAACCACGGCAACAGTCGATCTCGCCTGTTGTCAGGGCAAATACCGGCGCCAATCAGATCCACCGAGATCAAGACATGTAGTTAAACGCTGAAAAGAGGTGGCCAACCACTCGGTATCAGCAAAAGAGTGATTGTTATTTCGTGACCCGTGCTGATAGCTTATTTATGAACCGTAATGGCTGGATGACAGTTTTCTGGGGACTGTAATTGGAACGGGTTCACTTTGCGCTGACTGGCGCATTTAGGTACGTGTTGCAATGTCCACGAGAAATGTTTGCATTTCGTATTCTAATTAAGTAAGAATCTGGCTAAGCTCTTCCGCTGCAAAGTACCTCCTCTGGACTCAACGAGCGATCTTGTGAAAATAAATGCTATGGAATAAATATTTGGCCTGTACGTTATACAACGTTTTCTGTAGGAAATAAAAGAAGCAATGTTATAACGAACGCATTTCTATTCAAGAACAAGTAGAAACGCATAAGGGCGCGGGCACAATTAAAATCGAAGACAGACTGTTCGAAGTCTGTCTGTCTGTGTGTCTGTCTGTCTGTCGGTATGTATGTATGTATGTATGTATGTATGTATGTATGTATGTATGTATGTATGTATGTATGTATGTATGTATGTATGTATGTATGTATGTATGTATGTATGTATGTATGTATGTATGTATGTATGTATGTATGTATGTATGTATGTATGTATGTATGTATGTATGTATGTATGTATGTGTCTATGCTGTCTGCCTGTCCTATCTGTACGTGCCACGCGATTCATTCACACGGCCAAATTTGTAGAATGTCTGGAAAAACTACATAGTACACTCTCGTTATAACCAAATCGCGCGAATCTTCGCTTTATTAGAAATTTCTCGCGGTTTCAACTGCAGTAGAGGAAAAAGATCAGCCCGGCATTTTAGAAAGTGCCCATATAACGAAGTCACTTTGTTCGCCGTAGATTTCCTTATGACAAGGCTTTGCTGTAAAGGCCAAACTTTTCGTAACTGAAGGCATAGTTCATACCGGTAGCGCTGTTCAGCAAAAAGAAAACATTAACCTTTCTTCAGCGAAGCAAACATTGATACCTTACACTAGCCACGTTTTTTAGGTAAAAATAGACGTGGGGTTTGATTTTTGCGATAGCAAATAAAAGAAACGAATTAAAATTATTGCCCGAATTGAGGCAAAATAAAATCTTAAAAGACAGCGAGAGATAGAGAAAGGGAGGGAGGGAGGGAGAGGGAAATCTTTTATTGAGCTGTGACCAGAAAGATAGTGTTAGAGGCATTCTTAGCGTTGATGTCTTGGTGCTGGCTTGCAGTCTGGGCCCATTCCTCAAGTTGTCGGTTGTCTGAGGGCTCGGAGCTGGTAAGCTTCTACTTTTACCGCTCACAGGTGGTAGGGGAATTAGAGGGAAAAATAGGTATTATTCGCATTGGTGTAGGGAGCCAGATACACCGCAGAACGAAGCACTCAATAAAAAAAAGGTCAAACACTAATCTTTCCAAGCCATACAGTAACTAAAGGTTCTAACAGATGGCGCACGAGCGAGGCGAAAGCGGAAAAGTGAACTTGAGGAAACTTTTACCCTCTTTACAATGGGAGGAGCGAGAGCGGGTTGGGTACAGTGTGAGGATTGGGATTGACCAAGGGGAAAGCGGAGAATGTGTTACGGGGCAGGAGCATCGCAAGACTATACTCTTAATCTCGAAGTCATTTGCTCTGAACCAAGAAGATGCCTTGTCCATTGTTTTAGTTTTCAATAGGTTGGCGCCTATTCAGCCCCTACAACTACTATGGTAGTTGTAGGGGCTGATTTGCTTTTGATGCTGAATACTGGTGCAACATTGACAGTAATGCTCATGGCCCCAAAAGGTAAATGATGTAAATAAACATTTTGACATGCTTTGCTGCCTTATGTAGCAGTGTACGATTTTGTTTCGAGAAAACTCAAAACAACTATATGTATTTCCGCTTAAAGTAGAGGATGGGAAAAGTATACATTCGTCACGTGGGCTTTACTATTCACCATCTCGGGATACGGCACTCTGTCCAAGCAACCACTCAGAAAACATTTCCAGAACTCGGCTGTGGCCATAAGATAGCGAGTGGAAATAGCTGCCGCCAGTATTGGTGAAAGGCGAAGCAAGCTTTGCAGAAAAAAACGTGAAGTGAAGAAATATGAACAGCGGCGGTATTTTCCCCCTTGAAGCGTAGAAATCCCTTCTTACACATCTTCGCGCTATTTTTCTCGATTTTCAGCGCGCGCCTGAACAATTCGCGCGCATTGTGATGCAATTTTTCACCAAAATGGCATCACGTGGCGGTTATTGTACTGTTTTGTGCATTTCATGTGATTGTGGTTGGAAGTGCTGCTTACTTCATATGAGAAGCTTACATTTATTGTTATTACGACCGGTTAAAGGAGAACTTTACGCGGGTTTTTATTCGAACATTTTTCGAGGTCATTTCACATCTCTCAAAACGCTGCCTGGTGAGGATACGCACATAGTTTACTCAGCAAAATAAATCTGTGTACTTGTTCGATATCCGCCCAAGCAGCTTCCTCAGATATGCGCCAACAGCTACCTTGGAGGCGCGAAAACCAGCGTTGCTCCGTGTCTTGCGCAGTGTAAATTGTTGCACATCGCTCATACAGCTTCGCAGTACAGGGGCAAAACCAGCAATAGCATAATAAAAATTCCAAAAGGCGCAGTGTGGCCGATATTTGGAAGGCCCACTCCCCTTCGCAGTGCCCCCATTTAAAACGCCTTCTGCAGCTTGAGACGAAAGCGAACACGTGGTAAACGCAACGCCAATCGCGGATTGAATAACTGAGGACTTTTTCTTTCCAGGAGAATAAGTAGTTCTTATAATGTGTTATTTTTTGTCAATTTTCTTTTTTTGTTCCGTTCCGTTCATACAGCTGGGCAAGTATAGATGACCCCCAAGCCCTTTTGCTTCCCAACTTAGGTAAGTGCCCCGGATGTATTTTGTCATTTCCAGTCTTTCTTCCTCTCCTCCGCTTTCGTGGGATGGCATTTCTAAAGAACAATTCTTTTCATCCAGCTTTCAACCTCCTTTTCAAAATGTTGTAGCCAGGCACACTGGATAAACGCTTAAACTGTCCGCCCCGGTGGCTGAAATGCAGTGCCCTCTAAAATGGAGCAACATGTTGTGCCGTGCCGCTGCTCGTCCGTCGAAGCTTAATGACACGAGGAGCGGCGTGACGTCCTCAGGCAAGCCACCGTTCGAAAGAAAAGGGACACTCGCGCCTGCTTTAATTATCCGTCCGAACTAATAGACAGGCAGCGACAGCCGCAGTAGAAGCGACGTTACTGCGGCCGCCGGCGAAAGGCAATTGCATTCCCGGAGTCGGTGCCGGGGAAAGGCAGATGGCCGCCGTTCACTCCTGGTCGCCGGCAGTCCCGCATGCTGCCTACCCTCCTGGCACTAGCGCGAGTCTCCTCCCCAGCTGGTCTTGTGTAGAGGAACACGAACTTAAGCCATCACACGTCCTGCGCGCTGAGTCCATTAGAGGTATTTTCAGTTCACTGCCCTAGTGAGTTCCGATTTCAGGACACCCTCACAATGCACCGAGTGGGAAACTTATTGATTTTTTATTAGAACAAAATTTAGTTATCTACCAGGCATAAAGACATTTCGCCTCAACCAGCCAAGGTCTGCGTCCAGTTAATACCCCAAGGACTTCAATAAAGGAGTAAGTTACCAACTCAAAAAGCGTGCTAGTGCGGGCTTGTTGGTACATACCTGACAGAGAATTATAGCGCTTAAACGGAACGAAGGAATAATTGACAAGACAAGGCCCTGACTAGCACCAACAAGGTTTATTTCATCGTGGCGGAATATATACCCTCGAAGAACGAAAACGCATAGAGAAGGAACAGATAAAGATAAAGAGATTCTAAAGAACTTATATTCACATACATATACACGCGCAAAGAAAGTTGTCATCGTTCAAGATAATCAGGCTCCTTTTGTAGCAAATCAATAGATGGCTTGCTGACGGATGAATCCTTTCGCGTGCGCCTGACGTGTGCCTCGAAGATCTCTCTGGCGCACGGATCTTTGTATTTTTAAAGCACACGTGTCTGGTTGAATTTGGGTGTGCACTTGCACTTGACGTAATCTACGGGCAGATTGCTGCCTGTTCCTTTCTTCTAAGTGTCTGCATGTTCTCGCAACCGGTCATTCAAACAACGTCCTGTTTGACCCGTGTAGGACCTCTCGCATGGCAGAGGAATGTCGTAAACGATGCCTCACTTGCAGTCCACGAATGACTTGTCATGTTTTTTTTGAGCAAATTCTCCCGGTAGTTCCTTCCCCGTTCACTATGCTGCAGAGCCAACCTAATTTGTTGGTAGCGCTAAACACCACGGTAACTCCGTCTCGAGCAGCAACATTTTTCAGTCGGTGAGAGACACCGCGAATGTACGGGATGACTGCTACCTTCCTTTTTTCTTTCCCTTCGTGCTATTTCACAGGTTTGCGGCGTCGGACTTCCTTAAGCAGTGATTCGCACAATTTGAAAAGCATAGGTGTGGGGAATTCTGCTCTTGTTAGCCTTTGAGCCTGAGCGGAAAAGCTGTTGCCCATTTGATGCAGGCACGACCGATGGAGAGCGTTTCTGACAGCTGAGATTGCAACACCCCTCTTCACGACTTTCGAATGGTTTGACATGAATGGCAAAAAAGTCTTTTTTGCATCGGGGGGAATACTCCTAGCAAACGTGCTCTGGATGCAACTTCAACTCCAGGTCCAGAAGTCTGAGGGGCTCATCACATGGCTCTACGGTCGGCAGCGTGAAGTTCCTAAGACTTGATTCAAACGTACTCAGAATGCGTTGAGCTTCCTTCTGACTGTCTGTAGCTGTGGAGCACCCGAAGAAAATCGAAAAGTCGTCCACGTAGTGAAATACTCGTACAACGCTGGCTCCAGAAAGTTTGACTGCGAGTTCCCTGTCGTAGCGGGCGAGCAGCAGGTCGCTCAGCACCGGAGCGAAGCAAGCGCCAATGCAGACTTCCTTGTTCTGAACGTAGTGGTTTCCTTGGAAAACCATCACCGACGACTCCAGATAGAACGGTAGAAGCTGTAGAGATTTTGATACGGATGTCCCCGTTGCGTTCTGGAACCGAACGCTCCCATGCCTGTCGATACCCTCTTCAACGGCGTTTACGAGAGCTGCGTGAGGCAAGGAAAAATTAAGGTGTTTGACGTCAATTGAAAATGCGCTGACATTTGATGGCTTCTGCTGCTGCCGAAAATGTGACGCTTCCGTCGACGTTACGTGTTCGATAGCTTCGATAGGAATCAACGCTAGAGGAGTTTGCAGGAACCGTCCGATAATATTGCTGCCAAGTTCCACGCTCGGTGATGATCAGATGAAACGGAATGCCTACTTTGTGAGTCTTTGGAGGAACGAATGGTTGCAGGCATAATTTGTCGTCGTTCTTAAACGACGCTGCAACTGCCGTCAGTCCCGCATCTTCTCATAACCTCACTGCTTCATTCCCAATCTTCTGCGGTGCTTTCTCCGCAGAGCTTTCTCCGCAGTGCAAGTGAGCTTGCACTGCTTGCGTTGCTTTTTCATTGTACGCAGTTGAGCAAGCTACCGCGAAGCCACCCCCATTGTCCGACACTAATTTGGTGTGACTTCCGGAGTTCAGTGGCGACCTGTGCTAACGTTGTTCCTTGTTTCTATGTATGTAAATACAAGTTCTTTACAACCCCTTTATCTTTAACTGTTCCTTCTCTCTGCGTTTTCCTTCTTCGATGGTACATATTCCGCCACGATAAAATAAACCTGGTTGTTGCTAGTGAGCGCCTTGTCTTGTCAATGTTACGTTCGTCCCGTTTAAGCGCTGTTATTCACTGGTAAGTTACCAATGCTTGGAATTTATCCGCAACACAGAACTTGCAACCACCAGACCAGACACAGTCTGATAATGTTCCCCTGCCAGATTCGATGCACGAGCTCTCGTCCCTTTTACTACTTCCTCGTCGTCTTCGTGGTCGGAGGAGGCAGCGGGTCGAGGGATTGAACAGTGTTGTAGGAATGCTTAGGCATTCCTACAACACTAAACTAAGAAAAATCTGCGAAACGACTGGGTGTGGCCCCCACGCTGCGGACGTGAAACTGAAGGGCTTGAATTGCACGCTCTCTAAATAAAACTTGCTGGGATTTGTCCGCCTTGTTGTTGCTATTTTGTTCTCTATATACTCACCCATCTGAGTCTTGACAATGCTCTGTGGAGAAGTGGCAATATAAACCTTCCCGCTTGATGCTGTTGCTTTACTGTTTTCTCATTTGCATCCGCTCTTTGCGTCTTCACAGTCCGCACGTCGCTGGTTGTGATGTTTCACTTTCATCTTTGTACGCGGAAAATGACGAGTGGTTAATGGGGCAGGTTTTGACAAGGGTAACATCCAATACGTCGCTCACAAATATGAAATATTAGAAACTGGGGTTTCATGCTATAGAGCGGAACCTTATAGTTGAGTGGCGTGGTGCAAAGGGCGGCTGAAAATAATACTAACCCCCACTGCATGCGCAGCCGACATTTAAATCTCAGGCATAGCAGGAATTTTTCCCCAACCTAAAAAATAAAAACAACCGCCTTGACTGGGTGTTAGAGAAAATTATATGGCAGCTCCGCTGAAGGCAACTTCTGAAATTCCCCTTCACAACGTCCGCACGACTAAATCCGCTCGACATTGCGAAATGGAATTAAAGGCTCCATAGCAGTCCCAGCCCTAATGAAGCCACTGATTAAGACCCTCAATTAATATTTCGTTCCTTATACCATGTAATTGGATCGTTGACATGAAGATGGTTTAAGCAGTCAGAGTTGAACCGTCTGTCTGCACTTATGGGATACGAAATGCGCGCTGTACTAATAGCCGGTTTCCGCATGCCACACGTAATATTTTGAAATGGCATGGCTTTTTTACCAACAATATTTCTAATCAGCCCAAGGCATTCAGACACAAAATACCGTCACATTTATTTTTGACAAAACCCTTTAACTCGAAAGAGCACTCGGGAAGCTTCTCAAAACCAAGGTGTTCTTATACGAAATGACACTGCTTACCCTCACTGACGAAATGACTAAATTCCAGCCAGCCAATTGTTCACCGTGGTTACCTATGGCAAAATAGTTTCCCACGTAACATTATTGGTTCTGATAGTGTGACCTGATGAAAACAAGGGATGGCTGTGATATTCACGCGGGCTGATCCATTCTTCAATGTTCCGGCAAAAGTGTGAAACGCAGCCTAGAGGCCAGTATAGGTTTACACCGACCATGGCGCTATAACGATGCACTGTCTCTGTACCAGAGAGGAGCCCCCACATTCTGTCTGCACCACGTCGATACGCTCCTGTTGCAGTAGAAGAAGCCAAACACCCTACGTTTACCGCCAACAACGCTTTTGACAGTACATAGCTGTTTCATGCTTTCGGTTTTCTCGGAAAGTCAAAGTGAAAAGCCAATTTTTAGAGAGTTCCATCACATCCATCAATGGCACATTTTTGCCCTACTCAACAACAACAAAAAACGTTTGAGTTCAACGTTCACGCTGGAACCCACCACGTGTGGAGCGGTGCGGGCTCGGTCACAAAAGTGTTATAAATGTTTAGGCGGTTGTCATTTTTCCCACTTCAACACGCGGGCTGCACTTGACGTGATGCGCGCAGAAGCACGTAAGCTTCAGAAAGTTTGCGCCAGGCCGAAATCTCTGCTCTGGCAAGCGTTCCGAAACTCGCAAGCACTCCATTTCTTTTCATCCCTAGTGCAGCGCACGTGGCGGCTTCAATCATACGTCAGCAAAAACTGGCAACCTCAAAAGGCAGCTAGAACCAATGCCCTTACCAACTGCGTTTTCTTTTTAGCGTTCTTTATGTAATAGTATTACACTAGCTGTGCCGGTGAATTCGTCATACGCCTTTTTGTGAGGGAAAAATGGTCATGTTGCCTTAAGGTATCCAGGACAGTACAAACTTCGAAACCGACCTTACTTACTGAAGTCACAATCTTTCGCTAACACGTCCCTGTTGAGCCATTTCGTACAGAGGGCAACACACTTGTCTATAACACAAGTTTCATGCTTATAGCCTTAACTTTCCTAGGCCGAAAAGCATTTGAAGAAACCTTTTTTGTCATTCTGACGTCTTGACAATATATTTTGACCTCAACGTTTTTTGTGAAAGGTTTGAGTACGCAAATTTGAGAGGTAACTAGTTGCAGTTGAACTCAGTGTTATAGACAAGGGTGTTGCGCACTGCACACTCATGTCGACACAAGAAATATGGGGCCTACAATGATGGTGCACATTCTAGGAAACAAGACTTCGTTTATGAAATCAAGCTCCAGATCCTATACACTGAAAGTAATGAAAAGCGGCTCCTGTCGATGTCACAAGCACGTGTTTAGCCTCTGCGAGCTGAATGACGACGTCGCTATATACTCCCGCCCCAGAAATAAAAGTTTGTTCTGGTATTTTGTTTACTAGGGATCTCTTGGGGGAATAAAAGTTACGGGTGAACAGAAGAAAAGTGCTCAGAGCCGAGAAAACTTCACTAACTAGTTTGTACGCCCCCCTAAGATTTTACTACCCCATATGAACCGTGCGATAAGCAGCACTTTTCAGCCGGAATGGCAGTATGGTGTGACAGCAACAGCGTCAACAGTGAACCCCATTAAACAATGCCGCTTGACATTATCCATCGCTATTCACAGGGAAGATGTCGTGATAGCAGTAAAACATTTTTAAGTTGCCGCCTTATCCGACGTGAACGGTGTTGTTAGAGGACTAGATACCTCAGGAGGCAGAAATTCGGTCGAACAAACAATGCATGTTCTCTTCTTGCGTTCATGGGCGTTTGTAGCTGCTCGATTGAGTAACGCGTATTTAAAACTGCTTATGTGCACCTAAGTAAAACGTAAGTTATATATAGGCGTAGCTTTACCAGGAAGAAGACAACGCCTAGTGGGAACAATGGGGTACATACGAAGTTATGATGTACCCTTATTCTTTAGCAGGCCCCTCCATCAGTCTTGTAGCCTACAGGTCATAAGAGAAGTGTTTCGAACGAAAAACTTGCGATCTGCATGAAACCCAATACTACATTTTTTTTGTTTTGATTAGCGGAAGACATCGTAAATTGTATATGCTTTTACTGGGATAAACTCATTTATAGCCCTGTCAAGGGGCAAAGGTAGGGAAAAGTTACCCGCCGACAGAAAATATGGGAAACGCCCACGTCGGGGAGATAAAACGTTTGTGACGCATAAAAACACAAAACAACAGCGGTAAACGGAGGGGACATTTTTACGCTCTCACGTGTCCCAATAAGGTGAAATGACATTATGTAGCCGGTGACGGAAGAGACAGGTTCGAAGCGCTCATCCGTGGGCATCGGGTATCCAGATGCATCGACTCGCGTAGACCCGAGGCATCTTTACTGTCAACTGTTCTGGGCAGCACCTTTTCTGCGCTTGCACCGCACCGTCCTATCGGGTTTCTCATTCGAGCGAGTTGGGCTTGATTGATCTAGGGACCTAAAAATGTCTTCCAAATAACCATTTTTGGCAATCTTTCTGAAACGTATTTCAGTGTTCACACTATTTTAAGGCGACGGCAAAATGCGCGAGGGGTTAACCTTACAATCACGCCCGGATTAGTGTTCACGAACGGCGCACTTTTTTGCATGTCTGCAACAACGTTCTCACTTAACACCAACCCGAATAACAGCGGGGTTGCTGAGCAGTATGCCTGAATGCTAGCGTGCCCGCTTGCCAGCGTACCTGCGGTCGTTCGTGCAGGGAGGCGGGTTGAATACAGGTACAGTAATTTCAAAAATAATGATTGGTTTGTAAAAAGAATACTCTTCTGTCGGATTCCCCCGAGGTTGTGTCGGCATTGACGGAATTGCGAGTAATTAAAACCGAGTTCCTGCACCAATGTGCGAACACGCACAATTGCGAACATCCTATGGCCAACATGTCTGCACGTGACACTTCGTGGTACTTATGACGTCACAGTTCTACACAGGGAAGAACAAAAAGACCACCGCCAACAAAAGCATGGTCAGAAACGTAGAAGCATGTTTTGAGCATCTAATTCGCCAGGGGAATGCGCTACTTGTTAGTAACTACAGTGACTCAACCAGGTCTAGAAACACTTATTCACTGCGTAAGCATTCTTTGGAGACCCCCCCCCCCCGTATAAACCTGTCCGCCTGTCCGTAAGATGTGATTTAACGACGTATGGGTACGAGCTAGTTGGTACTCCATCTAAACACCGTATAGCGCAGTAGGCAAGACACAGGACGAAGGACACTCGTCCGTGTCCCCTTCGTCCTGTCTCTTGCCTACTGCGCTATACGGTGTTTAGACGTAAGATGTGCTACGATTTCGCTGTCAGGTACATGAGGCATAGGCAATATTGGGTATTTAAAGAAAGGTAATTTAATTTTATAGCTTATGCACATTAAAAGTGGAGCGGAGTAGTCAATGAACAAGAAGAAAAACCTAACAGTGTAAAGCTCTAAAAATGCAATTTAAAAAGAAGCTGTGGCCTTAACACGCAACAGTATTCAAAGCTCGTGCAACGTATTTAGCTTCAAATAAGCAAAACTAGGGAGTCAAACAAGTTTTGAGTTTTTTTGGTGGGGCCTGGCGTGAACAAGTCAAATTATTAAGTTTCCTTAGACTATGCTAGTGTACGTGCCTCGTGCATAAAATGTAGTTTAAGGTCGAGGAGAAGAAATATCATAATCTACTCGCAAGAAATGTCGCGAACATTGGAAGCTCATTGAGTTGTTAATTTGCACTCCAACCGTACTGTACACTGCAGCGAGGGAATAAAGAAAGCAGAAGCTCCCCCTCTGTGCTACGCAAAATGGCTGCCTGAAAAATACCAGTGCCCGGAAATACAAAAGTACAGGAAGCGTGCGTCCAAAAAGCGTCAGAAATTGACAGTAAATGTTTTAAACAGCGTCACTCACCATCAAATTAACGAAAAAAACATTTGTCGTGTGCATCGAAGCGTCGTAAGGCATGCTAACAAATATGATAGAATCAGACAATACCTGCGTTTTATTGGACAGCAGGTAACTGTATTTACCCCAACTTCTTTGTTCCTGCGTGGTTAGACGCGGCTTGATTTCGTGCCTTACGCCCTGGAAAGCTGTTTTGCTATTAAAAATAGTTCAGTGTTCATCAAAATCACCATTGTTGGGAATTGGCGATCCCACCGTTGTCTCCGAGGGTGGGAATGACTATCCCAGGGCGGTCGCCAAGGTTGTGACTCGCCTTCAGCTCGTCACCGATGTTGGGAATCAGCCATCCCACCGCTGCCGTCACTGTTGCGACTGGCCACCCGAGCGCAGTCACCGGTGTAGCGATGTTGCCTTGCTCCGTCCGCTATCGACGCGGCGCAGAGCAGAGCGAAGAAGTTCTCAAGCCGACGAAAACTTAAAGTAACATTTATATACAGTATGTACAGGGTAAGCAAACGTTACATCATTCGCACAAAGGCGACAGCACCCTTTCACTCGGTGCTTCCGAAGAGACTGGTGCCGGAGAGAAGCCGCCGAGGAAAGCCGACGATGAGAGCCTCCGGGCTTCTTTTATAGCCCGGGAGTTCGTTGTGGCCCCAAGAAGTTCGAAATGCTCCAATCAGGGCTCTCGCTGCCTGAAGTTTGAATTCCGGCGAATGGTAGCGAAGCGGTGAGTCAGCTGCGCCGCCAATGGGGAAAGGGAGAGCGATGCCGCCGCCGTCTCCGTGACCTCGCCTCCGGGCGTAGCGACATGCCCTTGTTTGGGTCGTTCTCCGCTGAGAGATTCGGCCGCGCCGCAGCGTTTCGAGATGCAGGAGTCGGCCGCGCCGCAGCGTTTCGAGATGCAGGATTCGGCCGCGCCGCAGCGACGAAAGGGAGAGGCGTGACTCAGCCTCGCTGTCGGCGCGTCGCCTCGGTGCAACGCCTTTGGGCCAGGCGCTCTGGCACAACAGCACCCCCGCCGCCAGACAATGCGCCGTGAAGACGAGCTGCCTCCACGTGGCTCGGATGCCGGGCGCGCTCGTTCGCCAGGCTCATCCCGGTACACCTCCAGTGCCCCAGGAAAAGGGCGGCTCCACCAAGTTCCTCTCCATGAACGGGTACCGCCCGCCAGGTCCGGATCACAGGTACCTCGCCGTGCTGCCCAGGTGTCTCGACCAGCTTCGTCCGGCTCTTCCGGTCTGTCCTCAGCACCGGTTGCTCATCGTTCTGGAGCTTGCAAAGAACCGACCGACAACAGGCAACACCAAGCGCAAGCAAGCACCCTCTGTCCTCTGTCAGAACACCAGACTCCAAAACGTGACAAACTGTCCTAGCTAAGTGTCTATCCCAAATTTGGACCCTCTACACCAAGAGGCCCATGCGGGACGTAAAACTCTTAAAAGAAGAACTCACACTAAGTGTCAAACGTAACACACGACATTAAATGATAACTAAGGTTGATTACTTGAAATCACGCGGTGCGGAAATAATCAACTGAGGCAGCAAATGAGGGTAATAATTTTGCTCCCATCTACCCGCTACGCTAAAATCTGCTCACGAAGAGACAAAACGAAAGACACGGGGAGGACGCAGGCGGCCCTACTTAGAACGCCCGGCCTAGTGCGTTCGCGTTACCGGCTACAGAGCACGCAAACTTCTGCACTGCCCACACTACGCAGCCACATTCCTTTCCGGAATTACTGTAAGCCTCTTCCCGGCAAGTTAACTTGTGACTTAAGTACAAACTAGTCGTTCCCGGCCGTTAGCCTCCTCTTGGCATAGTACAACTTCCATGCCACGATCGCTCGATCGCAGTGAATAACGAACTTTTCGAAACGTCGGGGACCGTTAGAACTGGCTCCTCGCTCAAGGCTCGTTTGAGCGCTTAAAACGCGTCCTCCTTCTTTGTGCCCCATTCTACCCTCACTGGCTCTGTCTTTCTGAAAGCGTCACTAACGGACTCGCCAGTGTGCAGTAATCTTTCACATACGCTTAGCCATATCCAGCCGAGCCCGAAAAGTCCTAATCTCTGACTTAGTCGTTGGTCGGCGATAGCTTACGACTGCGGCCCCTTCGATTTTCGACGGTCTGCGTCGGCCGCGCTACCACCGCCACATGCGCTAGATACGTCACTTCGGCGTATCCTATGTGACACTGACTGTTTGACTGATAGTCCTGCTTCTTTGCGTCTGCTCAGCACGACTCGTGAGTTCTCTACGTGCTCCTACCATGTGCCAGAAAAGCTGGCGACATCGTCGAGGTAATGGAGCGCGTACTACGACAGGCCACGAAACACCCGATGCGTTAGTCTCGAGAAGCAATATGGCGCGCTTTTGAGACCGAAGCTCAACATGACGGAACAGACTGTTCCGAACGGGGAAACAAAGAACGCAGCGTTACAACTAGCTCTTCCCGACAGGCTAGTTTCGTCAGTCGAAACGCGTTCTCTTTCCCCGGTCATATACAAGCCTCACAAAGCTGACGCCCGTAATCGCGCGCGGAGCTGACTTCAAGGCCAACACCGCGGCCGGCACGCATGCCTCGCAACCGCGTTTCCGCTCATAGCAGAAAGCTCTCAACTCCCGCTTTCGCCCTGAGCGCCTTCGTTCCACTGGCTTGGAATGCGGGTGAAAGTGCCCCACCTTTCTTTCAAGCAAGCCATCGAGAACTGGGGACAACGGAGAGTTCGCCTCGCAACGCGCGGCCACCTGGGTTTCCCCGCCGATGGGGATGGCGCAACCCGCTTCGGCCGACGGCGGCTCGACTAAGCTACTGCCGGAGCTTTCGGTCCGCTCGCCACTCGGCCTTCGTTGCTCGCTCGTCTCTCGTGTCCTGCTCGCAGGCTTAGCCACAACATCGCCCGCGTTAGAGCTCACACCCGAAGGAACGCTTTCTGTTTCCGGGGGCTCTAGCGGCCTCGTCTGGCTCGCCTCGCTGTCCAAGGTTTCCCGAGAAACCTCGTTATCTCGCGCACTGTGCGCGATCCTGTTGGAAGCCGTCTCTGAGGCCTCCTCTGATTCTGAGCGTTCTGCCGAAATCGTTGAACCCGAGACCGGCACATGAACGCGATCAGCGGACTCGCACGGCCGTCTATCGGACGTCTCAGCAAGTGCGTTATCTACTTCAGGTACGCCATTGCTCTCCGAGACGGCGGTACAGTCTCTGTCAACTTCATTCGCTACGAGCTCACCGGATTTCTCTGTCGGCCCTGTTGGCAGCGCTTCGACCTTGAGCTCGTTTTCGCGTAACGGCTGATCGGAAACCGGTGACAACGTACTCTTCGTGTCGCCCGGCTTCGTTTCTCCACCGAAGGGTTTCACGGAACCCGCCTCAGCCGCTGGCGGTTCGACTAACCTACCGCGAGAGTTTTCGTTCGGCTCGCAGTTCGAGCTACGTTGCTCGGCGTCCTTTCGCGTCTCGCTCGCTGGGGAAGAGTCAACATCCTCCGAGAGCTTCCCCGCTTGCGAACTCGTAAGTGCCTTGCACTGGCCACTGCTCGCGGACTCTGCGCGAGTTTCGAAATCTTTATTTCGAAGCGGCGTCTCTGCCTCCGCGCCGTTCTCGCTCTCTTGGCTCGCTTCTCTGGCCAAGAATACGAGTGCGGTCGCTTCGCCTTTGCCCTGGGACGCTCCGTCTTCCGGCCCTGACCTCTGAACAACGAACGGCGGCCGTTGGTCCTGACTTCTCGGACCGCTCGCCTGAAACGTTGGACAAGTCACGCTAGGCGCCGGCGAACCCTGCCGGAGCTCCGACTCTAGCCTCATCAACTCGAGCCACTCGAGCTGCCTTCCGGCTTCCCGTTTCTGCCTTTCGGCTTCCTCCCTGCGTTCCTGTCTCTCGGCTTCCTCTCTCCGTTTCTGTCTTTCGGCTTCCTCGCGCTCCCGGCGCTCTTTCTTTTCGGCCTCCTCGCGCTCACGGCGCTCTTTGATATCAGCCCTGGCCTCATTGACTTCCTCAGCCGTTACGTTCTCCTTCCGCATGATCTCAAGGATCGCATGCTTCCGTTTCGCACGGCCTAAGTCAAGGCCCAGCTCCTCGCAAATTTCGATGAGTTCCTTCACTTTAAGGTCCTCCATCGTTTGCACTGGCCTCTTGCTGCTTACCCGCTTTAGAATTCCCTTGCCGTTCCTATACTATCGAGCTACTAGTACGGCACGCGCAAGTAATTCTCTACGCTCCTTTGTTTACCTCTCGGCACTAGCTTTGGTTTCAAAACACTTTCTCTAGGCTTGAAACACTCAAAGCTATACACAGTGCTTCACACAGCCCTTCTCTAAACTACTATAACCTGTGCTAGAGAAGTCTGGTGAACTGAGAGAAAACGTCGAGCGCTTACCACACCAGGTAGTAGCCGTTGCCGGTCGATCCCACCGCTGCCACCACTGTTGGGAATGACGATCCCACCGCTGGTACCACCGTTGGGAATGAGTATCCCAGGGCGGTCGCCAAGGTTGTGACTCGCATCCAGCTCGTCACCGATGGTGGGAATCAGCCATCCCGCCGCTGTCACCGCTGTTGGGACTGACTATCCCACCGCTGGCACCACTGTTGGGACTGGGCCCTCTCACCGCAGCCTCCTCCGCTGTTGTCACTGTTGCGACTGGCCACCCGAGCGCAGTCACCGGTGTAGCGATGTTGCCTTGCTCCGTCCGCTATCGACGCGGCGCAGAGCAGAGCGAAGAAGTTCTCAAGCCGACGAAAACTTAAAGTAACATTTATATACAGTATGTACAGGGTAAGCAAACGTTACATCATTCGCACAAAGGCGACAGCACCCTTTCACTCGGTGCTTCCGAAGAGACTGGTGCCGGAGAGAAGCCGCCGAGGAAAGCCGACGATGAGAGCCTCCGGGCTTCTTTTATAGCCCGGGAGTTCGTTGTGGCCCCAAGAAGTTCGAAATGCTCCAATCAGGGCTCTCGCTGCCTGAAGTTTGAATTCCGACGAATGGTAGCGAAGCGGTGAGTCAGCTGCGCCGCCAATGGGGAAAGGGAGAGCGATGCCGCCGCCGTCTCCGTGACCTCGCCTCCGGGCGTAGCGACATGCCCTTGTTTGGGTCGTTCTCCGCTGAGAGATTCGGCCGCGCCGCAGCGTTTCGAGATGCAGGAGTCGGCCGCGCCGCAGCGTTTCGAGATGCAGGATTCGGCCGCGCCGCAGCGACGAAAGGGAGAGGCGTGACTCAGCCTCGCTGTCGGCGCGTCGCCTCGGTGCAACGCCTTTGGGCCAGGCGCTCTGGCACAACACCATCATCACAATCATCATGTTTGTGTCCACTCTGCTACTAAGGCCTCTCCTATGTTCCTTCCTCCGTTCCTGCGTAGCGATTCCCTTGCTACTTTTTTGCCTCTGGATCTTATCCCGTTCTTCCATCCTTCTATCTACTTTCCTTTACTTGCTACTATTGCCGTCTGTTGGCAGCCACTCTGTGGCCCAGTTATGGCAGGGCATAAGCTTACGCTCAGCTTTTTGATGCGCACAAGGCTCGCAAAAAAAGAAATAGTCTGGTTGTCAATTTAATGACAATATAATTTTATACGGCGGGAAGGAATTACAGAGAAATCGGATTCAGGCATCCTTTATGCCTTGAAATCTTTCAGCCTCACTGCATGTGAACGAAAGTGCGTTATGCTGCGTAAATGAAAGAAATGTGTATTCTTTGTCGAGGCAACATGGCAAAATTACATACAGGGTTAGCATAACTAATGTTTTGTTGGATGGGCACTCAAATTTCGGGTGCAGCGAAATGAAATGGGGTAGCAGGTGTGTACTAAAGGCACGGCGTGTAACACGGAATAAAGGAAAAAAAAAACCAGAACCTTCGATAATGCGTTAGTGCAGACTAGCTTTATTATTATCCAACGGAGAATTTTACTGTACGAAAACATCGAGCAGGAACGACGTCAAACAAAAGAGCCTCAAATGAAGAAGGGCCTAACTTTTGTTACAGCCAGTATCACAACTTCATGGGACAATGACCCGAACAACCGAGTAATAATTGTTGGCGTCGGGCTGAATTCAATAAGCTGTGCGTCTACTGAATGGTCGACATGAAGAGTACGTAAAAAGCTGTCTTACTCGCTGAAAATGTGAAATGCCTTGATCAACGCTAGGTTACTTTTTCCTCCAAAGTTTGGTAAAGCATCTGCCTTGACCAGGAACACCGTGCATGCAAAAACAGATAAGAAGCTGTAAAGTTAGGTATCATTTGTGGGTGATGCTATTCGCCGCTCTACAGCTACTTTAAGAGATCATCCTATTTGTCAGAAAAATATAACATCTACACGACCTAGCGCAAGAAAGTGGTTATACAGCGAAGGAAAATGGTGCGAAAACAGTTTGAGCGAATGAGGAGAGTCTACTATGCCGTGTGTTTGTTCTTCATTTGTGTTTTTTCGCGTTGCTTAATAGATTAGATTAAAATGTACGGAAACGAAGCCCTATTAGAAGACCGGGATGTTTCTTCCACTGACGGCACATCTGGTGATCATTCAGTTAGAACTTCCCATGTTTCCTATCTTTCGTTTGCTAGTCAGTCGGCTGCACTGTATGGCGTTGTGTTTAATAATACCACCCCAAACCTTTCCTTCACACAATGTATACACCTGATACGTTACAAGTACTAGCGCCAAAAATATTCATTCCATTTTAGATGTTTCCAGATCTGTGAAAGCGATTAAATAAACGTTTCGATAAAAAGCCCTAAATATTAGCATTACTCCAAACCTGTGACTTACATTTTAAAGACTAAGGGGGCTTTTCGCGGTGAGCTCGTTATATACGGCTGAAAACGGGCGCTTTGAGACAAGAGAGAGAGAGAGAGAGAGTGAAAACATTTATTAGACCAAACCGTGGACGTTGAGCCGTCACTCGATGGGGTGGGTTCGCCTCAGACCAGGTACCCTCGGGCCTTGGGTGGAGCCCTGGAACGAGTGACCAGAAAGATCTGATCAGCGTGGCGGAAGCTGGTCATTAGGCACTCCCACTGCTCTGGGGGAGAGTTGTAATTGGGGTGAGAGAAGGGTGACTAAATATTTCAGTATGTCTTCCCAGGCAAGAAATATTGTAATGGGTGTCAAATTTATTTAAGCTACAATGGAGTATATAACACAGTTTGGCGTAAAATCCAACGTTGCGTGCAAAAAATTGAGAAGGGGGTGAGGAAGCTTAAGGAGAGCCACATTTTACAACAATCAGTCACACGATAATAATTCCGAAACAAATGATTCTTCATTAAAGGGAATATTTCCGCATTATTTTTTGACAGTAGGAGCTAGCGTGATTTTTATTAGATATTTCGATTTTTTTAGTTTAACCCGCCGAAGCTCCACCTAAACTATGAGGTCGCCCTTGTGGAGGAATACGGATTATATACACCAGCTCCATGTATTTAACTTGGATCTTAATCTGTACCAGGCGTTTATGTTTATCGCCTCCATCAGGAAATAGGCCACCGAAGCCGACATTAGGTGCACGTCATGGTGCTGAGTAGCCGGACTCCTCGACACCGAGCCACCACGACAGCTCTTTTAGGAGTCTTTAGTGCAAAGTAGTTGCGGGTTGTAATCGATTGAGGCCATTTTTTCCCGTTTCGCAGAAGTACCCTTCAAGCTAAAAGTAATTACGAGAAGAGGCAAACCAACCATGAAAGAATCGACGCATGGAAGCCCCGCGCCAAGACCTACACCGTGAACTTGCGTTAGTCGGTTTCTCTCTTTTTTTGTACTTTTTCTGTCCTCTGGAATTTTTTTCCAATACTTTTTTACTAGCACCAGACAAGCTCGTAAACTTAAGCAGCCTGTACTGCCGTTTATTTTAGTTCTTTCCCAACCAGTAAAAAACGAATGAAGAACTACGGGAAGAAGTTCATAACAGAGAATAAGTAAACCAGTAAAAAACAAAGTGCTCGGGCCACTTCTGCTGACGTTGGTCCCTTCTAACGAAGCGAAGCCAAGCGTGCCCAATAATTGAAGCCAACTGAGCGTGTCCAGTTATGGAACCACGTGGGGTAGACTAAATAGCGACGAAGCCTCATTTTTTCGTAATTGCATCTTACGAGACGCCTCTTCGCGGTCACTTCTGAACCGCACATTCGAGGTAATGCAATTCTACCCACACGAACAGAACCACGCGTGCTAGTTTCCTTTTTTTCGCCAGCCATTCGGAGTTTTTGGATTTCCTGTATTTTTTGTGGGCAAGCACAACCGTGCTTTGCGCAAGTGAAGTAATTTTTTTACTTCGAGGGTATTTTCATGCATGAGAAACACTGCCTGACGTCCCGGGTGAATAAAATTTCTACCATCAAATATGATACAAAACTGGCTCAAAGAAAATATATCTGCGCATGCGCAGGTACATACTTAGTTGCGTCCTGGCTCGTCGGCCTCCTCAGAACCTTCACCTTAATTACTCGGAGATGAGCGAAGGCTCACTGATGAAAGAAAGAGGGGAAGGAGCGAGGCCTCTAATTCACTCTTTGGAAACGACAGTGGCGCCCGACCTGTTTCCTGGCGTCATTGAAAAGGAAGGTGGCCTTTCAGACTGTCTTCTCAGCTGCCACTGTTTCTCACAACAGGCAACGCCAGATGAGTGGAGCGGGATTGTGTGCTACTGTTCTAATAGAGCAGCGGAATCACTGCTCTTCATAGCACGCCTCTTTCCTCATTCAGAAATGGGAGTTTACATCCGTCATCGTCACATTCCTCACAAGGTACAACCACGAACTATTCACTCCCATCCGCTCTTTGGGTATGCAGTCCCAGCAACGTTTCACTGTATTTAATTGTCAGGGAGCTATCATTCTTTTTACCGGCTCTGACAATTGGCCGGGCTGAACAAAGCACGAGAAATATTCGGTTGTTTGCAACAGCCATCTGCCAAAATTATAATCACGAAAATACCAGAACACTCCTTATTATGCAATGAATAGGAAAACATCGATCTGCCATAGAACAAACCGGTCCCTTAATTAACATCATCATCTTTACCCCTTTTATGCCTCTTTTATCGTGTATCCAATGCTCGTTTACCCATTGGCAGCATGGCGCCGTACGTGCTGTCGCGGGTTTCGGTGGATGCCGCATGGTGGTGGCACGGTTGCACGGCGAGGAAAAGGGACATTTTGCGGAAACCTAATGTGTTGCTCACTTAATTGAAGATTCTTTAATTAGAATGTTCAAATTACGCCTACTCCACTACAAGTCTATAACCCGCATCTCTCTGTCGCAAACCACAACACAACCACTGGGTCCACCTTGAGCAAGGCTTAACTATGGAGCCAGCCCACCGTAGCGTCTGGGACGCATACTCGTCTGGCATCCTGAAGGCCCGGCATTTCTTTACCCTAAAGTTTCAAATTTACTGAAGTGTAGTTTGAGCACGATTGCTATAGTTCATTTTCTAGACCTTTCCTGTGAAATGTGGGGCAAATGTGAGCATATTCTCAACTACTTTATTTTTTGAGCCGTCAGCAATTTTGCGTCTTATTAGTTGGCCATCATCTGTGCCACCCACTCGCCACGTAGACACCCAGAGCCTTCAACTGCGTTTGAAATGATTTCTTAAAAAGGAAGCTGTATGTAGCGCCGGTCAATGTTTCACTCGTCCACACGTTGCAGCTCAGGAGATAGTGAGAAAAACGCCCGCGGCCAAGTCGGGCTGGACGTCGTCTGCAGGCGCAACGCAGATGTGAAGGGGAACGCGGGAAAATTAGAAAAGTCGCTGCTTGGACAAGTCCTGATAGTGCCCCAGTCGATAACAATTTCCGGTGTCTGAAAAGACAGAAGAAGCCCCAATAAGATGGGAGTGCAACGGCCCGAGGGCACTTTATTCGTAGTTACGGTGGCCACTAAGAATGTCAGCTGCTGGCTGTTTCGTGCAGACGGGGGAACAGCAGGGAATAAGGTTGAAAATGCGACGCACATAAAGTATAAAATCATGTTTGATACCCTTCTTCGAGAAAGCGACAGCTCACGAAACGCACTGCATTTTTAAAACCAGCCGTCATACATATGCTTTGCCGGGGTCTGCAGTCTGGGAATAAATTTTAATGACATATACCAGAAAATTTTCCCATCTAGTATGAATAGATTTTGTTGCCACAAAATAACATGTTGATGGTGCTGTGGTTGTTCGTTGTAACTTCCTCTTTAGTATTACTACAAATATTCAGAAATCACTGTCAATCTGTAAACTTTTTCTAATTAATTTTTTGTCAAAAGCCCCCTGATTACATTCCTGGACAAAGAAGTTCCTTGATACCCGAAGAATATGCTGGATTCTTCCTTTCTTTAAAATTGCCGTGGCACTTGCTTAAAACGGTGCAAGCTAGCAACCATGCAATAGAATGTCAGAGGGCGGGTTGCGGGAAAAATATTGTGTGCCTATGCCCTCAGCCTACTCCACAGCTGAGGTTGCAAATATATGTTTCAGCATATATTGACAACTTGTATGGTGTCAACGTATATGTAGCCAACATATATTGACAATATATCCTGACAACATATATGTTACCAACATCAGTACTAGCCTGGCTAATATATGTTGCGCGCTCCCCAGATTGTCTGCATCACTTCACTGGACAGGCCATCGAGTTTTCAACTTTTTTACTGCAACGCGAGCAAGGATAGGCCCAATCTTATAAGCGGTGCAGGCCTCTGCACCGTCACAAAAATAAGACCTGACTCCGCTTTAGCCTATGATACCATTGCAGTGAGCTGCCATAAGAGAGATAATTAAGACGGCTGTATTTCAAATGCTGCCACGTTGTGCCTTCACTTTGTCACGTGCACACAGCCATAAGAATGTGCTTGACACTCGTGTAGCGCATGCTACAAATGCCCAAGCGCACCCCACCACCGTCAATAGGGAGACTGGGTTGCGTGTATCACGACTGGCAATTCGGATAAGTGCACTTCACAGCAAAACTAGAAGCGAGTGCATTTGCTGGCGGCCTTCGCATCGAATGAGTGAAAACTTGTGCCAGCCAGGAGTAATTGAACCGGATCATTTTAGAGTGACCGCTCTACTACCCCACGTCTTGCGTTAGTCGCTCATCACGTCGCAATGATCCTCAGTCGACAGAGCACAAGTGTGTCATGTGTGATGTCACCCAAATCCGCTGCGGAGGCGCGTCATAGCTTTGCCTCGTTCGGAGTTTTGCGGCTGCCCTACCACGTGACTAGGGGAGAGTTTAACAGCTGCTTTACCGTTGCTTGGTCGCTCAGTCTCGCCGTCAATGGAGCGCCGACCAGGCCGTATGTGCGTGCTGCGTTTATCGCAAACGACAGATCAATCCAATTATTTATTGCATATAAGAAGACGGCGGGCTCCGAAGCGGGATGTGGGCTACTTTAGCACGATATTCCGTTGCTGGCGCATCCAAACCGCCCGTAATTCTTTTTTTTTTCTTTTGCCATCCATCGGTTTTCTTATTTCATTATTCTGGCGAATTTCGTCACATCGGAACATGATGCTTCCTTAGTATTTGCTCCCAAAAAACTGAATAAATGTGAAGAATATAGACCCTTTCGTATGAAATGCTAACATACTTACCTTACGTCATTATATATATCCTAAAAAGTCATTCTAAATCTCACAACTTTAGGAAACAGTTGTAGCCATGCAGGAAAGAAAAGCTTAGGAGAGGCCCTGACGTCACACCCAGCGCAGCCGGAAAGGCCATTTCTGTAAGTCGAATGGCGGACCATTGGCCCTCCATGCCATTGGCGGACTCTTCTTGCCTCTCTCTCTCGGTGCACCTTCTCCGCCTCCTCCGTCCTGTATCGCCTCTCTTGTCGTCCGCATCTGCCAGCGCCGAGCCGGCGGAAATCAGCTGATAGGCAGGTAGAAGGCCGTTTTGCAGCGCGTGACCGTGAACCTAAACGCGCGGTTACACTGTTACACGTCTTCAGTGTGGCCGCAGCAGGTTTGCGAAGCGGCTCGCTCTAACAATGCCGCAATGCTCGGTGCCAGGCTGCAAGTCGCGATCGGTAGCCAAGGAATTGGGCGTCACTTTCCACCGGTTAGTGCATCATTCCGCTGACAAGTATTGCTGTACATTGGTGTGCATTCATCCTTTGTTTGCAATCGCCGCCGTTTATAGGTTCCCAAGCGATGGAGAACGCCGCAAACAGTGGGCGAACGCCGTGCGGCTACCGGACTGGAAAGTGCCCAAGTGTGCGTTGCAGTTTCACTGGCAATCCCGGAGATGACTAGTCAATTAAACGGCCGTTCTATATATATAGGTAAGCAGTACTTCATGCAGATTTCACGCTAAAAATTGTGGAATGTTTTACCGTTGTTCGCGTGCCTTCGATATAATTTTTTGCGGAGGAGGAGGAGGAGGAGGCAAAACATTTTATTGAGTAAAAAAATGAGAGGGTGGGTGGCGTCAATAAACTTTTTTTCGCCAAGTTTCAACTTGTCTCAGTGTCAATAACTTCAAGGTGATATCAGTTGAAAACGTTCATACACTAACCTCGCAGTATGAAGCGTTGAAAAGCGAAATCCAGAGCGAGACCACGAAAAGATCCAGATTCCAGATCCAGCACTCTTCCAGTAAACAGACGAACACCTACTGAGGTAATAGGACGATGGAATTATATCAACTGGGAATCTACCTTGTAACAGTTGCAAAAGCACTGCCGCGCATTGCCGGCCTAGCAAACTATATATTGCAGCGGCGATAACCAAAAAATTGAGTTGCGAATCGTTCGGTTGCAAGTCGCCTACGTACTGCACACCGTGTATCACTTCCCGAAAATCTTCCTGACGGGTGTCCGCGCGTACGACGGGACGGCGCGTTCACGATATCTGCACTTCAATAGGCGCGTCGTGATCGCGACCGGAGCAATAGCTTGACGCGGTGCACTCGCAAGTAGAAATTAAATGACATATTCACATCGGCGCAGCTGTCACAACTCGCAGCATCATTTTCGAGTTCCGCAAGACCACAGCGCCGCAAAGCGAAGCAGCAATCTTCGCAATCGGACGACAAGGCAGGCGCTGCCTTTCCTCCATGACTGGCGAACGGCGGGCGGGCTGTTGCTAGGACGCCGTTGCTAACGCGACTTCCAATGGCCGCCGAAAACACGTGACTTCCTCCACACTTTTGCCAATGCGCGGGGATAGCTGGGGGCCTCTCCTAAGCTTTTTTTTCCTCCATGGTTGTAGCTGACTCCGCGTACGTATTTATATTTTTTAAACTCAGGAGGACTCGGCCTAAGGAACTTTGAACTTTTTGTATACCGATCAATAATGAAACGCGGCCAATTTGCAATTCAGGAGGAGCGGTGAAATCGTCAAAATGTTTGTTTTAAACAAAGGATAATATAAAAGATGACCTACGTTGAAGATAAGCGATTCGGTCTCGTTTCACTGCGTACCATTTTATTCGGCGGTATTTAGGGTTTTCGGAGCCCATTTCGGTGTGAAGTTTCAGGCATAGTTTAGCCCACGTTACACCTTCAAGCTCTGCGTTGAGCCTAGACATGCGTCTGTGCTCCGGCGGGTGATTGTTGACCATGTTTGTGTATTTTTGTAGCTTTTCCATTCCGGGGTCTTTTGTTCCTATTTTTTGCAAGTCCCTTCGCTTGAAGCGTATTGCTTTGCGTCCTATTGCTTTGCGTCTTGCGTTATCAAAGTTCTTCGGCGCACTTTTCTTACTAACGCCTCCAGCGGACAACAAGACACCAGCAATACGTTCAGCTTGAATATCATAGTGCTGCTGTGTGTTGCTTTCTTCCGTTTTATTTTGACCTTCATTTCTCCCGTGTACGGGTGAAACGGTATTTAATTCTATGAAGGCTTGTCAAGGAGATGTTTTTCTTCGTTTTTATTCGTACCTGCCCGGAACTAGCTTCCCAACATTCATGTTTTCAATTAATAAGAATGTAGCATCTCCAGAATATAGCGTTTCATACTTTGGCTCTTTACTGCTGTCTCAGAAATGAATTACTATTCACAAAATCTGCATGGCGGTCACGCGCCCTTATACGAAAGGATAGCGCAGCTTTGTGGATAATTGGGCGACGACGGGGCAGAGCTGCGGCTTGCTGCTGGGCATCCCAATTGTAGGCCAATTCGCTAAGCAAATATAAACACATGCTACTACGCGTGGATTTTATAACCACTCCGTTTTGAGGGGTGAGCGAGCGCTTAACGGCGCGAGAGGTAACCCCTCGCTTGGTGGCGGGGGCGAGGTCAGTTTAACGGAGCTCTTCTCTCACCCTGTCTCTCACGGTTCATTCACAGGTGTTATTTAGAGGCGGGTGCAAATTAGGGATCGATGAACGGACGCTTGTGAATCCTCTCTACAGCCTGACATTAATGGCTTTGCTATAATGTTGGCTTTGGTGCCATACGTGCTTTTATGAAATTGCATTTTCTCTACTGACAAACCCACGCCTGTGCTTCGAACCATACCGTTACAGCATGTGGTTTCTTTTCAGCGCCTAGCACGAAACGTGCGCTGCAGAAAATTGGTTGAAATATTCAAGACTTGGAATCCCTGTTATCAATTGACTACCTCATCCACCTAAACTTTCGATCGATAACTTTGGTTTACCGCGTTCAAGCAGGATCAAATTCATGGCTACGGTTTCTTGTATATATAAACTGCGAACTTTCATTGTCAAACTTTCCTTTGCATGTAATGTGCGAGACCAAAAACTTTGTCTTTGGGATGACCTTTCTCCATGCTGGAGAATAATAAAATTTGCTCATACCTTTCGTCTACCCATTCGTTGTCGCCTGTATGTCGTGTGCCAAAAAGCTTCGCTGGTTATTCACGTTTTTGAAGTGAAATGGTTCATGATTTTGTAACAGAAATACCTGAACGCCAATGGATACTAAACAGGGCAGCACGTGAATAGACCTGCGTAACAAAAAGCAAACCGCATTTCTCGGCTACAGTGCCCCTTGGAGCCATGCCTGACTGGATAATCCGTTAAATACTTTCACATTACATGGCAGAGGCGGGCTCCTTGCCTTGACCTTGAGAAGATCTCTCGTTTGGTGCATTTTAAGATGCTCTTAACGTGTCCTCCACTTGTACACTCTAACCCGCTTCTCAATTAACACTAATTGCATACCCGCCTTAAGCACGTCCATTTTTGCGTGGGGAGATTCAGTACAAATGCAAGTTTTATATTGGTGCTTTTTTTGCACTGATTCTTCTTCGTCTAAACTTTCTCCCTTCGTTTATCCACGCGCAGTTCTTAGATGTTGTGTTTCACTGCCTAAGTAAATAAAATAGGCATCATCGAGACTCACGCTACTCCCTAGATTCGCGGCGACCACTGGATTGACGCTTTAATGGCCTGCAGACGTGGGGCTCATTAATTTGTGGCATTAAAAGTAACGAGCCTCCGGTCGCATTAAAAACAGATCAGGCTAAGAAGTAGCCGTGAAGTGCTAATGACTCGCTGTCGCTAACGCTTGTACGACCAAGACAAAGACAATGGGGGAAGGGGTCATTAGTGAGTGCGACTTTGTGTTAAAAAACATGCCCCGCGTTAATAAAGCTGACGCCCGTTGCTATTAGTTGTCTTACGCTCAGTGCTTTAATCTTTGATTTTGAGTTGTAACTAGTTTTTCTATCTTTCTAGGACGTAGTTTAGACTGTTACTCCGAAATGCCAGAAAAGACATAGCTGACTACAAGCAGAATAAAACAGCCGTTCATTTTGCTTCTTTAACGTTGCTTGCCCAACTCTCTTTACGTTGTTTTTTGTGGATCTTTTTTTGCTTATTTGACTCTCACGCTACCCACTGAGTTTGTAGACTGTTTCTTCGTGTGTGTGTCTGTGCGAGGCCGGCAGCCTTTGAGCACATCATGAATTCCTAATTGTATTTTACCTTATTTGCAGCGTCCCTCTCACATCCGTTGGAATTCCCCATTTCTTTTGCACCTACCCGAGTAAGAAATAAACATTCATATACATCTAATTCATATACATCTAAAAAAGCAAAAAATCACAAAAGGCAATGCCTGGCTCCGCGCAGTGGTGCTTTATATCCTATCCTGCCTGCGCTGTGAATATAATAATTATGGCGCTGCTGCAGGCCGAGCACCGCTTCGGATCCTTTTGTAAAAAATTACACCACCCTCCCGCGAGGGGAACCCTGTGGAGATGCGACGCATCTTGGGGGTTCACTTGCTGTTCACGTTTACGAAGCTCGGAATCGGCTGCTCGCTTCAATCGTTTGGTTTCAGCATCACGTTCACGCCGCTTCGCAGCCTTGTCTTCAGTGGTGCTAGCATTCCTGTTATCACAGTGATCGGTGCTTTTTACGGTTGCGCGGGCGATAGCAGCATTGTTAGGCTCCATTCAACGCATCGATGGAAATCGGAACGCCGGTGCTGGAACGACCGCGGCTATGACGCAACACAATCCAACACAATCCACTTTAACTCAATCCAATCCAAATCCAATCCAATCCAATCCAATTAATTTCAAGCCAAGCCAAGCGAAGCCAAGCCTAGCCAAGCCAACCCAAACGAAACCAATCAAATGCCCCGCGCGAGAGAGTGTTCGCTATCGGAAAAGAGAGGGGGTGAGCGGCGAGGAGAATGGGGGAGGGTTGTGGACGGACAACAACAACGCCGTATGGAGGGACAAGGAGAGTGAATGAGATGCAGTCGCATCTAAAACACAAATCCAGAAGCCAAGCTTCTTTCGTTCATGAGCTAATAAGTACGAATTCATTTTATTATTATCCTGGGCTCCTTCTGCGAGCTGTTTTGGGCGATGTTTGCGGAAAAACAAGTCATCAGATACCACTCCCGTGCGCGCGCTTCCAAAATACACAAAAAAACGGGCCGCCTTTTGATTAATTTTCAACGAAATAAATTTAACGATTAAAAAAGTCTGGGATGAGGGTCAAGGCAGAACACAGTTCCCGACTAATCAGTGTTGGTAAAGAGAGTCATGAAATCAGGTTGAAGTGGTATACTCGAAAAACATCCTTCCGGCTTTAATATCTTTTATGTATTGATTTGTAAAGAAAAGGCAAATAAAGCGGGCTGCCAAATCTACAGCGCGCACGCTTAGAAAAAAATGTCGCCACAAAAAGCTCTTCTGCGTGGTATTTTTGGTCAACCTATGCGAGCAAACACATATTCTTAAATATTACTCATCGCCAACGTATACAGCGCAGCACCATTATAACCCAAACTGAGACACCATCAGCGTGCATATAACTGACACTCATAGTACACAGTGGAAAAAATGAGGTGTTTTGCAATTATGGAGTCTAGGCTTTATTCCGTTTCCTAAAGTCTAATTGCTCTACACCCGGCGAATATATCGTGATCTTAAGCAAAGACAAGTATTTCCGAAAGGCACAATGAAGGAAACGCTGCGCAGGCGTAATAATCAGAATGGTCGGGGAATGAACTTACCTTGGTTTTGTAACGATAGCACAAACAAGATGGCGCACTACCTCTGACATAAAAAGAACAGCCATACTTCCGAACTTTTATAGTTGGTTGCCTGAAGCCCTCCCCGCTCTAAGTTTTTATTGCTTGCATAAAAATGTCGTGGGTGCCTTAATCACTTGGCCGGAAAATAAAATCCTCAAAGAAAATACCACGTTTTACTCGGAGGGAAATACCTTTTAAAGTGCATCCACCCGCAGTGACGAATGACGCCAAAAATATTACTCAGTTGCTACAGCAGACAGCTAGTGTGAGCGACAGCGACGAGTGACAGAAATTATGCATAGGGCACGGGGGCGACGGCAGCGATGAATGTCCATTACTCTGCTGAGGAGGAGAATTATTTTTTCTGGAATTTAGCGGAGTATATTGTGCCATTCAGAACAACCTCGACGAGCGCGTGTTCAAGCATCCGGGGTACCATTTTGTTACCCAAAGCTTTACCATGACCAAGAGTGTTTTCGAGAGTCTAGTTAAGTATTTTGTGTTTTTAAGAGCCATGCTGAGGAGGGCAGTACCGAGACTTGCAAATGACAAAACACATTTATTTCATTTTCCCAGTAGGGGCACGTCAACTTCACAGTAGAACAGTAGTAGTAAATATTTCCGTTCAAAAATAGGTCACCTGATACTCAAACACATCGGTGCAACGGAGATAAATCCCATAAAACACAGTAAGTCAGATGGACAAATAAATGGCATCAAACTCAAACCAGATAACAATCAGTTGAACACACATGAAATACGGTAGAAAATGTATTCGACTACATGTCAAGCGACGGTTCTTTGCGGTTGTGCTATTGAGTCCAATCACGCTGCTTCAATACTGGCAGCGGCGGGCGTTTTTCTGTGGAACGCGAAAAAGAAAAATGCTGATTTGTTGATATTCTCACAACGTACAAACCCCCAGACGGTCAAAATTCCTCCATCGCGGTGCACATAATAGTCATAGTATCCTGGGCTCGTTGAAACCCCGAAAAAGTTTATATGTACCTCCAAAAAAAGCCCATCACATCTGCACCTTTTCTACTCACTCATTAGCGCGACTTTGAAATAAACGGACTAGACATTGGAAAGCGGAAGTTGGACCTGTTCCCTCTTTAAATCATGCGGTTTATTCAAAACAGAAATCAAATGAGAAATCAGAAATCATCACGTCTATATTGCTCGAATCAAATCACGAAGGACAGTGTATTTACTCTACGGGTGGTTCCAACAAAGAGAAAGCCCTGTCGTCTAAACACCAGTAATGTTTACTGTCCTGAGAATAGATGAAACGGTCCATACTAAGGTTTCGCAGTCTACACAAGCGCAAACTGTACCGAGAACCAACAACTTTCTTTATTTGTATGCTTGCATGATGGCAAGTAACTGTTGTACCTCTGTAGGGGGAAGTAAAACGAAACGTAACATTACGACGGTCGTAAACTATGTATGCAGAAATATAAAGAGCAAACCCTCCGCTGAAGAGATCTACCACCTCAAGACTGGACCTATACTGACCCTCGTGATGTGTTTCCGCGACAAGTTCGAAAGGGCCGAACTTGGGGTACAGAGTTTGCATTCGTTAGCCGAGCACAAACTTCACCCGCCCTCTGTCCCGGTCACTAAAAATGCTGAAGACCTCCCGGAATGTAAATGAAGCCCTACTCTTTTTAAGCTCTCACAAACAAAGGCCTCAAAAAGGGATAGATCACAATACAATCAAATTAGCGGATGAAGTCGTACGTTCAGGGGATTGTAAAAGAAATAGGCTGCTAACAATGGCAGGAAGCGGTCAGCTCTTGCGCGGGCTCGACGTGGCGGTGCTTCTTTTTGTAATCTTTGCGTAAACTTTTTCAGAACTTTGACGATCGATAGCCTTCTGCCCGTGGGCTACATGACATTCTTCCGCTATTGTTTTGCGAAAGACGTGAAAGTCTGCACGTGAGAAGAGCAATATCTAGTTTCTACGTCACAATTGTTGGAGGAAAAGTGCAAAAAATGAGTCTTTGCACAAAGAACGCCAAGGGACAACTACGGCAATAACATGGTAGTCGTCTTTGGATAATTCGTGTAACCTTGTACCAGGTATTTGTTCTAGCGAAGTATAGCCCAAGGGTCATCTGGATCAAGAACAATCATTCGGCTTACGTGCTTTCAACGCCCGTAGCCAAGCCCAAGAACAAATCTACGGAAGCAATCCTAATCTTTTGTACACAGATGCCAGCCCTTACTCCAATCCGTCCCATCACTTAGCCATAGCAACCACTAACCTCCTGCGCCTCAATCAAGACCCCTTCTATCTGGGCCGCGGAAGAATTCGCTGTGGCCCTCGCCATCACTCAAACACCCGCAACGATTCTAATTCCAGACTGTCAAGCCGTCTGTCGCAGCTTTTTATCAGGTTACGTGGCCTCAACTACGTGGAACCTCCTGGCTTAACACGCCCCCAACAGGAAGATCGACATTGTGTGGACCCCGGGACACTCCTCACTAACGGGCAATAATTTTGCCCATAGACAAGCCTGCGAACTCTCCTCCCAGGCCTACGAGGAAACACCAAGTCTCGTTCCCCTGCTCACATTTCAAGACATCACCCAACATTACCGCACATCAAGACAACATTTTCCCCCTCCTCACCCGCAGCTTACTAAAACAGAAGAAGTAATACTCCGGAGGCTGCAAACAAACACCTTTCTTCACCCAACTTGGCTACATCGGATGTACCCCACCCAATACCCTGCCACATGTAAATTCTGCCCTAACCCATGTACCCTCATACACATGATCTTGGGGTGCGCACACAACCCAGCCCTCCCACCTTTACCCACTTCCCTTCCCCTCCCTGAGCTGTGGGAGAACCTGGCGACCAGCGCCGGCTTGGATGCACAGCAACTCCTGGTGTCCAGGGCTGAGACAGCAAGGTCGTCCCATGGTCTCCTGGACCGAGGAGCCACTCCTACATACCAGGCTAACAATAAAGTTTTTCCACCTCCTCCTCCTCAATGCAAATACATTATGGCCGTCTTTGGCGTTACGTATAAAATACTTCAGAACAGCTGCACCAAATTTGTTATTCTGCTTCCATGAGGCTAATAATAATGAGAATACTTGCCTCTGAGGGCGCCGTTTCGAGTGCTACGCGGCCTTGTAGGCAATGCAGATGAAGAAAGGAAGACGAGGCGAGGTTTATGTTGCTAGGATTCCATGTAGTTTTTCAGTTTGAGAACAAACAGTTTCGATGTTCCACGTGTCTTTAGACCGCGAGGCGTCCGAAAGCGAATGTCGCGGGGTGTGTGCCACTAGCACGCAGTCACCGCCAAAATGGTAGGCTGTTGAAAACATGATTTGGCATTTAATGTGATGCGTCTCATTGTTTGGATGTGAATATTGATTAAACTAGTTAATACCAAGCTAATAATAACAATTAGTACAATAATAAACTTGCATTGTATTCATTATGCGAGGTTCGAAAGGGGTAAGGAAAAGAGTGAGATGTAGAAGGGGAAGGGAGGAGACACAGTTATGAGCGGGGAAGGAAGATTTGTGTCTTCTTCCGGAGGCATTTTCAAGAAAGGAAGTAGACTCGTGGCCGATGTTTTTGTGATCGTTTAATTGTTGGCCGAAATTATAACCATTCTGAATAGCGCTGACGTATCGATACCCGATCATTCTCTTCACTTAATTACGAAAACGAATCACAATCAAGATACCACTGTACCTTCAGATTTCATAAGACTAATCCGGTCAATCTAAACTGAAATACTCCAAACTGTTCCCATCTAATTCTATGCTTTTGATCTGTGTTTTTCTAGTTCAGATATATTTTCGTATACTTTCGCCTTTTACATGTTCAACAAGCGGTGTATCGCGATGTGCCCTACTAGAATACGTTCCTGGGTACAGGCTTTTACCAAGCAATATTTGGTACGAATAATGTTCCGTTTTTATTAAGCTGAAGAAAAGGCGATCTCTATATTGCCGCGAACCATACATTGGGTTTGTTTATTTGTGTTTTGCTTTTACCGCCCGGCTGTGCCGGTCTGTGTTATCTCTGCGCCAAGGAAAGCGCGTGTTCAATTCTTTCTTTCTGTGCCGCATGTGTTATCTGTTGTGATAGGGAGAGCATTCCGATCTAACGTGAACAGCCCAGAATAATCTTCTTGGGTCTACTATGTTCTCGATGCGAATCGACGTTTCGAGAACCACGCGCGCCAAAAGATAAAAAGCCTGCAGTGCGGACGCCGGGGCATTCGATTCTGCGACGCTCGCTGACGCAAGTCACTTTGTTGACCGCTGCTTCGCCGCCTTTGTATTCTTTTAAGTTGTTAGGGGAGCACAAGTTCGCTCCAATAAACTTGTTTCTCCTGCAAGACAACTGCGTCGTCCTTGGCTTCGTGACATCTGGTGGAGGTGCGGGGTACGCACCCTTCATGCCCACTACAACCTCGAGAAGCCGCCAAGCCAGTCCAACAAGAGCCAGCCCCCGCCTGCAAAATTTACCACCCGAGTTCGGTTTGATGCCAGTAGGGCCCAAGAAAAAGAACGCTGCAACCAACACCATGGTGCAAGAAACAACATCGCCAATCGTCCTGCAGCAGCCCCGGGAACCGCCATCGTTCCGGGGAGCCCCCGCTGAAGACCCCGAAGAATGGTTGGAGAAGCTGGAGCGCGTCCGCATCTTCAACAGGTGGGACGACGAAGAAACTTTCCGGCATGTCTTCTTTTACTTAGAAGATGCTGCTCGAACTTGGTTCGAGAACCATGAGAGTTCTTTGACCGACTGGACTCACTTCAAAAGGGAGTTCCTGAAGACATTCACTACTGTTGTGAGAAAAGAGCGAGCTGCGCTTTTGCTTGAAACTCGGACTCAACACCCCAACGAAGGGGTCGTGATCTTCGTTGAGGAGATGAAGCAATTATTTCGCCGTGCGGACCCTGAAATGACGGAAGAAAAGAAGTTACGCTTCTTGATGCGCGGTGTGAAGGAGGAGCTGTTTGCTGGACTTGTCCGCAACCCGCCCAAAACCATCGCTGAATTCGTGAACGAAGCCAGCACGATTGAGAAGGCTCTCGAAATGCGTGCTAAGCAGTATGACCGGAACTTTGTTGGCGCGGCCAGTGCGAACTACATCGACAACATGCGGGTTCCGGCTGATAGCCTACGCGAGGCTATCCGCGAAATAGTGAGGGAGGAGCTGCGGAAACTGCTCCCGACGACGCCACAACCACAAGTCGCTTCTCTTACCGACGTCATTAGAGAAGTGCAGCAAGCGCTGGGAACTTCAACGACGCCAGTAGCACCTCGCGAGCCGCAAGCCATGACCTACGCGGCTGCTGTACATCGCCCTCGCCCACCTGCACCCTATCGTCCCGAGGCTCCGTACCGTCGTCCCCTCTCGCCGGCCCGACCACCTGCGGCGCAACCCCCTGCCCCAAGGAAGACCGACGTGTGGCGAACGTCCGACAATCGTCCGCTGTGCTACCACTGCGGAGAGGCCGACCACGTCTACCGTCGCTGCCCCTACAGGAGGCTCGGTTTGCGAGGGTTCTCCGTCGACGCACCCCGCCCCCGAACTGGTCAGCACCCATCGGAGATCGAAGAGTACCTGTCCAACACCAGCCGTCGACCAGCCCGTTTCAACCGTTCGCCGTCACCCTACCCATACCAGTCGCCGAACCGCCGTAGCAATGCTGAGTTCTCACGTGGAAGGTCCCCCAGCCCACGCGGGGGAAACTAAAAGCAGCAACTTCTGGAGGTAAAGTTGCCCGATCGCGGAAAAATGAAAACCCTCCAACGACGCAACGACTCGCGGAAGACAGTGACTCACAACATGCCCTCATCCCGACGACCCGACCCAGACCTGACGAGACTCCCGTACACGACGAGACGTCCGCTGAGAAGACGATGACAACGACGACGCACAGTGCCCGACCGTCAACACGCACAAGCCGAGATGCGACGCCCCGACGCACCCGGAACTCGAGGAAGGCGGCATCCGACGTCAAGGTGTCCATCGACGGCTTTGACGTAGTCGCCCTCGTAGACACGGGAGCCGACTATTCGGTAATGAGCGGACCATTTGCGTCTAAACTGAAGAAAGTTATGACCAGATGGGACGGTCCGCACATACGCACAGCAGGAGGCCACCTCGTGACGCCAAGTGGAATGTGCACATCGCGCGTCACCATAGACGGCACAACGTACCCTGCGGCGTTCGTCGTTCTGCCTAACTGCTCCCGCGACGTGATTCTCGGAATTGACTTTTTGACGGACAACGGCGCAATAATTGATCTGCAGACCAAGTCGATAACATTTTCCTCCGATCACTCCACGACGCCGCAACCGAACCCCGATCACCGTGCTGCTGTCAGGATCGCCGACGATCACATCACCCTGCCACCCCGCGCAAGCTTGATGATCGCCGTCTACTGTGAGGATGCTGCTTCTGACATCGACGCTATCGTAGAGAGTGATCGAAGGTTGCTTCTCGACCGCGGCGTCTCCGTCGCAAGAGGCATTGCGCACTTTAGGCAACGCCAATCTCACGTTTTGGTCACTAATTTCACCGAAGAGTACCAGCATTTAAACAAGGGAGCTGCAATTGCGTTCCTCGAAGAAACGCAAGAAGCAAGTGATGTGATCGCAGTCGCCGACTTTGAACGCACACCCGTAGAAACCTTCAAGCTCCCGCAGCCATTCGACGTGAATCCGGCGCTACCGCAAGAACAACGGAAAAAATTATTGGCCTTGCTGCGTCGCTACAGCGAATGTTTTTCGTCGAGCGCAAAACTACGTCAGACCCCTCTAGCGAAGCACCGAATAATAACCGAAGATGGAGCCCGACCTACGAGACAGTCACCGTACCGCGTCTCTTCACACGAACGGGAAGCCATCCGGACTCAAGTCGACGACATGCTGAGCGATGACATTATACAGCCATCGAAAAGCCCCTGGGCTGCGCCCGTCGTACTCGTAAAGAAAAAAGACGGCACATTAAGGTTTTGCGTTGACTACCGGCGACTGAACAAAATCACGAAAAAGGACGTGTACCCCCTTCCCCGAATCGACGACGCCCTCGACCACCTCTGCCACGCGAAGTACTTCTCATCGATGGACCTGAAGACCGGCTACTGGCAAATCGAAGTGGACGAGAGAGACCGAGAGAAGACTGCATTTATAACCCCAGACGGCCTATACGAGTTCAAGGTGATGCCGTTTGGGCTGTGCACAGCACCAGCGACGTTTCAAAGAGTCATGGACACTGTGCTAGCTGGCCTTAAGTGGCACACCTGCCTCGTATACCTCGACGACGTAGTGGTATTCGCCCGGACTTTCGACGAACACCTTGCAAGGTTGGAGTCTGTACTCGAGGCCATTCGTACGTCGGGGTTGACGCTAAAGCCTGAAAAGTGCCGTTTCGCATACGGGGAACTCAAGTTCTTGGGCCACGTCGTCAACGCCGCGGGAGTCCTACCTGACCCGGCAAAAACTTCAGCGATTGCGAACTTCCCAAGGCCGAAAGACAAGAAGGGCGTGCGAAGATTTCTCGGGCTGTGCGCATACTACCGGCGCTTCGTGGCAAACTTCGCACGCATTGCAGAGCCACTCACGCGCTTGACGAAAGATAGCACCCCTTTCAGCTGGGAAAACGACCAAGAAAAAGCATTCTGCGAGCTGCAAATACGCCTGCAAAGCCCGCCCGTGCTCGCTCATTTCGACGAAAATGCCGAAACGGAAATGCACACGGACGCCAGTGATATCGGCTTGGGTGCCGTCCTTGTCCAAAAGCAAAGCGGCTGCGAAAGGGTAATCGCCTATGCCAGCCGTGGTCTGTCGAAGGAGGAGAAAAACTATTCTGCCTCTGAGAAAGAGTGCCTGGCTATTATATGGGCGATTTCAAAATTTCGCCCATACGTGTATGGAAGGCCATTCAAGGTTGTAACAGACCACCATGCGCTGTGTTGGCTCGCCAATTTGAAGGACCCCTCTGGCCGTCTTGGGCGGTGGAGCTTGCGCCTGCAGGAGTTCGACGTTAGCGTCGTTTATAAATCCGGCAGGAAACACTCCGACGCCGACTGCCTGTCCCGCGCCCCCGTCGACCCACCACAAGACTCTGATGAAGACAGCGCGTTCTTCGGGATCGTGACGGAGAGCGACCTAGCCGCCCAGCAGCGTGCCGACCCCGACTTACGCGTCATAATCGAGTACCTCGAGGGATGCAACGTTGCCGTTCCTAGGACCTTCAAACGCAGCTTACCAGCATTCAGCCTGAGAAACTCCGTCCTTGTGAAGAAGAATTTCTGCCCCGGAACAAGAGCGAATTACCTCCTCGTCATCCCCGCGGACCTTCGTGACGAAATTTTGGAAGCGTGCCACGACGACCCGTCTTCCGGACATCTGGGCACAGCCCGCACTATTGGAAAAATCAAGGCGAGGTACTACTGGCCCGGCCTTACCTCTGACGTCACCCACTACGTCCGGAGCTGCCGTGACTGCCAGCGACGAAAAACGCCGCCGACAAGACCCGCCGGACTTCTGCAACCGATCGCCGTCCCATCGAGACCATTTCAACAGATTGGAATGGACCTTTTAGGCCCGTTCCCTACGTCACGATCACACAACAAGTGGATTGTCGTAGCGACAGACTACATGACGCGCTACGCAGAGACCGCCGCTCTTCCGAGGGGGACTGCACAAGAAGTGGCGAAGTTCTTTATAAGCCAAGTTGTGCTACGACATGGAGCCCCGGAAGTCCTAATCACAGACCGCGGAACGGCATTTACTGCAGAGCTGATGCAAGGAGTATTACGCTACAGCAACACGGATCACCGAAGAACGACCGCATACCACCCCCAAACGAACGGACTAACAGAACGTCTGAACAAGACAATCGCAGATATGCTGTCAATGTACGTTGACGTTGAACATAAGACTTGGGACGAAGTTCTCCCGTATGTCACGTTTGCGTACAACACGGCTATCCAGGAGACGACGCAGCTGACGCCGTTCGAGCTTGTCTACGGTAGAAGGCCGACTACGATGCTCGACGCCATGCTTCCGCACGTAGAAGACGACGACCTCAACGCCGACGTCCACGGATATCTTCAACGTGCGGAGGAGGCCCGCCAGCTCGCTCGAGTTCGTATAAGGGACCAGCAGCTGGTGGATGCCGGCCGCTACAACCTCCGACGCCGAGACGCCGAGTACCAACCAGGGGATCGTGTGTGGGTTTGGACTCCCATCCGACGACGCGGACTCAGTGAGAAGCTCCTGCGACGGTATTTCGGACCCTACCAGATTCTACGACGTGTTGGCCAACTTACCTACGAAGTGATCCCCGATGTTGACTCCGGCACATCACGACGACGCACGCGGCCTGAAGTCGTCCACGTGGTTCGCTTAAAACCTTTCTACGAACGATGACGAACTTTTATTTTCATTTGTTCGGACTGTCGCTTATGTTAGCATCGGGTCGATGCACTCTTAGAGGGGGGGTAATGCCGCGAACCATACATTGGGTTTGTTTATTTGTGTTTTGCTTTTACCGCCCGGCTGTGCCGGTCTGTGTTATCTCTGCGCCAAGGAAAGCGCGTGTTCAATTCTTTCTTTCTGTGCCGCATGTGTTATCTGTTGTGATAGGGAGAGCATTCCGATCTAACGTGAACAGCCCAGAATAATCTTCTTGGGTCTACTATGTTCTCGATGCGAATCGACGTTTCGAGAACCACGCGCGCCAAAAGATAAAAAGCCTGCAGTGCGGACGCCGGGGCATTCGATTCTGCGACGCTCGCTGACGCAAGTCACTTTGTTGACCGCTGCTTCGCCGCCTTTGTATTCTTTTAAGTTGTTAGGGGAGCACAAGTTCGCTCCAATAAACTTGTTTCTCCTGCAAGACAACTGCGTCGTCCTTGGCTTCGTGACAATATGAAGCTTCTGGCGCTCTTACAAAGTTGTAATATTTCCCGCATGGAAGTAATAAAAATGCCGTGCAATACTTCATCCAGTGCCAGGGAAACACAAAGATATTTGAAAGAAAAGAAAGCCATGTTTGCAGAAAGAGGCAATGGGTCCCACACTCGGCATTCGTTTTGTGGATTTCTGTTTCCCCAGAACCCAAATTAGCCTTCACTTCTTATCTAACAGCGGGCGCCTAGGGAATAGTGCAGAATTTAAGTCTCCCCCTTTTTTATTTTTATTTCCTCTTACTATTTATTAATTTCTACAAGAGCCCCTTGGCTTCACTTCTCTTGGTTCTATTTCTTCCAAAAGCTTCTAACAAACCTGCCCACCCATCCACACGCGTCTTTATTAAAGCCCTTGCTCAATCTCATTCACAATTGTTATACTTGTTCACTGTTACCTGCCCTGCTCAACGGAGAGCAAATTGGAAAATGCACTCGACCCAAAGCGGGCCCTGTCAGAGCGAGGTGGTTTTTGTAATCTGGTCCCAACAACCGCTCCCTTTGCATGCGTGCTTATTCGGTAATATGCATCTCTCTGTCTAACATTCCTTTCGAATTTGTTTGTCTGTTTATGCTTCGCTACGTTTATTCTTGAATTTGTTGCCTTCCTGCGTTATCGCGTACAAGGGGCGATATCTATTTCTACAGCGTGGAAACAGAAGTGCAGATGTACTTCGTTTTAATCTATAAGCTCTGTATAACAAAACAAGCAATCTAGAAGCAATCCCGTAACCGTAATCTTCGGTTTCACCTTGAGGGAGAAAAGAAAGAAATCTTTCTTAAATACTGAAGAGCTTAGTCCCACCAACACCTTAGAATTTCTAATGGGTATGAACATGCTCAGGCGAAAAAAAAAAAGAATGGCCATCATCATCATCATCATTATCCTTGTAATCATCATCATTATAATTAACAACAACAGCAACAGCATGCTCACTCCCAGTGCCGGCGAACGGTTTTCCGATTGACTTCCACCCCACCCGGTCCTGCGCCGCTCGAGTCCAGTGTTGGCCCCCACAATTTACGCATTTCTACCCTCCAGGCTTTCCCTTCTTTCCCTTCTTTCCCTTCTTTCCTCCAGGCTTTCCCTTCTTTCTAGACCCATCTCTTTGTATCCATTCTGTCACTCTAATTGTCCAGCGGTTTTCGATTCTTCTCTCTACAAGGCCAGCCCAAGTTCATTCCATTTTCTTTAATGGAAATATGACCTCATCTACTCGATCCCTAATCCAGGAAGCTCGTTTCCGGTCCCTAGGTTACCCAATCATTATCCGTTTCATGGCCAGTTAATCCGATCTGAATTTACTTTGAAGTTGTCTAGAAAGGCGCCAAGTTTCGGCTCCCTATGTCGTCAACGGCAGCACACACTGGTTGTATACTTTTCCTTTGAGTTAGAAAGGTAGCTTAGTTTTCATTATTTAGGAGTGCTTGCGGTGTGCTCACCAGCCCATGCCTACTCTGTGCCGGATTTCTCTCTCATGGGGGTGGGCGGCACTAACTGTCCCTCCGCGATAGTTACATTCTTGTACTTCTTCTACACCTTTGTTTCCTCAACTGAAGAGGGTGGTTACAGCATGGTTATTCCTCACTACTTTAGTTGATTCATGCTTTGTTACTTTACTTCCTCAAGTATTTTGTGCAGGTGTTGTGCAGTCTCACTAAGCAGTACTGTGCCGTCTGCAAACCTGAAATCAATCAAGTATTCTCTGTTTATCCCTAATCCGGTGTTCCCGCAGTCAAGCTTTCTGAATACCCCCTCCAGACATGCAGTGAACAATTTTGGGCGAGATCGTGTTTTGTTGCCGTCTTTTCGTTTGGAGAGGGAATTTATCGCGGTGTTTGTCAAGTGTTATCCTTCCCGTACATCAATTTCATATGACGTTTACAAGTCTTATGTAGGTCGGTTCTATTCCCTGGTTTTTAATTCTTTTCGCATGGCTGTGGTTTCTGCCTAGTCAAACGCTTTCTCAGAGTCTAAAAATGCCATGTAAAAATGTTAAATGTCATTTGGGGATATCTCGATCACTTGATTGAGAACATAGATATGATCCATGGTTTCGTACCGCTTCCTAAATGCAGCCTGCCTTCTGGGATGTTGGGAATCTAGGCTGTCTCCAATGTCGTTAGGCTGTCTAGGCTGTCTCTAGGCTGTTTCCAATGACGCAGACAATTATTTCTTGCCCCATCAAGCTGCTTTTTGCTTGTGGTCGACAGCCGCTGCAAAACAGGCAGGCTATAACGCACGCAGCAAGCCATCAACATAAGCCTTGGAGAGAAGCACCGTCGATCGACAGTCACTGGCCCTTTGACTTTGACTTGACTTTGACTTGCGCCGCCGCGGAAATGCGAGTACGTAGTCTCCGAACCTCACGGGCCCAGGAGAGGTTTCGATCCATGGTTATCTCGAGGTATCTTTGAGTGCGCACATAAGGCAGGCAACTGCCCCCAAGGATTAATGTGTACTGAGTCATCCGCTTGCGGGTGAATGCCATGACAACGCTCTTCTCAGGTAAGAGGTGGAGGCACTTCGGAGCAAGGCATTCAGAGATGTTTTTTAGAGCTTTCTGGAGCCTCTGTTGTGCATTTAGACGTGACCTTGCTGCAATCCAAATGTAGATGTCGGCGGCGTAAATTACGATCTTTACGCGAGGAGTAAGCATACGCTTTAAATCGATTAGTGTGATGTTAAATAACAGAGGACCCAAAACCGCTCCTTGAGTTACCCCTTTCTTCATACTGTAATATGACGTAGTACCTTCCGGTGTGCTCGTAAAAAGCTCTCGTCCTTACAAGTAGCTGGAAATCCATGCGTACAGCCTCCCACCAAGTCTAAGAGCAGCAAGGGACTCTATAATGGCTGTATGAAAGACCGAATCAAATGCCGACTTTATGTCTAGATAAACCACTATTGGTATATCTCAGTTGTGTCATCCTTTTTTGTAGGGACGCCACAAGAGCAAGGATGTTGTCGATAGCAGACCAGTTTTCTCGAAACCCATTCATTTCCGGTGAATAACGATTCCTGTTTCACATGTACCAAGTCATTCTTTTAAAGATAATTTTTACCATGATTTTGCCAATGCAGCTAAGTAGAGCTATGGGACGGAAAGAGTCGTACCATGTTGGTTGCTTTCCAGGTTTCAGAACTGCTGTAAGTTTGGCTCTTTTCCATTCTGCAGGCACAGTACTCCGCAGCCACGTCGAGCTACAATACTTCAGAAGGCGTAAGCGGGAGTGATGAGAGAGGTGGAAAATCGCCTCGGATGTTAGGCCGTCACAACATGGATAAGAGCGTTTCTGGACATTTGATATTGCCGCAATCAGCTCGCTTATCTAAAATAGAAGTTCCATTGCAGGTACGGAGGTGGGTGGCACTGTGTCAGAAACACGCAGAGAGGACACTTTAGGCAGAGAAATCGTAGACAGTAGCCTACAATACCCTTCAGCCGCTTTTTGGGGGGGAATTCCATCGTGTAATGACAGTGCCCCTGATGAACTGAGCTGTTGGTTGTTGTTGCGCTTGTCCTCTATAACTCGCCATATACGAGGGAGAGGCTGATGGACATCCAATTTAGTACAGAAGTCACGCAACCGTCTTCGACGCATATTTTCCAAATAGCGTCTCACATGTCTATGAGCTTTACGGTCCTGCTTCAAATTCTCTAAATCTCTAGTACGGAAAGCCTTCCGCTCAGCGCGCCTACGGATAGCACGCAGCCTTTCGTATTCTGCATCAGTTTCACAGCGAGGCGCCCCCGTACGACTCTCGAGGATGCCTTTATGCAACGAGCCATGATTGGCACTAGGTCGTCGTCGGAAGTGGCGGTGGTTATCTCCACCTCGACACGGTTTTTGACGGCTTCCCACTCTGTGCAACTTAATTTGGTTTCGCGCCGTGACGCAGACACATCTCGGTATGATATTAAAATTGGGAAGTGATCACTGCCTCTCGTATCAAGGTCAGTACACCAAGTAAACTTTTGGATCAAGCTGTTTGATACAAATGAAAGGTTGGTGCAGCTGCTGACTGTTGGATGTTTTAGGTAAGTAATGCTGCCATCATTCAATGGTTCAATAGGCGGTATTCGTTGAAACGTTTAGCGGTCAATTTCTTCGCTTGGCAACGCTGGAAACGGCCACAGACATGGCCGATGCGCCACGGACTCCGCGCGGCTTGGGCCACTGCGGCCGCACGCCGAAGAAAAAAACACCGGCGTGCGTCATATCTGCTCCGTTCCAACCCGATTCTAAACGGTGGCGTCAACGGAGATGTTATTAATCGCACTCACATTGAACTCTTGGCAATACTTTGCGTTCGGTAGAGTTTGTAACGTGAAACACCGTCATGTGTTTCACAGTCGTGCTTAGCATGGCCAAGTACCGCCATCCAGCGGAGCCCGACGTTACGAGTGACGGCGCACTCGCACGGTTGCATAGACTAGAAGAGGGTGCCTCATCTTGGGGCCGTGCGCACAACGTCGCCTAGCAACAGGCGCTTGGCCACAGATATGGCGGCGCACTCGCATGGTCGCCTGGATGCATTCCACGCTATTTTATACCGGCTACACCACATTATATGAGCAGTTCGGCAAGCCTTGCGCTGCGATGATTGGTTTGTGCACTTCCCCAAATTTCGTTGCGTGCGTTGAAGTCTCCGCAAATTATGTGAGGTGGGGATGTGCTACCGATGACATTTTCAAACCTGGAAATATCGACGGTAGCTCCTGGTTCCAGATAGGCGCCAATAAACGTAAACCGCTGAGTCCCAATCGCAGTGTTGCACACACATATTCTTCATTGTCATGAGGAAGAACTGGAACTGCTGCAGCCTGTATATCTTTGCAAAACACAATCAATAGCCGACTGACTCCGGTAAGGCGATGCGAATGAAGGTAATAATAATTTTGGAGACGAAAGTGGTCGCCATCGCTGGACTCGGGGATTACGATGAACGGGAATTGATATGTCTGTACGAGTTGGTGAAAATCAGCAAGTTTTGAGCGTAAGCCGAGGGCGTTCACTGAAATATTGTTACGTGGCGGCAGGACAATGATGAGGCGAACCATGGGCGACGATGAAGTGATGTATTTACAAGATGTTGCCGCAGAGAGATGCAATCTATTTACAAGCGGCCATGATCGCTCGGGCGAGCCGCATCCTCTTCGTCGTCTTCAGTGACGGGTTATGGCGCTATGGGGCGTTGTCCACGTAGGTGTTCCGTGACATCACCCCCCCGGCGGAGGACGACCGTCCCGGTCGAGGCCAGGGTAAAGACAGGGTGGCGAAGCGGATGAGCAAAGCGATGAGAACATGTACAATGATGTCCTTGCCGCCACTGATGATGGTGATGGTCGCGATGAGCACCGCCCCGGAACAACTGTGACCACCGCCGAACCCACGAGGCAGCGTCCAAAGCTTTCGGAGAAGCGCCGGAGATCTGGGCGGGGGGACGTCGTCGGCTATACGTCTGGTCGTCGCTGGTCAGTTCGTCTGGTCTCGGCGGGGCATGGGCAGGGGACACGGGGCCGGGGAATGTCGCGTCCGTGGATCACCGGGGCTGGGGCGGGCCGACGCTTTCCAGGAGCCAGGATGAGACTGTTTCATGAGCCGAGACGGGGTGAAGCTCGGGGCCGGGATGGGACTGAAACCCGCACCATCCACCAAAATGTTACGTGGCGGCAGGACAATGATGAGGCGAACCATGGGCGACGATGAAGTGATGTATTTACAAGATGTTGCCGCAGAGCGATGCAATCTATTTACAAGCGGCCATGATCGCTCGGGCAAGCCGCATCCTCTTCGTCGTCTTCAGTGACGGGTTATGGCGCTATGGGGCGTTGTCCACGTAGGTGTTCCGTGCAGTTCTTGAGATTGGAGTTTAAAGAAACTGGGGGAGGGGGGGTCACCAAATTAGTCATCATTGTTGTACCTCACAACCATGAAGCGATGCCTTGAAGGATGATGAAACCAGGGGCTCTAAAGCCAAGACGGCCTCGACTTCAGGATAACTTTTAGAGGAGGGGTTGGCTCGCAGCAGAGCTTTGATAGCCGCAAAGAGCATAGGGATGAGAAAACTCACACCTGGTTGGGTGGGCTGGTGTGCCGTCTTATGGTCCCTACGAGTACGTCGCTGCTGCGTAGAGGTTGTTCGCTCAGGAGCATCTGACGTATTTGGAGAACTTGTAGATGTGGTCCGTTCTTGGACGGCTCTCGCATACGACTTGTCCGGTAGCAAACTGTGAAGCGGTGGGTCATTTGATGAGGACGTCAACGGTGTAAAGACAACCTGAGGGTTTGGCGGCGGTTCACGTTGGGCGAGAGCATTTCCATGGATTTGCTCGACGCTGTGAGCAAGAGTAGCAGCCTTTTTCTTGGGACAAGCTCCATACGACGCGGGATGCGCACCTCCACAATCCGCGCATTGAGGTTGGGTCTTAGAGGTCCAATCCTTGTGCGAATGAGATCCAGCGCATATTTGACAACGCACTGGTCCTCGGAAATTCTTGTGTATATGTCCATGTCTCTGACATTTAAAACATTGCGTTGCTGATCCCATGTATTCCGTCACCGGGAAACTGCAAAAGCCGAGAAACACTCGTTCTGGCAGTGGTGAGTCAGATTTAAACTGTAGAATCACAGATCGTCGGCGCGATTTATTCACAACACTGTCGTCATTACGGACATAAGAAGCTTGCCTGCGGGAAAATATCACACCCTGGCTGCTGAGGCAGCGTCCAAGGTCTTCGTCCTTTACTCGTTGGGCACACCTTGGATTCTCCTGTAAGCCGCCATGTAGGAGTCAGGTACACGAGCTTTAGTGGTTATACCGGCAAAACTGGAAGCCTGGAGAAGACGTTACGCAGCAGCAAGAGTTGATACGGTTACCATCAGGCTGCCGTCTTTGTTCAACCGATGCGTTAGGACTTTTTCCTGTGCGATTGACCTCTGAGGCCAAGATATACGGGTTGACTTACTAGAATGAGCATGCTGCTGCTGTCGGTTGAAACACAACTAGAATTCTGGCGGTCCGCTTTTTCTCGCATGTGAACCGAGTGAATGCCACCTGGTCCGTTTCAACCACGTCCTCGGGAAAACTGGTTGTGTCCTCTGAAGCTTGGTCGACGGCACGCTTTTTCTGGGCTGGCAGGCACTGTAGGTCCGTAGCGGGGTCGCATGGTGCAGCAGGTGGAGGCTGGTGCAGCACGCTTCCATCGAGGTTTTTCATTATGGCGGCATGAAGCGGAGGCGATGGGGGTGCCCCGCTGAGCCGCAGAGACCAATCACTGCTCCAGGTAAGCCGCTTGATGCGGTGGTCCCGCGTCCGGGTGATCGTCGCTAGGTTAGCAGGAGACAGCGTGAAGGACGACGGCACAGAAACCGTAACAACTACAAGAAAGCGAAGAATTTGCAGAACCGGTACAACCAGCCGGCCGAACCGGTCTTCGTCTACTTCCTTTTCTCCTATGATGAGGTCCTGTCACAGATGACGTAGACGAAGGAACATGTTGCCAGGTGACGGGTTGGATCCGGGCCAAAACTGGTGGTTCTGGTTTTGGTGTACGAGAATTTTCCAGGAAGCCCAGTTACGATTGCTGGGGTGTCTGGATCCTCCGGGGCTGCAAGTGGTCGAGGGAAAAGGCATGCTGTCGGGGAAATCCAGTAGGGCAGGGCCTGGAACAATAGAAGGGCGGTGAACACGTTGTGGCGAACGATGTCGTGCCCCGTGATTCTCTGATTATGATTCTGAGCTTTCTCAGCTCTAATTCTTTCTGGGACCCGCCATTTGCTACTCACGGGTGAAAACGTATTCCCGTATTTCTGTATTTCTACCTTGACAACCAGAGATACGAAGCGCAGCAAACATTCATAGACGTAAGATTGTCCATCCGCGAGCCAAGCGTAGTGGCTTTATGACTTTTTAGTTCCAAATTTGCGACAACAAGCATGTGCGGTTAGCGGTGCGCCCGGCGTGCATCACGGCAACAGATGCAACTGGACATTAAAGAAGTTTGACGTCATGTTCGCCAGATGGCGGATGTTAATGTGAAGTTATGAATATTTAATTACGGTTAATTGAAACTGTTTAAAAGGAGAATAATTTTTTTCATGTAATACTTCCCAGTTACTGGCACTCGACGTTTTTCTGAAAGCGTCGACTGCGTGAAATGACGGAATGAATCCGACTGATGAACAAGCGAGCGCATAAATTGCGACAAATCAGCAAGCACCTCCATCGGCAACTATGAAATTAAGCCCGCAGACTCTACTAATTCACGCTTCGTTCTCTCCTCGGCTGGTGCCGTGTGTGCAAGCGTGGATTTGGCTCTGCGGCAAGTGACTCTCCAGAAGTGTCCTTCCTTGCAATTTTTGGCAAAATGGCTACATCAGTATACGGAAATTTGAGCAGGAATCTTGCGCGGCACCTGAGAATTTTTGGGTTGCCCTTCAAAGTTTTGGTGATATCATGAAGCCGTGACAAATACTTCTTCCTCTTTTCGTGGACATTATAAACGGCCATTTAATTGGTGGGAACTTTCCCTGCCGTATCTCTTTTCTATATCTGATGCGGTGTTACCCTTCCGTATCACACAACGAAGCACTCGTATGTGGGGGGCATGGTGTCCATCTCCGCACTTGCAAACTGGCTCAATTTTTTTTCTTGTACATATCTGATTTAACTTGTCCATATAAGCACGAACTAAACATTGAACATGGATTCCTTAGTGCTAAAGATTACAAGGTCGCCTCACACAGGTAAGAGGGAAATATATACCAAAGGCTACACGCAAACAAAGGCTAGTAACGCAAACAAAGAGGTTCGTTACCCCTTATGGAGATTCAGTACTATTTGCGGTCATTGAAGTCCGCGACAGTCCGACTTTGGTGCTTGCGACGAGCGGCGTTGAGAACATTTGAGAATCTCTGGTGTTTTTACCACTTTTTTACAAATAAAGGCCACTGATTCCTGTTTGCTTGGGTATACGCTTTTCCTAAAGTGACCTGACGTACTGAGTTTGATTTCAAATGAGGTTAGGACAGTCCAAAGTCACACACAATCTTCATAGTACCGCCTGCTTGACGTTAGGCAGCTGGATTCTGATATCTTTACTGATACTTTCTCGGAATCTGGATTTTGGTTTTGCGTAATTTAGGAGCCAAGTGCAACAGTAAACAGAAGAATTAAAAACGTGTACTCATGGTGTTTTTGTTGGCGTTGTCTTTTATATTGCCATTATATCAGAAAGAGAACTTTCAAGTATTAAATTTCGCGTTCAGTGTTTTCCTTCGTAAACTACTCCAAATTTGTGTTGCTATTGCGTGTGTGCAATCAGCTCTGAGTAAGAGCGCCAATTTAAAATACGGCAACATTTCCTTCAGAAACTGCCCAGTCTTCATCAAAGGCGAAGCTGCAAACAAGCGGCATCATTGCAAGCACAGCATACAGCAGTAGAAAAAAAGCCAGATTTTCCAAATCTCCACAAAATTATGCTGTTTTTTTAGAAGGAATTGTTTTTTTTTAATTCATGCGCGTGCACGCACGAAACTCAGTGCAGAAACCAAGTGCAGAATGTATTCTCAGAAATATTCAGGTATACAGGGAAGACGAGTGTACATATTTTATATAAACATATCTGTATTTTTGTATCATGTGCATTAGCACTTCCGTGCATACTGCACCAGGCACAAGCAGAAAGTGTACAAACGGTACGCTATTCTGGGTAAGAGTCATAGAGGAGCCTTACATTAAAACAATGGTCCCGAACGCGGGCGCACAACTCGTGTTTCACATTTTAGAACGACACAATGCTTTCCTCGTTCGCTTACCCAAGGTAGCTGCTAACATCTATTCATTAAGGGCTTGTAGAAAATTTCGAGCGAAGGAAATTACTAGCGGTTGTTTTTTAGATGCGAAGCATCTCATGCTCGGGGCTGTGTCCCTCCCTCCCTCGTTGTCGTTGTCCGCCGCCCGCACTCTACTCCGCATGCGCGTCTCTTCAGCCCCGTCAGCGTTTGGGCTGACGTCAGCGCAGTCCACTATAAAAAGAAATAGTTAGGTGCCACCCGGGTTCGATACCACGACTCTCCGGCCGCAACGGGTGGTACGAGGAGCTATTCCCACTGCGCTACAAACCGAGACGGAAGCATGTGGTACGAACGCACCTTATGTCCTTTACTCATTCAAACTATGTCAAGAAGCTACGTATACAACGAAGGCAAGCGAAGCTGAACGTCAACAGAAACGACGAACTGAAAAATAATTGGAACTTCTGTCGAGCCCATGGCTGCTTCGCATACTACTCAGGGTTCCCCTACGGGAAGATGGTGTAATTTTTTTCTTTCCTAAAACAGATCGCTTCCGGTGCAGGCTCTGGCAAAAAAGTAATCAAAGCGGCTACTTGTTACAATCAAGGGGGTGGGAGCTTCACGGACACAAATGATAAAACAGTTGTTTATCATCTGCGCCATTGAAAGCGGCAACCAACCCATTTTTCAGGTTTTTGCAACATCTAAATCGCTTTAGAACAAAAAACATATGCTGTGGCTTAGCTGGACTATGCCAGGATATACGTAACTTGAGTTAAAGTTCGGCTGGTTTTTCTTAGCTTTTTTAGTTGTCGATGATTAGCTTGATTATCATGCTTTCTGCTGCTTGAATGACAAACGCACGGTATGCGCATTATGTAACACATGTATATATTTATCAAGCGGCTCCGTCGTAGCATCACCAATCGTTATTTCTTCCCTGTCCCATAAAGAAAACGCTTTGGAAGCGTGGCGTAGCGAACGACTATTTATTCACGAAAGGAAACATGTAAAATCCATGGTTTTCTTTCCCCACGCGAAAATGAAACGCCGTTGAAATGCAAGAAAAGGGGCCGGCTGGCCTTGATCGCTTATGTCTTACTCTTGGTGCCTGTAGCATTTCTGTCTTGTTCATGGAGACAGGGACTCTGCAGCAATTATTTACAGGCGGCAGATGTTTGTTATGCTCGTAGCTGCTCGCTGCTACCCGTCTTTCCGTATTCGCTCTTGTAAGTTTATTACACTCTTGCAGAAAACATTTGGTGAGAGGAGACATAATTTCTCATCACACCATTAGCAAGGGGGACAAACTGGCGGAGATTGCACTATGTCGCGCATGGATTGAGCCATAGCGAAGCTGCAGGATTTTTTTCTGCTTGAGCACGAAAGCAACAATCACCACGCAATTGCACACTTTTAACATTGCTTATTTACATGCTCTGTCGTCGCCTTGAGCGGTGCTACTAGTAGTAGTCGTCATATGCGTCTATATCGTCGTGTTGCTCATGCAAAGAGTTACATGGGCGGTAGCGCTTGACGTCAGCTGCGGCGCAGCGGGGTGCGTACTTGCACGATGCTTGCGCGGCGTTCCTGTAGTCGCGGCGAGGTTTCGTGGAGCAGGTGTTGCGCCAGCTCGAACGTTGTTGACAGGGAACGCGAGGCGCTCCTCAGGGTTTTCGCTAGTTTTTTCAGTTCTTTTTGCCAGAGCCACTGCTCAAGCCAGCACGCTCTATGGTCACCGTGAGGCATGCGCTCACGAGTGCTCGGTATTTTCTTGGTACTTTTAACGCAATAGGCGATACGCGCCACACATTACCGCCAGCTACAACAGATCGGCTGTTAAACATCCTGCTACATTTGGGAGCTTCTGATTAGATTTTGAGCTGTCCGAACTCCCATTGTCGTGGTAACAACAGTTTGTGAAAGATCATGGAGGATGCCGGAGCGATGGTACACTTGTACGCCTGAAACAGGGTTATTATAACAAATTATGCGAATCTCAACTAACATCAAGCTTACTTTTACACCTTTTGAGCAAGCAACCGAAAAAAATATTGGGTTATACCATCGGCCCTTGGGTTATACCATCAGCTATTTATTACGCACGTGGCATTTAACCTCAGCAAATTGATTGATTGATTGATTGATTGATTGATTGATTGATTGATTGATTGATTGATTGATTGATTGATTGATTGATTGATTGATTGATTGATTGATTGATTGATTGATTGATTGATTGATTGATTGATTGTAGGGTATAACACGTCGACGCTACATAGGCGACGAGGCGCCCCGTAGTGGAGGGCTCCGGAATAAATTTGAACACCTGGGGATCTTTGAAGTGCGGTGAAATCTCGAGCACGCGGGCGTTTTTGCTTTTCCCTCCATCAGAAAAGCCGCCGCCGCGGCCGTGAATCCAACCCGCGTCCTCGTGCTCAGCCGCACAACGCCTTAACGACTGAGCTACCGCGGCAGGTATACTTAACGAATGTTTTTTAGAACTCCATCCCAGTATACAAAGTCCCTCATTCATGCACCTCAGCTTCCCTCCTCCGTCTTAGATTGTCTTTGTCTTATTGGTGTTCATACCGTACGAGAATAGTTTGATTTCAGGTTATTTTATCGAAATATTTACAGGGTACTCTTGGAATAAGTAGGCTTTGCCGGTTAGCAGTATAATTGCAAATATTTGGCGCATCCTTCCCAACCAAATTGAGTCCCCGAAATAAAGCTTCTAATTGAGCGTACGGAAAAAAAAACAGCCTTCGCACAAAGATGTCGGTGAATGCACCACGACTCCGTTAACTGTCATTTTGTGCCGTGACTCAATGGAACATAAAACTATCTGTCGATTAAGTTTTATTACAGCGGAGAATGCGCTGTAGTATCGGTTAAGAAATTACAAATGCAGTTTGTATTACATCCCTTCTTCGGAGTCTCGTGCGGGCGCAATAACGACGGGGGAGGCATCTCGGGAAGCGGAATATACCATCGTTGAACCATCTATTCTAAGCACTAGCGCTAATAAACGGGGCAAAACGCAGCGCTTTTGTAGAGTCACCATAGCGCCGAATAAAGCAGACTTATTTCTAAAGTGAATTGCGTGAGACGGCGAGGAGTAGACGCTTCCCGCGAAGACATTTCTTCCCTGCAAGTTCTTCGGGCGGCACTATAGATATGCCTTATATTCGTTATTAACGAATATAAGGCATATCTGTTTAGGTTAAAATGACGAAAGAAGGATAAAGGCGCCAATAAATGAGCAAAATGCATTCCCGACGTCTCACCCGCAAAACAAACACGTTAACTTAATTCAAAAAGTGGCAATAAATAAACAAACACGTGGAGAGCATTTGTTTAGTTAAAAGAAATTTAAAAAAAATTCCAAGATTGTGCAGTTCATAAGTGCAGCGTATTAGTTTTCGATGAACATATCTAGCAGAAACAATTTTTCAAAACACTTCTCATCTTGGAATTCTCTCCTTTAGTAGCTCATGGCATCTTACCTGCGCAGAAACCTATCGTGCTCACTTTTCTGGCCAAAAACAAGTCGCCGGTTTCTTTTTTCTTTCATGGGAAAATGATGAGATTTTGTCCCGGCAATCGCAGGCATCTGTGCGCATTAGTTTACTCCAAACCTTTAGTAGTTACAACACGCTCCTGATAAAGAAATTTGTTTCGCTCTTTTGTGACTTGAGACATGAGGAATTCATTAACGGCCTTCAAACCTGCAACTACATTTGGAACAGAAGGTAGAAATATTTGTGTATACGAATGTTTTTTAAAAGAGCTTTAACGGCAGTTGCTCGAAAACGTTACTGTGTAATATTTTTCGTCTCCATTTATTTTTCAATCTCACTTAACGCACGCGAACTTTCATGGCTGGAATGACTTTTGCGGAAGCAGTCACACACAAACCCCACTTAGGTTTACAAATACCGAGTTTTTGCGTTGTCGCAGAGGACGAAAGTAAATTCTTTGGAAGTGGCCCGAATAAACACATTGAGCCTGTGTCTAGCAAAATTTTCAGCGTCGTCCAAATGGACTTGAAACGTGCAAACATACACTCGCGTCCGCTGCTCTGCAGTCCGTTTCATGTATCTATTGGTGTTGACAAACCAGGCTGCTCCATTAGGGAGCCAGACTTATGAAGAGAGCAAATTCTCTTACAGGGTGCCAGTCCCAAAATGGCGAACACACTCGCGATGGAAACAGAAACAAGGACGCATGGCCGCGTGTTCTCTGCAAAACAAAATCCCTAGAACATATCTAGAAGCGCTCTACAGCGATCACCTCCAATGCTAGTACAACTCGATACGGTTTAATTTGTGAATCCAATTTTTTTTTTAAACACAAATATAGGCATGCATTTTTCTTCAAATGTACTTTTTTATCCGAAACGGAAAACACTGCCAGCTCTTTCAACTCTTAATTCGACAGAGATGTCGAAATGGTTCTGTTCAAGTCGCCGAGTGACACTAATGCATTTATTCATGCGTTCCTAATTGCGTTCTGTACGCGTGTGCACAATGTGGAGCTCGAAATACATGCTCAAAATCAACATTTCAAGGCACTTCATTTTGAACAAGTGAATAAGTAACACATAGCTACCCTAGCAACTCGATCGGTTAAGGTGTTCAGGGTATTTTTCCGCTAAAGCTTTTTGCATCAGCCGTCAAATAGATGAAACTTGAAAAAATTATGTGACAGCTTTTTTGCATATTTGTTATTGCTGAGAAGACGTTTAAGCGGTGTTGAAGTTTAAACTGTGTTGGAGTTCGCAGTGGGCACCTTTTTTTATGCTGCTTTTTTTGCGTTGTACTCATGTCCTCTTATTTACTTTAATGCCACTTTTCTCAACCCGCAAACGCGAGTTGTAACGCTCGCCACGCCACCATACGACATCATTTTGTTTTGCACACGGCGCGCAGAGTCCACCACGAGGACCGTGCGCCGGCGTATGAAGTAACTGTCCCACACTGCACCGGCACGGCGTCGTACCGCCACGGAGGCTTCACCAATCACGAAAAACAGATCGTGGGCCTGTTACGCTTACGCGTAGAAAGACTTGACGGAAACCGGTTTCGGCATGGGTACTGAAAGTGAAAAAAAAGCGATGCGTAGGCCTGATCAAACTCCCAGTAACCCCACGGCATCTGGTTAGCAGGCTACATACCAAAGCTGTGTAGCATACTGTTATTGAAATGTTTTGGCTCGTTCCATGGATTTTTGCCTCACTGTATTCACTTCATCCAAAATACCAGCTACGCCATTGGTCTGGCTAATTTATTCAGCATTATAAAACTTCCTCTCGCTATTTCTCTCTGCAAGATGAAGACGACCAGCACCGCCCATTCCGTCTTCTTTTCACGTTATGCTGGTCTCGAGTTTGGGCTTCGCCTTTGGTTTTGTGAATCAAGAACCACAATCACGCACAACCCCTTCTCATAACGTATAAAATGACACTGACGTCACTGTTGTTACTTAAACCCGTGCAGGTACGAATAGAGCAAGGAATACGCGAAACGGCCGAGTACAAAATATCCTCATATACTTTCCGTCAGGAACACCCCTACCGCTAAACCTGAAATGCCACACCTCTCCCTATTAGCTCATTTCCATTTACTGGCTTTTGATTTGACAGCCGTTTCCTGACTTATTTTCAATTAGTGTATTTAAATACATGTATAAATGAATCAACGAATCAAGACAATTTACTGTTGCTGATTCAACCACCTCAAACAGGTGATGATGAAAACCTATTGGGCCCTCATACTGCATTGAGCTATCCTTGGTGCAACATCCTCGAAATTACCATTAACACGACTTGATTTGTTTTGTGCATAGGCGTTGTACTGTTAGGACCCTAGGTATTACTGCAGTGCTTTCTAAATGACGAAGCTGAGCTCTGCCAATGTTTTCCAATGCAGCGCTGATATAGGGAAGCTTTCTGGAACCCAACCTGCCGACGGTATGTGTGCTGCCGTCGTAGCTGCGTCGACGCTGTAACGTAGCACGCCTTCGCCGCTACCCGATCGGGCCTTCCCTACTTTCATATACATCTGGGGCTGGATGTGGAAGGCTCGCAGGTCATTTTCCACATCCTCTCCGCCTGGTCCCACTCCCTCCACCGCTTCGGGCCGCCGTTGATGATACGTAAAGGGTGCGTTGCTCTGCCCTTGTTATATTTGAGCCAGCGGTAGCACGGGCTACAACGACTGCTGACAGGACTGCAGCGGGTAATGTTTATAGCACGCTAGTTTCGCGCCGCGCGCGAGAAGAAAAGATGAGATGGCTGTAATAGCAAGACGAGGTGAAGTGAAGGCGAGCTTCCTGACGGCGCTAACAGGGAGCCCAGGACGCCGTACTTGATAGTAGCAACGGCGCTTGTTGCTTCGAAAGAGGCGTCGCTGGCAGCCGGCTAGGTGGGGTCTTGGAATCCGGAGTAGTCAGGCACACCGGCCACAGGAGCATCAAAAAGCGTTTTTCATTGCGTCGGTGAAAAATCACAAACGTCGAAACCTCTGCCAGAGAAACGAGCCTAAGTCCGCCATGGCTTACTGACCTGTGTTTCAACTTGTAAACTGTATACCAGGTCATTTTTGGTTACCCACCCAGAATTGAATGCAGCTAAATGCAGAGTTACAAGCGTTACCTCTACAAAAAGCCGCGTTAGCGCCACGGGAACAAAATACGTCCAAATCCGAGCAGGCCAGATAAGAAGTTATGTAAAATGGGAACATGAAAAATGGGGACTTGTCGGCACCGTGAGCGTGCGATCAAGATAGCGATCAAGATGTGCTGGTAGGGAGAAAGAAGTTCTAGAAATCATACAAACTAGTATAAAGAAATCGCAAATGCTCTAGAATCTGTCCCAAATTCGCCATGTTTTAAACCGGTTTCCCTTTTTTTCGTTTGCTGACTTTGCGCCTAAATTCACCCTGCAGCACAAGCGCTACTTTTTGCTTTTCACCCCCAGAGTTTTCTTCAAGTCAGATGTCCTGGTATGTGTCTAGAACAGCTGTCCCCAACTTAAAAGCTTTAAAAAACCCTATAACGACCTGCGCGCGTTGAACCTAGTGGGAACGTACAAGTAAACATAGTGAAAAGCGACAATAAAAAGAAAATCGTAATCCCGTTTTTCGCAGAACGCAAATTGAACTACGCACCACCACAGACATCGCGACGTAGCGGGGTGGGATGTCAGCGTGGCTGTTCATGCGGACTCAGCCAAAAATGAAAGCTGTCCGAATTTCGCTTATTTGGAATCTAATATCAGGCCGATTTTCTTCTTACTAAATTCTTCTACTCAACGTGGCCCAGTATTTACCCGCGAGCTGGATATTCCTCTATTCCTTATATTTCTTATATTTATTGCGTGCTGATGGTTTTGGGGCGTTTAACTTATGTTGAACTACGCATATCGTTCTACCAAAAAAGTAGGGGGATAATTCCTTGCTGTCTAATTTTTTATTTGTGCACGCCGGATCGCGCACGCCACTATATGGTTTCTTTTAGTTGGGGAGAAAGAGTTCTGATTTCGCATAAATCGACCAGTAGAAACACCCGCAGCGTAGGCTTTTAAATAGCCAAGAAATACCCACAGGGCAACCACACCCTGTTAACGAGAAGACGATCATTATATGCCCCGAGCACAAATATTCACAACGGAAGACAAGGGGGCACACATGCCCAAGATAAGGCCTCAGCTGCAGCAAACGTTGTGGAAAAATGCCAGGATTAAGAAACGTCAATTTGTTTTTTTTTTAGCCTATGTCATTTTGGCCATTAAAAACGCCATTATTTGTTCAATTACGATGCCCGTTATTTCACACGTTTTTTTTCTATCATGTGGGGCTTTCCGTACAAGCCCTGTTCAAAGCATGTGTATTGAGTGTGACAAATTGTGCCTACTGTACCAGCGAACTTATGTTGATCCTTATATGCTCGTAAAATCTCATCAATCGATAACCATCCTTTAAACCTATTTTTGTGGATACATCCACATCCCAGCTCCGTATAAATCGTCCATCCATTTCTGTTACCTTCTTACAAAGAGTAAGAGAGGAGGCGGCTTTACCTAATATCGCCTTTTTAAACACCTTCAAATTATGTTGGATCGGTTTTATAGCACCACAGCACCTTCGAACTGTGTCTTGTGACTTGTCTTTCATCCAACTTCACAAAAAGAGGGTACCGAAAAACGCACTTCTGAAGCACTTTCGCTCGCTGCAGGAGAAGTACCAGTGTACAGAATTTTACAGCGACGCCTCCAAAACTGCCTCTGCGGTGTCATGTCCTGCGCACGGACACAATTTTAATGCTTCTAAGACAGTGAAAATAACTTGTAGCATCTTCACAGCAGAGGCTCATGGAATCTTTCTTGCTGTTAAACACATCGTCAAAAGTGATATTTAAAAATCTGTCATTTACACTAATTCACTCAGTGTTTAACGGGCATTATCATCTCGAAAGAAGTCCAAAAATTACATCATCAATCTTGTTCTTAGGATGATCATGTGCGCATATGGCTCAAACCTTGAGGTGACTGTTTGTTGGGTCCCAGGCCAGTCAGGGATCGGGAAATGAGAGGCCCGATGAAATGGTCGCTTCTGCACTCACGAACACAGTGCACATAATAGCAGTACCCTACACCGACTTCGCCATTATGAAAAACATGGCAACAACATTGGAGTGAACAGACAACCAACTGCACATTGTAAAAACACACTTGGGACGATTTTCAACCGATTCACACAACCGACACCCAGAAGTATCCTTGCCAAGATACGGATAGGTCACACAGGTGTAACACACTCCCACCTGCTCACTTGATCACCAAGACCCATGTGCAGTGGGTGTGGAGAGGGCCTATCCGTAATCCATATACTCATTCAATGCATAAGACATTACTCCACGCAAACACATCCCACAACTATACACATGACCTATTCGACTACATCCATCATACTTTTCAGGAGACGAGCCCATGTTTTTAATCAACCGCGTTTGTGAGTATCTTACCAAAGTGCAATTTTTACATCTCATTTCTTATCATGCATCTTGACAACCTGGCCCTTTACGCCAGTAATCTTCATTACGTTGTGCTTTAGTGTGTTCATTTTTAATGAAATGCTTTACATTTACTGTCATGCCACTCTCATGAAATGACTTTTGTTCGGCGCTCTTTTCCCTTTGTTGGCCTCACGCCAGTAAAATCAAAACATCATCATCATCAATGCTTCTACCCAAAGGGCATGTCTCAATTTGTTGTTTAGCTTATCTGTCATTCGGGCCATTAGGAATATTGTTATTGGTTTGTTTACGATGTTCGTTGAGGACATGGTTTATTTCACACGTTAATTGCTCTACCCAAAGGGCATGTTTCACAGAAGGTAATACTAGAATTAGTTATAAAGTGAACAGTCAAAGGGACGTACTGTTCATTATTTCGAGGACTTTCATGGATGAGCAGCTGTAGGCTATTGTTGCGCGTCTTTTTTTCGTATCATTAGGATCAGCCTCCAGAAATTGTCTAGACAAATACACTTCCGATAAGGCTATATGTGTGTTTATGTATACGCTTCGTTCAGACTCGGTGTTTTTGCTGCAATGATTGTATTTAAGGCGAAAGCCTTAAGTGGATTATTAAACACGAAAGGTGACCGTAGTCGCAGTTGCTGGCGTACAAATGAATGATAGCAAACTGGCTGCGCTTGTAAGAAAAATAAACTCAGGTTCGCGTGCGATTCGAACTCGGGTACCCAGAACAGCAGTCTGGTGCACTAACCACAGCGCTGCACTAACCACAGCGCTGCACAGCGCTGCACAGCGCTGCACAGCGCTGCACTCTGGTGCACTAATCATTGGCCCTTAAGCAGCTTACAATGCTGTAACTGCACGAACGTTACAACGACCGTAAATATGTATACACGGATGGCTCAGTAACGTCACCCAGTTCGGCAGGTGCGGTGATTGTTCCAGCAGATGTTCCCGCAACTCGATTCGGTGCTGCCCATTACACGAGCTTGATAGCTACAGAACTTCCAGCCATTCACGAGGATCTTCGTAATGTTATCGGAGCTGTTCCTCAAAAATGGGCGATTTTCAGTAACTCCAAGGCTGCTTTATAAAGCTTACGCACAACCCTGCTCTACTGCTCTCTCCACGAACTCGTGACAGAGATTTGAGAAACATTCCATCAAGCCATCACAAACGGAAATGGCATAATATTCCAGTGGCTTCCAGGTCACTGCGGAATCATTGGCAACGTATTGGCGGATGAACCTACTCGCACAGGCTACGATAACGAACGCAACATCCTGCTTCCGCTGTCAAGGACCGATGCCCCGTGAACGCTTCGCTCCTTCGCACGTAAAAGCACCATAAAGCAATGAATCACACCGGAATTTTCGAATCACCGTTTCTATATGGAAGAGCCCCCTCTTCAGCGCCGTCGTCCTTATGGGTTGTCTCAACCCCTGCCGACTTTACTTTGTGGACTGTGGTTGAGAGTGGCCTTGACGGAAGCCTACTCCTTCCTCATGGGGATGGCCAGCAGGGCCCAAGGTGACGGCTGTGGGGCCGAAGAGACCATAGAGCATGTGCGGTGTCGCTGCCCCGAATACTCGTAGAAGAGCAGCGTGCTTTTACCGCGCTTAGCCGATTGTACAAGTAACCAATTACAGTATAGACTATCCTAGGTCATCGGTCTTCACCATCGACTTCACAGAATGGGACGAAAAGCCTTTTACGTTTCCCGAGCTAAACTGATTAGCATGAACGACTGTAGTGTCTTAAACGGAACTAGAGAGTGCTTCTTCGCGCTCCTATTTCTTCCTCTTCTCCAACCCTCTATTTTATCCAGTGCAGGATAGCAAACCGGGCTCAACACTTGGTGAACCTCCAGGCCTTTCCATCCTTTCTTTATCCCCTCCTCCTCTCCACCTATCGGCATTGCGCTTCTTCCTTTTCTCGGGCCGTTGCTGATTGCCGCGCGCTCCTACTACGCAGCAGTGCACTTTCTGACATCATGTGCCCTCTTTCTTCTCAAATGTAAGTTCTCTCGTTCGTTATCGCTCGGCGCTCTCGCGTTGCTACCGTTCGTCCTCCAGGGTTTGGGTACCTTTTACGCAATTTTCAGAATTTTAGACACCCTCAGGGATTTCTTGTAGTCCACCATGCTATTAAATGGGCTTAATCTTTTTTTGCAAAAGAGCTGCGAAATATCATGAGAATATGAATTTTGCGATACTATTGCCTCCATATGCTCCTTCTGTTTAAAGGAATGCTGTGAGAGTCAATTTGTGTATCAAACTTGTTAAAAGCTCCATTAACATGCGGCCTTCTGCATTTGTTCGGTACTGCAAGAGTATTTATTGGATGAGAGGGAAACATGTGAAATAACTGCAGAAGGTCTTCTGCACTGAAAGTCTTCGGCCGTGTAAAATGCCGGTACCAACCGCATGCAATGATCTGGAAAGCCATCAATAAAATGAGCAAGCAAGAAAATAAGTTTGCATCAGTTCCTAGCATAGCGAAATTCATACCATTATGCAATACAGATCGCCATGCTTGCGTTGCGCGGAGTCACAGCGCCGAGCTCATTTTTCCAGTGATATGTTACGCAAGCTGCAGCCATTGGCGTATTTTACCTGTTTGATGACAATGATTTTCTAGAGTGTACACTTTTAGAGTGTACACTGCAGTAGCCGCTGGCCAAACAAAATTAACCGCATCTGGAAGTCTACAAGTGTGCGCATGGTGGACCTTATGAAAATTGCTTCACTTTTAAACCGGGAACGCGCTTCGTACGGGCATAAAATTACTTACGGCACTGTTTCGTTTGTACCTTGTGGCTAAGCGTAAATAAAGGTTTGTCACCCGCCATTTCGTCACTGCCATTTCGTCACTGTTACCAGCACAAAAAATTAAGGCTAAATTAAACTGTGAATTTACTAAGATATAGCAGTTTGCTTTGAAACTTCAGCACGTGCCCACCAAACTAGTCACTAAATTGAATGTTATTCATCTCACGCTGCTCCGGCACCTTCATACTTCGCCACCTGGACCCAAAAATACCTGCTATGACTAAAAAAAGATATTTTTCTTAGGCACTACCTGTGTAAATCTTCTTGCGTTACAGCAGCAATATTTTCCGCATTAGCTGCTTCATCACCTTTACCGAGAGCATATTGGCTACAGCTGGGGTCTAGATGCATGTTCTATTCCTGAAGGAATATTAGTGGGCAGAAGATCAGGAAGCACAGGGTCGATTTAAGATGAGATCGAACAAGGTGTGGCTAGTCGACCCCTCCAATTTGCTTGAAAAGAGTTTGTATCATCCCCTGATTATTGGAATGTCAAAATGCAGCAATATGTTCCCCTTTCAAAAATTTTGTGTAACTGCAAACAAAACGTAAGCCGGTCACATTGACGCGTAATACTTGAAGATAGCGAAGCAGTACGCAACGTTGACGACCATCTCGAAGGTTTAAGTCCACGATTTGAACCGATTTGCTTCTTCTTCGCTGCCGCAACGACCTTTACTCAATCATTGTTGCTAAAAGTGTGAGATTCATCCGCCGCAGTGGCTCACTGACTAAGGGGTTGTGCTGCTGAGCCTGAGCACGAGGGTTCGATTCCTGGCCGCCGTAGCCTTTTTTGATGGACGCGAAAAGCGAGAACGCCCGTGTGTTCAAGATTTCGACGCACGTTAAAGAACCGCGGTGGTCGAAAGTAATCGGGAGCCCTCCCCTACGTCACGCCTCATCACCTGTGTAGTTTCGGCGCGTTGAACCTCATAATAAATGAATGGAGATTCCTTCATTTTTTTGGATAAACAATCATTGGGCATTACTTTGAAGGGACGTACGGTGTGAGGTGTTCGACCTTCGCGAGGCACGCACACACGAGCGCTTGGTATTTTCTTGCGTTTGTGTCATGCAGTCGCCGCGAGGCCGCGCGTACGTGTGCCCACTCGGCAATTTCTTAGTATTTGAACTGTGGACAAAAAAATACGATTTTCTCAACAGCTTCGCTGTTAAAAATTTTGCTCAAAATTTGAGCAAATGGTAGACGCGGTAGCCTGACAATAGCGGGTGGCTGGCTAAGCCAGATGATTAAGAAATCCTAATGACAATAAAAACTAAGACGACGCCGAAGACGCCGATGATGATGATAATGGTCCGCATGCTTACACAGAGTTCTTTGTAAAACTGGTACAGCCCTGCAGCTCCAGGAAAATCAGCAGAGCTTTGGTCCCACCGCGGGCTCCGTTAGGAAGCGACCTTGGGTCCAACTCGCCGCTCAATTCTATTTTAACCTTGTAGATAGCGGACCGCACGGGGAGACTAACACGAACTTACAGGGTGCAAACATATTTGCGCACTAGTCTTCTCATTGAGTTGCTGTACGCAATCACAAATGCATTAAACTCACAAACTATGCTAACCTTGTTATACGGTTCCAGTCAGTAAATCCGTAACCATTGCAATCATCTTGTGCACATTTCTTTCGGTTTCTAGAAGGCAGCCCTTACAGTTCTACATAATCAGCGCGTGGCCGTCCCGTGCTAACGAAACGATGAAATTATAACATAAGAAATTTGGTTGATAAAAAGTCTTGTCGTATTAGGGGCGAAGCCCTTTCGGGGCTCGGACTGTTCGCGCTTCATGATCGTCGTAAACGTAGTTTTATGTATTCAGGGTACTAAGACGCTGGGAGACTCGTTTACGCCTCGCGCTAGGACGTAACGGGCACTAAAAAAACACATGGACACTCGTTTACGCATTGCGTTGGAACTCTTCGTAACGCATACTAAACAGAGACCGGCACACTCGTTTACGCTTCGCGCTAGAATGCTTCGTGCATTGAAGACACCAGTCCTTTACAGCAAAGCTTTAAAGGACTGGTACCTCTACCTCTCAACGGTTTCATGCGGCTTCTGTGAGGAATCTGGGGCACTTTCCATATGGTCGGTGGCTGCACACAAAGCCCACTTTAATTTTCCAATCCATTCCCCATTTATGAGCTTTGGGAGAGCGCCTTGGCGAGCTCTTCCCTCGACGTCCAGCGCAAGTTGGTGGAGAGGGCACAAGACACGGCCTGTGCCAATGGACTCCTGGAATGAGGAGGCCACCTTAAAGGTTCTTTACTAGGAAACAATATATATGTTTAGTCTCTCTCTCTCTTTCTTATCTCCACGGGGAAGAATGCTAAGGCGCCGAGTATACACTATACACTGCATGTTTCACCTCTCCCCAGGCTTCACATTAGTGGAGATGGCCCAGGATTTTTTTTTTATTCGCCAAGCGGCGCCACCTGAAGAACACGATTTCACCAATCTGAAAATCAGCCATGCCAGTTCCTTGCTATTTGTTGACCTGAATGCATTTTCCCCTTTCACCCTCCTCGAGTCCACACAGTCAAGATAAAGCCGGAACGAGGACAACGAAAGGAGCCGTATTTTGAGAACGATTTACGATGGCCATTTACGGCCTCACAGGACAGAGGAGCCGTTTGGAGAGAGACGGAAGTCGTTACATAAAGAAGTAAAGAATGCCTTACAAAAACGGAGACCAGGGGAGAATAAAAAGACGCTCATAAGAGCGAGGAAATGCCGCGTGAGCTTTCAAACTGAACACATGGCGCCATAGACACAGGTGCTCACAATGGAGACCGAAAGTGTGTGCAGGACGGCGAAAAAAGAGATCGCGAGCAGAGCACAAAGGGGTGCACCTTACCGGGTAGCTTGCAAATGAAATTTGGTCGCCAAGGGTCATACTTTCACGGCATGTTTTACGGAACAAGCAAAGAGGCCCAACGCGGAGGAGATATCATAAGTAGAATGGTGAAACACTAAGTTAAGAAAAATGCAATAAAATAAATGGGAGTTTACAGAAGCTTAGTTGTTTTCTCATCCATTACATACGCTACCGTTCATAGAACGCCGGCAGAAATGGCGGAAGTGGCCAACAAATTTTGTGTATACCCTTCAAAAAACAAAATACTTAGTAGCCACTGTGGTAGATGACCTTCGAAAATCACTGAGAGTTTGTAATACCCATTTACACTGCTAAAAGTGAGATTGTCATCATTAGTGCAACCTGTCAAGCCTGCAAAACACCATGCTAATTGGCTTTTGCCTATGTGTGCGTACAACTTAGCAAGTACAAATGGAGCGGAGAACTGCCTATGGTGACGTTTATACTGCAAGCCGTCAACGCAAAAACTTGGTGGAGATACGCGGCGTCGTTCAGAAAGCAAAACGTCATACGTTTTTTCGAATCGTTACCATAAAATTTGCGGGGCTTTGTGTTTACAGTTTTCTCATCGTGATCAATTGACATGCTGAAGCGTGTTTTTTTATAAGCCGTGGAATGTCGGAGCTGGAGGATGCTATAATAGCAGCATTTTACGACAATGCTTTGTCTTGTTTTCTGTGAGCACCATGAGTTCGGCTGTCTAAAGACGAACCATGCATTGTTTGATCCTGGTTGATGCATTAAAGCTGCGCCTTGCAGGGCGCCTGTGAATGTGTTTAAATAATTAGGCCTGCAACATAAAACCTTATAAATTGAGATATTTCAATGAAGGCACGTTTTTACTGAAGGAGTTTGCCGAACCTCATTCTACTATCCTTGTTTTGACGGTGCAGTTCTTGACCAGCCAAAATGTGCTTTGTTACACTTGTTATACGTTCCTACAGTTGCTATGCATATTTGATAGTCTTAGTGATACAAGCTTTTTGTCCTTGGAAAAAATTAACAGAATAAAGTTACATAAAACAAGGAACTTCGTGGTAATGGTTCTTAATGGAAGAGAACAAATTGCTGGAGAAATCATCTCATGCTTGCCCGTGTTTAGAATGAAGGCTGTATTGGGGTGATATATATTGCCTCTCTTTCAAAATGCGAAACACTAGCAAGCTTTACGCACGCACGTACGCTGACCTCATTGTGGCACCAAGATGGCCGCAAGTATATTCAGAAAGAAGATCCTTGGGATGAAAGAAACGGAGCACAATACCTTGTCTGCGGTTGTTTTTCTCCTGTTGGGGCCATTGATAAGTCCTAATAAGGGCCGCAAAGAGTGCGAAGTCCGCTTAACATTTTACCGCAGAACCCATTCCTAGTTTTCTCCGGGCTAATTTGTCTTTTGCGACCGCCGACTTCAGCTTTGTGTTTTTCCCTTTGCTTATGGCCGTTGCTTTGGTGATAATGTTTTTTTCTCCGTATTTTTTTTTATTTTCATTGCCTGCATTCGCAACGCATATACTACTTTTTTCTCCTGGAGAACGTAACGCGCAGTGTATAAACATTCATTTTTAAAGAAATCTTAAGTTACTCGGAAGTTTGAGGTGTCTGCATAGCCTTTTCGTGTTGATTAAGATGTTAAGAGGGTTGAGGACTCGCGAAAGAGAACGGTTTATTCCGAGATCCGAGGACCCAGGAAGACCCCTAAAGAATCGGTTATGATGATTCGAGAAGCCAAGAAGATGAAGATGAAGCGGTCGCATAGAGCGTCCTACCAGAACAAGGCGATTGTGTCAGAACAGTAGATTGTCCAAGGACAGGTACATCCTGCTGGTGCTCACAATATCTGAGTTGGGATATCTGAGCAATTGGTAGAAGCAGTTAGGGATGATATTAGCCGCTGAAAGATAAGAAGAGTGCTGTAAAATTGCAGAGAAGTGTAAGCTATTTATCTGGCTAAGAGAAGATCACAGCGCAAAAAAGAGAAACGCATTATAACAGGTCCCAGCTAGAGCTTTCGGGGCATGTTAACAAAATGCCCTCTGTAGATTTCCGTACATCATTAAACTATGGCGCCCTCAAACCTAGCGCCATTGTCACAGCGCAGATACTACATCGTAAACTATGGCGCCCTCAAACCTCGCGCTGTTGTCACAGCGCAGATACTATTTCTTGCTCTCATCCCATGCTGGGCCTCGTCATTCGCCAAATTTACCCATTTGGTCACGATAATTAGTCGTTCTGACATGTTGTGGTGAAGCCCACTTGGGGTGATTTTTAATAGTGTACTAATGAAAATGCAACCGGACTCCAGTTAGTTCATTTTACACCTTGTCGGCAACTCCCGAGAATTTTTGCTGGTATGAGTTCCTCGGCCACAATGTTGTCCGATCTGCCTCGCGCTATTACTCATGCACATGATGGCGATACGTGTTGAATTTGGAAAAACGTTTTGATCAGCTTTAACAGTGTCATTTTATTGGTGTACTTTCCTGTGCTCATATGCACAGAAAACTCCAAAGAAAATGCTAAAGAGCTAAAATTCGAGCAATAGAATCTGCCTGAATAATGTATTGCATCTGTAAGATAGTCGATGGCCAAGAGTAAATAATTAACAAAAATAGATTTGTTTCGCTCGATTCGTCGAACCTGTGACAAAAAAGAGCAGATATTCAGCATTCCTTGCAGTTGTAATATAAATTGATATAATCAATGTTAGTATAATAAAACGCAACAAAGATATCGTCACTGGTTATTAAATATCTTGTATGCATTGTAAAATTTGTTTTCCTAAATCCACAAAGAAACTTTTGAACTTTTCCTAAAACAAATTTGCATTAACACGTATTTTTGTTTGCCCACATGGCATTTGCACTGGGTACTACCTTAATTGACGTCAAGCACCCATTTACTAGTAGCGTTTTGCGACAATTTTTTTTCCGAATTGATATTATTAGGACAAGTAAAAAGAATAGCGACGCAATCCTTTACACTGCTGCTGAGGATTAGCGCTTTCAAAAATTTCCGGCCTACTTCTTGTTCACTGAAACCCATGGCGATATTTATTGACCCCCTGGACGTCCAACTCACCAGTGCTTAGTGCTCTTAGTTACGAATAATCGATAGTTAGAGTACTTTGTGAACGTACGTTTTCTAAGTAGGTATGCAGCCTTCCATTTTCAGCTACTAAAGGGACCCTGGTACGGGGCTGATTAAAAATTTCGATTTTCCCCTGCGTCTTAGGCAATGCGAAGCCCATGGTCACCACAACCGGGCAATGGTTCTCTATCATTTTCTCAGTGCCCCAGGAACTACATCTGCACTTTTAACTGCTAATTTGCTTTAGCTTTCCTCTTATTCGAAGCGTTTTTAGATAATTATCTTGGTAGCAAAGTAAAGTATTGTTCTACTTGGGCATTTCTTGAAAACCACTTCACATACACGGATTCCATAAAGACAAGTGGAGCAAGAAACAGTATTTACGTTTTAGCTGCGTGTTCAGCAACACGAGAGATCTTCCCGATGTCTGCGATGCCACCTCGCCACAGCGACGGACATTTTTCTTAAAATGCTTGTAAAATATGATTTTACTGTGTGCATAGAACCGTAATAGGAGGCTGAGAGGCTTAAGCTTCTCGAAAATTTCTTCTACCCTTTTAAATGTTGCGCACTGAGTGATTGTTGTTCTCCTCCTTGTTTCCTTACTTCTTTTGATTTTATTTCATGAAATTGGGAACACCATCCGTGCAACTGCGTCATCACTGCCGACAACAAAATCCAATCGATGACCGATGCAAGGGGTATACAGTAGTTCTATACGCTTTTTTTTTTACAAAAAGATACCTAATCGCTGAAGGGGACTCTCTTAACGTCTGATGCTGAGGCTAGACTTGCACCCGCAGAATTATATATACAGCGTTTATTACCCACTTAGCCCGCCCCCCCCCCCCCCCCCCCCCCCCTAAAGTCATTTGTGTTTCTTTTCGAGGTTATCAAATTTTTATTAGTTTTAATAAAGTTGCAAGTCACAATAAACTATATAATCTATGAACTTCATCTCGTAAATACATCAGGATCCCAAAGTAGTGCGATTTAAAATTTGTTATCATGTCTATGCTCCTCTTTCTCAATGTTTTTATGAATAGCTCTGTTACGATCATGCGTCACAGTATTTTTAGTTGCTCATCGAATGGTCTTTGTTTTCTTTACACGTCAGCTGAAAATATGGCGCTGTGAAACTGTGTTACGGCGAAGCTTTTTACAAATACGTGGAAAACATTTCAACCTGGAGGCACTCAATACAAAAATACATCTTTTTTTAAGCTTTAATCGATGATTTAACGTATCTTAGCCAGGGATTGAAATCAAGCCCAGCGAATACACAAGTAAGGCATGATGCACCAGCAGGTGGTTTGTTACAGTGGCCTTCTTTCAGTTCACCTTGCATTCTGCGCTTTAGTTTCACCAGTGCTGTCCACTGCCCCCCGCATTGTAGCTCCCTCTCTAATGTAACGCTTGGACCGGACTGGGCCAGGTAACTAACAAAAGTACCGACGCCGTATCTTCTTCTTGTTTTAGACACTTGAGCGCATTTTCCCGCAGCGATCGAGAGATGGCCAGTCGAACGGAATCGATTTGTCCTGCTTCGCAATTGGAACGCGATAGGGCGTTCACTTTGCAGACCCCTTTGGGTGGTTGCTCAGAGGTGGTGCTCCGGCCAAGTGTATTTTCTTTCCTCTGGAAGTATTTTCTACTGCAATGCCCCCAGCCACTTAAAACACGCATCAACCGTTCTAGCCACCGAGCGCTTTTTTTTTTTGCACAGCTTCTCTTCTTACGGCTGGACGGGCAGATGTAAAGGAAAGGGAGCCGTGGCAACGTTAGGATGCCTGTAGAGATAGAAGCAAGACACAAGATTGCAGGGCTGCTGGGAACCGCATTGAAATACATGAAAAGGCATGCTTACCTAATTTATGAAGGAGAAAGGCTTAAGTCTATAATCAAGCGTCTAGAGAGACAGTCGTCATCGGCGGCGTCAACACGAAAGGCTCCAAAAGTCATGTGACCGCAGCGGCGGAACCAACGCAGTAGAGGGACAAGGTGGTTTGTAAAACAACTGTAAGTCCGCGGTAGCGCTGTCCTGTGCAAACGTATTGCACTACCAGTTTAGCGCGGATAATTTGTACGCGTTAAAGTCTTTACCTTAAATAGTTGTGCATTCCCTGAACTGTGAAAACGATACTGCTAGAATTAATACAGCGGTTGCAAGAACAGCAGCTTGAAGCGGAAACCCTCGAAGTGCACAAAAAGTTCCAGGGAGAAATCCGGAATGATTTTATGTGCAAGTCACTATTCACAAGTTGTGCAGATATCTGCAAAAATAAGTTTGCATGGCGCAATCTTGCACGGGGTATAAGTGTTGTTTCACAAGATGTGCTGCAAGACTTGCAGTTTTGTTACTACAAAAACTGGTTTATTTCTCCACAGCGAACCGAAATTATTTCGACCTCAAAAACGAAAAAAAACGTTAAGTAACATTTGGAACAGTCGCTCTTCTGGAAATAAAGTTCTAAGAGAGAAAAGTGAAGCATGAATTTGCCAGCAAAATGTTCCCTTTTGTGTTTGTCGGCCAGAATTGTAGGCCTAGTGCCGTGGTGCTGCTGCCGTGAGTGTTTTGTAGTGCCCCCGGCAAGGGTCCCTGGGAAGCCCAATAAGACCCGCATAGCTTTGAACAATGAGCGATCAATACAGGGTATTTTTCCCTTTGTGCGTAAACACTACACTTATTGAGGTGCCTTTGTTCTTTCTCTAGAATATGAATTAGGAGTCCATATTAGAAAAAAAGCACCAAAGCAAGCTTTAGCTGACTCCGTCGATGAGCGAACTTTTTGAAAGCTTATGGAAAACAAGCAAGGTTTGAGCGGCAGCAAAGAACCACGACGGAGCTTTTTACAGCGGTATATTTACAATTAATTTATAAGCTTACTGCGTCCGGAAATGCTTGCGACGTGCAACCACCTCAGGGAGACAACGGACCAAAATTTAAGGGATTACTTCCGCTGATAACGTAATGGGAACAGGCGTTTGTTGCTTTGGTACCCTGCTTGTTGCTTGCATCGGGAAAGACCGCTAATGCCGTACAAGATCGTCTTTTTGTTGCGCTCTAACTAAAAGCTTTGGGCGTCTTGGTACTAGTCGGGCCTTTCTGTGTTTCTCCTTCGCTTCTGTCTGTTGTTGTACTGGAACCGTTGCTATCGATGTTTATGAAGGCACAATAGTGTAACCTTAGCCCTCTTGCACCTTTCCATGCGCATCACGTGGTAACAGGAGCTAGAGACAAATGGTTCGGATATTGTTGTTTCCCTCGCGCTTACTTCTGCCTCCTCCCGTTCTCCATGTCTCTCCCCATCCTCCGAAGTAGTTCCGCCGTCCAGAGCCCCCGGCAACACCCTTTTGTGCTTGTGTGTTGTTCGCCCAGGGGTCGTTGCCATCGGCCGGTGAAGTAAAGCGGTTCTCTGACAGGAAGACGTGGTCACGAAACTAAGGGGCGAGCAAGTGTTCAATGATCGTTCTCTCTCTCAGGTTCTCACTTAAATGATTAGCGTTCCCTGCCTTCATTGCTTTGACCATCGGTTACTTCTGTCTCTTCGTTACTAGTTGATAAATGATGCATAGAAATCCTATCGTTTCCGCCATGAAGCTAACCGTCGCGCCTAATGAAAGGACCGGCTAATGATAGCAACAGTTGCGCGGCCCCGATTAAAGACAGAATCAGGTATACAGCGCAGCCCTTCATAAAAATGCCTCTATTTCTGTTTTTAGAGTTGATTTTATCCGCGACGGGGATTTCGACACTACATTAAAAGCAGGAATATATTCTGCTTTAACACGATATGCTAACATTGGGACAGCTAAAACGTACGCCATTTTTTTTCAATTCTGGATAATCCACAATTCCATCGGTGTATATGGATATAACGCAGTTTCAGAGTACTTGTCAGAAGGATGAAACGATATTGCAGTAAAATTGACTTGATACAAAGTTGTTTATTGTAATTTTTCTGTCTAACAAGACAGTGTGATTTCAAAAGCAGTGTGGTGTTAGCGTTAGAGAGTGAAGCAAAGGTTTAAAAAACAAAAACGCGGGCTTAACCGCTCCAAGCTCATTGAAAGAGCTTCGTTATGAAACCTCCCCGTTTAAAGCTAGACGGAAACGAAAGCCAAATTAAGGAAAATTAATCTCTGTTTCTTCCTGAGCCCTTCGGTTTGAAGGAACTGACGTACAACCATAATTTAGGACGGAGGTTTGGTACATCTGATGGAGGTGAGATTGTTCATAACGTTTACTTCTTTCTACCACTGACGTATTAATAATCTAAACTGCTCTGTAATACCTCTAAAAACCGGTGCACTTGACTAAGACCACAGCACAATACTGAAAGCAGGTGCTCATCAGTGCTTCTCTTCGTTTTTAGCACTGTTTACTAAGCTTGAGGTAATTATTAATATTTATCGTGGATTAACTCATAAATAAACACCTCATCAAATAGTTCTCTGAATTCAATAAAAAAACATTGAATTAGAAGTGCCGCGTGGAGAAAAACCTAACGTTTTTCATATGCCATACTCTGGTTATCACGAGTGAAGGATAAAACAAAAGCAAAGAAATTGTAAGTTATAAGAAGTATTAAACAATCCATAGCTGAAGGTGCCGTATAATTGAATTGGGAAGTTTTTATAAAAGTTGAAGCCATTCTCTGCGCAGAATTCGCGGTAATATCGTTGGTTTTGCCGGAATGCGCATTTGCTAGTGCCGAGTAAAACTGGGAAACAAAAACCACAGAACCCTGGTCGTAAACAGCTTCTCCGTAGAAACAGCGCAGCAACAAGGAAGCAGTATCTCAGTATATGCTTCATATATCGCAAAAAATATTTGTGATTCATTCAGCTTATATTTGAAACCAGTTCTTCGGCTATGGTGCCTAGCAGCTATCCTTGCTAGTCATAACCTGGAATTCCACCCCCCGTGATAACCATGCCAGCTTACTTCTAAGTTTCCTGCATTACTGACAACGGCTTCCAACGTGCGTGGACCCTGGTTGCCGTTGTTGCTTAGGTATTACGCTTGCGAAAACATTAACGGGAAAAAAGAGCCTAAGAGAATAGATTTGAGAAAAAAATGTCTGTTACCTCGCTTTTTCTTCCCGCTCTTTTTTTAGTTCTGGCCGGGCAAATCTCCGACAACTGTGTACCAGTGGATGTTATCTCAAAGAGGAATAAAGGATGACAAGACACGCAAAATATTTCGCCTTAAAAATCGGCGTCCCACTGAAGGCAATCACAATGTTCAGCGCTGGCACCATGGATAGTACACAGGATAAAACCCCCACAGCACTGTTGCTCTGTTTTCAATTTTATTCTTCCTGTACCCTAGATACTAGCATGCTGCTCATTACTTACGCTTTTTCTCGCGCACTTCGATAAGCATAGTGTGCTCTTTTTTTTTGGATTAGTAGTGGGTAGCGTCAGACTTGAGTGAGTGATCTTCATCGGACGCTGAGTGTAGGGGAGCCTGCTGTAGAAAGGAAGCAATTGTGGAGTGCGCAGGGGCTCCTTTGTTTAAACGCCATTACTTTTGTTTTAATCACTTTCCATACATGCGGTCTATACTTGTTCTTCATTTAGACTTCCTAGTGTTTTGTTCGTGCATGCGTGCGTGAGTGTGTGTGCGTGTGTTGCGTGTGTGTGTGTGTGTGTGTGTGTGTGTGAGAGAGAGAGAGAGAGAGAGAGAGAGAGAGAGAGAGAGAGAGAGAGAGAGAGAGAGAGAGAGAGAGAGAGAGATCGGTCCCCGCGCGCGGCCCTTTTACTTTATTCTTTAACACGCGTATGCTTCGATATATTGCCGCGATCCATGCAGTGGGTTTGTTTATTTGTGTTTTGCTGTTACCGCCCGGCTGCGCGGGTCTGTGTTATCTCTGTGCCAAGGGGAGCGCGTGTTCCATTCCTTCTTTCTGTGCAGCATGTGTTATCTGTTCTCAGAGGGAGAGCATTCCGATCGAACGTGAACAGCCCGGAATAGTCTTCTTGGACCTACAATGTTCTCGATGCGAATCGACAGTTCGAGAACCACGGGCGCCGAAAGATAAAAAGCCTGCAGAGCAGACGCCGGGGTATTCGATTCTGCAACGTTCGCCGACGCACGTCACTTTGTTGACCGCTGCTTCGCCGCCTCTGCATTCTTTTGAGTTGTTAGGGGAGCACAAGTTCACTCCAATAAACTTGTTTCTTTTCGAAAACAACTGCGTCGTCCCTGGCTTCGTGACACTATCAATATCAAACGGTCTTGATCCTCTCGGACTCACCTGTTACTCAAAAAAACTTTCAGTACTCGGTTGAAAATACCGCACACGTCGCTCTGCTCCCGCGATTGTTGTCACTCTCCAACATCGGTAGAAATCGTCGGCCACTCACAAAGCTTGCTATCAGCATTGCCTTCCTTGCATAGTTGCTTTCGTTCTCTATCCCCTCTTAAAGGAGCCATGAAGAGAAAATACAACTTCGTTTAATTTGAAAGAACTAGGATTCAGTATCTCACTCAGCTCCATTACAGCCACAAAAGATGTTTTTTAACGGAAAAAAAGCAAAAAGTATTTAAAAACTTTCAAATTTTGCGCCACAGTGACGTGTTATGAGCAAGAATGACGTTATACGGGCCAACAATAAAACATAATTTTCAGTGCGTTAACTGCCCTTTAGCATTCAAGTGATGCGGTCAAATGGAACTAGAGGCCCCATTACAGACGTCCAGTCATGTGTCGTCGCGACAGGTCAGTTAGGCGGCCGGCAATCGCACAAACAAGGTTCCGTGACGTCATAGAAAAGTTGCGGGAAATTGGCTAGGGGGTCGCGACTGCTTCACACGTTTGCTTTAATATCTCCGTTATTTGTTGGAAGATTGCAATGATATTGGTATCATTGTTATCGGGACTAAGCAGTCTTTGTAATAAAGCCAACTTGTATTTTGTCTTCATGGCTCCTTTAACCTGCTTGGACGAGGTCCGCAATCTTTAGGACGTACTGACCGGCGATGATTAGAGATTTTAGGAAAATAGCAGTTAGTGGTTGAACTTTTATTCTAAGATTGAGGCAGCAAGACTCGGGTCTTTTTTTATAAAAGCAACAAGAAAATTCTAGTCAATGAGGAAACCGCTCTATTAGTCGGTATAGCTGGAATATATTTTTTGGGCTGTCTCACAAAGAAAAATGTGGCTCAATGTCATCCTCATCGTCGTTGTCGTCATGATCATTATCAGCCTATCTACGCCCACTGCAGGGCAAAGGCATCTCCCATAGATCTGCAATTACCCCGCTCCTGTGCTAATTGCGACAAATTAATCCCCGCAAACTTCTTCATCTCGTAAGCCCATCAAATTTTCTGCCGCCTCCTGGTACGCTTGCGTTCTCGAGGTGTCAGCGTTGCTTTAACTACGGCACTCGACAGCACACACCTGGTGTCTCACCGCTTTATCTGGTTAAATGAATTATACTGCAGACGTGGAGAGAGAACAGAATGACTTGTGGGACTACAGCGGACATTCACAGGTTGACGTGCATTATTCACACCAGGCACCCCACGGGGTGACACATCGACAAAGACTGTTATTTAACAGAGTGCATATGTCAGCGAGTTGGTATTGGTTCATGGCTGGCAACAACGCGCACAATCCACGCACAAAGAATAGAAGCAACAGAATCGAGCGTTCGCCCTCTGGCTTGGATTTGTCGTCACTCGTCCTGCGCTTAGTTAGCAGCCATGAATTGTCTATGCATTCTAATTTCAACGAGGCACTCTGGTGGAGGGCTTGATAGAAGTGCCTAGCTGTAAAAGCTGCATGACTGGGGTTAATATTGTGAGTAGCATGGCGGAGAGAGGGGCTTTTTGCTTAACCGATGGCTTCACGCCTACTCAAGGTTGACAGAATTGGCACTCCAAGCAGCGGTGTTAGTTTATGTTTGGTTAAAACTGAACCGCAAACCAATATCGCAACATTGATAACTCTCTCTGTTGTAAAGGAAGTTCAAAAATAACGGAGAGCATTCGTAATATCCCTTCAAAGCGTTGAAGGTTATAGGACCTAAGTTACCGAAAATAACAACCCTTAACGATGTAAACATGGCTACACTCTGTTTGCGGAAATTCTAATTATCTCTTAGCCCTTTTATTATCTAACTGAAATCTGAAATTTTTTTATCTGCGTTACTCATACATTATTTATCTACGAATAGATTGTTCATAAAGTATTTTCAGGATATTACCCCAACCCACCCAACATGCGCAATATAGATCGGGGCGCAAACTGCGTGTGTTTACCAATTCGTCAATGTAGTTAGGCCCAGTGATATATTGTCACGCGTCAAACTTTGGTATTACAGCATTATCAAGTAGCACGGACATGCTGACGGACATGCTAGTCCCCCGCGTGGGTACGTGCCGTATGATGCGGCAAAGCAGAGGGCGATGAAGGAGCGCGTTAGCTACCGGCTCGTGTGCTTGGTTTTTGGTCGCCATATTGCTTACCACAAACCGGTGCTCTCTGTCTGTTTCACCTGGCAAGTTAGGCACCTCGCCTAATAAATACTATGCCCCTGCGTCTTCGTGAAGACACCTTCCCGTTGTCACTACCTACCACCTACCCGGTAGTCTCCAGTGCCACCACGGGGAAAATAGATAACACAATCTTGGGAGGCAAGGTTGCCAATAGTAGAAGCTCCGAAGGCCTCTCTATACCGCCGGCAGTTGGGGAACAGGCAGCCCAAATCTTCGACGTTGACGTAAACGCGGGGGCCGAACTTTGGTTTTCTCAACGGACACAAAATAACCGCATTAGTTGACAGCGGGGCGCACTATTTGATAATTAGTCGGCAAGTTTCTAACAGGCACAGAAAGGTCAAGCGCCATGGGATGGACCTCAGATTCGGACGACCGGGGGTCAACTAATGACGCCTGTAGGGAAATGTACCACGAGGGTCCGTATTGGCGACCCGAGCTTAGTCGGCACGTTCGTCGTCCTCCCGGGGTGCTGCAGAGACCTTATTACAGGTATGGACTTCTTGCGCGAGTGCGATGCGGTAATCGACGTACGCGAAGGCTTTGTGAGTTCTTCTACGAAAGAGAACACACTAGAACTTACCGGCAACCGACTCCCACACCTGCGATTTGTCGGCGACGAAGTTAGCTTATCTTCAAGGGCGTGCATGCTTGTTTTTTTAATTGCTATCGTATGCCCGTTGGCATAGATACTATGCGACAAGTATAGGTTAACTCCCGTTTCGCGAAGAAACGCAAGAAGGGAGCAGTGGTGGGGTCCCCATATCCACCGATGAAGGAAGGTCAGGTGGTCTGTTAGGGTGGAGGCCTGCGCCTCAAAGGTGTCGTGTTCTGGCCGCTTTCAATGAAGGGCACGTACACAGCAAATGTTTTGTGTCCGAATCTTCGGCAGAAGCCGTGCAAAAGGGGCTGTTCTGGTCGAACGAAGCATGGTAGCGCGGTGGCCACTCCCGGGTAACAGCGGGATAGAGGGCTACACCAACATGAAGTCTTCGCACCAAGACCTCCTCCCAGCGAGTGAGCCTGCTGGGGACGTCCGTTCCACACGGTGGAATTAGAGCTCGTGTGGAGCAACGAAGATCTTCTTTCCTTTGGAAAAACTGTGCTGGGGTATCTAGTGTCAGTAAAGGCAATGGTCGTGGAACAAATTCAGTGTGGCAGGCACCATCCGCCGCAATGTGTGCGGGAAGTGTATTTCGCCGGACCCACGAGAGCCGCAGAGGGCAGGGGTACGTATCCAGTATGTCATAAATGTCCCTCGAGATAGCCGAGTTGTTATTCACTCGACGTAAATCACGTATGGCCACTGTAGAGTCTGTAGCATAAATTTATTTGTGCTTGTTTCCGTTAGGTGTGATGACCTATTAAGCGGTCCTTGTGTTGCCAAGGTTTTGATTCCCCTTTTTCTGGACAGTGGGATTGGCATATCCAGGGGCCTGGTTACGCTAGCGTGCGATGAAGCGGAGGTCTTGGTGACAAACTTTACCAATGAACGTCGACGAGTCGCCAAGGGAACGGCGGTTGCCGTCTTCGAAGACATCGACAACGCAACGGACTGCGTCGTTCTGCAGAGTAACGCTTCAGCCGTGGTGCCCATTAATCTCGTAATCGAAGTTAACCGCAACCTTCCGCCGACAGAGCAACGCCAGCTTTCGGAGCTCTTAGACAGTTTCCGGGACTGCTTTTTGTCGATGTCGGGTGTCCTCCAAACCCAGTTGGTCAAGCACCGCAAAATTACTGCCGCAAATGAAGGACCGGTTAGGCAGAACTCTAGCGAGTAACTTCAAAATAACGCGATTAGATAAGGCAGCAGGAGAATCAGGTGCTTGATGACGACGTCATTCTGCCATGGACAACCTCCTGGGATTCACCCACTGTCGTGATCAAAAAGACGGATCGCAGTTCGAGATTCTGCGTCGATTTTCGCAAACTGATCCAATTAACCATAAAAACACGTATATCCTCTGCTAAGAATAGACGACTCAATCGATCGATTACGACATGCCCGCTACTCTTCGTCAATAGACTAAGAGATCAAAGGCATGTTTAGGGGCTAGTTGGTACAGTCTTGAATTCGGTAATAACGTGCACTGCATATTTGGACGGGGTCACGGACAGTGAAAAAGACAAACCATACGATGGTGTGCAATGGCATGGTGCGCAAAGATGGGAATGGCAAAATGAAGTCGATGAGCGTGGCCATGAAAAGACCGGATTTGTTACTCCAAGACGGGCTTTATGAGTTCAAAGTTATGAGTTCAAAGTTCTTCCTTTTAGTTTGTGCTCAGCGCCTGCAACATTTCAAAGGATGGACACGGTTTTGTCTGGATTGAAGTGGCAAACGTGTTTGGTATATCTAGACGACGTTGTCGTGTTTTCCCGGACCTTTGAAAAGCACGTGGAGCGATTGACGCCCGTTGTATAGGCTATCCGATCTGCCGCACTGACACTAAAACCAGAAAAATACCACTTCGGGTACGAAGAACTACTATTTCTCGGTCACGTTGTCAGTGGAGCTGGTGTACGCCCGGACCTTGATAATTTTGATGCCGTGTCGAAGTTCTGCACCGATACCAACAAAAAGAGCACTTGAAATTTTCTATGGCTGTGCCCTGATTATAGGAGATTCATTGCGAACTTCTTCCACATTGCGGCTCCGCTCACACGTGACGATGTACCTTTCATCTGGTGTGATGAACAGCAAGAGGCTTTTGACGAACTCCGGCGTCGCTTACAGACACCACCTGTGCTGGCTCATTTCGACGAGTTTGCCGCAACTATGGTTCACATGAATGCAAGCAATGTGTGGCTCAGCACTGTTCTCGTCCAGCGGCAAGAATGCGCCGAAAAAGTCATCGCTTACGCCAGCCGAACACTATCACAGGCCGAAAGTAACTACTCGGCCGCCAAGAAAGAGTGCCTTGCTGTTCTTTGGGCCCTCCTCAAATTCCGACCGTACCTTTATGGGCGTCATTTTACCGTCGCGAGCGACCACCATTTCCTCTGATGGCTCACGAACCTTAAGAACCCTAGTGGCCGTCTTGGAGCTTAAGGCTCCAGGAATTCGACATGACCATCGTACACAAATCCGGCAAGCGCAATTCAGACGCAGACCACCTTTCAAGAGCTCCTGTTATCCTTCCCCCCGCCGATGACGACGACAGCGACGATGCTGCGCTCACCGGAGTTCTGGACGCACCCACCATTTCGGAGAAGCAGCGCCAGGATCCGGAACAACGATCACTCTGATTTTTTAGCAGGCCACACTACCGTCGTGCCGAAGGCATTTTCCAGTGGGCTGTCCTCATTCTGTCTGCCGAGCAACGTTCTCTATAAGGGAAATTTGATGTCGAGTGGGATGAACTACCTGCTTGTCGTACCCAGCCTTCTCAGTAATGAAATCTTGCAGGCCTGTCACGAAGAGCCTAGCGCCGGTCACTTCCGTTACACACGTACGCTGGCACGGATCAAGCAGAAGTATTACTGGCCGAAGCTATCGGCCACCGTACGGCAGTAAGTACGAACTTGCCGGGACTGCCAGTGACGGAGAGCACTACCCGGCCGGCCAGCCGGGCATCTGCAGCCCGTTCAGGTGCCTACAAAGCCTCTTGAAGAAGTTGGCATGGACTTGCCCGGTCCCTTTCCAACTTCCACAACTGGGAACAAATGGATAGTAGTCGCCACGAATTACTTGACCAGGTATGCCGAAGCGAAGGCGCTTCCACGGGCTACAGCGCTCGAGGATGCGCAGTATTTCTTAACTAGAATTGTGCTGCGGCATAGCGGCAAAAAACCAAAACACATTTTCGTTATACCTTGACTGTTCTACAGGCCCGTTTGCCACGTAAAAGTGTTTCTTTTCTTTTGTGGCAATGCTCACCATGCACACGAATTTCGGGGCTTGCCCCAAACAACACTTAACGGGTCGAATCTTCATTTCAGGCCAAACTACTCATCGTCCAGATTCCTCGATTTGTATCCCACCCGCAGATTCACCAGGAACTACCGGAAGTCTAGCAAATATTCACTGACAGCCATGTACATACCATTGGCTTACATGTTTGAGTCTCGTTCAGCATGTCAGCAGATACATAAAGCCTACTCTGGTCCATTAGAGTTCACAATAGCAGTACCCACCATCCATCGCATGCTAAAACGTTCCGATCACCTGCATTTTGAGGTTATTTATGTATGTTCTGCGTATAGTCTGCAGCGACAATTATTCCTACCTGAACCTAATTGACGTAATGAACCATCAAAACCGCGTGCAGCTTTTCCTGGGAACACCAGAATATGCCTCCACCGCATCCGCCATGATGCGTCTTCTCTTTGGCAGCTGCTTTTCTCATCAAGGAGAGAATTGATAACGATTGAGTGTTCCCCAGGAGGTATTAAAAATCTGTAGCCCACCACCACGGATATTTCCGAAGCTGAGGTGTAGCACCGGTGCATAAAACGCAAAAAATTCCGGTTCTTGCCCGATTTTAAAATACCATAACAAACTTGAAAGCATTATTCGCAAGGCACAACAAAATTTATGAAACGAAAAAGATTGATATTCCCCATATTCTGGCATATAAAGTAGCATATAAAACCGCACCGTTTCGTCCACAGACAGTTTAACCCTTATATATTAACTGGCTATAGATCAGAAATAAATTGTTCGTAAATATCAATGCGGTATACGGAATACACCGTGATTGCAGACACATGTTCAATATGCTTCCGGGGACCCGTTAATCTGCTCACGCAGATGTTCTCCTTTGTCCTACCATCTCAGTGTTTTCAGTGAGCCTAGAAAGACAATATAGTTAAAGGGACACTGAAGTGATATGTAAACATTGCGGGATTACTAGCGCAAATTGTAGTCCGGTGTCCCCAGGCCATGTTTCGACCAGTCTGGGCGCGTTTACGCGATTTTATTTAGTAGAAAAATTAATTCGAAAATGCTGTCCTCCTCTCTTTACGCTCGCCCATTTTCTGTGGCGTTTTCGTGTGACGTCGAGAGGAGCCGAGCTCGCAATTGGCTGCGCTACTGCACGGCTCCCCGGCCTTCAGGCAGAGTCAGTCGGCCCAGCGTTTCGTCCGCCGGCCGCCGGCGGGTCGTCGCAATCAAGGAGGTTAAAAAAAATTGCTTGGTCGCAATTTGTTCGCTTAGTTGAAACGAAGCCAGGACACGTTTGTGAGTGGAAGAATCTGCCTTTCTTTACTTGGTTAGTTTGTACTTTGCTTCTAGCTCCAAGTCAAGGTCGCTTCACACAAGCGCTGCACAAGCCCACATGCGACGCTTCGCTGACTGGTACGCCAGTAGGGAAATATAAGGCCTCTTGAAGGCGGGAGAAGAGTCAACGAAGTGAATATAGGTACTAAGGAAATAAAATCAACTGATATTTGTACCGTACAGCGTAAAACTAGGGTGCGGGAAGCACTTTTTTGCGCTCGGCGAACAAGCACAGCGGTCAGCAGCACGACTACGCATCTGCGAACGTTTTTCCGTATACGAAATGCAATTGCTAGACGTGAGCTATTGTGGAAACTCGGGAGACGCTTACTGCACGAGCGCAATACAACAAATAGTCACCTAAGCTGCTTGAAATGCCAAAACTAAATAAAAAGTGTAAACTGGTTGTACAATATATACCCTATATTAGCAAGGCCAGCGGATCCGGACCCGTGGCCGAAGAAAAATGTTTTAACACCTGGCGGAACACACATTTTACACACTCTCCGGATCCGGACACTGTAGGTATAGAACACGATATAGAGGTGTGGGAAAAAGCCCAGAAACCAGGGCATCAGAAATAGACTCGCGCGTAGCAGTAAATATGTACTCAAGGCTAAACCGAGCCTGTAAGAAGCGAATTGTGTCAACCACTTCTTTGAGGAAACCTCGCGGGCTTCGGGCTGCGTCCACAGACAACGAAGACACCACAATATCTGGGAGAAAATGTGCAAGACGTATTTGCAGTACAGCTTTCAAAAAAGGATGTTGAACATCTCGAAAGTAGAATAAACGAGAAAGAAGCTGCCAAAGAAACAGGTGAACAAGCCCCAGTACCCCTCGCACAACCGGAAGAAAAAGGTTATCTCGACGCATTGGCTCACTACGCGAACACCAAATGAAGGTTGCAAAAATCCGGTGAAAAGCCTGGATCTTGAGTCGTGAGCAATGTAACACCTGTAGGACATAAAGAAGTCGGGTCACAAGGAACGTGTTACACGCCCGAGCACGACACACTGGCACGCTCCCTGTTAAAACTTGGATGAAAGATCGGGGTCTGTTTATAGCTTGGTCGACAGACTGTCGGCTCTGTACTCGACCAGAGACAATTGATCACTGCTTTGTAGACTGCAGAGATGCTGTCTTTTTCTGGGACATTCTACAGCGAACGCTGAAAAAAGACATGGATATTACGCCTTTCTCTATCCGATTTTTGCCATTCGACTATCCTGGTGAGCCACCTTATGACATGTTCGTGTTGATTGGTTTGTACAGTCTATGGCGATGCCGCTTATGTGATAGGCATGCTGAGCCACCAAGATCAACTAAGTCTTATTTCCGAGAAACTGTGGCATTTGTACATAGTGTGTATAGTTCGCTTGATCAACCACCTGACTGGTTCCCTCTTTTGAACGCTTGTGTGTGTTTGCCTGAATTTTGATGTATATTTGCTTCTCATAACTTCAGGGTATAATTTTGTTTGCTTGTATTCGTCGTACTGCAACGTCCGAGCGTATTTTCCCATGTAATAAAGAAAAAAAAAAAAAAGGACCCGTGGCCGAGTGGGCTGAGGCGTTATGTATTTCATCGCGAATGTTTAGCACGTCACGAGTTCGAATCCTCGCGGGTACGTGCTTCTTTTTTTTTTGAAGTTGACTTTTTCGTTTTTCGCCGATGTTATCTATATTGAGTTCACCTTTTTTTGGGCCGCAACGTTCATGGCTCCACGAACTAGTTCACAAAACGCGCGCAGGCTGCCACTGGCGCGCTAGCGAGTTCTCGTTGGCGTGCTGTTGCCATAAGCACCGACTGCTTGCAGGCAGTGGGCACAGGCCAGAATGAACAGACCCTTGGCCATGTGCGAACACGCTTTTTGCGATACAGGCATGAGGGAGGCAAGCTCCAAATATGGGGGAAAATCGCATGACATTTAGGCGTCTGCGGGTACGCGGAGGGCGTTCATGCACTGCGTAGGTCTCGGCTAGTGAATGCTACGATTCCAAGCCGTCCTGGGAGGCTTATCTTTATGCATTTTTACAGCTGACAACATGGCGGAAGCGCGGTACGATGATTACTGAGTTATTGAGAATGCCCATCCAACAACACCACCGGTTGTATTTTACAGAACCGAAACCGAAACCGAAACTTGTTTGGTTGCTCACCTTGGGCATCGTCCAATCACGGTGCCCGCTCCTCCTAACGTCACAGCTTTAGTTGGTGCGGCCGCCGCAAACTGCGCATGGCAGTTTTTCTTCTTTCGTGCTTTGTAAAATAATTACCAATTTGTCAACCGGATAAACGATGAAAAGTGTGCTAATTTGAGCCAGTCTACGCAGTGCAAGCAAAAACGGGAGCTTGACAAATTCACTTCAGTGTCCCTTTAAAGGGAAGCGCGCAACGTCAATACAACGAGTGTAAAAATTACGGACGAAAGAATCCACCACGCAAAGAAGTAAAAGCTTTCCCAAGACTTTTCGTCCATTTCAAGGCTGCCTATATAGCGTCGCATCTGATAAAACCCTGGGCCGCTAACCGTAGTGCTCACCTCAGCCATTCTAACAGGCACGTTTAAATTGAGCTATTCTCAAGCTTTCCCGCGCGTGAAGCAAGAATATCGACGCAGGCACTAATGAACAGCTCGAATAGTGAGTTCTTAAACGACCCGGCAACGCCGGAGAATAGGATTGACAACGTAGATGGGCTTCTTTTTGAAGTTCCCTTCCGCATCCAGCATTCTTCCATCGGCCATAAATTCTCCACATCGTTTCAGACCCTTGAGCTATAATGGGATAACAAAAACGCCCGTGTGTACGAGATTTCGGCGCACGATAAAGATCCCCAGGTGGTCAAAATTAATCCGGAGCCCTCCACTACGGCCCGCCTCATCGCCTGCGTTGCGTCGGGGCGTTAAACCCCGCAATCATTGTAATGGGATAACATGCTTAATGCTGAGTTAGCACAAAACTCCTACCCTGCTTGCTTGCTAAGTTGAATACTCTGGTTATCTGCCCACGGAAGATGCTCTACGCTTTTTTTCCATCAGTGAAGACGCTCTGCAAAATTTTCTCTTGCGATGAAATACTTGAGCACGCGTTTTCCAGGAAGAACACTTCAAATTTTCTATCTTTTATTATTTTAACAGCTTTTATTTCGGAGTATTTGAAATTTGTGGTAATCGGTTCTGGGTAGCTATCGATGGCATGCCGCTGCTTTGCGTGTACTTTAGCTATACGAAAATAAAAACGGAGGAGGTGTTCTTACACACCATCGTTTATAAAGTAATGTACATCTGTGCGTGTAACCAAACCTGGACACGACCGGGCTGTGTTGCGGGAAATTCCCCCTAAATTGAGAGTCTCCTACTGATTTTAAAGCCTCTAATTTGCCTGTATAGTAGAGCGAGCAGCACAGAAGGCGTCATAATTAAATACTACAAGGATACCACATCTTTTTGGCCTGTTTTATGGAGGTAAACAATGCCCTCGTACGTGTGCGTCCGGTAACACCAAACCGAACTCGAGGCGGACCACTAAGCTTTTCAGCCACCTCACGTAGTCTAAAAGAAATAGTGCTCGTAGTAAAATTAGGTTCTTGTTGTATTTTAAAACTTTATCTGCAACATGGCAGTTGTGCAAGAATTGGGCACGCGCTTAACTATGCTGAAAGCTTATAATGTGTTAAAACATCAGATGTAGATGTACGCGTTGCGAGGCACAGAAATAGCACAGAAAAATTAATCGCCCTCCAGGAAACTCCAGAACATGCGGAAGCAGGTGTTGCCAAGCTCGTATTTGCTTGGATAAACCTATTCGCACAAGCAAGGCACAGTGGTTACGGGCCTCACCTCCTAGGAAGTCTCGTTATTGCGGGATGCCTTGCATCTGCTGGTAGTCCTCTCCCTAGTCAACGAATGGTAGTGGATGTAACTCTAGCTACTCCTGTCACTAAATTACGACCCAGGTGGCCGGAGCGCGGCCGCGTGGCACCGTTTATAGTTTTTTCCCCCGGAACGTGCCACGATCCCCAAACGCAGGAGGTTAGCGAATTTTATTAAAACATTGTGCAGGACGATGTTATTTATTATATTGTTTCAAACTAGAAGGCGTCTTTGCTCGTTTTAGTTTAAAAATATTTTTTTAGGTTGGTATTTGAGAGCGAGCCTAGTGTAAGTGTTTTGCCACTGCCGCCCGTTTCAACCTGCAGGAGGGTGTTCGATTCTGGTTGAATGAATGAATAAATTTATATACAGAAAAAAAGGCAAGGAACGTCCACCAGCAGGTCTAATTTTTCGCAACTAGGGGTGGATAATCGAACAACTGCTGGAGTGTGGATGTCGAAAAGGTGGATAGCACACACACACACTCACACACACACACACACAAACACACACACACACACACACACGCACGCACGCACGCACGAACGCACACGCACACGCACACGCGCACGCACGCACGCGCGCGGGCACACGCGCACGCGCGCACACTCGCATAGGCGCACATGCACACGTCCATACACGCGTGCACACCCGAGCACACGCGGACACGCACACACACACGCGCACACACGTGTACGCAGTGCTATGCACACATACAGACACACGCGTACGCGCACACGCACCAAGAGAGTAAAAAAAGAAAGCCTCACCATGCTTCCGGTTGGCGGTGAGGTCACGTTTGTTCCGATCCCTGATAACCACCGCTCGTAAGCACGAATGGGGAACGCGGCAAGTGCGGAAACCTGGTGTCCCCGCAAAATCTTGCAATGCGGACCATCGCGTGATCATTACGGACCTTAAGATGCAGATATGAAGGTACTTGTCTTTTAAGTAACGTTTTTAACAACAGAGATAGCGACATTTTTTTATATGGTCTATTCGAGCGCAATTTTTCGAAGACGGCGTTTTTTGACGGCGCCTCGAAATGCAATGTTAGGCATAACATAAAAATTGACAGGCGGCTGACAACAGATGTGGAGAAGAGTATCCCGCTGCTCACTGTACTTTTGTGTTCAATTTATTTCTATGTTGTAGGTTCTGGGATCATATACATAAAAGAATTCCAATGCTATGGTACCTCACGCAAAGGTTAACCGAGTAGAATTGACCGTTTCAGAGTGATATTTCGAACCCGAGTGAACGGTTAACCATGCCAGAGTGCCAGGTCAGAGCGACCAGTACCCAGCACACCGCCATGTAAATTAGCTTGTGACTCTACAGGATTTACAAAGACCTAAGTTTATAAGGTTTTTTTCAAAAAATGACGCAAAGTGTTAGGTTTCGTTTCTAGACTTTTTTCCAGCTGAATCTTGAGCGCAGTGCACACTGACCACTCTTGCAGCACCTGGAGAATGACCATAATGCATCTTTAAAATAATCACTCGGTTTTTATAGTCATGCTAGCGCCTTCATTTCCCAAAACGTTACCTGCTTCGACACACAAAATCAACGCGCTTGAGGAACTGGTAAAATTTAGCCGATGGTGCCGAACTAACCCGTTTTCATAAAAGACGAATATGTCGTGCATGTTGGATTTGGATTCCAAGACTTAAAAAATGTTTGTTGTGCACTGACGACCAAAACAGGCTTAGTGGTGTCGTTCCGAACTAACTAGTAGCTCAATGATCAAATTGCACTGACCTGAGATGTAGTTCGTTCATACTACTCTGAAAAACGTATTGTAACATGCCAGGGCAAAGTGAAATTATGCGATAAGACCTTCCAAAACCAAAATATATGAATTTCCACGGCGCGGACACAACGTCGTATCCACTACAGGTTGTTGCTGCATAACTGGAGCAAAACTGGGTAGGCAGCCCCTTTCTGCATGCCGGGAAAGAAAACATTTCTGTGAATGTCTGGGTTACTCTATATTCGCCCAAAACAAACAATAACTAAGGAAACATTCTGTTACAAAAAGCGAACGAGATAACGTGCTGGATACTGGACACATCCTTTTTAATGGCGTCAGCGTGTACGTAGCAAATAGGTGCACAAGATCTTCATTTATAGCAGACATACGGGCCCAACTAGACCGCGAATTCCATCTCCTTGGGTAAATATTTAGCTGCCAACGCGTACCTCGAACAGTCCCTAGCACAAACAAACGCCTCTAGAGCATTCGTTGGATGAAGCGAATATGATATGCAGAACATGCACGTTCCAGGTGCTACAATTCCGTCGCAAGTCGTTATTCTTGCCTGTTCGGGCGGTAGAGTATCATTGTAACGGAGGGCTCTGACAAGATTTCGGGTGTGCAATCGAGCTTGGAAAATGGTTATTCCAGAAGGGTGAATGAGCGGTAAGGACAAAATGCATTCGCATCATTTTTATTGCTCGCTAGCCTAGGGTTTCAGTTCAGCTCGGCAACACGTCAGTACATCTACGGCCTCCCGCCACAAACATTTTTTGTTGGAAACCTTCTACGAAAAAACCATCTTGCTCGATGACGTTTTGCGTAGCTACTGTGTACTCTATAAATTCCTCACCACATATGACGCCTATCAGCTGCCAACATAAATGTAAAGGAGATGCTCCATTTTTGTTACACTTGCAGCACAATACAGAATAAAATATCCGTTGGTCACAGTAATATGATACGGAGAGAACTCACCACCAAAGAAATTAACTCAAGACAAACCAATGCAAAAGCGGAGAGCATTAGTAAACTTTAAGCATAAATATTGTGATATAAGTACAGATCAAAATGTATGCCTTCAGTGCTAGTCCGCGCACATTGTGGTAAAGGAAACGCTTGAAGAAAATAAAAAAAAAATACGCATTAGAAAGCTTTTCAAAGTAAAATATTAAATGGGCACTTCACGTATTGTACCGCCGTCTTCTTCAGTGTTAATAGGCATATTTCTATGACACACAACCACAAATTGGGTCCCCGAATTGAGCTCTCTTGCTTTCCCGACGCACGCTTTCGACTACAGGCGCTATAGGAAAAGGCTTCGGGTTAACTTCGGGTGCCTAGGTTTCCCAACAATCTCTGAAATAAAAAGCGTCCGAAATGTTTCATAAAACTCATACGAAAATTCTTGATCTCTTATAGAAAGATAGGAAGATTCCTAATTTGTGCTGTGATGGTCATGCCTCGCAGCTTTATATCCCCTGATTTTGTTAATGACTCGGCCAAGTAAGAAAAAAAGGGTCCGTCCATTTCGCTTTGGTAGGACTTCTCCCAATGTTTGTCGGTAGAATTTCATTGCACTGAAATGTACTAGATTTCCGAATCGTGTAGGATATGTCCGTCGTTGTCGCTACACGTGTGCAAGAGGTGTAAGGTCGTGTGGCTGCTCACAGCCCTGCTGTCATATTTTGTACACGTTCTCGCAAGATCACAGAACTGGGTGAGATTTAGTTACCATTCATATTTGTCAGGGTACCTTCTATATATCTTGGATGAGTTCATCAGACTATTCTTGTGTCTCTGTTTATTCTGCCCATGAGCCCTTTCGGTCCGCAGCTTGTCTTGCACTACTACTGAATTGGCAATGTGGAGTTTACGACGTAAAAAAATTATCTTTCACGGAACAAGGATAGCAAACCGCTGGCAGCCACATTCTGTAACTATTGGAGAGTACGTTAGGATTCACAAGCACTCGAATATATGACTGCGCAGCTTCGCACTAGTCGCAGAAGATTGGGCAAACAGCGAAGCTGGTGGCCCCACATAGCTATATTCTTGGTTCGGCTAAGTTTATGCGTGCCCCGCACGGGGCACCTTGAGCAATCTTGGTGACGGTACTGGCGATACCGCGGACCCCGAGCCCCCAAACATACGCTGGATCCAACCGTGGCAATGTGTTTATAGGTAGAGGGTTAGGAACCACGAACGGTGGCCGTCGGAGCCCAGGTCAAGCTCCGGCGGATGGGTTCCCTGTCTGTTTACCAGGCAGGGAGCTCCGGGACCTCCTCAGCTATCAGGGTAAGGTTGTGGAAGAAAGTACCCCCGTCCCCTGCTTCTATACATGCTGTATGGTATTATCAAACCCCCCCTCCAAACGTGATCGGTCCCTGAAAAGGGGCCGCACCGAAGTATCATTTCCGTCCTTACCAACGATCTCAACCCCAAAGCCAGCCAACTATCCCCGCTTCCTGATCATTCAATCCGTTGAAAAAGAAAAGCATGTTGCCTCTCTGTCCGTCTTCTTGGTCACAAAGTTCATAGAAGGTATAATAGGAAAATCCTACAAAGCAAAGAAACAGAGAACGGGAGAACTGTTGGTCGAAGTCAATAACCAGCAGCAGGCAACAAATATCCTGAGCCAGACACGCATTGCAGATCTTGACATCACGGTCACGCCCCACCGAAGCCTTAACAGCTCACAGGGCGTGATCTCAGATCCTGACCTCATGACTGAAACTGAAACCGATCTGCTGGAGGGCCTGAAAAGTCAGGGCGTAACAGCAGTGAGGCGCATAACGATACGCAGAGAAGACAAAGAAATTCCTACTAAACATCTCATCTTAACATTTGATCGATCAACATTACCAGAATTCATTAACGCAGGATACATTCGATGTTCGGTTCGGCCATACATTCCAAACCCCCGCCGCTGCTTTAAGTGCTAGCGGTTCGGGCACAGCACCAACTCTTGCCGCGGCCGTCTGACCTGCGCAAAGTGCTCCCAGCATGATCACCCATCGGACAATTGTCCATCATCAACCCTCACCTGCGCCAACTGCCAGGGACCCCATGCCGCCTACTCTCGAAAATGTGAAAAGTTTCAACTAGAAAAGAAAATCATCAACATCAAAGTCACTGAAAACATCACCTTCCCAGAGGCGCGAAAGAGGTTCGCCTCTTTCCCCCTGGGGAGGTACGCCGACGCGGCTCGCCGGGGGGCGGAGCGGCATCTGGTGTCCACAGGGACCCAGTTCAGCGAGTCTGATCTGGTCCCTCCCCTGCCCCCCCCCCCCTGGGGTGCCTCAGGCATCCCAATCCGTTGCCACGCCGCTTGCTGAGGCAGCAGCGGTTGTGGTGACAACCTCTTCTGTGGGGACCGGTGCCGCTCCCGCCTCTGCCTCCCCGTCCTCCAGTGCGTTGGAGGTTGCCGACCGGATGGACACCGGGGGCCCCGCATCGGCTCCCGCCGCCACCACCCCTCCCGTGCCACCTCTGATGCCCCGGACGCCCTCGGCGGTGGCAGCTCAAACGAAGGGCTCCCGAAAGGGGGCCAAGTCCGGGGGGCCTGGTCCGCCGGGCACCCTTCTGGCATCCGACGAGGAGATGGATGTCACGCCGTTCCTGCCTGCTACGCAGCGCAAGGAGCGGCCTCCGATGTCCAAGCCGACAGAAAAGCCTAAAAATCCTAGAATAACAGCCCCGAAAGACGACACATGAACAAACACACACACACACACACACACACTCCAGTTATTCTTAAACTTAAATAATGGGAACAGAAAACATCATCCAATGGAACTGCAGAGGCCTCCTTAAAAATCTTGACGATGTGTATGAGATTCTGCATGCCAGTCAGCCAAGTATCATGTGTCTCCAGGAAACCCACCTCAATTCTAAACAAACAAATTTCTTAAATAGGTACATGGTATTCAGAAAGGACAGGGTTGGCTGCACACACTCTTCAGGAGGTGTGGCAATTGTCGCCCGGAAATCATTAGCCTGCCATCCTGTCACTCTGAACACTGTCCTCGAGGCTGTAGCAATCCGTACAATAATATTTAATAGGTTGGTAACGGTATGCTCCATTTACATTCCTCCTGATTTTGCACTTCTGAGCTCTGATTTCGAGGCGCTGGTCGACCAGCTGCCCGAACCATATATTCTAACAGGCGACCTGAATGCGCACAACTCTCTTTGGGGCTCCGCCAGAACGGATGCCCGAGGTCGCCTGATAGAGAAATTCCTTACATCTTCAGGAGCATGCCTTTTCAACAAAAAACAGCCTACATACCATAACTTAGGACACAATACATACTCACATCTTGACTTGGCTATTGGTTCCGCAATTCTCTTTCCATGTCTTGAGTGGGGCGTGGGCACGGACCCATATGGTAGTGACCACTTCCCCACTTCCCTAACTTACATAGGTAAAGGCCCATGCAGTCCATCTTCCCATAACAGGTTTAATGAATCACAAGCAAACTGGAGCACATTCACAGAAACATCTAAACTACACCACACAACCATAAAACACCTACACGTGGAGGAAGCAGCCCAACTCGTCACGGCACACATACTCGACGCCGCCGAAAAGTCCATGCCCCAGGCCTCCAGTGCGTCCCGCAACCCAAGGAGGCCCTGGTGGAACGAGGACTGTAGGCGAGCGCGAGAGGCCCAGAACAAGGCGTGGGGTGTCCTTCGCCGGTACTCCACGCCAGATAATCTCATTTCCTTTAAACGGGCAAAGGCTCTTGGGAAGCGTGTGCGTCGTGAGGCGAAAAGGGAGAGTTGGCGCACCTTCCTCACTTCCATCAACTCATACAGCGACACTCACAAAGTCTGGACACGAATACGTAACCTTAAAGGAGGACAGACACACAGCCTGCCCCTGGTCAGTACAACAGGGGACACACTAGAAGACCAGGCTAACACACTTGCACAACACTTCCAACACGTTTCCAGCTCTGCACACTACACAAACACTTTCCTAAAACATAAAAATACTTGTGAAAAGAAGTCCCTACATGACACTAACAGGTCAAAATCTGGTTACAATTCTGAATTTACACTCTATGAGTTGAGGGTTGCCCTGAGCACATGTAAACCTTCAGCTCCAGGGGCAGATAAGATTACATACACCATGATACAACACCTACACCCAGACACTCTTGAAACACTTCTACACCTATACAATAAAATATGGCTTTCGGGGCAGATTCCACACTCTTGGAGGGAGGCCATAGTAGTGGCGTTCCTGAAGGAAGGGAAGGACCCTTCCTCTCCCGCCAGTTATCGTCCCATCGCCCTGACAAGCTGCCTGTGCAAGCTGCTCGAGAAGATGATAAATAGCAGGCTCGTGTACTTCCTTGAGTACAACGGTCTTCTCGAGAGCTGCCAGGCAGGCTTTAGGGTGGGGCGATCCACCAACGATCATCTTGTTGCGTTGGAATCCTTCATAAAAGATGCATTTGCTCATAAGCAGTTCTGCCTTACAGTATTCTTTGATCTTGAAAAGGCTTACGACACAGCCTGGCGATACGGCATCCTTAGCGACCTGAAGTCCTTTGGTGTGTCAGGTAACATGTTAAATACCATTTCTAGCTACATGTCCACGAGGACATTTCGTGTTAAGGTTGGGTCATCCCTGTCCGGGATACATGTGCAGGAAAATGGTGTGCCGCAAGGTGGAGTTTTAAGCTGCATATTGTTTATAGTTAAGGTGAACTCCCTCCGAAAGGCATTGCCTACCAACTATTTGCTGTTCCATCTATGTAGACGATGTTCAAATATCTTTTAAATCCTGTAACCTGTCAATTTGCGAACGTCAAGTACAGCTCGGTGTTAAGAAGCTTGCTGGATGGGCGGACCTTAACGGTTTTAAACTGAATCCGGGCAAAAGTACTTGTGTTCTGTTCTCCCGCAAGCGCGGGCTTAGTGCGGACCCTGAGATTGCTCTTGGCCGTGCATCTATTCCTGTTAAAAGGGAGCACAAGTTTTTAGGTGTCATATTTGATAACAAGCTCACGTTCATACCTCACGTGAAAGCACTTAAACATAAATGCCTAAAAACACTAAACATTCTCAAGGTGCTCTCCCACCAATCCTATGGTGCAGACAAGGAGCTACTTCTCCGGGTCTTTACCACCTTAGTCGGGTCCCGGTTAGACTACGGCAGCGTCGTGTGTGGGTCGGCATCAAAAACCGCAATAAAAATGCTTGACCCAGTACTCCACTTGGGCCTCCGCCTTGCGTCGGGTGCGTTCCGCACTAGACCGGCAAAGAGTCTATATGTTTAATGTAACAAATGGTGCCTTGAGGACCAACGAACGTACATGGACTTGCTCTAGGCTTTCAAAATTTCATCGATGAATAACCATCCTTTTAAACCTGTTTTTAATGATGCATCCACATCACTAGTGTTTGTAAATCGACCGTCCGTTCCTTTGCCATTCTCACTTAGAGTGAGACAGGAAGCTTCGAATTTCAACATCTCCTTTTCAGACATTTACACATCTTCCTTTACTGATGTTTTACCACCCTGGCAGCTTCAAACTGTGTGTTGTGACTTGTCTTTCATAAATATTGATAAAACCAGGGTACCACAAACTGCAATTTTGCAGCACTTCTTCTCCCTGCAGTACAAGTATCAATGTGCAGAGTTTTATAGTGACGCATCAAAAACTGCAACCATAGTGTCTTGCGCTGCTCATGGACCAAACTTTGATGCATGCAGAACCATGAGCACATACACCACAATTTACTCAGCTGAAGCATATGGCATCTTACTCATTGCACAATGCATTCTTGAACACAAAATCTCGAAGTCCATCATATATACAGATTCCTTGAGCGTTGTGCGCGCATTGGCATCATACAAGCCATGCAAAAACAGAATTGTCCATATGGTTTTCAACGCTATCATGTCTATATATGCCCAAAAACTTGTTCTGGTGTTGTGCTGGGTTCCAGGCCATGCTTGCTGGCAATGAGGTTGCGGATCAAAAGGCCGCAGTTGCTGCACTCAGGAACACAGTAGATATAACCATACTACCACAGAGTGACCTTAAGCCACAAATTCGACAATACCTTCGTAGGAAATGGCAAACACACTGGGATGAACAGACAGACAACAAACTACATGTAATAAAGCCACACTTGGGACGGTACACATCTGACTCACACAACAGACACACGGTAGTCGCCTTGGGTAGGCTGCGGATAGGGCACACCCATGCGACGCACTCGTATCTGCTGACGGGGTCTTCTAGACCCCAGTGCAGCAGGTGCGGAGAGGCCCTATCCGTAGTGCACATACTAATCACATGCAAGGCACTTCCCACAACACGACACAAACACTTCAGAGAACTCTACAGACAACATATTCCGCTACATCCATCGTTTTTTCTAGGTGACGAAGCCATAGTTTCCGTGAAACGTGTGTTTGAGTATTTGTCAGAAGTCAAGTTTTTAAACCTCATTTCCTATCACGCATCATGAAATCTGGCCCTATACACCAGCCATGCTCATTGTCGTTTTGTGATTTTACTTTTGTTTTTGTTGATTTTACTTAGTGTTTAAGGTATCACCTCTGATATACGACTATTGTTTTGGCGCTCTTTGCCCCAATTGGCCTTGCGCCATAAACATCAAACCATCATCATCAAGTTTATGCGTGGTTATGCTTGGAGACTCGGCCAGTGTTTTCTGCGTGGTTGTGATTCGACTGTTGATCAATATTTCTGCGTGGTGTCGTCGTCAGCCCCCCAAAAGAGCAATGGACGCCCGGTCATTAAAGTATGTATAATGTACGCGCTCCCACCTGCTTTGCGGTGAAGATCTCAGGAGTAGCAGAAGGCGCAGCTGGATGAGCGTTTGCTTAGAATTCTTGAACTCTTCTTGTGGCCACCATTCAGCTTGTGTAGTCTGGCCTGCGGGATGCTAATTAGCGGAGTAACGTTATCCCGCTTCGGTTTTTACGCTTCCTTTATTTTGACATTATTTCTTCTCTTTTCGCCGTCGGAACTACACCATTCGATGCAACAAACGGTAGAGCAAGCCACCCTGCGACGTGTTTCAAAATCCGTGCTTGTACCATGGTGCCTCCGACGGGTGGCGACACGAGTTCCGCTCGAGCGCGCGGGTTCTTCCTGCGCACGTTCGCCGGCCCAGCCATCAGCCTAAACAGCATTCGTGGTTAAAAGTTGACCGAAGATACAGCCTTTGTCAAACTTTTCTCGGCCAAACCTAAGCCTTCCGGATGACAAAGACTTCAAAGAATAAGCATAACCTTTAACTTCCACAAAATAGTTTTCGGACAGCAAAGAAGAAAGGTGTTTATTCAAGCTTTCCGGCATAAAACGTTTCTGCTTCACTTGAGACCTAAGCTTGTACACTGAATTTTTTGCGGCCTCTGCACTTCTGTCTTGGCCTAGAAGATTTTGACAAAGGCTGTACATTCGTAGACCATTGGTAGATTCCTTCTAATGCGATATGGCAGATATTCGAAGTTATGAAAGGAATTTGAATGGAAATTAATCAAATAATCATACGCCCTTTCATTCAGTAAATCAGTAACTGGTCTAAGTACACTGGGAGCTGATAATGATGCGAACTCCAAAGTAAAACGCGACTTTTCATTTGCCAAAAAAGTTCCATTTCAAACTTCACGCAGTTTCAGAGCCTATATTGTGAGATCCTGCGGTTCCAATTAAACGGCATTCACAGCAGCTCCACATGCTCCGTAGCTTCGACATTATCACGAGGCTTACAAAAATCTGGGGAACGAACTAATACGGTAATAATAGTCGCCTTAGTGCTGCCAGGGCTCCCGCGCGCAATCCATACGGTTTTTTGTTAATCCCTTCTCAGTTCGATAGCCCCCGCCCATCTCTATAGTTATAGAATCCATCATGCACTCAAGACCCCAGGTTTTGTCGAGGTCTGTACTCAAGATAATTTTTAATTAGAATCCATTTGTGCGAAGGCAGCCAGCTTTTTGCTGCGTGGTTGCAGTTATTTTCTGATTATATCCACCCCACCTGCCTCCCTGAACTTCCTAAATCAGAGCGAGGATATTTTATTTATGCCTATCTGCCGTCATCTTATTTTAAACCATATGACTTTGTCTAGAATGAAACGAAATAGTTCTTTCGCTCGTGGGAGTTATTCTATCGGCGTTGTGCTCTTGGGGCATTTGATTTTGGCTTACATGGTCTTCCGCATATCATCGGTGATTTCGGACAAAGCCGGCAAAGGAGGAAAGAAGTATTTCTTGCCGCAGGGAGTACTTCTGTTTGCGGCAACGATGCTTCAAAAAACAAATACGCATTTCATGATTTTTTAGCAGACATTCTCACTGTAGTAAAGAAGGTTGACATTATACCGTCATTTCAAAGGCAATCTAAGCCCTCTGAGAAGTGTGAGGGGAGCGAATTTGTGGCTTCTGGCTTACAGGAGCGCAAAAGAGGATACATTTCAAATGGTGTCATATGATATTCTCCCGACAGCAGCTTTTCATTAAGTAAGGAAGCCCCTTATTAAGATCGGAGGTCAGTGTAATTTTTATGAATAGCATTCGAAAGTGTTCTTCAAGTAGTTTTGTTAGGGCAGCTTTAGCAGGTAAATTCGGAGTCGTGAAAAGCCTATTTACCGCAAGTATGTTTTTAAGGCAAAAGCCTTAAGTGCCCCATTGTGAAAAAAAGAGGCTTGCGGACCGGCACAGAAAATCGCCGAAGATGTAAAGAACTAGGAAGACTTACAAAAATGTCGAAATTTGTTGAAAAGTGCACACGTGGATTACTATCGGTAAAATAAATCAATTCGTTTGAAAAGAACATCGGGCAGGTTAGAGTTATCAAGGGAGGAAGAACGGTCATCTAGAGTACTAGTTGTAATATCACAACGCGGCAACACCACGTGGCCAGCTACGAAGCAAGAGGTGGCGTAGAGCGTGCGGCGATGGCGTCATGTCGCGGGACAGGTGAACATGAGCGCGCGTGAGTAAAACATATCCCACCCAGACACGGAGAGCCCTGATTCTGTGCAAGCTCGGCCGTTAAATCAGGGCAGCCTTCCTGCCAAAGTAATTCACGGAGGAGGACAAGAAACGCAAGTGGTGAAAAAGACGCCAACTCACGTAGTGGTAAAGACGTCTTTGATAAGTGTCACAAGGACAAGCCTTCATGCATTCGCCTTCAGAGCACGTAGGTACACTTAGGGGCTCAAAGCATTTTTTTGCGAATAAGAAAGGAGGGACGCATAATGCCGGAAAACAAGTTCGCACAAACGTTCACCATAATTTTTCAATCCAACTGTTTAACAAACGTCTATACCTAGTTAAGTCGCTCATTCGCTCGGTGTACGTGCACGCGTTTTTGTACATTTTGTTCGCCGGGCGTCATGGCGCTGCACTAACGTTTTATAGTGAATGAAACTCAGCATCAGAGAGTGACATAAGAGGGTCAGTATATAGATATTATTGAATTTGTACTGGCTTGCACTCTGTTGCAGTAGACACTGGTGCACCAATTAGCTGACAATTTTCAGCGCAGATATATAGATTTTTATTTGGTCCTTCTTTGCCTGATTGCTCGATCCCCTTACATGTGCTCGATGTGCTGCTCTTCAATTAAACTTTATCGCGGAGTAATTTGTTCCCTGCTCCTCGCTATAATTTTGCCGGGGCCTAAAATGTCCAGAAGAGAGCGTGGGAAGTTTTGTACAGAGGAAGTGAAAAATACGGAAACACAAGCAGTTTTAATTAACCCGCGCGCTGCACCAGAAAGCAGGATAGGGTCGCTAAAGCAGCTTTGCTTCGGCATATTCCAGGCAAGATAATTGTTTCCTCCGAGTAGCGCATGAGGGCAGCTGAAAGATTTTTTTTCGCGACAACCGGATGCACCTGTGCGCGATAAGGTTTAACCTGGCGGCAATCCAGGTCATGTGACCTTGAAATGGGGCTTTACAGAATCCAAGCAAAGTTGCTACTAGCCACCCCACTCAGCTCAAAGCACCGGCTATAACACTTTAGATGAAAATGACTTTTCTAGACAGATTAAACTGTTTTAGGCTTCTGATCCCTACTTGATGCATTTTTGGAATTTGTATGTTAAAGCATTAAAAAAATTTTATAGGGCAATGGGGCAAACAGGAAAAGGTTAACAATCCTTCGCCTTACAAAATTAAAAAGGGGGTAAATCCCCCGCTTATCCCTAGAAAAATGGGCGGAAAATGGGGAAGGATATCTTAAAAATGGGAAAACAAAGCTAATTTCCCCTAATAATACTGATCGGTACGTGTACTCATACGTGTGGAACACGGAAATTTAGGTCCGCTGCCGGTACCAAATTGGAATTCCGGTTGAACGAATCTCAGGTACTCTTTGCAGCCGCACGGCTGCATTTCTGGTGAATGTCAACTTTTTCTTCTTAAGTAGTGTTGAAATTGCGCTAACAATTGTGAGGACCTACAGAAAGCCGGCGTGATGTACTGAGCAATGAAGGCAAACTAATGGGACAAAAAACAATATATGTATAAATTTGCTTGGCATAATGAAGAAAAAAACAAACACTGACAAAGCGACATACACAGGTCCCATTTCAAAGGAAGGTATACTATTGACAAGTAGAACTGCAGCAAAAAACAAGACTGTTTGAATAACAGGTACCATAGCTTCGCGCTGAAATTTTATTTATTGCCTGAAATAGTTATTGTTAACTGTTATGTTTATTTTCTCGACACGCACTGCAACACATGAATACTTCTTGATTCTCGCGCTTTTTTTCTGATTACATGAACTGTCTCCAAACATATTCCATATTCAGGTCACATATAACTCTAAGGTATATAGTTTTTAGGACCGCAAAACCTCCTTCCCTCCCGTTTATGTCTCATTCCATGCGATTTAACTCTTACATTTTTTAACTTATTTGCGTCTTCTATTTTCACAAATGTGTTTTAGCAAAATATCAAGAATCGATACGGTTAACACCAAATAGAGCAATTGTCATTCACCAAACGCTCACTGTTTTTAGGGTGGCTTTCAACCTCTGCCTAAAGAAAAACTTTGTCGCTCAGTGCGAAATCTGCTTCCGGGATGTTGTATATGTGCGTGCGAGTTTGCTTATACACGTCTTCTCTATTGCCTCAGGCGAAGTTTATTTCGTTATCAATATCATTCAAGTGTGCTGGCGCAGCGGACCAAACGTATTTCAGTAAGACAGCGAACAAACACACATTTCAAAAATCGGGGCTCGAGAATTGAGCACCGTGCGGCAGCGGCCATCAATGCAATTAACTCAGAGTATGGCGCTTCTGACCATGACGCAGTCACTACTTCCGCCTCTGTTTCTATTGGTCATACAGAGCACTTAGCAGGAACTTTCGAGAATACGTTGCTGTAATCGCTGTCCTAATATTTTCCGGGGCTAACTGGCGAACGTCAAGACACCGTACAGCCTCAACCACGTGGTCGCATCAAATTTTGCGACAACCAGGAGTCCTAATGAACCTCATCTTGTCATTTAGCAAACCAGAGTAAAAGAAAAATCTGAGGCCACTGGACACTTAAGCGCTTCCTTTGAGTTGTGGAAGTGAAGCAATTATTTTCTAATTCGATGCCGCTAAGTGCCCCTTCTAGTTTTGCGCGGCTAGTAATTGAGCTTTTGTTCTATTGAATCTTTTATTCCATACGAGGGTCGCACTGACAAACACAGAACGCCTAGTGCTTTGAAACGCTCCTCACGAACAGTTTTTGCAGCAGGCGCCAATGCCGACGGTGGCTTTTCGCCTAATGGGACATTTAATGCTCTCGCATTAAAAATCCTGCAGTTAACTCTGAAGCGATAATTTCCCGACAGTGCGTAAGCATTCTTTGCGGCACTTCATATCCGAACATGCAGTCCATGCGGAACACGGCGTGTACCTACGATGTCGCTCCTTGTTCATTAACGCTGGTTCCTTTTCAAGTGCATCACACATCGGGATTGCTTCACACGCACACACACACTGTTCCACACCCCCTGAAAAACGGAAAGAATCTCACAACAATGTTACTTGAGATTCTATGGCAACATGGGACATGAAGAACAGCCATTCATGAGGCCCACATGATCATCGTATAAGTTTTGAGGGCATTATGTTACGCGTTAGTAAAGGACAAACGGGCGAGTGATTTTCTGGAAAGCAGCCTAAAAATGCTCGCGCATAATTTATCATGCAACCCATGTATAGCAATACAGCCTACCGTGTCATGCGTTAAGAACGACGCCAAGGCAGACAGATTTATGGATGAAGAGCCGATTATTACGAAAGGCGCGGGGCACCTTTCATCGTGACAGGTGCCTTACGGAAAGACACAAGCAGAAAGTGACCTTTCTAACAAAGATCTCGAAGCTATGTCGACGGTCGTTTATATAGCTTGCATGTGACAAAAACAGCGTACAAGAAAGTTCAATAAAATAGGAATACAGTATCCACCAATGAAGAAAAGAGAGCAAAAATTACATTAACTTCGAAAGCAAACGAATAGTTCGGGGCAAATGAGGAAAACCGAAAAAAGGGGTTTAAGCGGGCGGTGGTTCCGCTGGAAGAACACTCCGCAAAGTGCACCACCGGCGCTTAATAAAAGGGCCATTAAATGCGTCCGCTACGTTGCGGTTTAACCTCTTTTTTTCTGGAGCGTACTTGTCGCTTTTCAAGGGAACCAGCTTTGCAAAGCTGCCGTCCTGGCTTAATCTTAACAAAGAACTTTCTTTGTGTTTCAGCCTTTTCAAGTTGCGCAACAGGGCTCCACGCGCTTAAGATTTTGTTTTTAAAAATTGAAGGACATTCAATAACGAGACCTTTCTTTGTGTTTCGGTCGTTTCAAGTTGCGCAACAGATAACAGATTTCCACGAGCATGAAGAATTTTTTTACAGATTGAAGAACGCTGAGTTTAATAGTTCTGCTGAGCAGCAATTATCTCGCAATTATTGAACCGTAAGAATAGTTCATTTACAATATGACGTTGGAATGAAAGACCGTTGAACCAGTTCTTACTTTAAATCAAATAGAGTTCTTAAATGTTCAGTTTTAGAACACCGCTTTTCTGTCATACAAAAGTTTGTCTTGACTGACGCCTAGCCACTTTGGGATGCAAACGGGTCAAACGCTCATAGCTTTCCTTGTTGTTTTAAATATACCGAACACACAACCAAGGTATTATGGCTCCCTTGCTACGTGGTCACATTATTCTTCAGTTAAATGCGCTTTGCGAGTCGAAATACACGCATTTTGTCCTTGCCTTTTATGTCAGCGTTTAGGTATAGAAACTACAGCAACAGCAGTGGCCCTACCCGAACAAGGTTACTTAGAACCCCGACGTGAATTACTAGAAAAGAGGAGCAAATATAAAGACCACAACAATGGTCGTAGTGGCACCCATAAAAAAATCGAAAAACCAAACTTCTGAAATATTTCATGTATACAAAATTATGAAAGCACAAAATTCACTTCGAGTTTTAAAATCCCTCTATGTAAAATAGCACACATTCGACACAAAAACCTGCATTGGACCCTTAACTTTAAAGCGAAGCTTTTGTCTTCTCGCTGATGGCGTCTGTAACGCGAAAACGCCCTGCAGAGAAGGTAATTTTTGCTGGCGGTGATGATGAAAGATCGCGAGTGAAGTGAAAAAAGCAAACGCCTCAATGGCCGGAATTATTTTGGGTCCCTATGAATATGAAACCGGCGTTTATACGATTTCTCTAATTTGACATGGTAAAAACTCAGGCCAAACTCAGACCAAAAACAAAGAATTCGTCATGAGAACGCTTCGTGTTCAACCATCATTGTCGTTAGAGGGAGGAGTGCATGGTTTTATTGGAATATCCTGCATTAATTTTTCTTACTCTGGAGCGAAAGGGGTAATTTATGTGCCGTTTTAATCCCTCGTGCACGCAGCTTTCGCAAAAAAAAAAGAGGATGTGGATAGTATGACTTCATGTGAGTACGAATGGGCACGGAATTGAATTGGCGCAGTGAGAGCAAAGAGAATTGTTTGAATGACCATAACCCGGGCGTTCTCCCCGCGATTTCTCCTTGTGATTAGTTTCAGCAACGTACTGCCCCTGAGAAGGCTTCTTTTATCGCCTTTACGGCACCCCTTGGGCTCGGCGCTCTTTTGTGCGCGCAATCGCATAGTGGTTGCCGCCCTTCCCAAATTTGAATACTCTACAATCTACCCTATGTAAATTTTCTCCTAACATTTCCTTCTATCCCTTCCTTTATATCCACCTGCTCTGCCCCCGCGGGCCTGATGAGGTGTCGGCACCCCACGCCACACAGTTTCGGGTGCTTTTCTTCATTCTACCCTCCCTCATCCACCATTCTCAAAAGCTCAGCGAATCGCACCTGAGAAGCAAGATGTTAGAGTGTGACGATCGTGGCGATACGTTGGTGCTAGGGTTAAATAGTTACGAATTCCTCACTGTTAACCACACGGGTAATTGCAGAATGGTTCTTTTCGGGTCTACCTGCGTGTTAATCTCAAAGTGTTAATCTCAAAGTCTTAAGCTTATTTTTGCGGGGCATGATAGGAACGAAAGCAGCATTTGGTAGCTTTATTTCTAATTTTTTATCTGATGTGCAGAAAATTGAACATGTTGCAATTTCAGATAATACTAGTTTAAATAATTTTCGCGTTTTGGAATTTTGAAGTTTTCTAGATTGCACACTTCGGTACCAGATGGGTAGCGTACTTCTTAAACTCCATTTCTGAGATGACAATATATTTAAAAAAATGCTGTAAACGTGGGTGGGCTGATCGGTCATCGGCACTTTTGAAATATCCTGAGAAGGTGCAGAAGAACTTGCGACCACTCTGGTATACTTTTTCATTTCACCTGAGGCAATAAGCTAGCTCTTTGCAGGGCGTTCCTGGTGTAGAAAGAAACTACAATAAGACGCGACTTTTGTAAGTGAGCGAGAAAGGTAGCGCCACATGTAAAGAGTTACAGATTTCACGGTTCGCTACCTTACAGTCATTCAAGCGGCTGTCAGTGGCGTGCAATTAAATGGGAGCCACTCAAGCACAAGCTCCACTGCCAGTAAATATAAAGCAACAGGGAACGTGTCGGTGTTCTTTAAAGCTGCACGCCACTCCACGATTGTTCGATTGTTCAGTTGGCAACACAAATCTGAAGCGTAAAAGCCTTAGGCTCCACGCACAGTGCTACTCTAGCATCTGCCCGCATCCGGCAGAAAGCTCTGTCCTGGAAAGCAAACCTTCTTTCAAATTGTGCTTTCGAGTAGGCAGGCCGACCGGCTGTCGGCTATGTTTTCGCTCTCCTGACGGCCGAAATCGTTGCGACGAGGACTTAAGTCCTTGTTGGAGGGACACGAACGGGTACAGTCTGTTTCAGACTTGCACGAGCGGGCGTGCCTGTCTTGCGAGCCGAATGCGGGAGCGCAAATACGGCTGTCGCACGCACGTGTGCTGCTTCGGCCCCCAAAAAGGTCAATGCGTGCCGTTCAAAGTGCGCATTTGGGAGGCGTGAGCTTTGCAAGGTAGTTGGAAGTGATTAAAGAAACTCAATTTACAGCTAAACAAACTACGTCGTTTGCAGTGATGTTTGGTCAGTTGGGAGTATGCTCTTTTAAAACACGTAGTTTTCTTAGCGGGAAAATTGTTACCCACGGATTTTTTAATACACACTCAAGCACAACGACGTTTCTCAGTGTTAAACGTGCGCGTTTTTTAAAGTTCGAGGTACGCCACTAGATGCTTGGACGTGGTATACATCGTGAAAGAAACACACACAGCGCGCAAAAAACAGGACGAAAGACGGAGGGATGTACAACACAAGCGCTTTTATTCGTTCTAACCCAGTTTTTGATCCCAGCCTTCTTGGCAGCAAGAATAGCTACATGTGAGTGCCGTAAAAAACAAAGCTTGTGTTGTACACCCCTTCTTTTTTGCGAGCTGTGTGTGTTTCTTTCAAGATGATTTACCAACTCGCCCAACATTCGGGGTATACATCGCCTACACCTACTGACATTCCAGGCAAATGTCATTGGGTGTAATGGATTTAGGCTTGCCCTGCGTGGCTACACTGCTGAGCTAATGCTATTGTTAATCATAGCAGTGAATATTAGCAAACTTGCAGAATTGCAATGTATTGTTACAAGCTTGTCCATCATTGTCCAAAAAAGGATGTTTGTCAATAAAAAAAAGTGTACCATCCTTATAAAAGACGTAGTCATTACAAGGTCAGGCAAGTAAACTACAAATCTGTACTTTGGTAGCAGTGGACATGCCGGCTCTCGGTAAAGGTGTAGCTGAATTCATTTCTACGTGAAAACTACATGGAGGTGAAAATGTGGACCGTCTAATATCATTTTAATGAAAAGCTTTTCAATCGATTATTAAACTACCTTGTTTAGTGACAAGCCACTGCTCTCGAAGCTACTCCTAAGGTTCGAAAGTAATGGTAACTTCTTCACCATCTCATTCAATCACGAAGCGGTTTTGGCGCAAAATATATTTAGGTAGTCGTGTCTTAAACGCAACACCACAGAATGAAAGGCTCCTGTTGATATTCACCGAACTCGACGGTTTTAAGCCGCAACACTCGGCATACTTTCAACGCTTTGGTCTAACCTTCCTCATTTTGTTATTTCTCGCTTCTGGCAACTATCCCTTCCCCAAGCGCAGGATAGCAAGGCAGAAAAGTTAACCTTGCTGGAGTTCATTGGCTGTATCCAGATTAACTTTGCAGCCTTAATTTTACCCCCTTCGTTTCATGTGTAACATCAAACAAATGACACTAACAGCAGCGTCATACGCTCCAAATGTAATTTGATTCCCTTCTAATTTCTCGGAGAAGAAATTCGGAGAAGAAATGCGAACTGGAAAAGAAATAACAAAAGCGTAATGTAAGGTAGATCTTAGTACTTTCTGCCACGTATATCTAATTCTTTTTGCTCTGTATGGTGTATCTCATTCTGCATACACCCGCATATTCAATAATGGTTCTTTGATAAACGTGGTAACACCGAATGACGGGAGGTAAGGTTGGCCATCCCTCGCATATCCGATTCCAATACCCTCATTCTGTGCCCAAATAGCCTTCGTGAGGACTCACAGTTCTGTTGTTTCAAGGTACGTGTTATTCGCAGGTCCTAATTACCTTCGCAATGATTATTGGTCGACTTGTTTTCTCTGACTTGAGCGTGGGCTGTGATGAGCCAAACATAATTCCTGACTGAATATTCTGCGGCAAAAGATTTTCGGGTTTAAAAGGAACAACAATCAGGGTTAGCTACACGCTAAACTTTCTTACACCTTTTTGGCCAAAAAGGGTGTAGCATAAGTGGAAAAAAGGGGTTGGGACCCCAATACACCCTTTCTGAATCTCAACACCCTTTTCTTAGCTCTACACCCTTTTTGTGTGAAAAAAAGTGTTGATGAACTTCAACACCCTTGGTTATTCTTAGGGTGTTGAAAGGGTATGGAAAAGGTTTTTAGCTGTCCATTGAACAAGGCATGCATGTATAATTGTACTTTAAAGAACGAGACATCCCCTCATACCTCGGTCTACTCGTACGAAACGTCCAAACGCAAAACTAGGTTATTCTTCTGGAATGATCGCTCGTTGCCATGTATGGTGCGCCTCATGCCCCAAGTTTAACTTTTCACGTGCGATATCAATTTGAACCTTTAAAATTGAAATACTATGTTGTGAGGCGAAAATTGGGTTGACAGAATGCAACACGCTTGGCTTTCTGTAGGGTGTTGAATCGGTGTGAAATAGGTCTTCAGTTGCAAAAAAAATCACGCATCTCAACGAAGTGAATCATGACGAGTGGGCGAAGCACTGAGGATCGTTCTTTCCAAAACTCACCCGTGACATTGCCCCCTCGCGCATGTAAATTAGAGACAACGCGTGTGTACAGAATATATTCCGGGATAGCTTACCTGCCGGGATAGCTTACATGCTGTGCCTTACGTTCGTTTTCATTTTTGGCAGAAAACGAATTTGGGGTCTGAAATGCGCTTATATACGCATTTTCACCGCAGTGCGCGCTATCTCTCCCTCTAACCTTTTGTTAACCTTTTATTTTCGTTAACCTTTTGTGAACCTTTTGTTCACAGATGTTTGGAATTACACGGTGCTGTGCGTCTCTCTCTCTTTCTGTCTATCTCTAACCTTTTGTGAACCTTTTATTTTGGTCATGTTAACCTTTTGTGAACCTTTTCTTAACAGATGTTTTGATTTACACCTTGCTGTGCGCCGGACGTACTCAAGTACGCCGGACAGACGCTGGACGGACAAGCCTCGGCCCTAAGGTGCTTCGCCCCTAAAAGAACGGCGGAGCTCAGGGTCGATCTAGTTTCTTCTGGTGTTACTAAGTTGTGCTACGTTTGCTAGGCTTTGCGGTGTTCTTGATAAGCAAAAATAAGCACTGAGGGGTGAGACCAATTTTCATCGGAAGTTACAAGGCTGTTCAAGTGTGTTCGCCACACTGACAGCAGATCCAAGGGGGAAACAAGCTAGGTCGACACCCAGCTATGCTGTTTCTCCAGCCTTGCACCACAATGGCAAGCTGCTCCAAATTTTTGCCTTTTATAATCGCAAAAGGAATAGTACATTTGAAATGGTATTGTAAAGAGGTGCGCATACGCTTGCGCCTTCTGTGGTCACACTCGAACAGGCTCCAAAGCCGGCTTTGCTGTAATAATTTGAACTTTTAAATGTGTGTACCCAACTAGCCCAAAGTCAAGCGTTAATGCTGCTATAATATCTTATCTGCGGTGGTGCAGCCTTTACAGGGGGCGCAGTTATTTCTCTTGGTCTCTTTTTGCTAATGCTACCGAACATACTTCAAGCTTAAACAGCACTACTTGTAATACATTATGCTAATTTATGTTGTGTGAAACATTGCGAGGTACTGTGCAAATTCCGCTTGCAGAAGATTTTCTGTACACCCGTGTAAACGGGTATTTATTAACTCCGAAGTTGGAGGTCACTTACACCCCGTTTCTCAGTTGGCGGTCTTTTCTTACGCCCTTTTTTTAGTTCCCAACAGCCTAATTTGTAGCTTTACACCCTTTCCGAAAAAAGGCGTAGAAATAATGAACACCGTTCTCCCTTCTTGAAGGGTGTTTAGATGGCGGGGATATTTTTTGGGTATTGAATAAAATTACATTACTTACTGAACATAATATCTAATTCGCTATTAAAACTTTTTTGCAAATCCGCATGCTGATTTGCATATGCTCACACTAAAATGCATAATTCCAAAATTAGGGCTAAAATGACCCATTTTCGCGATAAGCCCCCCGACTCTATCGAATGACTTTCCTCTCCTGGCTATAAAAGCAAAAAAGAGCATATGTATTTCCGGTTATGTACTTTCTGTCCCCATGCATAACGTTGGTTTTCTTGCTCAATTCATTTTATGGTCAAGTGTTACTTGTGCGTGCTGAACGTGTCTGTACGTCATGCTGCGCTCTCGGCCCATCCCGTCACGCATCGCCGCGCTGCCCACACCCTTATTTTAGGGTGTTGAGCAACCTTACAACCTTTTTTTAAGGTGTTCCCACGAACACACTTTTTTCGTCCATACACCGTTTTTTAGCCAAAACACCCTTTAAAGTTGTTCGCCATGGCACAGGATTCTTACACCTTTTTCGGTCAAAAGGGGGGTAAGAAAGTTTGGTGTGTACGTTTGCTTGGAAGGAGGACATTTGCTAGTGCCCCAAAAATGCTAGGGGTGGGGGGGAGCGGGGGTGATTCACTACTCTACTCTGTGTTGGGTGGCATGACCAGCTTGCTGATTAGATCTGCAAACGCGGTAACGGTCTTGCAGGAAAAGATGGCGGTATGCCATCAAGCACGCGTTTTCTTAATTTCTTTGGTTGCGTTTGGTTTGTGGGAAATTTGGATTGCTACGTGTTTGAGATTTAGTTTTACGGCTTGCCTCTGATAATGCAAAAGCAATATTAGCTACTTTTAGAGCGTAGCAACATATAATGCATGTCGGCAAATTTTTCGAGACGGTTGGTTCATTTTAGCGTCGCCCTGTCAAGTGTGGGAGCTGTAGAAGAACAATAGACGACAGTGCGAAGAGGGCACGTAGAGATAGATCTCTACAAGCGTGGAGAGAGCTGCCTTCGCAACGCTGGGGTCGTTGCCGGGGATACGACTGGTCGGAGCGCGGCTCGCCAGCTTCGTGTGCGTTGAAGTACGTTGTGACACCGGACACCACCTGTACGCATGGTATAATCGAGCCTGCAGCCTGCGCGGGCGGCAAAAGAGGAAGAAGCCAGAGTGACGGAGACGGAATACCAATAGTGGTGAACAACCAAACCGGATAATGGCAGCCAACGATACTGATAACAATGCTGAGACGTCCAGAAGGTGATACGAATGGGCATGGCCAGCACACCGTACAAGCAGAGTGGTGTGGTTCCACGAGAAAACGATAATGCGTGTACACGCCCAATTTTTGGTTTTCCCATATTTTATGAGTTATGCGGAAGCCAGAGAATAGCTTAAAACTTCAATCTGTTTTACTCTAGCGTGCACCTAGAGTTTCATACTTATGCTAAAATCTGTCGCTGCAGTCGCGGGCCGCCGTGGGCGGCGCCATTGCCGCTAGCGACGTTCCTCACCTACTTGGCTTAGCTAGCCATATGGCTTCTTTTTTGTATTGAAACCGAAATAAACAAAAAGGGTAACATATTTTTTTCGTTTGCATCGTGCCTGATGCTTCTACATAATGATTGAAAAATAATGGTTTAATTTTATAAAAACAAAACAAATATGATGAACGTTTTGCAGTAATACCTGTGCTATTTTGCCGCCAGAGCCAACTTTTCAGCCTGTTACTGAGCCATGTCAAGGGCAAGAGGAACGTGCCTGCCCGGTACATGCCGGAACGCTCGCCGATGCGCGGCTCCACTAGACAGTGCCGCCAGATTGCCCTCTAGTATATATCAGTATGAAACTCTATGAGCGTATGTTCTTCGCGAGAAAAAACTGTGATAAAGGGGCGCGGGTGATGCGTAATTTTCGGCGGCTGCAGTTTTTTCGCACCTTTGGGGCCTTGCGCACGGCAAGGCTTGATCGTTTTGACTAAAATTTGCTTTAAAACAAAAACTACAACAGAATGGCAAACAGGTGAAAACAAAGTTTGCACTCTGCCGTGAACAAAAAAATAAAAAAAAAAAGGGAAATCGCGACAGACGCCAGATTGTTGCTAACTCTAACGCCCCTATCTCCGTATCTGTTACTGTGACCAACTTCACAGTGATAGGTAATGTCGACCAGATATTTGCAAGCATATCTCTAAAATATCGCTTGTCTAGAAAAAATGAAAATATACGCAAAGGACGATCGACTTCTGTGCTTTTTCTAAAAATGCGTAATTTTAAAAATGAAAATAAAAAGCCGGTCTTGATTTATTTCGAAATTGTGCAAAAGAGACTCCTAAAGTAGGCAATAATACTGCTAAATCCATGTTGCATAAATACGTTTGTACCGAAGTTATAAGCGGCTGAAATCACGCTTTCGAAACGCGCCTCCGCGCCGTAAAATCCGGTACGCCGGCTGCTTTTCTGGCTTCGTGCTTTGATAAAAAAACTGTCTGTTACCATTCTGCGGGCTAACCAAGGACTTTTCAACGTTTAAAGTCTTTCGAAAAAGAGGTCTGCATGTGTTTATTATTTTTTATTTGCGATGTTTTACTGAATAAGCGCAAAAACAGCCGCGCCTGTGGCGAGGAAGCACCAAGAAGCTCGCTTTCGCGGGCGTAACGATTATTTTTCGAAGATCAAAAAGCGGGGTAATAAAACAAAAAGTTCCCTTCGTGGGTGTCCTGCCGTCCCAGACCCTGTGCCGGCCACCCGTTAAAAAGGGGGCACTTGTGGAGCACTTGTTTCAATGATGAAAAAAAAACTGGAATTGATTTCGATGGTGGGAAAACAGCGACGCTTACTAGAACACGCTTATAGCGTGCCAAATCCCGTCGTGCAATAGTTATAACGCATTTCCTGTCACGGCAGAGTAAGTTCATAAATAGTCGTAGGCTTGAGCTTTTTTGCTCGATTAAAGTGAAACAACGCAGACGCCTATCCATTTGCTGGATGACGTGAATGAGATTCAAAACCATTCCTTTTCTATTTAAGCCTCTCAGACGACTTGTTCATAACCATAACATTAGGGTGAAACTCTTGTAACATTTTCTTTACAACTTGGACGTTCGCACATTCAAACACAGCACATCCAATTTTTTGTAAGGGGCATTGAAAGGTCCCCCTCGCTGCTGTGCTATGCGGCCGAAAAATAGACAGGGCTGCATCATAAAGACTACTAAAGAAATTTTGTTCCTATACTCATTCAATGCGAGGCACTCGACACCACACGACGCAAACATTTTCCTGAACTGTACAGACAACCCATTACGCTACACACATCACACTTCGTGGCCGACAACCCAATGTTTTCTATTAAACGTGTTTTGCAGTTTTTATCAGCCGTCAAGTTTCTACACCTCCTTTCATATCATGCACAATCAACGTGGCCCTATGCACCAGCCATCCTCATGAATTTTAAGTTCCTTCATTCTTGTCTTTACTGAGATAATTCGGTATGTAATTGTGCATCTGAGTTACCATTAAAGAACCTTGTCCTTGGCGCTCTTTGCCTTGTTGGCCTTGTGCCAATAAACCCAAACCACCGTTGTCATCATTACGGAACACATTTTAGGCAGCTCAACATGTTAAGTTCTTTATTACGACGTACCCTTTGCCTAGGCTCGCGATAAGTTCACGAGCTAGCGGCATCTCCCAGGGCCGGTGCGTCACGTGGTTGTCCATGCGCACAAGCTGGATTGCTACCTTATTGGTTGTTTTAATATTCGGTTTATCTGTACCCTCGGTGAATGCAGATGTTATTGCTTTGTTAGAGCGCACCCAACTTACGCCACCTGCCAAAATGTGCCCGTCGAAGAGAGGCACTGAGTTTTGTAGCGTAAGCTGTACTGTCTGAAGTTGAGCAGTTTCGCGTGGACCTTGAAGGGTCGTGCTGCGCACGCGCGAGGAGCATTGGATTGGGTTGGATCGGATCGGATTGGATCGGATCGGATTGTATCGGATCGTATCGGATCGGATCGGATCGGATCGGATCGGATCGGATCGGATTGGATTGGATTAGATTTGGATTTGGTTTGGATTGGATTGAAATTGGAATAAATTGGATTGTATTCTATTGGATTGGAAATCCAATCCAATACAGAGGAGGGACGTCATAGCCACGGCAGATGCAGTGGCGCCACCGCGTGCCCAGCTGGGCACCTCCATTGCGCAGTAGACATGTCTGCCGCTGCGCCCGAGCCGCTTGATAGCCGTTTCGCGTGGCTCCTGGAGAGCCGTGCTGCGCATGTGCGTGGAGCAGTGACTGGACTAGATTGGACTGGATTGGATTGAATTGCTGAACCTTACCTCATGCTACGTATATCCTGGCACAGCCGAGCTAAGCCACTGCTAATATTTTTTCACTGTAGTTACCATAGGAAGATCAACGCACCTTTTTTTGTTGCAGGCGCTAGGCACTGGATCTCTTACGGCGGCGTAACACCAAGAAAACTCTTTCTTTTGCTACCCTGCTCTTTGCTTTTTGCTAAGAGAGAAGTTACGCCCGCAAAGGCGCGGTTTTTGGCGCGTGTTCGGAACCGGCATAGCTGTGCTGGCGCCTATTCGGTGAAACATCGCAAATATAAAAGATTGGGCGGTTTGGTGTTGGTTCGTTTGAAAACAGGTGCGGAAAAGACGTTGACCAACAAACTAAATACAAAGGAGCGCGTCGTCCTGTGTATTTCTTTTCTTGGTCAACGTCTTTTCGGTGCCTGTTTTCCAGATATAAAAGATCAAAAAGGTAGATCTCTCTTTAGAAGGACTTCAAAGGTTGAAACATCTCTGGGTAGGCCACCGAATCCGAACATATTGTTTTTTTTTTATCAAAGCGGGAAGCTAAAAAACAGCGTCTCAAAAGCGTGATTTCAGCCGCTTTAACTTCGGTAAAAACAACATGATGCAGCATATTTTTTCTACAGTATTGATGACTCGCTTAAGGAGTCTTTTTTCCCCAATTTTTAAAGAAATTGAGACGTACTTTTTTATTTTGATTTTTAAAGTTGCTCATCTCTGGAAAAAGCACAGCATTCAATTTCGCTGATATGTACATTTTATCTGCACGAGCGATATTTTTTCTAGACCAGCCAGATATCTGGTCGACCTTACCTATCACGGACAAGTTGGTCCCAAATTTCAGATATGAAGATAGGGGAGTAAAGGTTAGCGGCAATCTGGCGTCTGGAGCTATTTCACAATTTTTTTTTCTGATTTTCTGTGTTCAGGGCAGAACGCAAAATTCGTTTTCACCGGTTTGTCATTTTTGTGCAGTTTTTGTTTTAAAGCAAAGTTCAGTCAGAACGATAAAACCTTGCCGTGCGCAAAACCCCATAGTTGGAAAAAACTGCCGCCGCCGGAAATTGCACGTCACCCGTGCCTCATTATCCGTTTTTTTCTCGCGAAGTAGGCACGCTAAAGGAAAGCGAGTTACACTTTTAATATTTTTTCTGGCTTGCGCATAACTCATAAAATACGGAAAGAAACTAAAAATGCGTGTGTACACGCATGTTCGTTCTCTCGTGAAATGGCCCAGTGCGGAAAGCGCTGCGTGACGGAGTTCTGAAGCCGCAGCAAAGAGGGTGAGTCGGGCGAGTCTCAACTTCGCACGAGAGAGCGTATTTTCAAGAATGCTCATGCGTATTTTCTCATGCTCACGCGTAGGTGTATTTTCAAGAATGCATGAGCATTCTTGAAAATACACCTACACTTCCCTCGCGATACTTCGAAGTCGCTTAATTAAAACTTGTGTTTAATTGGGAGTAATGAGCAGGTCTCGACAATTTTACATGTAATCCAGTGCAAGAAATTTCCGATAATTTGAAGCTAAAACCATAAAATTCGCAATTAAAATATATTATGAAGAAAAAGCATGAAGATAACCGTCCTTTCTCGATAAATTTCGAAATTTTAAGGAGCATGGACAGCGCCGTGTTCTGTACTGATGCCGGTGCCGTCTCAAATGGTGAAGTGTACGGTTAATGACGCGGCAGGTCGGTTGAGACTCGCGCCAGCCTATGCATCTCTCTCTTTCAAAGTTTTCAACTTTTTTGTTGCTGCGCACAGCTCCGTGAGAGCAGTTTATGTGGGGCACTCTTCAGTCTTCGATTTTCAGAATATGTCAGCTGTCATGACAACCCTTGTCGTATGCTTGGTTAGGGGACGGAATTCGAGGTTCTAAGCGGAATGAAGAAGTGAGGCGTATGGCAGACCAGTCAGAATGCCATTATTGTTCTCTTTCTTTACTTGAAATTCGGTTAACTAGAAGTTTCTTGCGGCTCCCGCGGACTTCTTGTTAATGGGAGTCGACGGTAGTCATTTACTTATTACTTGCACTTTCAAGGCCCGTAGGGCACAACCCCTGTAGTCTAGCAAACTCCAAAGTAATAAATCTGTAATTTCTTACTGGAATATATTTCTAGTTTCTTCTTGCATCTTTTTGAGTGGAGTATTAAGCTTCCGCCCTCAAGATAAGCGGTAAAACACAAAAGAATGCACATTTGGCTTTGCCTAATTCATCCACACTCGCGTAGGGCTTTTCCTAATCCAACCACATGCAGAAAAGAACATGAGATAGTTCCACTTCAGGCTGAAGGAAAGGCGACCGACAGGACCATCCTTTAGCTTAAGTAAACGAGAGAAAGGAACTGAGTCCCCATAGCCTCCCCGGCTGCTGGGAACGTGAAACGTGAAACCAATTGCCTTGGCTGGCGCAAAGTGTATCGGTTCCTCGCCGAGTGAGTTTCGTTAACGCGCCACTAGTAGCGTACGTCGCCTCTCGTTGGGAGTGTTAGATTTTCATGACGAATCAATAGCGATATAGACTCCGAATTTCGCAACAGAGGTATCAAAAGAACATAACGTGGATTTTACTAGCGTTTATTTTTCAGAACAAAGACGGAATCACACTTTCTAACAATTTTCTCAGATGACAGGTGATCGCTAACGTACTGGTCTTATTCACGGGGGCTGCTCGGAAGGAGAGAGTGGACGCTTCCCGGTACGTTTTCACCACTACCACCACCTCCGAGTACGTCGGAGACACATAGCAGCCTTGCGCAAGTGCTTGCAGTTTCCTATTAGCCTGCAATATTTTCCCTAACGTTTTGATATTTTGTTCAGCTTTTCACTGTAACATTAGCTGCTACAATTTAACCGCATTGCGTTATTACGCTTTTTTTCGAGTTTATCGCTGAACCCCACATCCAAAACTGCATGTTTCAACATGTGTAAATTTAAACCTTTTTCGATCCAATTGTTCCTGCAATAAAAACGGTCACGTCACGCCAACGTCAGTAATTATGGTTGACCATTTTAGGTACATGAGTTCTAAGCGTGAGCCAGGTCAACTTTTGTCGTCTGCGAAGTTCGAAAGGAATGTGGGTGCACCTCTGCTTCCCGTGTGTGTGGCGTCATTTACGTTAGTGACAATTCTATCTACTACTTGTATGTAGACACTAATTGCCCTCCAAAGAGTATCAAGTGTCACTGTGACAACGTGGCTAGGATAAAAAATACACTGTTTGCCCTAGGGTTGTTAGCCGAAAGTGGACATCGTCCTGAGTTGCTGAGTGGTAGGTACAGCCTTCATTAATATCTCCTTCACTGGGACAGCCATTCCCGAGAACGTGTTTTAGCGTTTAGACAAACCTGATTGAGCGTTATGGATGTTCTACAAGTAGCTGTGCTCAATTATGTTTGTGGGTCACTGGTAGGGACATACAAAAATCAATGGCAAAAAGGACCACTAAACATTTTTTAGCGAAAACTGCAGGAAAACATCTCCACATTGGCGGTCAAAGATGTGAATTTATGGAGAAAAACCATTTGTCTGAGTTTATGTCATTCGCTAGATAAAAAATTCAGGTTTGCCTTACACAATGTCATTTAGAATCACCCGTGGGGATTGGTGCGCAAGTTAAGCTAGCCCAGCATACAATTTGACAGAAAACCGCGGCGACACCTATCTGTAAACACAAAAATATTTTATGGATGCTTAACATACCGGAAACCGTAGATCACGTCATTATCCACCTAATCCATAATGGCTAATTATAACTGTGAACACCCCGATGTGATACAGTAATTGATGCTGGGCTTTAGGGCAAAACAGAACAAAATAAATGAACGTCATATATTCGTTAGTAATTTTCCAAGTTCATTTTAAACACAGAGCAAATAGAATTTTAGGTTTCTTTGTTCGGGACATGGGAACCTAGCTGTAGTACTGTTCAAAGAAATCGTCAGACGGTACGACTGCCCCCCACCACTCGGAATAGTTTCTCCAGACCGCAGGATGGGTGTACAGTGCTCACGGATTGAAACGCGACACTGCGAGCGCGTGGCGGCCGGCACATGTAGCGCCGTCCGTGGACGCCCGTGGAAGCGAGGTGTGGCATTGTGGTATACGCCTCGAGCGCGGCCTGTAGGGGCGCCACTGAAATCCCCCTAGCGGCCCGTTTCGAAAGCAGGCGCGGGAGTCCCCGGCCCGCTTCCCCCTGTCGCCGTTGCTTTTGGGCATGGAGGAAAGGGAGGAAAGAAAAGGTTAGGAGAGGCCATGACGTCACATTTGTGAAGCCGAGTCCCGCCATGACTTGAGCCCACGGAGCCCAGCACTCTATCCCATCATCCTTTGCTGTCTCCGGTTTGATTTGACTAACATGGCGTCGCCCTGCCCTCCCGCTTCGAAGCGAAAACAGCTTCGTCGCTAATTCCTCGGTGCGATGTGATGTTCTAAGCTGTTGATTTCACCTTCAATTTGCCCATTCTAACCCTCACCCAAAGTTTCAATCGAAAAACGGCCTTCGTTTTTGAGATAGAAGGACGATTTTTCAGCTCTTAAGCCTGGCAAAGTAGCGTTTGTCGTCGTCATAGCAACAGGCTCGCGGGATGGCGCAACGACGGCAGAGTTTTCAAACTGGCCTAATCTAAAAACGTTTGTCGTAGTGACTGCGCTGGTTTGCAAGCGTAGCCAGGCAGCGAAATGCCAAGCGCCTTAAAAATTTGTCCGTTCTATTTGCCCAAATTTGGCCGCCGCAGTTATAAACAAGTAAACAACATTGTCCATGGGCTCAAGAAAAATGACGTAACTTCCTCCACACTTTTCGCAATGCATTGGGATGCCAGGGGCCTCTCCTGAGTATTCTTTCCTCCATGCTTTTGGGGCTCGTTCAAGAGAGCGATTTACCGTTTGTCCGCATTCAAAATACCGAATAACGTGGAGCAGGCACTCTGTTCGCAAGCGTGGTGTGTTCACGAGAGTATAAACGTATATGACGCGATCTTAGTGAGATCTATATGAGCGCCGGGCGTGTGTCACAGGCCGGCGTCCCGAAGCCAGCATTTGCATGCAGCTGATTGCAATTCCGCTGCCCTGAAATTTAGTGGCAGTGTCTCCGTAAGCATTGTTTCCTCCGATGGTCATGTTGCGGCCATACACAGAATGATGTAAATTGACTTTGTGCACTTACAAAATCCAGCGGAGCACTCATACCTGACAGCACGCAAGTTACGCCTGCCAATATCACATATCAGATATTGATCAGTATTATGAACAAGCCAATGCGGCATAAATTTCACAAACATAGTACGAATGAAGTACGATGGATAATGCAAAATTACACTCCGGAGTCAGCACACGATGACAAATTTAATGCTGTGTCGTCTTGTCCCGAGGTGAGCGCTCGCAAAGATTCATCTGTTACATTTATCCTCCACGAGAAGCGCGAAGATGGGCTTATAGAGATATCCGCGTCCCTGACCAAAATCTTCTTCGAAACATCGTATGACACACGGAGACTGCAGAATCTAGCATAAACCGAAATCGAGACCCTTATCAGATACGACACTCTTCCAACGAGCCCGTGTGTACGAGATTTCGGCGCACGTTAAGGATCTCCAGGTGGTCAAAATTAATCCGGAGCCCTCCACTACGGCGTGCCTCATAGTCTCCGTTGCGTCGGCGCGTTAAACCCTGCAACCCATCAATCAACTCTTCCAACAACACCTCGTATCGCTTGTGAACTGCCAACGCTGTATTCTTCAAAAATGCGTCCGCCGAGTGATCAGCCGTCCGTTGAAGGCCAAAAACAAACGAAAAGTGAACACGTAGCTTGTGTGTGTCGTTACTAAAACGTCCATTCGTTGATTTCGCTCCGCATTTGTAAACAACGATAGTTGAGCGTCCTCCTCCACCCCCCCCCCCCCCTCCCATGTCTAGCGAAATATCAGTGCATTTCGCTTCTAGTTGGTCTGGTGAATACTACCTTGCTCAAACAAACGTCTTTAGCATTTCAGAAGCTGCACTAATTTTTTTTTCATTCCCGTACGACTATTCTATTTATTTCTGACTTGCAGACCTTTCATTTTCCCGTGATTTCATTACATATACCTTGGTTCTTACTATAAGGCATAAGTGGTCACATATCTGACAATGCACAGGCTTTGAGTGTACTTAACATTTTCGCGTGGCTTATATTCCCATAAAAGGCACAAGTTTTTGTCAGCTATTGGGTTATCACATCCCCGAAACATATTTTTCTACGAGGTACATATTCGAAGCAAAGCCGCATTTGTTTGCGCTGCAAAACGAACCAACCTCTTACAGTGCCAATATCAGGTCTAAACGAGGCGATCACTTGTGCTGACGTGTTCGAAGGTGACAGCGGTGATATGCTGCTGCCGTCGCCGACGCCCGCAATAGCGGCCAAGAAGCGCGCAGAACCGCCTCCCCGGGTAGCTCTTGTTGGCGTTAGAGCGCTCTACCAAGACGCAGCTGTTTTTTTTAAGTGCCCTAAACGTGCAGTTAGCTTACAGACGTCACCATAACAAGTTGTTTAGTGCGCGGAAAGGCAAAGAGAAGCGAAAGAGAACCAAAACACTGCATGACCACCTATCAGCCACGCAGCGCTAATCCCGCAAACGCCGCGGAGAAGCGGCGGCAGGCGGCGCAGCGATCGCGAATCTCGAGGCGTATACCCCGAGGGTGAGAGCGGTTGTACCGTAGGCTTACTGCTTCCGGTTGCCAATGACCGGGAGTGTGGTTCACCGCAGCGACAGCGGGGCGCTGTAATCCCGGAGCGCTGGACCGCGTGTGTGAGCCAAGGGTAGTCGCCCGGCAGTGCGCGCAGCCAATTTCGTGACATCGTCTGCTCGCGCGCTCTTGTTACGCGGGTCCTTCCGATGCGGCTCAGATAATGCGCATGTAAGGCACGGTCACGCTCATCTGAACAAAACGAACGCCTTCTGCACGAAGGAACAACAAACTTTATTCCAGGATGTAAACTAACAAAAAGTCGAGACGCATTTGCAGGCACGTTCGTGTGTAGTACCTCGTCGGCACTCATCTCGCGGCCACGACGGCAGCCGCACTGCTGCATGCGTCACTAACCTCCTGGAGGAGAGGTGTGTGATGGTGCTTGACTGGCCGCCGCAAGGTGCGGATGTGAACATTATTAAAAACGTCCTGGGGGGAAATAAAGAAAGCCCTTTCTTGCCGTCAACCGCAACGGTGTTCCGCGGACGACCTGTGGGCGGCGGTGCACGAGGAAAGGCAGAGACTGGCGGCTTTCTCTACTTTTACCACCAACCTGTACGACAGTCTGCCACGCAGAATGGTCGCCGTCATGGCCGCGAGAGGAGAACCGACGAAGCACTAATGAATGCCCCGCACAACACGCGAACGTGACTGCAAATGCGTCTTGCCTTCTTGTTAGTTGACATTCGTTAATGAAAGTTGCTGTTTTTTCTTGCAGACGTTCGTTTTATTCAGATAAGCGTGACCGTGCCTTACATGCGCATTATCTGAGCCGCATCGGAAGGGCCCGCGGAACAAGAGCGCGCGAGCAGACGATGTCGCGAACTTGGCTGCGCGCACCGCCGGGCGACTACCGTCGGCGCACAAACGCGGTCCAGCAGTCCGGGCTTACAGCGCCTTGCTGTCGCTGCGGGGAACCACACTCCCGCTCATTGGCAACCGGAAGCAGTAAGCCTACGGTCAAACCGCTCTCACCCTCGCGGTGTACCACAATGCAACACCTCGTTTCCTCGGGCGTCCACGGGCGGCGCTGCATGTGCTGGCGGCCACGCGCTCACAGTGTCGCGTTTCAATCCGTGAGCACTGTACAAGACATAAGATCAAATTGACTGCGCCATGGTTGCCGCTAAATAATTTGCTTTTCTCCTATTCCGATTTAGTTTACCACCTCCCGAAGTACGCGCTATGGCTTCATTTTTATTTGCTTCATCGAAATTCGTCGTCATGGAGATTCGAGCTTTGTCCGTCAGAGCAACGACGGCCGCTGTGCCAGCCCCTACGAGCATCACAGGGCCAACTCCAAGTTAGCTTATGACCATATGTCTACGACCAACACCGGGTAGCCCGACATCATGGTTAGCTGGCCCACGGGGTGCCTGAACACTTGCAATGCAAGTGTAGATGATAGTGCCGTAGCTGATTTGTTTCCTGTTTCGCTTAAACGGACCATGCAGACAAAGTAAAGTATTGTTTTATTCGAAAGATTTGGTGTTTTAAAGGCCCCCTGCTTTTCACGCAGCAAGTGATGCTTCCATCACTGGAAAATAATCAATTTAAACTAATTTTTTATACTCCCGTTAAATCGTGTCCTTCGTGACGTCTGCCCTAACGTCACATGGACGGTTCTTCAAGCTAACTTCAAGTGCGCAGTTCAATCAGCGGCGGACTGCAGAACCATGTTTCCCGTCTGTCCACCTAGGTGACGCCACCATACCGCTCCGCACGCTATTCGCTTTCGCTTTGTTGTTGACCGTATTTGCACGTGGCTTGTTTATGCTGCGGTAGGCAGTAATCATTTCAAGAAACATTGGGTATGTTGGACAAATAGGGTCACGTAAGACAATGGCGTATACGCCAATCGGCCAGTGTCGTCTGAGAGGACCCCAAAGCACCGCACTGCTGTGCCGCTATAACAAGCGTAGTGCGCGCAGTACCAACAGCAGTACGCACTGGTAGTTCTACGTTTACGTGTGCTTTCGTAAATTCCATTCCTTCAATACAAAAAATAATTGGTGTTTTTAAACTTAAACTGGGCACTGCTTTAAAATAACAAAATATTAAAAATATAAATGTTTTCGAGAAAAATAATATTTCGGTTACATATGCATCAAATACTTTCCTCAGGCTATATCCTCCGTGCCTGCTGCGAAAAAAATAATGCTCAGGAGTGCAACCAAATTCTTTTATAGTAAAACGGAACAATGAGCGCGAAAAGCAACCACACAATGAGACATGAAGAAGTTTCTTGTGCTAAAAGGCATAGTCTAAAAAATAGAAAACATGCGAAGCTCAACGCCGTGGACAATAACCCTACGGCGTGCCCTCATTTTGAGGATTTCAATTTAGGGCCATGAAAATCAATGCTAATCTTAAAACCCCTGGCAAAGAAACAGAACAAGAAAATTTTCCTATGGCAAGAATGCTGCCAGTGAAGCTCCAGGGAAAAGAACAGAACACACTGTCCTTTTCACGCAAAAGCCAGTTCAAACATAAACGAACTTATAATTGTTATCCTTGTGCTTTCTTTTCCACTAGTTTCAGGATCCCCGTGTTTCTCAAAAGACAGCGTAGATTGCGGCTATCTTCTTAAGCAGTCCCACTTTCGCTTAAGCGGCGCCTCAAGATTTTACTTCTGAAGACTGGGTGCCAAAATGTCGTGGAATTACTTTCTGCTCGTATTCTTTAAAATTCTCCTGTGTATGAAAGCCCGGGAGGTCGTCACCTAATACTGAAAAAGCTCGCGCTGTTTTTGAAAATTTCAGTTTGCTGGCCTGCAAATGCTTTGGAATTGCTCCAGCCTGCGCTGCAGTTTTAAATTCTAATTTGGGCATCTCTTGTTCACCTATTTATTTCTGTTCCTTGTTTTTCTCAGCATGTGTGTTGCTGGCCCTGCTAAAGAATATTAAAAAGCCGCTCGGCTAGTGTACGTGCCTTTTCCGCTTCTTTTTAGTCTTAATTACGTGATTGTACATGTAAGGCATAACAACGAAGCTGGCAAGATGACCGACACAGATGTCGGAAATATTTTTAAGTTGCCATTAGCGACTACACACATTTCCGTCCTTCTGCTCTTCCTCTAATCACACAGCAACACGGGTACACAAATATACCAACTGCACTAGGCAGCGGGCCGCAAAATTCTCATTCATTCTTTTTATTTGCGCCTGACTGGTTTTAAATTAAAAGGGAAAAAGAATGTGAAAGAACACTGGGTGCCTTATTTGGAGAGGTTTGTCGGCTGTCTTTGCAACTTGCGAAAAGAGTTTTGCAGATATAACGGGTGGACACGTTTTAGTTGATGTTCATAACCCCCAAAACGAATTGAGACAGATCCAAAGAGTCAAATCCACGTACAATTGGCCTATAAGAGTAGAGAACCACGTCGTATTTACAACTATACCCCTCCCCGCAGAAGCAATCTTTAATAACGCGAAAATTTCCTTGTTCTCAACAACTGGTCGCCGATACGATTTGTGATAATCCATAACTTCATGTTAGAAGGAAGCTCACACTAATCCGTGAGACTTAAAGGTGGTGAACCTGTACGCAACAGTAGTGTTTTTCATCTTTTTTGCCTCGCGGCGTTGTTTAAGACTCGCTGCTGCACGAGGAACCACCGCTGGATGTTCGTCTTCCTCTATCGCATACGGTTCTGCGCCGCATGTCGCCTCGTGGCCTTCCTTCGCAGGCGCACCTATCGCTGCGGCGGCGGCCTCCTTGCCTTCCTCTGCCACGTCCCGCGCACGTCTCCTTTCCCTCCTCGTCTTTCTCTCCATGCCATCGGGCCCCGTCTCCGTGCCCGGCACTTGCGGAAGGAGGTGTGGTTTGACTTCTAGCGCTCAAGGGCAATACTGGTCACCGCGCGAAGTCTGCCCTAGATAGCGTTTTGTAGTTGCGATACAAAAACAGCAAGGACCGAAGGAGGCGACGTGAACAAGCGCGTGCTCACGTCGCATTATTCTGTCCTTGCAGTTTTTTGCGTTACACGAAATCATGGATTGCCGCTCCCAACTAGCCCGAACCCAGACTCTGCTACGATCTGTGACTCCACACGCTGGGAAAGATGATTCGAAATAACGCGGAGCTTGACAAGGCACTTTTATGAACAATTACGCCCATCTTCCCGAGAGGGAACCCTGATGTGATGCGACGCATCAGGGGGGAGCGTTTGGACTGACGCTGGTGTTGGATTGCGGCAGTCCACTCGCTGAAGGGACTGTCGCTTCCATCACGTCTTCATCGGAAGAATCAAGTCAAGCACGAGGTCATCAATCGAAGTCACGCTGAGTCGAACGAGAGCGAGCGCTGACCGAACCGCCGCAGCGCGCTACCCGCTTTATTTCACAGCGCCTGAAGGAGAGGAGATAGTGGAAGGGAGTCGCGCATGCGCGCACTTGCGCGACGGGAGCGGAGCGAAGCGCGCGCACGCAGCTGTTGTTTATGATAATGAGACGGAGTGAGAGTGTTGCGCACAGCTGTCGGAGAGAAGAGCGGAGGAGAGTCGCGCGTGCGCAGGTGGCGTGCGGACGCCGCCGACGTCGACGCAGGAGGGACATGCCTCAGAGCAAGAGATGCGTCGCATCTAAAAAAGCTGCCAGTCTTTTTTTTTTATCTTTTAGGCTGAGAACCGCACTTAGGATACTTTTAAGAGCTACGCGGAGCGTGTTGACCACGTGAATGAAGTGAAATTTGTTTGCCTCACGGAAATGTAACGGAGCGATCTTCCGTTCCTTTTTCCTCTTCTTGCCCTGTACCCAGACAGACTTATTGCCTTCCTTGCATACATTCTTCAACCAAGTTAACAATCAAAGCATGCCAGAACCGACCCCCCTCATGCACCCCATTATTCGCAGCAGTCAAACGAGCACGGCGGACTTGAAGCGAAGTTTGTCATGGCTGGGTTAAAGGACATTTTTTTGTGTTCGTGTGCAAAACGCCTCACGGTAGAGCCAATTTCATGGCAGAGAGTCTGAGAAAACACGCACTGGACCGTAATGGACCGACTTACCCACTCATCAACACCCAACACTGCAGTATCAAGGGGCTTCATATTTCGCGTGTACATTTGTATCAGGCAATAGGGGCTACCCCAGGCTCGATGCTTGGAAATTCCACCGGCGAAAGGCAAAAACGCAGAAGTTTTGTTTTCGTAAATTCGAATCATCTCTCTCTCTGCCCGTTCGTAGTCATCTCTGTCACCGGCCAAACAACCGTGTTTCTTCCCCAACTGCGACGCTCTTCCGGCTCTGCCGTTATTGCCAGCTTTTGAAAATTCTCGCCGCAGAGAAGAAAAAACTTGTTCTACAAAAAACTACTAAACTGCACCCTCAAAACTTCTGTACAGATGCTGGGACAAAAAAAAAATACTGGCGATTTTCCAACCACTCTCTCTCTGCCCTGTACCTTTTACCGCTGTTCTCTCCTCTCCACGTTCGCCCGGGCTGCACACAAACTCCAGGGGTGTTGTTTTGTTTCTTCGAAATAACGCTATTACTGGCAGGGCTATGAAAGAAAAGTAAGGTATTCGTGCCACATGCACTGTGGGGACAGAATACAGAATATGAAATTCGCACTTTTTTTGCTGGAACATTCTTATTGACCAACAGAGAAAAAAACAAAGGTGGGTGGGTCTCAAAGCGACGCTGCCTTGAATTTTCACAAGCGTCGCTTCCGTTTGCAGGTTTTCCTTTATGTTTATTCAACCTTACGTTTGAAAGCGTCTTTCGGGGAAATTTTTTGCATTGAAAGCAAATACCAGAGAATGAAGAGTTTATGCCATAGCTTTGCACGCAGAGCATATTTTTGAAGCAAGGGAATGAAGAGCATCTTGCGTCAACGTCTTTGTAGACTGCAGCGCTGCGATGGATAGCCGCGTACGCAGCCTATATTTTACCTCTGAGACTTACTCCACCGACGTTGATGAGGAGCGAGTTCCAGAACACTTAATTTTAGCAAGGCCTCTCTTTCTCTTTCTTACTTTCCCTATGAAGTTCGGGCATATCTAATGGATCGACGAAGGTTCCTCAATCATTTTAGCACAGCACCCCATTTTAACCTTGTAAAATAAAAACCAGTGTTAAACTATGCCACATTACCAGTACCTTACATTGTTGAAGCAGTTTTTTCACGTTCTTGTAAACTCGAGAAGCTCCTTTGTTATGGTTGAGGCTTTTATAGTGGGAGTGCTGAACTGTGAATTCGTGTATTTTATATTGTGCGTGATCCTCAGATGCCATATTCAAGTAAAATACATTCTGTGAGAGAATACCAGCTGCTACTACCAGAATACTAGAGTACCATTCCAGAACCAGAATACCAGAGTACCAGAGTACCAGAGTACCGGAGTACCAGAGTACCAGAGAACCAGAGAACCAGAGTACCAGAATACCATACTACCAGAATACCAGAGAATACCAGTGAGAGAATACCAGAATACCGGCTACCAATTGTTAAGGAATTCACCCACGCGGGAAGCTGCGTAAAAAGAGAGAATAGCTAGGAATTTATGACGTCTCGTTGGGGCATTTGAATGTTCTATAAAAACCCTTTCCATCTGTCCTGGAACAAGTTCATTTTGTTCCGAGTCAGACGAAGATGAATAAATGAATTCAAGTATTCTCAAAAAACCTGGGTGATTTACATTCTGTGTGCTGAAAGGGGTTGCTCGCTCACATAAGTATTTCCTGCCGTCGATGAAAACCGTCAATTTTAAACGGTAACTATCGCTTTCTTGGACAGCTGACTGCCTATTTCTTTAAGCTAAGCTGTATCAACCTATTCAAAGGGGCACCCTAAATTTCCGCCTAAGCCACACCGGCCGCATGGTTTAAGATGAACATCAAGGAAACCGCTAACGTACTCAAGGAATCGCCCCTGCGTCAGCATTTCTGCTTACAATTGCTGTTCTTTGTTCACTTTTCCACTGTTGCAGCTTTGACAACCATTGCGCATTTGGCCACACAGTGTAGCATTTTGTAACTAATAACTGCGCGTCTGTCGCGTGCCTAAGCGATTAAGTTGTGCAGAAAAAAGTTGCAGAGACATCTACGTTTGTATCCTAAAATGTGAGGCGCGATAGCAATGCTTGGACTCCCACGGAGCGTGTTCCTAAGCTGCTGCTGCATTTTCGATCTAGTGTTCACGAGAACAAAACGTTATCGAAAAGAGAACGACTAGCTGCCAGGGTTTTCAATTGCCGTGTCCCAAGAGAGACAAGGGCTCTCTGCGCTTCTTTGGCGTAAAATGTGAGCGTGAAATGTTTCAAATGCGAACTTTTGGTCAGTTTGAGGGAGGTGGAGTCAAGGTGACTGTATAAAAATATTTCTTGCTCTTCTCTTGCTTGGACGTTTAGCTTGTGGGCAATAATTTGTTAAAACTTTTCTCTTTTTGGCGATTGTGAGCTGGAAACTACCCGCTTGTCTAGAACCCCGCTGAGCATTCTTACGTGTCCGTTCTCTGAGAGGACATTTTTAGAGTGATTTTCAACTTGGCCGCGTAGTGCGATCCGTCGTTTACCAAACCGAGCTTGCAGAGGAGACAGAACGGTGGGAATATTGGAAAGTATTTTGAAAACCTATGTAATTAGACGCTATGAAGTGGGCTTTATTTTAGTTATTTTCTGCTTATAATTTACGCCTTCCTTGATTTCTGAGATACCGGCGTTGATCCTTTATCCCGTTTCAGTTAGGTTGGTGCCTGGATATCTCCCGGTGGAAAACACAGGCCGTTAGCCCATTGGGTAGTGCGTTGCGCTGCTGAGCCCAAGGCCGCTGGTTTATTTCGCGGCCACGAAGGCCGTTTTTCTGATGTAAGCAGGAGACAAAAGTACCGGTGTACCGGTGTGTTAAGAGTTCGGCGCACGTTAAAGATGCTAAACTGGTCGAAATTCTTCCCCAGGCTTCCACTAAACACGCTTTGGTGTTTAGACGTAGCGTTTAGGGCACGGCTGGAGACAGTGTCTGCCGAACATTCTACCACGACTGGGCATAGAACAAACGTCATCGCGCAGGTGCGGCACTTGGTGAAAACGTGTGTCGTTTCTTTCGCATCCGACGTTCTATCATTATCCTCCTTTCCCAACATCTGTTGCCGTAGCGCTACATTCCAGGTTCAGCTTAGCCCTCTAATCTTGCTGCCTCAGTCGTAGCTTCCGGGTGGCAGCGGTGACATATTTCCGTGGACGCCCGTTGAGCACGGCTGATAGCGGACGGCTAGGAGCCACGATTGAATCGATAAATAAGCCTAATAACCTCATAAATGTGGCCATAAAGGCTGAGTACGGCTGTAGGAACATTCAGCCATCCGTTATCGTCCACGACAAGAGGGAAGAGAGAAATTACGACCGCAGCAAGAAACCCAACCCTGAAGTTTACACTTCATGCACATGGTGGTAACCAATTTTTCATGCGTGTATTTTAGTACGCAAGCACTAGGGTGCTCTCCTTAGCGCACTATGAATCTTGTGTGTATCATGAAGCCTACCGAATATTACATACCCATAAATTAGCAAATACGCGCAGTTGACAATGTGTAGACGACAACGCTGTCCTAAATATAAATAAATAAATAACTAAATAAATAAATAAACAAATAAATAAATAAATAAATAAATAAATTAATTAATTTAGTAAACATAAATAAATAATTAAACGAACGAACGAACGAACGAAACAATCAATCATTCGATCAATGCGCAAGCAATGCGCAAGCAATAGTAGTGTCCACCATACGAAAGCACAACGTCTAGTCTGAAGCGTAGAGTAGCATCTAGAGAGTAGCACACACCCACGGCGCTTTGTAAGCGGAGATTTATACTAAGTCCGATGTTATAGGGAGCGAGCAAGGTCCACTTAAACCCCCTTAATGACTTAAACCTATCGCTGCATTATTCTTCTGTTTACTTTGCACTGCATAGACTGAGCGTCTCACAGCATGGCTGTAACTCAAGCTTAAACAGTTCTACTGTTAAAACAAATTGTGTTGCTTGGGATTTATCAAAGCCTCCAGCACTTGTAACTTCCTCGTGTCCGATAAATCTTGCTTAATATTTCGACTGGGAAGGGGTGACGGAAAGGGAAAAAGTTCGTGCAACTTCCTATTTTTTGTCGTACCCTAGAAGATTGCCTGATATAGCCGCTTTGCTTTTACTACATAATTCATTACCGGCCTCCGCAAAATCATCTGTGCGCTCGGCACAAAAATCTCCTCCACATCGTTATACAGTAACAAAAATTACCTTTCTTTCATGATACAGAAAGCGATAGGGTGGTTGTGAAATATATGCGCCCAATCATTAGTTCCTGTTTTTTAATATTTTTGTGAAAACCAGACCAATAGCCGCTTTTCTTCAAGCAGCTTACAATATAATTATTATAGCCCGTGTAATTTCCTCTACATTACAAGGGCAGCGCGTGCCAGGCGGTGCAGTCATTAGGGCGGAACTCTGAAGTTTTCTCATTGCACATAATCTTTATCAGCGCCTCATTTATCAGCTGTCCAGCCCATGTAATAGAGTTGAAATACTTACCGTGCTCTGGACACAGCCCATCATGTATCGGGGCGCCAGCGGCGCCTGTAACTTCGTTAGCATATTAATGCACGAAACTTCATCTCTTAAAGTAATAACGACTTTCACTCGAAGCCTGTTCGCGCGTGACCTAATCCCGTTCGTGCTAAGCCGCTTCCGCGAGCATCGGTGGGCTACGAGGCCACCCCCTTTCACGCAGTAGATTTGATTACAGCCGCGTGCGTGGATGCCAGTTTCAATTAACTGCCAATTAGGATCCTCAATCCTATAGTCACGGGTGCCTCGCGTAGGCGACATTGCCGCGCATGGACCTGGAGAACGCATTGTGTTTTGACAAATGCGGAAAGCCACGTTTTAGTGAAATTAGAGTCTGGCCGGAAGCTAGAGAATATTCATATTGCTCAACTGTAACCTGCAATTATAACTCTAGTTTGACTTTCTCTTTGGGCGCACATTTCGCCTCTTACGAGTCGGAACCCCGCCCGAAAATATTATTTGTGGCTGATTGCCTTGACCCTTGCGCTGTATTTCTCGAAAACATGAAAAGAATTCGTAAGCTCAAACGAGTAAAATTAGAAGAAGGCATAAAATTATATTTGTTGTTATATAAAGGGGATGGTTCAACGGCCGCTGCTACGGGCAATCCAGGCCTACTGCCGTTAGAACCCTCAAAATTGAGATTAATACTTCAAAAGTTAATGCTTTGTATAAATTCAAATCAGCTTGAGTATTCTGACAAAGATAAGAAACCACACAATGTGTCGCTCAATGCTATCCTCTTCTTATGCGGTTAAGCTTCAGTTAAGCGATGAGTGTTGAGCTGTGTGAACAGTTAGTCGCAATATAGTATTGGTCACTTCACTGGGACGCATGGTGCGCGAGTTGCCGCTAGAGCCAAAGGTCATTCTTTTCCTTGCTTCTTTGGAGACCGGAGGATGGTGCGTTTCCGTTGGGCCACGTCAGTATCTGAGCGAAGTGTAGCTAGCCCACACTTTGTATTGTACAGTTATCTCGCCTTTTTCGGCGCAGGTTCTTCATGGTAAATGTGGTTATTTCAATTTCTTTTTGTAATTGAACATTTATTTTTAATTAAAAGAACATTGCTAGCGTCGGTTACGTACTTAGGTTTTCCTGGACTGTGGACAAACTTTTCCTTGCGCTAAATAACGCCGAGACGTACGTACCATGTCACTCATGCTATTATTTCGAAAAAAAGTGTTTGCATACGCACACTTCTGATTTCATACCTCGACAGTGATGCCAAGAGGCAGAATTTGTGAGGCGAAAAAGTTAAGCGGTGTTGGGTTACAAAAAGAAGATTGCGACGAAGGTTTCATCCTCTCCACACGCCGCCATCTTAGCTAGTTAGCCCCAAGAATGCAATATCACCCGCCGGGCTCCTCACGTGTCAAACGATGGTCGCGTTTCCTTTGTGGGACCCAAGCTGCTTGTTCGGAGTCCAACTTCGATCATTAAGAGCGTCGCCTCTAGAGGGGGTCGCATGCAAAAATGGTGATCTCGGCATTCCGGCTAAGGGTAATGACATTCCTTTCGGCTAAACCCAACGTTTCCACTTCATCTGGCCATTCGAGGCCGGTGAGTACTAAGAGTATCACTAAATTTAGTGTACTAACCACAGTTTCTTCAAAACTCGGTAATTCTCCCCATCACGCTTGCCTTGCGTGTAGCTTCCGAATGCGAAAAATAACATAGCAGCGAACCTGTTTGTTGGTGTCCCAGCAGGTACCCAGCCGTGTGCTTGTACGTTTACCAGCAGTTTTTTTGTGCCTCGGCCGTTTGTTTGTTCCTTTCGCCATCGGCTTTGCGTTAGCTGTTCATTATTTTTCCGTCATTTCAGCAAAGCGCTTTCCGCTGAACATGCCTCATTCAGCTTTCTCTCGATAAGGTTTGAATCCTTGGCATCGGGAATCGTGAGGTAGCCTGCATAAAGATCCTATTGCCGTTACTTCTTCTTCTCAAGGTACGCACTCCGTGCATGCCGACACACGCGCTCCACTGCCGCGTCTGTTGCCAAAATCCAGAAAGCTTCCGGCGCACTTACTGGCGAGCGTACAGGTATTTTCCGCAAGACCAAGAAGCCACCGGATACGATCCTACTCCATTATGGTGGCCGTCCATTTGAAGGCTTATTGCTTTCTTCGTACGCTCCGTGCCTATCGATCTTCTCGTCGCCAGGCACGCACCCAAGTTGTGGCTTTCCGCATAAGCCTTCACGCTCAACTCGGTGCTGTTCCTCCGAAAGCACTAGAAGAATAATAGGTAGTCCCAGGCAAGAAGGTAACTAAAATTCCAAATACATTTCTACATGTTAAGTTGCTGTACTATTCCTCGCTGCCTGAGCACTTGAACCGGGCAGAAATGTTTGCATCCTATTTTATTAGTAAACGTTACTGTAACTATCGGGGACAAAGTATGGCAGAACAAGATATTTTATGTACTTGCCGACATGCATTCGCTGGCCCTTTTAGTGCAGAATTAGGCATGAATAGCTTCCGCATTTTTTTATTTTACCTTGCAAGAATATTTAAGGCTGAATTAGTTAAATCACAACCATGTTTGTTGGGTATAATATATGTTTCTGCATTGCTGTTACTTTTGTCTTCATCGAATAATGACATACGTAATACTTTTATCCATGCGAGGTAGGCACAAATAAACGCAATGGTATCCGACACCCATCTCCCCAACTTTTGGTGTTATTCTTTATTTCATATTATGGACGATTGCATTACTTATTATAAAATTACGTTGCGCAAGATTGAGTTTATACACCGAGAAACCGGGACCCAGTTTTCAGTAGGGCGTGAGTACGTGCCAATAAACATTCTATATTTGTATATTTCAGAGCCAACAAAGCAACACAGTAGCATAGCCGGAAAGCAATAATGGTACACCGAAAACAATCACCGCTTCTTTTGACTTCGGCGTACACAAAACAAAACAAACAAGGCAGGTAAAAGTAGACAATTAGCACCAAAACTGCTGAGTAGTAGAACATCGTGCACCAAAAAGAGTCAACCAAAACTTCTAATAGCCAAAAAGGGTTAAATTGCTCGTGTTACTAGGCATTTAAGTAGACTCAAGGTTTTTCACGCCTTCAGGAAAACATCAAAATATTACGTACCACTGCATCATCAGTGATCTGTCAGAAATTGTAGGGCGCAAAAAATGCGTCGTGTGGTGCTTCGCTATTCCTGGTCGCCATTATGGTTTTCGTGTTTTCCCCTCCTAAACGGCGCCGCGGCCGGTGCGAGTGGTACGCTGAACTTTGTCGTATTCCACTGGTATAGAGCAAGCCGAAGTTCTCCGCTTTTAAACTTCACCTATACGTTAGAAATCCCAATAATGCGCTTTCATAGGGCGTGTAATATTCCCAAATGAGGCAAAATTAGCGCACCAAATATTCCCGGGGCCCTTGATCCTGCATACGTGCTTTGAAGGCAATAGCTTGGCGATACTTATTAAGAATTTGTTTACTGTCAGGTCGTAATTGCATCTGTTTCTTCGTTGTCGTTTTTTGTCGCTTCGTTGTGGTCTTACGACGAGATATACAGCAGCAAGCGGACTGGCACACCCACAACTTCCCAAGAATCGGGATTGTGCGCGGCTGCTGTGTACCAATATACGTACGTGCTCAATGCACGTGCCACCTGGCACGCACTGTTCTACAACTTTTATATTTCCATTTCATATTTTTGGGAATTTTGTGGAGCGGGCACATTTTCCCATCCAAGATTTTGATTCCTAAAAATTCCATAAAGTGGGTACGCGCAACAAAAAAAAAGGAACAACAACGACGATAACTTTTTTTCTCTTGTGGCAACGGGCGAAGATCCCACAGCGCTGTAGCTCGCGCACAGTGCACCACCTCAAGCACAAAAACAAGCTTTGCTTATGAACTGTGCTGCACTGTGCGCGAGCTAACGTCCATGTTCCATACAGAGTATTTGCTACCTTCCTGTTGGTGCTCTGAATGGGAGCCAATGCATATGAGGATAATTTGTTTCCTCTATATGTGTTAATTCACTTGTTTGTGCACCTACCTGCGCCTCGTTTGTAACTCTAGAAATTGGCGGGTCGTCCAATTTTACTCATCGTACTTCACAAGTGCATAAGTTAAGGTTTAACTTCTCTTAGTGTTTCTATGGTTGCGGTTAAAATGAAGCCAACATGGGGTTTTCTAAAGGGAGCTGTGGATACTTTAATTTTTCTTACTGCGTGGTTATACCTGGAGTATTTGTTCAGCCTTTCAAGGAAGGCTATGCCGAATGCACTAATTGATAATCGGCTCCCGTTCACTTTTTCCCGCTAGTCCTACTTGTGTGTGCTCAAGAGCAGCGTTTTAGATATTGTCAAGCGTATTTTTGTGCCACCAAATAAAAAAAAACGTCCTTTTTTAAGCTTCATTCGCAAACGCTTCCCGTAAAAATATGAATGCCTGAAAAAGGGATGTCGATGCCTCAGTCAGACAATGGCCACTTTTCAATCAACCAGATATCGTCGATCATTGTTTTGAGTCGTGGCATGACACAGTGTATTTCTAGGACATTTTGCAACAGTCTGTTAAAAATGACATTGTAATAACAACTTACACAATTCCCTGGTTGCCTTTTCAAGATTTTCACGGGTGCCCAACGATGTTTTTGTTCTTCTGGGATTGTTCAGCTTGTGGAAATGCCGCATGGTTGACCGGCATGCGGAACCCCTTAGGACAACCATGCGCATTTTTTGGGAACAGGCAGCACCGATGCGGAGCGTTTATGCGGCGCCGAGTGATCCCCGTAGTGGCTGCATCTTTAGGATGCGTGGGTCTTGTTGGGACTGGGTCATCTCACCACTGCCACCACTGTTGCGACTGGCCATCCGAACGCAGTCACCGGTGCTGCGACGTGCCTTGCTGCGTCCGCTGTGGACGCTGCGCAGAGAAGAGTGATGAAGTTCTCGAGGCGACGAAGACTTGAAGAAACATTCATATACAGTATGTACAAGGGTAGCAAAAGCGTTACATGGCCCGCACAAAGGCGACAGCACGTATCCACTCGGTGCCTCCGAAATGTACCGCGCTCGATGATGCTCCTGGACTGTTTTATACCACCGGAGGTCCGTTGCAGCCACGAGAAGTTTGAATCGCTCCAATCAGGACCCTCACTGGCCGAAGTTTGAGGCCGACGAGTGGAGGTGAAGCGGTTGTGTCATCCGAGCCTCCTAGACGGGGAAAGGGAAGGCAACGCAGCGGCGCGTGCTCCAGGCGTGTTGCTGCGTGTCTGCCGCTGGCCGTTGTCCGAGGCATGATTTCGCTCAGCCGTTGCTAAGGGGAAAGGAGAGGTGACGCTGCGGCGCCTTAAAGTTGGGGCACGTCTGCAGCGGGCGATTTGGGCTAGGCACTGGGGCACAACAGTCTGTTTGCCTGAGTTAAAAACGCTGCCGAATTTTCTGAGACTGCGGTGCTTATTCTTCTCCATGTGTAAACTTTTATAATTTATGTTAATTGTTTTGTGTGAGCTTGGCTGTATTTTCCATGCATTAAAGAAAAAAAGAGGCGATACAACAGTCGTAACACATGGAGTTGCCAATTTTCACGTCAATTCATCATGCGGACTGGACACACAGAAAAAATGGTTTAATCGATGGCGACGGTATTAGAGCACAAGACAAAAACGGTAAAGAGTCATGGAAACGTTCTGGCGGTTTGAGCCGTGTTTAAATCTTCAAGTGTGACGTAGCCTCACGTTCCAGTCGATGCGTCTCGTCTCGTCTCGTAGAGGCTTGCAGGACGTGGGCCCAGCCGACGCTGCCAACAGCCAAGGGAGCGTAGCCCTAGTTGCGTTGTGGAGCTGGCGTCGCAGCGTAGCCCGGACGTCCCCGCCTGTAGCTTAGTTGGTAACCTGGAGCCGCCGACGGTGCGCTGCCGCGGGGTCTCCCTCCAGGATCGCAGCCTGGAGCTCCAGTCAGTAGGCTTGAGGCGTCGTCAGGCCCCGATCACGCTGGGGTCGGTTCCAGGAGCGTCGCCTGGTCTTCTTCCTTGTCCCCACGCTCGCCTCGTTCCTCTTCTTCTTCTCGTCTCGATGTTCATTTCCTTGTTTGCCCACTTGTTACCTTCTTGATTGCCACATACTCCTTGGGAGTTTTCGGCGCATACACCTTCGAGGGTTTCGGCACATACCCGTTCGGGGGGTTACTTATGACACTAATCTAGCGACCCGGAATCAAATGTCCTTGTAACACATGTTTTTTTAGTTCTTTACTCATTACAGCGGCGGGCATTTTTATCACTGGACAACATCAAAACAATAACAGTTTTTCGCAGAATGCGGCTCTTATGACTTTCGTCTTAAAAAGACCCACGTGTTGGGACTTACGACGACAAAAATAAAGGAGACCTCTTTCGGGTTTGGAGCTTCCGTTCTTCCATGATGGTGATGGTTAGAACTTTCTCTATGTGAACTGTTTCCTCGACTCCTGCGAAACTGAGGCAAGCGAAACAGCCACCATAACTCTCAATCGCTTGCGACACGCCGGCCAACTTCCTGTGTCCGTGCCTCGGTGGCATTCACGTATAAGATGCTCATTTTATTTATTCTGGAAGTTCCAACGTCCCTCGCAGCTCTCACAACAGTTACCTTGTTTCCAAATATTGTTACGGCGCTGCGCTTCTACTTCAATCCGTGTGTTCATTCTTAGCTCGATCCGGGTTTGGTTAGGCTTGCACTTCTTACTTCCTTCACCGAATTTTCTTTCATTGGGGCCTTGAGCGCTTTGTGTTTCTTCAAGCAATGCCTTGAATTCTCTGTTTACCTTTTTTTGCGGTGTGTGATACTGGTCTTTTGTCCTTGTAGTGTGATGGGGGAACTCATTCGCGAAATTTTCTCAGAAGAAAGACTACGCCTTTCTCAGTGTTGAAAAAAGGCGTGGTACTTAACGTCACATACCGAAGTGCTTGTGTTGCGATTGCCTTCAAACAAGGACCACTAATCCGAAAAGATTTCAGGATAAAGTTTAGTTCTTTCGCCCCTAACTTGTATAGTGCATTTTATTTCTTTTCCTTTTTGGTGGTTCTCGCCTCAACCAAATGATCTAGCTGTGAGCTTTTACTACGACTGTTGTTTTAATTTCCCGCTTTTTAATGGCGAGCATTTTTTTTTCGAGAGTACCCCGACAACCACGACCGTGTAAAAACCTGCATTTCCACAAAAATGCAGGTTGACCTAAGTAACACCTTTAATTAGTATAGCTGCATAGATAGAAATAGCTGGCCCGACTGAGTTTTCAACAAACAAAAATTTAAATAAAAGATAGAAAAATTCAAACTTGCAGAAAATGATCTGACGAAATCAATCATACGCACCTTCTTCCCCCGAAATGGCAGAAAAAACAAGAGCAAAATCCCTAAGATAACTTTAAAGTAAGGATAAATACAGTGAAAATGGCGAACCATGTAACGCCCTGCATTTCCACAAAGATGCAGATCTGGAGCAAATAATACCTTTAAAAAATTTGACAGCGTAATTGAAGATAACTATTCTGATGAAGTTCGGAAGACCAAAAACATCAGAAAAATAAACAAAATAAAAGTTTCAGAAAAATGGTCTGTCAAAATCAGGATAACACATCGTATACATCGTCCCAGAAAACTAAAGAGTAAACAAAAAAGGTCCGCAAAAAGCGTTCAATACAAAATAAAAATACCAAATGATGAAATGTATTACTCCTTGTATTTCACCAGAAATGGATATTTGGCTGAAGCATAAGGCCATTAAACGTTAAAACAGTGTAAATGGAGATAATAGGTAGGGCAGAGTATTTAAACACAAAAAAAATAAGTAAAATATAAAAAATAAGACGTTCACAAAAATGACCCCGGCCACTCAAAAATATGCATCTTATACATCTACCTTCAAAACAGAAGGATCAAAAGATCCCGCAAAAGATCCCGCGAGAGAACGTTGCAAAAAAAAAGTAATGTAAACGAACCAGTTCGGCAGCACACCTTGCATCTTCGACAAAAAACATAATCACCGCAGTAACGGAACTTTACGCTATAATGGTATAAGTCTACATCACTGACGATAAGAAACGTAAGAAAACATAAAACTCATAAAACAACCCGTCTTCACTACGCATAACCAGAGGCGGGAACTTTATTCACAAAAAATAATGTTTCACGTGCGTGTAATAGGCACTAAAAATTGCTAGTTAGGTAAGTATAGGCGACAAAAGCTCCAGTTTAGGCCCATATAGGCTCAATTCATATTTATTTCAGCAGCGTATTTTACGGCCCATTTTTGCTTGCAGTGAAAACACCATATAAATTTTGAGTTGTAGGGAAGTAATTTGACTCTTTGGTGAAAATATGCCACAAAAGTGTTGCTATTCAAACAGATTTACGTGAAATGCAGTGTGATTCGACAACAAAAAGAAAAGGCCTAAATTTATGACAAACCATACCCATTTCAATGATTTGGTGCTTGAAGTTGTGCCCCCTTTCAGTCGACAATTGTGTGCGAAAAAAGAACTCTCAGCATCCACCGAAGTAGAGGGAGCTTGCTTGTACTTCAAGACGCTGCATGACGTACTGATTCTACCTGGAATATCAGAATGCTTCCTACTCAGAACTTTCGGAAGTTATTTTAGCAGAGGAATACATTTCAGACAGAACAGCAGAATGTCGGGCAGGAATGGCTCTCTCAGCAACCCGCCCTTCGGGGGCAATGATGATTTTGTCTTGGGCCTCCGAAATGAGCTTAGCATTCTTAGTCAGAGTACACCCAAGCTCTCAGCTGCGGAAATTCCAGGTGCCAATAGTGTGAACTAAGTACACGTATGTGCCACGTCATGTTCTAGTGTAGCTTGGTGTAAATAATTTCGGCTGCGACATTTTTCTCAACTGTAAAGCTGGTAATACCTTCAGCGAGAATTTTTCGTAGTAGTTTTTCGCCATTGGCCGAGATTTTTAAGGGCTAACAACGGGTTTTGGTGGAACAGGCACAATCGGTAACTGCTGCTTAAAGACACAACTGCTGCCACAAGAGAGATATTAACTGCAGGTATTTATTCGTTGACAAAGCAGAAAGAGCTCCTCAGATCTTCACAACACCGATAAATCCCATGGATACTGCAGGGAAGAGCAATACTTACGCACAAATTGCTCAGCTGTTCTGTTTTGCAGAAGCTGAATAGTGAAGCTTCGGAAATAATACCATTTAGTATACACCGATTACCAATATTATACAGCACGCGAGGTTTGTCCCGGCTGATTCTCTTATTGCGAGCTTTCCAAATGCATTTGAAGGTCACCGGGCACTGCAAATAACCGCTGTCACGACTAGAATACCTGAAAAGTGGAGAGACGGTCATTCCTATCAGCTCGGTTTCTCTTTCCTTCATCCTACACGTGCGGCATATTTCAGGGCGAAGCAGTACCCGTTATCAGCGGATGACTATGCACGTATTCGTGGTGTCAGCTTATATCTTAGGGGTTAGATTTGTGCGTGATTCTCACCTAGGAGGCGTCTTTGACCTTGAGTGGCGTGAGCGCGGCTTTTTCACGTTCATTTCCTTCGTTGCTCTTTTTTATTGCGTCAGAAATGAATAAAAATAGGCTCAGATAGGCTTAATAAAAATACGTGTAAATAGGCTTCATACGGATTCAAGAAAAAAATAGGCGTTTCTCCTAAAGTTCCGCTTTTACTCATAACCATACTTGGCAATTAAGAGTTCACAGTATAGACAAGCGGCTTAAGAATACCACACATTACTAGGGAATTCGCCAAATTTATGCAGATTTTCGTCTTATTTTTACCCTTCTTGTATTGCCATGAGCTGATTTTTAACCCAACGTATTACAATAACCTCAAAGCTATCGGTTTGATCACGTCATAAGGCGCCAAAAATTGTGCGTGGATCCTTCGATTGTATGTAGATTCCTTCAAGAAGCTTTCCTTGCGCCAAACAGGTAGCTTCTCAAGTCTGATGCGCGCGACACTGAGGGCATTCTCTGTAACAGAAAAATGTGGTTCCTACGTCAATTGACACAAAAACTTTTAATAAATACCACGCACGTCAGCGAACACGTACCTACAAAAGGACAATCTTCACTGACCACGGGTCTCCTCAGGTACCCTTTTTTTTCAAAAGTTCAGCCCGACTTTCGTTCATATAGTTGTTTTCACTGCCAGTAATTTCCTGTAGCAATCGTTATGGATGTCGAATGGTTTTATTATTTATTTAATTCTTAAACTATAGAGCAAAATTCTCTTGAGTAACAAGATACCACTTTACAAGGAACCCACATTGTTCGGGAGGAACCAACAATGGTTCAAATGTTGAACTATGCAGCACAATTTTGCAGTTCAATACTGAAAAGCGTAAACCAGAGAAAAGGGTAATGTGCGAACTTTCAGAAGAACTGGACGCCTACAAAGCTTTTATCCGTGTTCCGGAAGCTAAAAGTTGAAAAAGACACTAAGCATCGCCGCATCTATCATTTTTCACCTGTTCACAGCAATTATTGTTCGGTCACTGAAGCTCTTTTCCTACTATCTTCCGGCCCTTGGATGGCTCCCTCTGGTTTAGGAAAGGGTAGTATGCACAGTTGTCCCCCTTCCGTCATTGTGATCCCCTTGTTCTCGACCCTTCTCGCCCCTTCCACTTTTGAGCGTGCTGCACAAGAACAAGTGCTTTGTGAGGCGCCACCACTTCCTCGCGTTTCGCCGACCTATTGTTTCTCAACTCCTGGCGAAGAGCCTTCGGGCACTTTTGTGTTCTGTTGGCTCTTTTCACCCCCATGAAAACAAGAAAACACAACCCTCTCTTTGAAGCGCTCTTCTTCTACACTTCTATTAGTTACAGGGTCGCGCTATTCCATCCGCTTCCCAGGCTTTGAACTTCGTTTTTATTGAGCCGTGTGCGCGGTTGGGCTAGCACTAACATCGTAAAAAATGTATGATTAGAGAAGTAGTATTAAACAAGCTCGCATTTTTGTTTGGCTCGAAAGAATAAATGAGGCTCGCTTTTGCTAGCATAAACGCACAACAGTGGCGTTTAGTAAAGAAGATATCCTGAATATTTAAGTATATGACTGGTATTTAGAAGCTTGACTATTATTTTTTGAAGTCTTGTTTTAACCGATCTGCTATCAAATCCCTGCAGTTCGGTGCTGTAAAAACTGACTAGACTACCGGTTCAGAAACGTCAGGTGCTTGTTAGCGTATTTGTCGGCAGTTGCAATGCGGATAAATGACGGGGACAAAATCTACTCCTTCTTCCAAGGCTCGTGATAGTGCCAATTGCAGTAATTCAGCTTTTAAACTGTGACTCTAAAAACCAGGGGGAATATTTTGTATTCATTCTCTTTGCCTGCACTGAAAATACCTGCCTTAAAAAAATATTTCACCCGACCACGTGTAGCATACACACCTATGAACAAGAAATTAAACAAATATAAATGTGCTGTACACGCACTACACGTACATTATAGCTGAGGGTACAAGAAGCGAATTCATTGTGGCCCACTCACGTGTCAGTGATACCATTCTTTCGTTTCGCGCAATGAGATAGAAGCAGACAGTACTAGCTTTGAACTATTTTGTATTCTCACACAGAGTAGACTGTTTACAGCGTTACCCTACTAAACATTTTCGTATAAGCCGTGTGTGAAATAGTTGTTATAGAGCCGGCCTTGTGTATTTTGAATAGACTCTGTAAGCAGCTATACTGTTCCGGCATTCGGAGGTTACCGTACCCATCCGGATTCTATAATAAATTATACCGGGCTATAATGAATCTTTATAAGATCGAACACAATTGCCCAGCATGATACTGGTCGTTTATGGTGATATACGGTAGGTTTTGAGCTCGTACAGGATTTGTTCAAGCTCGGGCTGTTCCTACACACGGTCTATATAGGGTACACCAATAATTGGGTTCATACAGGCTCTGTATAGCGACATACAGGCCTCCTTCAGATCATAATGACCCTGAATATTCAGATACGAGATCCGCACTTGGAACAGACAAGTTATATATAGCAGTACACAGAATCACGTTGGTCTAATATAGAGTAATATAGCAGTACTTCGCCTGCAAAAAAGTCTTGTAAAGCGGCTCCACAAAAAGTAATTAAATCCAGCGCAGTACATATACCCAAATTCCAGAGCTCGTGGAAGTCTTTATTTCTCCACTAGAAGAATGTCGTTAGTTACGCTCCGGCACTCACCCCTAGAATGTTTTCGTCCTCCCTACTTTTCTCCGCATCAAATTATTGTCCTGCAACTTCCGAAAATGTGCATTCCTGTCTCGCGCGCGTTCGCTCATCAAGCAATATAGTAAGCGCGAAGTCTTTTTATGTGAACGTAATGCGATCCTGTGCCTGTGTACCATCATCGTGATTTACCGCGGAAATGTGACAAAGCTGACGAGCCATGCAGCCAGCTACAACATCTTGGGCTTCACATATGGAACAAAGCAAGGCATGTGAGCTCGTTTCTGTTGTCACTTTTAGGTAACGTTTTAATAAACAACACCACCCGATGTCTGGAGTTCGCATTGAGAATATATGGTCCTTCACAAAAACGAGTTTCCAGTGATATCATTTACAATTAAAGTATGTATGTCTTGAGGAAGTAGCTACCGAAATCAAACTTGGGCATCCCGTTTCAGATAGTCATCTTAAGGGTAAAGACGCGGATGTAATGGGCAAAATGACACGACACACTATTGTCTTAGTAACTGTCTTATTTCGCGTGCTAACAAAATAACTAAAGCTAATGCTTTTGGACACCCTAGCTCTACTTTGCTCGGGGAAGCGTGTACTAGCACTTGTTTGCCACCCTGCCTTGAAGCACAGATTGAATGCAGATGATTTGTGCCACCACCCGAGATCCCGGGAGGATGCACTCAAAGCGCGGGCTGCCACCGACAAATCAAAAGACACAAGGTGCTCTCACTCGAGACTCAACGAAGGAACTGTTGCGATTCCTTCCATTGCCTCAGAGTGTAGGCACACCACCTTTTTTATGGTGAGTGGTTTGCCTCACGGGATATCATTGGCGGGTGATAGGGTACTTAAATGTACATATTTGTGCTCAATACTACGCGCGTAGCGTAACAGAAATACCCCGAAATATTCATGCCCGTGTAAAAATAACAAGTTGAAATGAACGTTTCTTGCACATTACTATAATTTTGTCGAAAAGGTTGATAGGTTGATTGTGGGGAATAACGCGCCGACGCTTCACAGGTGATGAGGCGTGCCGTAGTGGACGGCTCCAGATTAACTTTGACTACCTGAGGATTTTTAACGTGCGCCGAAATGTGGAACACACCCACGTTGTTGCGTTTTGTCTCCATCACAAAAGCTGCCCCGGTGGCCAGGAATCGAACCCGCGTCCTTGAGCTCAGCAGCACAACGCCATAGCGATTAAGCCACCGCAGTGGCTCAGTGGCTACGCGTTGCGACAAAATTACCGTGGTGGGTAATTTGGCCGAAAAGCTACGTTTACATGTCAAGGCTTGGTCCTTAGGTGGGAACAGGACAAGAAATATATTTCAGCAAGTAAATTTCAATAAGGGAGCAAGTGAAGATAAAACCTGAAGAAGACCGTAGCGCTTTAAAAGAGGTACGCTCAACTAGAAAACACTGGCATAGAAAGATGCTCCAGCCGCACACCAAATCCTGACCTAAAGCCTGATCACCTGTTCTAACAGATGAATCACAAGGTTCTTCTTCCGTCATACTACTTGAACTTAACTGTTGTGCAATGTCGCCGGCTGTCGTCCAGCAACCGTCCTTTTCCAGCGTCTACAACGAGTTGTTGCGAGGTGGGTAATTGTGGGAGATGTGTTAGCTTGAACACTTTAAAAATTATATCACCTGGGCAACACAATACGGCAGAGCAACTGAAATCAGAACGGCGGGAAATGCATTTCATCTCATATGTGTTGTCTTCCGCTTTTAAGGGCGCTTGCAGACTGCCGAAATGAAAGCAGATTCCGGGCCGTAGGGCAATGGTAAACGTTAATTAAGTACGTGCAAAGTTCTAAGGTTATGTGACTACGAAAATTGCCATCTTTGCAATGAGAAAGTTGTAGAAAGCCAGGAAGCCAGATGGTCTCCTTATCCGTGTTTTTTATTTGGTGGAAGGGGCGAGGCGTTGCATTATTGGTTTTCTACTTAATAAATCAAACTTTTACTTGGGCTCATGCCTTACACAGCTGAATAGTTAAAAAAACCGAGACGTTGATAAAATTTCAAAAAGTTGTCGCAATGATGTGAAGACGCAATGCTTTGCCGTAGTTAAAACAAAGGACGCCCGGTACTAAGCTTACGCAACAAGAGCAATTCCAACAAGCTTTATAGCGAGAAGGGCTTGGACCAATAACTTCGTTCGGCCTAGGCAGCATAGAAAACTAGGCTGCGTCCCCACACACCCAGGGCCAAGTTATTTCGGTCCTTTTGTCCAACCTGGCGCGGCTCCACCTCACCTCTTCCTCCAGCACTATCAAGTCGTGGCAGCGCTTCACTGCAGGCTTATGTGTCATTGTGTCATTTTTTTTCTGCGGCACCTTGCGCCCGCCTTTCAGGGGCCAAGACACCCTCGGTGATGGATCTTCTGTTATCGCAGCAAAGTTTCTTTGTTTTGGGGCAGTTCTTAGGCGAATATTTATTCCTTTTTCTACGTTTGGGTTTTGTCTTGCTGCTCATCGCACCGCCATCCAGAACCGCCACGTAGCTCCGGGAAGTAGCGGTGCTTCTCATCTGTGTCAGATAGGGGGTTGACTTTCACGGCCTCGGGCGCTAATGTGTAAGCATACGGGCAGTGGGACTTGCGTTCAATTTGTTACTGCTACCTCAATTTGTTTTTTGTCGTCATTATATTGCGTAATCTTTTCGAGTAACCCGTTTAAGTTTATCGTCAAACAAATGGTTTTATTTCCACCTTGCTTTACGCTTTTTTTTTTTAATTTCTCGGTACTGCTTGAGTACTTGCTCTATCGCTGCTACTTGCATGTGTGCTTTTGACTTACTAGCAAAAATATGGACCGTAAATGACATGTGCTCTTTTGTTAAGCTTTTAAATCTAGCGACGTTGTGAACAGTTTACTTTCTTCGAAGTTACTTAAAAGGGGCGGCGATGCATTCCGTAAAATGTGTTCCTTACCGCAGTTGCCACCGAAAACATGGCAAATAAAAAAAGGGTGCTGCGGGAAGCGGAGAGGCTTGTTGAGCAATGCTACTTTCAGTGAGGAGAGCTTCCTGAACTCCGTACAGGAATACCCGTACTCTGTCGCTGAGAAGCTCCCTAGGGGAACCATGCCGTAGGGTGAAGTTAGGAAGGTGGGATGGGGCCTATGATCAGGTACTTTGCCCTGAACAGTACTATTATCTGCGTTGATCACCATTAGAAATAAAGTGCTGCAGATGGCCCGAAGAAATCAATTTTACTAACTTCGCTGTCTTTGTAAAGTGTTGACGGCCGTACTGAGACAAGGCGTGGATTTAAAATGCCAAAGCATTTTCAATATGACACGTAGCGAAAGAGACTAGCAAGAGGTGTTGCTAGCAAGAGGTGTGCTTGGATCTTAACTTCAAGCAGGCGTCATCAATCGAAGATACTTCTAGTGCGGGCAGCATCGACAGTCCTTTTGGTCAGCCGTTGCTGGTCGTTTAGGCAGGTGCTCGCCGGGTCTATCTCCCAAATCTCGGAACTGGAAAGGTGCACGTGGGGGGGAGTGGCGGGAGGGAGGAAGTGTTTGGAATAGACTGGATAGGTTATAACCGCCTACCACTGGTGTAACATTCCGGGTTCTTCGGAAAATCGGCAGAACAGGGAGTTTTGAAACAGAGACGAGGAACACCGTTGGATGTTGTAATGGTCTTGTTTCCGCAATAGCTCAGTAATGTTCACGTTTCTATGCTTTTAAACATCTAGATGTTTTTCACCCAGGGATGTTATAATAGAGGTGTATACGAAAAAAACTTGCTTTGCTTTGCAGCTACTATATCTATGCTTATATATACGAATAAACAATTGAGAAAATAAACTGCTAAACAAAAAAGCTTTTCTCTTGCATCATAACAAAAACAGCATTCATTTATTCTAAAAAAATGGAAGTAGGGTTCCTTACTTTAGTTCTGCCATGACATGACATGGCGTCGAAATCACTTTCTTTTTGCATGAAACGAAGAAAGATGTCATGAAACATTGTAAAGAAATTTTTATCACAACCGCACGTACCTAAATGGTTTTTTTTTATTTAACCATTGTGGCATTAGCCCGAGCTTTTGCCTGCTACTACTTCTTTTCTAAAGCTAGCCAGTAAATAAACATGCCTTTTCAAGAAAAATGGAGAAACTTGCTTGTTTACACCTTATAAGGGGCGCTGAACAGTTCCGGTATTTTCCTGTACTTTTTCTTCCCCGGAACTGATAAAATTCATGCATCGTGTTTATACCGGAGAAAATTGAAAGTAAATGGGGCGTGCGAATTCATTTTCCGCGCCATGGAGAGACTGCATATGACACACTTTCCACCGTTCTGCTCTGCACGCCCTTCAATAAAGAAGTTTTTAAATTGTCTGTTTGTAGTAACAAATTTTGTTATAGTTTATTGTCTTTCCGTACACTTTAGTGATACGTACGTGAAATGCGTTGTCCCTAATCGATCAATAAATGCAAGAGAATAACTGCATTTTTTCTAATCTTGCGAAATACAAACCATGCTGGCAAGCTCTCCCCGAGAATCAGTTTTGTTGGATGTGACTTGCGATTAGAAAACTTAAAATTACGTATTTAACTTAAAGAACAACCCCGCGACCGGATGCCAAACGTGCTTTATCGCTTTTTTGTAGTTGCGTGACATAAATAAGCTTGAAAGATTTCTCTGCGAGCCCTACTAATCTAAAAGGGGGCATTGCAAGGAACAAGTGTATAGAAAACCTTGATATTAATTGAGCTCGCGGTGCTAGTTCCCGAGGAGTTTCAGTTGCCGTTTTTTGTTCATATTGTTGTTGTTGTTGCCACAGTGGTCTTTGGGGTTGGTGTTTTAAATAAGAATCATTGTTTTCTTACTTAACAATCTAGAGACTTTAGGTAGCTGGCTGGCTGGTTAGCCGGACTGCCATCACAAGATCCCTAAAATATTACAGAACAAATTTAGTTAGTGCTACAACCACTAGAAACACGAGCGCATGCCCGCACGTACGCACGAACACACACGCACACACACGCACACACCCACGCGCACACACGCGCACACACACACGCACACGCACGCACGCACGCACACGCACGCGTGGACATACGCGCGCACATGCGCGCGCGCACACGCACACACGCACACACGCACGCCCGCGCACACACGCTCGTGCACGCATACACGCACACACACACGCATGCATACACACACGCACGCACGCACACACAAGCACACCCGCATGCACGCGCACGCACGCACACACAAACACAAGCCCGCACACACACACACACACACACACACACACACACACACACACACACACACACACACACACACGCACGCACGCGCGCACAGAGTAAATAAAAAGCTATTAGCAATTAGACTGGTGCCGGGACGTGTTCTCTTCTCCGAGTGTTGTGTGGGAGATGGAGGCTTTTTGCCCTCAGTGAAATGTGGCGTCTGACACGACTGGGCTGTCGCCGGGAAAGCTGGTTCAGTGGAGGAATGCCAAGCGCGCGAAGCTAGCATAGGAGAATAAGGAAGAATGAGCCATTGGGACCTTAAAATGCCACAAATGGTACCACAACCGTAGACAAAGGCAGGCTTGTAACGAATAGTGTAAGAATTAAGGCTAGATCAAAGGTTAAAGAAGTGAAACCAAGGCTTAACTAGGCTAAGCCAAGCTTGGGCTTTGCATATTCATGGTTATCTGAGCTACGCAGGAGCCATTTTCTACGCTGTGTTTCTGTGCCTGAGCCGCTTGGGTGTTGCTTGCTCCCCCATTCATCATAATCATGATCAGCCCGTCCACGCCAACTGCAGGGCAAAGGCCTCCCCCACACGCCTGCAATTATCCCGGTCCTTTGCTAACTGCGACCAATTTATCACCGCAACCTTCTTGATCTCATCTCCCCATCTAATTACCTGCCGCCCTCTGCCACGCTAGCCTACCCTAGGGATCCACTCTGTTACCCTTAATGACCAACGGTTTTCTTGTTGTCTCGTTCCATGACCGGCACACGCCCATTTCTTATTCTCAGTTTCTAGGAATGTAACCTTAACACTTGTTTGCTCTCTGTCCCACTCTGCTGTCTTCTTGTCCATTAACGTCACACCAATCATCCTCCGTTCCATTGCTCCCCGCCTTAGTAACAAACAGAAAACTCCCCACTGTTACTTGTGACCAAGTAAATATCATCATTCATATCCTTAATCCGCTTGGTCGTACCTCACGCTTTGTTTTAGCTACTACGAAGAGAACTTGCAACTTTCAGTTGCGAATATGTAAATCTTCACGGTAAGTTATCGGGGAATCAGCTGATCACATTCCTATGGCACTTACGAATTCATGACACACGGGCTTAAGAGGATCGTGTTCTATCAAGGAAATGTTTTAAAAATTTGTAGAAATCGTCCTAGCGGTCTAGTTTGCGTCTTTTAAAAATATGCCACTTGTTCACTGAAATAAAAATAACCAAGAAACGCATTTTTGTTTATCCAGGTTTATGTAGATGGCGCTAGCTGTCAAGCAAGCAATAGTTTTTTTATTTCAATACAGGAGTGTAAAACTAGGAAAACCAGGATATAATACATTAAGAATGCAACGAAAAGTGGTTTGACTATTTTTTGGATTAGGATAACTATTTTAGAAAAGATACGAAGGAATGAAAGAAAACCACACACCCAGGGTGACGTCAAAAAACGACTATACCTTCGCATTACAAGGCAGATTCGTCACCATTTCGGCTACCTCAGCGGATACCTTCCTGGCGACTTTCTGAGGTTTTCATCCTCCGTGAAGGTATTTACCGTATGTTGGGGGGTAGTAGCCGGCGCCGTTTCGACCACTCGTGATAAAGGAAACTTTCTTTTCCACCGCGGCATCGTGATTTGAAAAGCAGTCGACCACCGGGTGTTCTGTTAAGCTGCCTTCGCCTTGAAGGCTGCGAGAACGAACGCCCTAGTAATGCATGTAGCTTATGTAATTACGAATGAGGCAATAGTTTAAATAGTATAAAGAAAAGAATGTCATCTGTCCACCACGCTGGGGGAAACATAGGGGCAGTAGCCTGCCTGGGAACTACCGAAGTGTGAAACTATACCATGATGGAATCACGACGCCGCGAGGTCGGATGTTGTCTTTATTGCCTACTTTGTTGCTGCAAAGCAAGCTTGTTTTCGTCGACAAGGAAATGAAAAATGGTGTCATTTATTCAGCCGTTAAGATTACCCTTCGGGACGATACCCTGCCATTGAGTTAGTTCTGACTCGCGAAAGTACCAGCAACGGAGTAGGGATTGGTCGGGAAGATCACGTCGCTCAGAGGAAGGCATAGATTGCGTCGGTTTCGCTCACATACACACAATGTCATTGATCTCCCTTCGAGTGAAATATGTATTATTGCCGTTGTTATGACATCTCGAAAAGGGAAGTCATCAAAAACTGTCTATTGAGGGTTTTTGGTGGGCCTGCTCGAATTTCTCAACATTTAGCAAGTTATAAACCTCCAAGAAAACTCCCCTTGGAAGCTTGCATTTCAACGAGACTTCAGTACGTGGCAAAACATTAAATTCAGCGCTAGGCCACAGGGAAGACAAGATAAAAATGAAATTTAATGATATAAGTTAGACAACATAAGAACATTTGGTTTTTGAATAGAGTCTCATGAAATCCGCCCTACCACAGTAGCTTTAAAACACATCTAAAGCACGTCCCTATAAAGGCTCCCACAGGATATGATACCTGCACTGCGGGTTTTGTGCAGAAGCCCGATGGACTGGTGACCCATTCATGTCTCCTTAGTAGATAGGGAAAAGAGGTTAAGGATGACAGGCAGAAAGTTGATATGGGGACGCATGTGTTGTGCGTGTTTGAGTACGGCGGCTAAGGAGGAAATACCGATGGGAGTATCGGGTGTGAACCAGACGTCTAAGTATAGGAGTCTTTGAACACGTATTCGCCATTAAAAGAATTCACTGGAAAGAGTAAGAGTATAGGGTACTACCGGGAGGCTGAGATAAATGAACGGTTCCGGGACCAGATAACAAAAGGTTGTTGAGCGTACACCTGGCTCGCCTATTTCCGAGACGTCCGAACGGGGCTGTACTTCCGCTGCCGCCTCTCCAAGCACTCAAGCCTCTCCAACGATCGTGGAAGTAATCCCGCCGAGATTTTCTCCCAAGCGCACCCATACGGCAAGGAGTGCCTCCGTGATACTACCTGACCCCCCATTCACTACATGCGTCCTCTCTAAAGTTCTAGTCTTGAGTGTGCCCCGCAATTTTGAGGGACCTTCCGAGTAGGATTTCCAAGCCTCGAATAAAGCTTCTTGTTTACCTTAGATCGCAAATTCTTGGCAATGTGCTCTGTTTGACCCAGCTCGAGTGCACTCTGTCGGCATCGCGGTGGGACCGCTTTTGCGGAGCTTCGCGGAGGCACGCTTGAAGCTGAGTAGCTTCAACGGAGGTGGAAGAATACTTCCAAAGGACGTTGATTCTTTACTGAAAATTTTGTTCCTAGCAACGAGAAAGTAATCGCGTCATGTCGTCGAAAAATTATAATAATGTATACAGAGAGACTTCTGACCGTGAAGTTACATCCTAGCCACATTTCGGATCATTTCCTGAAATCTGACTCTTTTCATTTATACTAAATTTCACAATGTCGCCGCAAGATCGGGTACCACAAAACTAACTCTACAAAGCAGAACACGGACACATTTGCCAGGTTAGCTAGGGTCAATACAAGGGAACATAGTGGTATTCGTCATCTTCGTTTAATGCCATATCGCTATATTATTTTTCCTCATCTTCACCACTGCTTTCACCGAAGTTTCGTTGCGAAGCACCACGTAAACACTGGTACTACGATTCCTACATGTCGGCGCGAGTTATTCTAGAGCTAGGATCACCACGAAACCGCGATTCCGCACGTCGGCTTCTTATAACACAGCAGCACACTACTGGTAGCGAAGTCATAGCTTTTAGTGAAAAGCCGAAGCGCCCATGTGTTCGTGATTTCGGTGCACACTAAAGATCCCAACGCGGTCAAAACCAATTCGGAGCTCTCCACTACGACGCGCCTTATCACCTGTGTAGCGTCGGCGCGTTATACCTCATAAACAATCAATCAAGTCATAGCTTTTATTTGAAGTGTTTCGGAACTTATCCGGCATTTCTTTGGCAGGCTGATGAGCAGTCATACGTTACTACACCCTCCACAAAGTGACATTCTTCAAGCACAGGTCGGCCTGGTTCGTCTTCCTCGTACACGCGTGCCTGCATGTTTCACGTCGATACTCAGTGTATTCAATTTATCGTTAACTGTTTTGGCAAAGAAGAAACATATTCGATGCAGAGCGATGGTTGGGTGTCATCATTTTAAGACTCGATTGAATTACGCGGCCTCTCTAGACTGGTTAATAGGCTTCCTCCGAATCTCCAGGTCTGAGTAGGCAAAATATGTCACCCACAGCTCTTCTCCCATCTGCGGTGTTCTACTGCCTGGCCATGTATCCGTACACTTTTACGTAACACGGTAATTGCTGGTCTCCAGCAATTCCAGCCGCATCTCCAGCCGCATTGGGGCCATTGTCTTGATATTGTAATGGAAGCGTTAAGCTGAAAACAATGTAGTCAGCATTCTTTGTTCATTTTTAATTTCGCTCATTTTTGGCACATCATTGATTGTCCAAGCTCTCAAGCTCCAGGCGCCTCGATTCCCCACATTCTGTAAAATCTTCCTAATGATCTCGGATAGACTCTCGTGTCTACCCGAGAAGCTACGCTCGACTACGTTTCCCATACTTCCCAACGACAGTACTGCAGGTAATCTGCTGCTGTCATTGGTTGATTGTAGAATTTAACGCGCCAACTCAACGCAGGCGATGAGGCGCGCCGTATTGGAGGACTCCGGATTAATTTTGGCCCCCTGGGGATCTTTAACATGCGTCCGAATTTCGCAGACATGTGCTTTTTTGCTTTTCGCTTCCACCAGAAAAGCGGCCGCCGCAGCTGGGTATCGAACCCGCGTCCTCGTGCTCAGGAGTACAACGCCATAGCCACTGCGCCACCGCTGCGGGTTGTTGCTGTAATTCATGAGTAATCACAGTTGTCGCGTTCCCCCTGTAAACCAGTTTAAACCATGCGGATATTTTCTCTATACCCTTGTTGTTTATTTGGTGTACATTCAATGGCTACCCTGCTGCGTTATCCATTGCGTTCACCTGCAGAGCTCATGTTCTGCCTTGGAGTATTCCGTCTCCCACCCAGAATTCCTCCGAAGACAGTTGCGCTGCCCTACTGTGTTCCACCGCGGATTCTTTACAGGCCTTGTAGAGCGATGCGAATCGTGCAGAACTGTTATCAGCCCCGCGACGAAGCTGCGGTTTGCATACTCCTAAACGGCCAAACTCGTTAAAATATGAACTCCTGGTATGTACTTCTCTCGTCGTAAAACAAACAAGAAACCTTCTATCAAAAAATAAATAGCCATTCCACTGTGGGAAGTGGATAACCAGTGAAAGTTCTTATTCCATGACGTAGAGTTGGAACTTTATTAAGGTGGAAGGTACGAGCAAACTTTATTTTTATTGAGCGTTGACGGCGATCATCTCTAAAAAAGCACGTGCATGTCTCCGCGCTTAAAGTTTACTCAACTGATCTTGAAAATGGTGCCTGGTGATAACCAATCTCCTCAAAACGCGCATCCAAGTGATCAGGCGTATACGATTGAGATGAACGTCACGTTTCGATATTGAAATGGTGCTTATAAATAACTAATGTGCTCGAAATGTTCATGCATGTGATGATACTGCGAAGGGATGAGAAGCGATGAGAAGCTATGGGTCCAACTCATGCCTTGAACGGCGGTCGACTATGGTGGCGCCCGCGTATTAATAGAGAGTTTTAGTATAGCGTTTTATGCTTTTGCCTACGTCAAACGGTAAGTTTTTGCGGAACGCTACGTCGGCACCGAACGGGGAGTTTTAACACAGCGTTTCGTTAGTTTTGCTTTGCGGCCCGTTAACGCATATGGCGCCATCTGTTGAACCTAGTATTAACTGAATGCGATGTGGCACTCATCTGGCCGAATGAGCAGTTAGCACCCGTAATTTTGCGCGACTACCCAACCAGCGGAATCAAAAGCCTTCTCCTTGGTATTGAATGCAAAACGTGCACAACATGATAGATATATTCTACTACATAAGCACACTCTATAGCGGAAGCACTGAAGCCCCGAGGCGATCGCACGCAACGCGCAGAACCAAAGGACCGGGTGTCACGTATACAGTTTATTCGACTCGAAAACAATCCAGAAATACGTTTCGAGAACACGCGACGTAACAATTGCACTGCGAGAGGGAGGCACAAAAATAAAATGCGATCTTTTGCCTCTAGCCCGTCGTAAACATCGCACTCACTTTACACGATTTTCGGGGTCGACCAGCATGTCAATTCAGTCTGGCGCAAACACAGAAGGCTTTTAACCGCACACACTGAGTTGAGTCGCCGCTAATGATTACTAATGTCGAATACAGCACGCACATTTCACCCACAGGAGCGCACCGTCGCCTTGCACAGTGAAGCGAACTCGTCAACAGCACACAGCATCGTCAACAGCATCCGACGCCAGCCTGCAGGAGCTTTGTTCGGGTAGTCAGCGATGCCACGTTAGTTTCGCTCACCAAGATAGCAACGTACAGACAACCGGAGCTATTTAAGGATGCAGGAGCAAAAAACGTCTTCACTAAGACGCAAACTGCTGCACACAATGAAAGAAAGCGTTTAGTAGCTCCACTCTACGTGCTGTCATGTTGTAACCACATGGACACGCACGGTGGTATTGTACGCACGCTACTTTGCTGAAATAGCGCGCGCTCGGTTGGCGGCCGCTAAACTCAAAACCAACTTTGGGTGCTGAGCATGCGCAATTTTACCGACGCAAGGGAATAGTGGGCGGTAACACTTTGCGTAAGGCTGAAAACGCTACACTAAAACTCTCTCATAGCCCACACGCCGGAACATTCCCTTTCGAATCCTTACGCTATGGAACACCTCGAGCTTCAAGGGCATGTGAAGCCTAGGCACTTTTTGTTCGCGGAAATAAATATTACATAAAACCATAGGCATATTAGCTTCACTTGAAAACTGCTCCCCAGCATGCAGTAATAGTACTCCATTTCCATCGAGTACGAAGCAAACGTATCGCTAAATGCTTGCGTACTAACCTACATCAGGCAAAAAAAATCGCTTTGGCGCTCTGCTGGTGTCAGAGGCCCGAAAAGGTCACCGTTGGAGCTGCTGCGGAAACCAAACTGTTGTGCCTGTTTAAACCACAAGAAGAGGGGCGCAGTAGAATATTTGGCGCTCGTGTTTTCATTGCTGCCCTGGACTGTTGTGCCGCTGGTTTTCTTGTACGTGACACAAAACGCCCCATACCGGGCGATTACATGGCATTTCCCCACTCAGGTCGACAGGATGTTGCTTTATCGACACTCACCGGGTAGGTTACTTATTGCGATATCGATCATGCTCAGGCAGCTTGGCTTTGAGACCACGGCTATCTTTGTTTTCCGCGAAGTCGCTCATTACTCCGTGAGTAGTAAGCGGTGGCCGAACCTCGAGCTCCGGCAGAGGCCACTTAAGCTCAGATCAATGACTTCGAAATCTGTTTTAAATGAGGAGCGCTTGTCCATTTGCGCAAATGGGGTGAAGCAGCAACGATGGGTGCCTTAGGCATGAGCGATGCGTGGCATGAGATTTGGCAAGACGTTACTCTTCTACGGAGCCCAAAAACCAAGACGTTTGCTTGGCTTCATACTACTGTCTTCTCCCTAGGTTTGCCCATTGCATCCCAGTTTCATTACGGGCAGCTGGAATTGGTCGCAAGCCTATTCCTTTCTATTTTTCAAAATAGAAAGGAATAGGCTTGCGACATATAAATATATAAACATTGCTATTTCGCACCCCGAGTTCTTTTTTTTTAATTACGAGTGTTTGCCGCGTGGCATATGAGAGGCGTTTTAAAGATAGAGGTAGATAAGAAAGTAGGAAGGAAAGAGACGGAGAGGCGTTTTAAAAATGGGAATAGAGCAAAAAGTAGGAAGGAAAGAGAAAGAGAAGAAAATAGGGAGAAAGGGGCTGCCAAGAGCACAGAAGGTCACGAAACCGACAGGTGTTCAAATCTACTGGTATGCATACAGTCCTGTGGCGTGCAGAAAGTCCATCAGCGACCTGCAGTATTTATCGTCCTGCACCCAGCGGTTCTAGTCATCCGGTTTATTTCACCGGAGACCGACCTTTCTGAGCGCATCGTCTCGAGCTGTCCTCGTTCCCGCGCAAGTCCACAAAAGATGCTTGGCGTCAGCTTCAACCGCCGGAGACGGGCACTCTGTTCTCAACGTTCAAACTGGCTTCCGATAACGGTATCGAGTTACCGACGAACGCCACATAACTTTTACGTTACCTATGAGCGGAGCTGCACTCACCAAAGCCCAGACATCGCAGCACCTTGGTCACATAGGTCGTAAGAAAATATCGCACGTTACCAAGCTTTAAAGACTACCAGAGACAGCAAAACCACAATCGTCCGTTTAATTCGCCGAAGGCTGGTATTTAAGCAACCGAGTTGTTTGTAAGATGGCTTGCTCATGCGCGACGGTAGAGAAAAATGTATGTTTCTTTTTTTCTCCTTGTTTTGTTTAGTTCTAAATCCTCGAGCAATATTTGAATGTGCTCCGAATCATCGCACCAGCGCTATTAGAGTGGTGCAGCTATTTTTCAGGTATTTTGGCCTATTTTGACCCATTGGCAAAGTTGGCCTCTTTTGCAGCTTTCTTGTTCGCCTTCGTGGTATCTATTTCGCCCTTGCACTGAAATATAGAACTGATGTGACGAGTAAAGCAACCGTTAGCTCGACACACCTAATATCAAAAGCTGCACGTTATTGTGATTTGCCAATAAAGCATTGCATCAAAGCGCGCAGCGCACGGCGCAGCAGTGTGTACTTTCTGCGTACGCGCCTCTTTCGTCTGGCAATTTCAAAACAATAATAAATTCATATCAGGTTTTATCAATCCCTTCAATGAACCCGTAGCAGTAGCTACTTACCGATTCTTGTGGCCAAAATGTAGAATACACTTCAATCTTTGAATGATTGTATACGAATGGTCACAAAAACTGTGTAGCAGGTGATGCTCATAGCAGCTAGGTTTTCAAGAAGTAGCAGAAAAGTATGTTTGCTATGACAAATCAACAAAAGCCGCCGTCATCGAAGAAACGAAGCTCTTGTAGCTTGCAAATTAAATGCAGCATCCCGGCCAGCGCCGTCGCAAAGCAAAAACGCAGGACTATCTAAACAATACCGCTTGGGCAGCATGCAAGTATTACCGAATAAAAAATAGCAGAATAAAATGCAATTATTAGCCAACAAAATTGCAAAAAAGTTGTAATAAAGTTGCATGGCTCACAGGAATAGCTGCTGACCAATACTGCAATTCGTATAGCCCGCCGTTATGATTCTGTGGCAATAATATTTCAGCCGCTTTGTCTTAAAGTTGCTGCGTCCAAACAAACCATACCAGAGCTTTTGAAATCGGAACTATGCCGTGTTGGCCTATGCCCAGTGTAGTTGAGCCGCCTAATCTTCAAGCCCATTTCACTTAGCGCCGTAGAAGCCTCCCTTCTTAATCAGGGCTGCTAATCAGCATTATTTAGCAAGGTATATGTGAGCCCACTATGCGTTTATGTAACCTGTCATCAGCAGTGTAGGTTGATTTAATGCATGCGTGGGTGGGGCTCTGAGTAACGATAATATATCTCTCTATCTTTGCTCTTTCCATCTCAGAAAAAATATACCAAATATTAAGGTAAATTAAAATTTATGCTTCCTGGTTCTCTAAATATAATTTAAACGTCAACTGAATACCTCAATTGTACCTTAATATCTACGACCGGAGTGACTCGTACATAGCAGTTGTGGTCCAAGTTAGAAAATGGGTGTGCCTGAATAGATTCGGGGTAATTCAAGCTTGCAAAATATTCCGCTTTCTACATGTCGGCTGGATACATGCATTATGATTGATCCGGCAGTGAATACACACTGATCTACGGGCAATGGACACACGGTGACGGCCCTGTCTGAGAAACAAAAAGTTTGTAGTTGTTCTCAGTGTCCCTTCAAAGCTTCGTGCTGGATGATTGAACTGCAAACGCCATTTCCCAGTGAGTTCAAGAAACACAGGTTTGTTCTTCTCAGCTTGTTATCTCTGAAATCATGCAAATATGTCATGTTTTGCACTTGTTTTCGTTGCTGCAAGGTTAAAAAATAAAGTAAGTAGTAAGGCACCAAGCATTGCTGAAATAAACAAGGCCAGGGAGGTGAGCACGGCGACATCGGCTTATTGAAAGCGTCCTTATCATTCAGCCACACCACGCGCTCGGAGAGGGCTCTCCCTGCTTTATTACGAACATGAACCCGCTTTCAGATCTTGCGTGGAATATTACACCTACTTTTTTTGTTTCTGGTGCAACATCTGCGGCGATACCGCATACATAAAAGCCAAATTGTGCCACGAGCGTTAACTATTCCTGTATACTGACGGAGCTGCGTGTGCATTCGGGCGATGCGTCCAGCAAGAAAAGGTCAGAAGTCCCGTGACACAAGAAACGTAAAAATAACGATGAACCGACAAAGCAGAAGTGATTAATGGATGTTCCTTCGAACTTCCCCTTTATTTCTCTTGCTGTGCAGAAAGAAAGTGTTTATGACCCGTTATGTTCATCACATAATGCCTCCGGGGAAAAAAGTGAAAGCTTCCCTTAGTTTATATCAGTTCATAGAAAGTTTCGCTGTTTTGTTGATCTTGAAGGTAACAAAGTAGCGGCAATAGGCTCCTATAAACACCAACACCGAGGCAAGCGTGAACACATATCCATGCCCACCTGCTCTCACAAATCTACACAAGAGTACGCATACGCCTGCTCGCGCGTGCGAACGGCATGAAAAAGTTGCCGGCAGCTCTTTGTCAGTCTATAGCTGCACAGAGATCATAAATGGACTGTGACGGTTTTATTAAGTACATGGCAATGAAATGACAAAAAATTCGAACCTACAGAAAAGTCGGCTCGAATAAGAATGAGGATAAATTATTTGAAGTTTCAATTATTGCCTCTGTTTTGCTAATACTGGGCCAAAAATGTACAACATGAAGGTGAAACTTTAATCGCTCACATACGTTTTAACTCGGGTACGGCTTTTTGAACCTGTCGTGTACAAGTTACTGTAGATATTAGGCTGCCTACATGAAGCATTCGCATCAATCCATCTGCACCCACGTGTCAGTCCGCTGATTTCTTGCTAGCACAAGTGTCATTAAACTGCTTACGCGTAAATGTTTTGATCAAACATTACTGCTTGTGTATAATCGTGAACTCTGGCTGTTTCATGGCGGTTAGTGACAGAGCGAGAATATTTAATTTTTATTGTAAAAACGATTGTCTTTCTCGGGCTACTTCAACCCGAAAATTTTGGTATGTGAGTCACTCTCTCTGTCTGCCTGTTCCTCGATTCACCCACATGGCATTATTCATCCACACTATTCATCCAAATTATTCATCCACATTGCCTTTTTTTTTCCTGCCTCCCCTCCTGCTTCTTTTTTTCTGCCAAGGTTGGGCCATTTACTTTATATAAGTTTTTCTTCCACTGCTCTCGATATAACAAGAAAGCGGGGAGCACCACTGCATATTGCCAAAGGCAGGTTTATTACACCTCCACATGGGCCGCAACGATGCCACTTATCGGACCCCGCAAGAAACTACAAATCACCTTGAGGCACTGACAGCCGATTATACTTCGGAGGCCCTGCTTTCACTTCCTCGATCAGGAGAGATATTTATCAACAAGGTATTTGCCGAGGCGGCCTAAGAAGAGGCCCTTCGTAGATGGCTTGTAGATAACGTCCTTCCGCTTTGCCCCGTTGGTCTAGTATATACGCGAATGATGCTCCACCATTTCACCAAGACTTTTTCTACTTTTGATTTTACCGAATATTCCGCTCACCCTTCAGTGACGATGGACATCGCCCCCAATTTAACACCCATCAACTGTATGCATACAATTTTATAAAGTAGACGTATAATTGCCTACATTGGACACAGCAGAGTAATGGGGATGCTGGTTCTACATAGCACTACTACTAAGACTAAACCAATCTGAAAAAAGCCTCTTCGGAGTTCCCAAAAAGAAGTACGTCCCAAACATATACTATCTTCCCTACATATATCCTGGCGCCCCTTCCCTAACAGTGCATTTTCCTAACTGGGAACACGGGTTGTCCCTTTGCGCATTAGAAATAATTCTAGTGCACCTCAAATGGGCGGTAATTTCCTGGCACGCATAACAGTGCTTTCTCAATTATTTCATTTGGAATAAGTGAAAAGAAGGTTTCGGGTGCAGCGGGAGTTACGGGCTAATTACCTTAGTACGTCAGTAGGCTGGTTGCCGGTAGTGGTATTGGAAACGGTAATCCGCCTCACTGGTGCAACATCTGGAAGAATACGCATAATTCAGCTGGCGTTTTAGTTGCTACTTCTAGCTGAAGACTCCTCGCACACGCATCGAGCCGAAAGATTACAAAAAAATTACGCCCACCTCCCCTCGCGGGAACCCTGGTGTGATGCGATGCTGAGGGGGATTCAAGAGCAAGCGGAGAGCAACCGTCGACCGAAAGGCCTCCGGAGAGCAGCACACCGGTTATAAGCGCAGCGCGCCCGAACGAGAGGAGACCGCGGAGAGAGAGAGTACTGCACATGCGCAGCACCGCGCGCAGCGCCGCCCACCGGCGGAGTGAGAGCGCGCTGGGCCGCACACCCGCAGATGTTGAGAGAGAGTGTTCGCTCTCACCTCGGCACGCGCCGGCGCCAGTGCGTCTGCCGCGGCTATGACGCAACACAATCCAACACAATCCACTTTAATCCAATCCAAACCAAGCCAAGCCAAGCCAATCCAAGCCAAGCCAATCGAATCCAATCCAATGCCCCTAGCGAGAGAGGGGTTGAGCGGAGGAGAGTGCGGACGCCGCCGACGACGACGGACGCACGCAGGAAGGACAGCGCCGCCGACAAGAGATACTCTCAGCGTCGCATCTAAAAAATCACCGGTTGGGTGCGGAAGTGGGACCCGAGCAACAAGGACAGATGGCCGTATGCGAAACACTCTGGATAAGAGGTTTGCGTTGAGTTCTCAAGTTAGCATTAATTTGCATGGCGCGAAAAACGAAAGTCGGCGGGTGAGCGCTCAACGTCACGCGCCACTGCCGTTTGCTCCCTCTCGCTTTTCCTCCATTCTCGCGACGCTCGAGCTTTATCTTTCCTTTCCTTTCTTCCTACGGCTTCCTCTTTAATCCCGTCGTACCAAGTTTTTCTGTTTAACTTAAGCACTACTGTTAGTTTATGCGTGTTTATTGGTGTTGTCCGGCTCGAGGGTGGCTAGGGAATTCGCCTGAACTAATGCTTTTTATACTCGACGATTCCATTACACCCGAGAGAAACAACTTTTAAGCGTGCGTCTTTTTTTATTTTTCTTGAGGTGCTGAAGGCGAACGGGTTAATTTTTATTAAGATATAGTCTCTCTACGTTCACGCTATAGTTTTTCTACGTTTTCATCTTTGGTATTGTTACCTCCAGTTCTGTACTGCTATAGTAGCCGCGTTTACCGCGACGACGTGTCGATACCCCGCACGCTCGTATTCACTTTCGCCTCGCAAGTATTCGGCAAAAAAAGCGCACAGAACTTCGTAAACAAACTGCAAAAAAGCATTAAGCTTGTTGTAGATGAAGCGCTAAATAACCTAAACTCAATGACTAGAGATGAATATTTTTATCTTGCGGTTTTTTATTATTCTATCATTTGCGTGTAGGAACAGCGGTTTCTTGCCATTTATTATTCAAGCTTCTCGAGGCCTGCCCCGCACAGCTTTTTTGTTTTTTGTGTTTGATTGAATTGACTTCGCCGTGAACCTCGGGGTCACTTGTCCGAGAAATATAAATGTCGGAGCTGTCCGACGTTGATTATGTGATCGATGTCCGGCACAGAGAAAGAAATTAGTTTTTAACATGGTACGTACTTGAGAAACCACTCTGGCTTGAATGTAGAAAAAAGTGCACTCCTGTAGCTTTAATCAATACCCAGGTAAGCATCACACATTTTCCCGTTTCATTTCTTTTCATTTTGATTGTTTGTGTTTTTTAAAAAGGGGCAAACATCAGCGCAAAAGAAGGCAAAAAATACGCGCATGCTCGGGCTAGGTTATTTGCAGAACTACTTTAAGCAAAGGAACTATTCAGTTAGTGAATAAATGTCAATTTTGTTTTAAATACGAAAAGCTATGTGTTGAATCAGTTAGGTACAAGGACGTGTGTATCTTGAGGCAGTCTGAACGTAAGCGAAATAACGAGACGAATCAAATCAACACAATATTGTCCCGGCATTGATACTGCATCAGAATGGCATTGAAATTTTCATCCCAATGGCTGCCCTGATGTATCGTCGCACTGTAGAAGTTCTGGGCTTTTTCAAGCTGTTTTGGCCGGGGCTCTCCCATTTATTTTACGAAAGGAAATTAGAAATCATAAGTAGTTACCGCTTAGAAGTACTTCACCTACCGCAATTTTGTATCTACTATGAGTAAAAGCAACCCGTTAAAATTTGGGACATGTATGCTCGGTGGTCGACGACGCTACGCGAGTGTCGTCTTCTTTCAAGATTTCTTCGCCCAAAGTTCACCTTGCTATAAATATTCTGATTTTTTTTCAACTTGGCACATTGTAAACTGCTTCCACGCAGCTAAGGCCTCTTCGCAAACGAGCACGCAAGGTGAAGAATTCCACCCGGCGACACCGTTTTCTCCTGCCACTTTTTCACCCGCCGCAGGGGTTTTACGTTACGTTTCAATCGATACCGGAAGAGTTCGCGCCGCCTTCGCGAAAGATCGTTTGGTCTACTACCAGTTTAAAGCTTTCGGTGCGTTGGTGTTCACCCTCGGGGGGGATTGACGACAGAGGCAGCGTGGTGTTTTAGTTTCATAAAAGCAAGCTTTGGAGAAAATGTAATTGCAAGGGCCAGTACCGTTTTAAAGTTTTTGTGTGTAGAATGAACGTTGGAGCGAAGGTTTAGCACATGAGATGGCATAGAAAGGTTTCAAATTCTTCTTCCACGCGAAGCCCCTGCAAAACAGCTGGGCTGGCCGTCCCGTGCTTGTAGTGCATTGCACAATGCACTGAGACAGCCGTCATTGACAAGAAAATTAAAGTAAAACGTTGATCTTTGGTGATGTATGCTCATAAGCGACCGCTTAACTCTGCAACCTTGTGAAATGTAATGCTAATTTCGAAATAAAGGGGTTGTAACAGAAAATAAGCTCAGAAAGGTAAACTAAATTGTGCTTACATGCACCCAAAAACGGTACAAAACAAAAAGAGAAATCCAATCGGACAAACAAGGAAAAATGCACCGACGAATATGATACACTCTACAGCGACACTTTAGCGCGGGTGCGACAAATTGAGGCGAGATTGTGAGAAAGACATGTAGTGTACACTGTTGCATTCCACTCTCTTTTTGTGTTACAGTAAGATGACAATGTTATTAGCGTGGCTGGTACGGACACTTGGTGGGCGCCACATATCAAAATGAGCGCAATGTGGATTGACCGCCTCGCGTGTGGCAGGGTGATGCGCGTGGGTGATGCGTGGCTGTGTTTCACAGCAGTGGCCGCACACAGTACGCCACTAGGTAACTCTCAAAGGGCCCATGAAGACAAACTACAAATTTTGTTTATTATCAAGACTGCTTTGTCCAATTTACAATGATACTAGTTTTAGCCCAGCCATCAAGAAAATAACGGAGATATTAAGGAAACCCTGTCAAGAAGGGGGGTTCCAAATCCACTTTTTCATAGCTTTTCTACGTAATTCCCAGAATCTTAATCGTGAAATTAGTGGTCGGCGAACCAACCCATCGCTGAAACGCGTGACTGGACGACTGTAGTGGGGCCTCTAGTTCCGCTTGATCGCATCACTGGAATGCTAACGTGTGGTTAACACGTTAGCATTCACATGAAAATTGTTTTTAGCGCTGGCCTGTATGGCACCACTCCTGCCCATAAAACATTACTGTAGTGAGACATTTGATAGTTGATCAATAATTCTTCCGCGTTTTTTTTTGGTTAAACAATGTCTTTCGTGTTTGAATTAGAGGTGAGATATGTACTGTAGCCTAGTTGTCCCAATATAAAGGAAGTTGTGTTTTGTCTTTATTGCCTCTTTAAGCGTTGTGGGCAGACATTCAGTGCTGTGTTTCCTCGCTTGCTACTCTCGTCCTCAGCTTTCATCGCCGTCTTTCCGCTGCCCCTTCCTCCGCTTTCATTCTCGCCATCTCCTCACCATCCCCGTCATTCCTTCTGCGCTCGTTCACTTTCATCCTCCATAGAGCTTCCCATTCACTCTGTTGATATTCCAGTGAACGGCAGCATATGGTGCTTAAGCACTCCGCTTGAGAATGCCTGTATTGACTCGGTGTGCGTTTTCTTGCTTGAGGCGTGCATCTGATGAGGCATATTTAGGCATGCACGACGCCTTAGCTATATCTAAACGCAAACGGAGTTTGAGAACGTTCGCGCATTTAAAACTTGGCGCTAGGGTTTCATCGGTACGGGAGTCGGTCTTGCGCGATATGAGCCCCGACTCGGTATTATGCATCGCGAAGAAATTCGCTCGTTCCCCGTCATTCTACGTATGTGTACTTATTTTCAGTAGATCCCGATGAACGTGTGACGTCTGAAGCACTTAGTCTAGTACCCTTTCTTTTTCTCATGTTAGGAGCTGCACGCTCGACGCGCTTACGTAAACTTCGCGCCTTTTCCCTGTCCTTTAGCACCCTCGAGCTCCCCGTAGAAGCTATGCAATTTTTGTGTCTGTTTTGCCGAGGCCACGCCTCGGTTGGTCACGCTCCAGCACTCTTCTTAAAGGACGGCGGCCCAAGAGCAACCGTTCAGCGACTCTCGTGCGTGCGTGTAAACACAGCGGATGCCTACATAAGACTGGCGGGTTCGCTGCTCACACAGTGAACTCGGGTGCATCGGCGAGTGAGTGGGGAGGCTTTTATGGGCGCCTCTGATGCGAGGAAACGCGTCCAGCCATGGGAGAAGCTGCACTTTCGCTTTTTTGGGGGGAGCCGTGTCTTGTTTGAGGACGCTGTAGGGAATCGGGGAGGTTGAGACCAGGGTTCAGCGGGCGAGCTTTCCCCGCCCAATTTCCTGACAGAAGAGCCCCCGAAGCGGTGCTTCAGGAAGCGAGACAAATATTTAGGGGCTGAGTAGTTCGCTTCGCACTCCTATATTTAGAGAAGTATATAAGGAAGCGGTGTTTCCGAAAGGCCAGGTTGAGCCCAGGTTCAGCTCCAAGAACAGGAGAAGACAGAAAAGACGCGAGGAGTACTTTTGAGCCACAGGTATCTTCGTAACAGGCGCGTTTACAACTCTATTCCCGGTAACAAGTGCAGCGCCGTAATTACTTTACGCCCGAATCAGGTTTGCTGTATGAGTTCTTACTCAAAGGAAGTTTGAAGATAGCGTACACGTTCACTGCATTTGAAAGCTTCTCTTGGATTTATCCAAGTGAAGCAGAACACGTAGCAGAATTCGCGATGCCTAAGCTCTGGGAGTGGAGGATGACCTCTCGATCAAATAAACTTGTTGGACAAACTTAGCTTTGATGAAGAAAAGCAAAGCTTGTTTCCTTGCATGCCGAGGCAAGGCAGAAAACTCACTTGCTTATAACGATAAGGAAAGTGGCTCGACACGGAATTCATTCATCGTGGAAGCTCAAAAAAACGGCAAAAGCGAGGAAGCATAAAACACCGCACTCGCCCCTTTGTGTTGTGTCTTCTTGCGCTAGTGAGATGGACAACTCATTGCCGGCTTCCATGAACTGGCAAATAACAACAAAAGCAATTTCATTACTTCCGTGAGCCTCTCGTTAGAAACGCCAAAATCTGCAAAATTTAGTTGAGGAGTACGAGAGGAAAGGCTAAACTGGAAGAGGGAAGAGGTTAAGAAAAGTTAAAAATGGTAAAGCTGCGCGACGGAGCCTACGGGCCTTTCGTTATCGGCGAAGTTTCAGTGTGGGCTTGTGTGGCCCGTCGAAAGCTGCTCGGGCCATTGCTCAAACGAGACGGCGAAGCCTTCACGCGTCGAAAAGGCCACTGGAATGAAGAAAAGGGGGTACACACGGGTAAAACAAAGTTTCCAGAAGAACGCAAGCGAGCCGGAGGAAGCTTGTCGTCTCCCTGACGAGGCCTTCCGGAAGACAGCCTGTACAAACATGAACGACAGGCTGTCTCGGCCCGCCTACCGTCCACTGCTGCTATAGGGTTTTGCATCAGCGTTCTGTGCTTTCGGGAGCACCCTGGGGCCTTTCTGGCTATCTTATTGCGCTGTTGCGCATGCATGAATTTCAGATGTGAGCGCGGGTTCTTTTGTTTTGTCTCCTTAGACGCTGCGCGCAAAGTGCACACCGATGCTGGCCCCTCCTGCCTGTTGTGTGAGCTAGCACTAACCGCAAGCCTAATTTCGGTTCGCAAAGAATTTTTATGTTAAAAAAATTGTGGCAGTGTTCACTCAAGAAGAAGGACACAGTATAGACGTGTTGAAGCTTTCTTACAACTTCCGGATTCTCGTAGAGTCGCCGGCTTTAAGTAGCTGCAATAGTGTCCTGTATGTGTCATTAAGGTAGCCTTCCGTATATTTAGCGCCAAATAAATAACCTCTAGCTTGATGATAAAGGGGCAAATTAGTTATAACAACAAAGCCATTGAAATTAAACCAGAAGCAGGTTTGCCTGCACCGAAAACTCTGAGTGACCATGGTAACTAGCCTGTGTCTGTATACCAGTGATTTCGATTTAAACAGAGAGATTTTAAGTGCGAATGCACTTCTTAAGCGAGCCTGAATCGTCCGCCGCCGTCGTCCGCATAGCAACAGCTGCGGGTGCGCGCGCTCCTCGTCTTCCCTAGCAACGGGGGGAGATGGGCGCGCGCTACTCTCCTCCTCCTCTCTCCGCTCAGTGACTGCGGGTGTTGGGCGCCTCCTCTCCACTTCGGGCGGGAGAGCTCTCGCTCGCGTAGCGGGCGCTCCGCATTCCGACGCGTGAGGGCGCTCGTGTAGCCCTCGCCGTACCGGCGGGCGCTACTCTCCTCCTCCTCTCTCCGCTCAGTGACTGCGGGTGTTGGGCGCCTCCTCTCCACTTCGGGCGGAAGAGCTCTCGCTCGCGTAGCGGGCGCTCCGCATTCCGACGCATGAGGGCGCTCGTGTAGCGGCCGCGTGGCGCGGGAGGGTATTAGTCGAGCGCGCGCCGTCGTCGAGAGCGGTCGCTGGTCCTGCATCTCGATAACGATGATGGCGGACCGGGCAACGGTACCAGCAATAACGAGTGAAATATCTTTCTTTGTAGTTGTGTGCGTGTGTGTAATCTCTCGACTACTCATTAAGATCACGATATCCACCGTAATCGCGCAATCAACAACCGTGCATTCGCACTTACACACTCTCCCCCTCGGGGAAGTGCGAGAGAATTTTTTGGAGTTCCAATAAACAGCGTTCCAGCGCAGCGCGACAGCCATGGACAGAGTGTCGTCCGACGGTATACGTATTTTTAAGGCTAGAGTGGCAAGATTTTCATCATTGGTTATGTTGGTTAGGTCCGGTTCAGTCCACTCCGGTCCGGTCTAGTCCGGTCCGGTCTGGTCCGATATCCGGTTCGGTTCGGTTACGCAAGGTTAGGCAATGGGCGGAGTGAAATCGACTCATCACTCGCAGGATAACGCAGCGGCAGCTCACCTTAATTGATGTCTTATATATTACCTTGTTTTCGGCCCACTCTCGTATAAGCGTTTATAAAAGGGTCCTGTAGTACTAGGCTGAAGGCTTCATGCCCTAGAAGGAATGGTGATATAATTCATCTGTCAGTTACAGTACCCGCAAAAGGCAGAAAATGAAAGAGTGTATAGAGGCAATGCCGCCTGAGAAAAAGAAAATACCGGCAGGCAGGTCATAATGCCAAATCCCGTCACACATATGCGGATTCTGCGGCCACGGGAAACAAGAACACGCGCACCCCTTTATTTGAATTGCACCAGTGACTTGCGGGAAAATAAAGCAGCCCTTATTTCAAGGCACCTTATCTACGAGGCGCCCAAGAAATTTTTCTGTGGGTCTTCAGTAATAGCAATAATGTTGGTTTAGCCTTTCAGTTGCCGTCTGCAGTGTAAGGAATGGTCCTTCTTGCGCTACATGTTAAGGTAGAGCCGAGTCGCTATCGGGAATACGGCTTGCCGTTTTCGCTATCGTTTTCGTAGAAGCTATGGCTCTGAACCTTTCTATATGGCCCTGGTCGCGTCAGGAATTGCTGGAGACCCGCATGTCTGTACATGACCAGCATCGATCTATTTATGTTGGTTAGGGTCTAGCATGGTTTCATCGTCCGCTTTCAGTCGCCAACTTGGAGTTTATGCAGGGTGCTTCGATGGTTGAGACTGCACTCACACTTGACTGAGCTTTTATCCGCAGCACATACACGGCGCATTTGTTTCCCTTATTTGTCAGTACGCCTTGAGGAAAATGCTGTACATCAACAATGTGCGTTCAGTTTGAAGCCTGCGTTTCGTTATAGGCTTCTTCTAGGATTAGGGTATTTAATCGTTTGTGTTTGTGCGCGAGAATAGTTTGAGGTGTATTTATTTATTTATTTATTTATTTATTTATTTATTTATTTATTTATTTATTTATTTATTTATGATACCTCACAAGCACAATAAGAGCATTGAGTAAGGGGGTACAAACTTCAAACAGTAACAAGGCGGACATCCACAATAACAAGGATTACACAGAAAGTAACACAGAAAGGCAACTGATACAGAACTTACATAACATGTGTAGTATCTTACACTCAAAAGAAATATAACGCGAAGGTTTGTAGATATGCAGAAGACTGGGATATCAAGAACTTCAGGGTAGATAAGGGAAACACAGTAAAAGCACTCGGAAGGCCTAGGTATGCAATTCAAGTGAGCGGCAACGGAAGTACGACTGAGCGGCAAAAACTGGGCGAACAATAACTTATATACATCAGAGGTAAAGTACAGTAAAACACGTCGGAAAGCCTAGGTGTACAACACACGCACGCATTTTCTAAAAACACATATTGCCAGTCATACGAAGGCCCGTACAGACATAAAATGCGAGACCAGGGTGAGTACAACAAAATCTCAAGCGAAACCAAAGAGGAGCGTGAAACTAGGCAAGTCGGAATAGCTGCAGCTGCAAACATCAGTGAAGCTAAAGCGTATCAGTGCGATAAAAAAACTACCCCATCTTCCCGAGGGGAACGAAGCGAGCGGCGGAACCGAAATTTCGAGAACGGGAAACCCAACTACTAACACAACGGAACGCAACGGAACCCCCCGATTCTCCGCATCCTACTGTAGGATGCGGAGAATCGGGGGCTTCCGTTGCGTTCCGTTGTGTTAGTAGTTGGGTTTCCCGTTCTCGAAATTTTGGTTCCGCCGCTCGCTTCGTACGTTTACGTTCCACTTCACGTAGTCGAAGTTCCGGTACCGCCGCTCGACGTTCTCGAACCGACGCTGCTTGACGTTGCCGAAGCTCAGGATCCGCTGCTCGACGTTGACGCTTCCAAGCTGCTTCGCGATGACGAAGTTCAGGGTCCGCCGCTCGCATCAAGCGTTTGCGTTCAGCGTCGCGTGCCCTTCGCTTCGCAGCTTTGTCGTGAGTGGACGTAACGTTGCTATTAGTGTTTGGGCTGATACTGACGCGTGGAAGCGTCCGCCCACTCACTGACGGGACTGTTGCTTTCATCGGAAGCATCAACGGAGTCAACCGAAGCAAGCGCTGCACTGAACGCGCGCAGGGCTCTACCCGCTTTATATTCACACTTGAAGGAGAGGAGACTAGAGACGTAGGAGAAGGGCAAGCTGGTGGTAGGAGAGAAGTGGAGAGAGTAACGCGCAGATTTTGGAGAGCGGGAAGGAGGAGAGTTGGGCATGCGTAGTGTGAGTGCGGACGCCGACGCCATGGGACATACCCCAAGCAAGAGATGCTCCGCATCTAAAAATGGTTGCACACATGTTCACGAAATGAAGCTGTATCGGTGATAGAAGCGATGCAGTTGGGAAGATGGTTCCACAATGATATGGCCTTAGGAAGCGCTGATAAGTAGAATGCCTTCGTTTTGCCGTAGATCCGAGTGAAGCTATGGTAACTGTGCAGGCGTCTGGACATGCACAATGGTGCTGTTAGGGGTAGCGTAGACGGCCTGGTACTGTGAATATATTTATGTAGCAAACATAACAGTGCAACTGAGCGGCGAACATGCAATGGCGAAATTGAATGTTCTTGTTTTAATGTTGTTACGCGGTATTGAGTGCTATAGTTGCGAGATAGAAACCGGGCTGCTCAGTTTTGTATGGACTCTATCGTTGTGCATCTCGAAGGTGGAAGCGCTCACAAAACAGGGACGAAAGTAGAAAGAACAAAGACTACACGGCGCCGTGTCGTCTTTGTTCTTTCTACTTTATTCCCTGTTTTGTGAGCGCTTCCACCTTCGACATAACAGCTACCAACTAGCCCAATTGTCCGTTCTATCATTGTGGTTAGGTGATCTTTGTAAGGGGACCAGACTGAAGATGCAAATTCTCAGCTGGGGGCGTAAATAACTGAAATAGGCCAGTTTACAGTTGCTTATTGGAGAGTTTCGTAGATTTCGACGGAGACAATCGAATGTCTTTAAGAGAGAGAGAAATGCGGATTTTATTTCAGACTGTACGAGAGAGCTATTGCTGTCTGTAACAGTGCTGGCCTGTGAGGGTGGTTGGTTCGTCAGGGAGGGCGGGTGGGATGGTGGCAGTGTTTACGGTAGCCACCCAATGCGCCTCTTGGACCCTTGTCGGCCTACACAGACGCCGGGAGAGAGGTCCATAACAAAGTGAGCGTGGTGATGTCCCGCAATAAAGGAAGCACCCAATCGAAGTACGACTTCGGGCGAATGTCCTCGGGGAGCGTATGGAGCGTGCGACCACGGAATAGAGCGTAGTACTGACAGTCCCAGATCAAATGTGCGGCCGTTGCAGGAATGTATTTGAGGCTTTCGTGCAAACAACACTAATGTGTGCCGTCATAAAAGCTTGGTTGTTAGATTGACGCCTAAGTATTTCTCAAAACAGCACTGAACGACTGTAGCATATTTATGGAGTAGGAATAATTGGAGTTAGTCTTTTTGACTGAAGGTCATAGCACGGCACTTGGAAGCGTTGACATCGGCCACACGTCACACCAGCCACTAATTAGTTTAAGGTCTGTTTGAAGGGTAAGGTAGTCGCCATCATTGTGAATAGCTCGATATATTCTACAGCCGTCAGCGAATAGTCTTATATTAGAAGAGATATTATATGGCAAATCATTTATATCGATAAGAAATAATAGCGGTCCAAGAACACTGGGGAACACCGGAGATAACGTCAGAGGGAGTAGAGGCGTAGTTATTAACTGTAGTGAATTGTTTGCGGAAGGAAAGAAAATTTCGCATACACGAAAGGGTTAAGGAATCGAGTCTAAGTGCAGATAATTTGGATATTATGTGGCAATGGGCAACGCGGTCAAAAGCCTTTAAAAACGATAAATATGTAATGATATTGTTTATTTTCTTCCGTACTGAAATGGAGATCGGTTGTTAATACAAACAATTGGTGTCTCGCGAAAAACCTTTTCGAAAATCATGCAGGTGAGGAAAAAAGAAGTTATTGGACTCAAGGTGACGGCCAACATGGGAAGCGATAATACGCTCCAGTACTTTGCAGGATCATGAGCGAGATGGGTCTATAGTTATCAGTCAGTGTTTACTGCCACTTTTAAAAACGGGAACTACTTTACCCACGTGCCAATCATCCGGAAGTTGACCAGACATCAAGGACTGTTGAAAGATATGAAGTAAGATTTTGCTGGATATGTTCTTTGTGTTATTTAGTATTTTTGTGTTGATGGTGTCGGTCCCTGATGAGGTAGACAGCTTAAGTTGGTAAATAAGGGAAGCAATACCTTCAACGGTAACTATGAACGGTAACGGTATGCAACTATGGGTTCCATAAACGTCCATTCATAATCTGCGATGTCTGGTATGTTGGAATGGTCTTCTATTGTGTATACGGCTGAAAAGAATCTATTAAGGGCGAACGGACAGTCACTACCTGAGAGGGGTTTCTGGTCATCACCATGTAACGAGATATGCTAGTGGTCAGTTCCTGGGAATAACGACTGCTAAAACTTCCGGGGATTAGATTTTAAAAGGCAAGGGAGATCAAGAAAAATATTTGTCCTTCGCATCCTTAATTGCAGAGCAATAGCTCGCCGTGCACTCATCGTACTTTTTCCATGCAGCTTGATTTGGCTCATTGTTGGCGCTTTTGTACAACTTCTTTTTCTGTTTCTCAGCCGGCGGAGTGATTTAATGAACCATGGGTTCGACCTGTCATTCGTTATTGTAACTATGGGAACAAACTTATCGACTAGCCCGCAAACCTTATCCCGGTAGAGACACAAGTTCTTCGTAATAATTCGAGTATTAAACAACGGCATCATCTTTTCAGCAAAGAATACTTCAAGGTGTGAATTCATAGCTGCGTAATAGACCTTGCTAAATTATCGTATAATTCTGCTATCTTTCTTGTGTGGACAAACGGCACTTGGATAGGAAAATGGAGTAACTTGTGGCTACTAAGTCGGTCCCGATAAATGATTGGCCTGATAGTTTTAGGAGCATTACTCAAAATTAGATCTAATAAATTAGATCCACGTGTTGGCGCGTAAACTGTTTGGAAGAGGTCAAAATACAGAGTTAAGTTGATAAATTCTACAGAAGCGCACCTAGCTGAAGAAAGAGAGGGCCAATCAACATCAGGAAAATTAAAGTCGCCAAGGGGGTAAACGTTTTCACAGTGATAGCTTCAAACAGCAGCAGCTATTCTCTTTGTATGTTCATCGCTAAAGGAGGGACTAGCGTCGGGTGGCCGGTAGCAAACGCCTATCAGTATTTTTGAGGAGGCGGAAAAGCAGGCAGCCCAAACTGTTTCATGTGGAGAGTGTGTATCAATCAAAAAAGATGATAGGGTATTCTTTATTCGTTATCGCGACCAAAACACCGCCCCCAATCCGTTCAGAACGGTGACACCGATAAATACTGATACTATTTACGCCGGAAAAGAGTTCTGCATCATGAATGCTAGGGTGGAGCCATGTCTCAGTTAAGACAGAAATGTCCGTATTGCTATCGTCCAAGATCGAAGAGATGTTTTCACGTTTCGGCAGCAGGCTACGGATGTTAGTCAACGTCACAATTAGTGGCCGTACCAAAAACTAGGAACGCGGCCATTGTTGCTTCTGAAGGTTATTTTTGCCTGCTTTCTAATTTAGCTGTCGCGGAGAAAAAACAACCGATTTTATAAAACTGTCATAAATGTAAGTGTTGCCATTCATGACTAACCTGTCTACTCGCAGTTTAAAAGCCTGCTTGCTTGGTTTCGCAAACTCGATCAACTTTTTTCGGACTTCACGGGTTGAAACAAAAAAATTTTGCAGAATAGAATACTCAGTTTTTTAGTTGCGGATGCTTGTACAATTCGACTATCTTTAAACAGAACGAATTTAGCAATTATTGGCATGCACTTATCTTGACCAAATCGTCCAAGGAGGTGAACGCATTCAAAGTGCTGCCGTGTGAGTGTGATCCGAAGGTTTTTTTTGCAAAATGCAATTAGTTTTTTTCTTAGAAGCTCCCCAATCGCCATGGACGTCATCTTCGATACCGACAAACAGAAGATTCGAGCGGCGCATCCTATTTTCTCTACTATCACATCGGGATGTAATGAGCTGCAATTGGTCATTTATGCCCTGCCTTCTGATCTCGGGCAGCCTGGTTTCATTCGAACTCCACGATGCAATAGACGCTTCCAAGGATGCAACCCTGTCGTTCAGTTGTTTAATTTGAGCGTTAGCTTCGGCCTCCCTTTCTTTAACTCCTTTGAGCTCAGTCAATATTGTCGCCTGCCCCGCTTCCAGTCCCCGCATGCTTTCTAGAATGTCGGCTAGAATCTTGTCATTGGGTACCGGGTTTAGCTCGACGTCGCCCGAACAAAGCACTGCAATGACACTGTCACAAATTCGCGACGGCTGAAACAGGTATCGCTTCCCTGTTTCCCACAAATCTGTAGGGTACGACACCGCTAGCAAAGAGTAATTACTGGTTTTAACACCAGCGCTCCAATTCAGGTAACTGACCTGTAACAAGAGCATCGGTGAACGCCCCATTCTTGATGCGATGTCATTCCCAAGTGTAGAGTGGTCCGCTTGGCGTTTATATGGGCTTGCCGGTGCGCAGATAGAAGTTGAAGACCTTGCTTGTTGCCATATTATATGCTCCTTTCCTTTGTAACCTGCCCGGTCGAGGCATGTTCGATGAAGGCAAAACAGGTGTTCCGTGTAAGCAGGCGGCCAGGAACTGAAGGCTTGCTGTAGCGTCACCTGTAACAAGAGCATCGGTGAGGTGATTTTGCGTTCAGGATCACATCATGACGAGAAAAGGTGGTCATATGAGCTTGAAGATGTTCACTGGAAAGGAACGATGATGAGGTCCGTGTGTCCAACCAATGTAAGAGAACGGGTCACCTACGATAAACCAATAATTGCCTTTTCTCTTATTATTTCTTTCCTGGAGACTATGTAGCATCAAATCTATACATTACGGCACAGCCTCATTCACTGAAAGGCTCGGTCGTATTATGGGCGGCCTTAAAAGGCATATATTATGTAGACCCAAGCTTTGCGGAGATCCAACCTTTGTAAAGTCGTAGACGAAAAAGAGAGACTATGACGTGGACTAAACTGAACAATCAGGCGAAAAATTAGACAAAACCATTCAACTTCTCACGAGCGTGAGGTCAAGCATAAGAAAACGGCCCCTTCTTTTGTGTTGGTGGCGCTCGCTTGACGTGGCTGCATAATAAATAAGATTGCATGTGTTCGTCCTGAGTATTTCTGTCAAAATGTCAACATATCAAAATAATATAGATCTCTGTTCTATAAAGGTCTTTTTACGACAGTTACATCTACTGGTTTACAAGGTGGTTAAACGTACAACAAAGAGATAATTTGACATGGTTATCTAGCAAGGAATGTCTGATTGGTGTGCCGTATAAAATTGTGAAAAAAAGTTGCAGGGGCCATCTACGTTTCGGTCTTAAGATGCAAGGCGCGATGGCGTGATTTCAGCATGGAGGAAACGTTTTGTATTGGAGTAATGTATTTATCATGCATGCTTTCGAGAACAGCGGTTCAGCGACTATAGATAGACAAACCGCAATGATCACAGCGGCACAGGAAAGGCAGACAACATTTCCGCTTGTGTGTCGTAAGATATCGCCCCGAAAGGTTGCGGCTGCGCTGTGGCGGTCAGTTTGAGCAAGAAGGTGACAGCGCCAGCGTCTCACCGTATATTTTATCAAATATTCTGTCCTAACTGAATATTTCGGTTTATTTATGACACACGCAAAATGAGAGCGAAAGAGAGCAAGAAATACAGAGAGAGAGAATCTGAGCTTTACTGAGTATGGTTTTCGAAGCTAGCGCCTGAGCATATCCCTTAATATGACCACGTCGCGTAAAGAGAGTAGGTGTTTGCCCGTATTTAGCAGAGTTTAAGCTTAATGTGTGACGTTTCCTGCTTAACATCTTCGCCCATCTAGACTTGTGGATATATGTATTGGATTGTTTCACACGTCCAGTTAGCAGTTATACGGAGCTTAGATACTTGTGTGGCACGGGGAAGGATGGTGTTCATAGGCGTAGGATGAGGGGAAAGCCCAATATTTCTCAAGGAGATAAGTGTGGTAGTCCAGGTCAACTTAAAGCACGGTATGATAGTTTTCACAAAGCTTCCTTGGCTTAATCATTCCCATCCAGACCATCGTGTCCTGGTTTTAATGTGGCGTGCATTTTTATCTTTGTGGAATTTAAAATCCAGCTCAATTGTTCAGTTACCCTGCCTGCAGCCAAGAATGTAATGGCTTTTTGAGCGTTTGTAATCATGTTTAAGCATATTTTCGTTAGGTGGATTGTAAAGACGATTTCCGATTTTCCTTTCCTGTGAGTGGAGGGTAATGAAGCTACGGCGATTGACCCTGTAGTACACTGCGACAATTGAGGTCTCCAGCCATTCAAACGTGCCGGCGTCGGCGTGCGCTGTGTTTTCATAGTTTTAGAGGTTTCCTTGAAACAATTTGATTATGCCTTTTTGCCTGTTCTGTTGTAGGTGTGGGTCTTTTTTTTTGGAAGTGGGAAGGCTTTAATGTGGGGCCACTCATTTGGGGACGTATCTATCACGGCGTCCAGCTCTTTTCTCTCTGGAGGTGCGGCCTATATTCCATAGGATGGCTGGGGCCATTTTTTCCTCAAGAGGCTCCTTTTGTGCTGGGGTAGTGGGTTTTCCGATATATTCAAAGTTATTACGAGTCAACTGAAGACCTGTGCGGTCATCTTGAAAATTGAAATGCAGGCTCACCGGGCTGCCCTGTATGTGATATGAGTCTTTATTTGGCTTTCTTCAGTGCGGGTTAGTTTCTGGCACGGCAGGATGACGGATATCCCAGTCGTGATTTCTGCGTGTTAGTTTTTTCGTTTCTTCTTTTGTTCCTGCGGTCCCTTTGTATCGGCCTTTTATAATTGAAGCCTGTTGCTCCAATATTCCCTGTATTTTTGCCACTGCGGGATCGGTTCTGCCGCTTCTCTGTATGGCCATGCCAATGATTCTTACGTGACTGTTTCCTGAAATCACGTGCTCACGTGTTTTTAGATTTTGTAAATTGTCCGGGCGGCGCCGTTCATCGTTTATCGGAGAGAAATTGCTGCGCTGTCGGTCCCCGAAAAATTCGAAAAGTCATTAAAAAAATTTCGCAGTCACAAGTGATACACTCGGTTTTATTGATTTATTGCGACACATTTTATTTGGTTTTTGGTGGTAATCTGGGTTTCCCAGGGATTTAGAGCATCTGGCGTTAATCTTTTGCGCGTATTTTTATTTAGGCGACACAATGTTAGCGCCGGTATTAGTGTAGATTAGAGAAGCGCCTTGGTAGTGGCGTTAGTTGCGGGCACAGCTAGCGACCGTATTTGCCGAGCATGCGACTACCTAGGGTGCGTAGAACGAGCTTCACTGTGCAGGCGGGGCGCCTGCTTGAATCGCGTATCTTTTCTTTCGTATCGGCCCTAGTATCACTTTCCTCCTTTCGGCGATGTAGTCGCTGCTGCTCTGAACTGCTGCTTCGGGCTAGCCCTCGTATCCGGCTGTACCAGTTGTAGTTTCCGGTTTGCAGCGCTGGCGTACTTCCGTGGGCGCTTGATGAGCACGGCTGATAGCGGACGCCCAGCAGGAACGGACAAATAGAAAATGGGCCTATCAACGCTATCGCGTAATATTGTTCTGGACGGAGTAACACGTAAACTGAAATACCACCTATACCAGAGGAGGATGAAAGGCATGGCAGAGTAATCCTCACGTGTTGCTGAAATGGGGTATAACTGGTACAATATTTGTATGCTGCTGAGTATTTGCATGCTTACTTGCCACCTCTTTATCTTTTTTCGAAACATAAGTCTAGAGCTTATAAGATTGAGGGCTTAAAAATCTCGGCTTAAAAGACTCGAAGGGACTCTTCACGAGGTGTGGATTGCACTTTCGCGACGACTTTGGCAGCGCCGGCATATGCCCGCTTTTACGACGCTTATATCTTTAATAAACCTTAATATTGTTACTTCCGTCTTTTCTAAATAGACTTAAAATTATCGCGCCAGCTACACGGACATCATTCGTGAAACCGATAAAAGAAAATGTATTTAACTACTGTCAATAACGAACTAAGACATTTTCTTTTCCGAGCCATGCAGTCGCCGGGCCCTTTATTCGCGTTAGTGCGCACTCTTCGACGAAAGGACCCTCTTTGGGAACCCCTCAATGCAAAAATGGCGTTCACAAACATTCAACTATAAGAATACACGACGGGATGAAGAAGCGCCAAATCGTCAAGAGTGAAACCAGAAATCCGCATTTTGAATCAACAAGGCAAACTCGGCTACTTTCAGTCCAAACACAAGACGGGCTGCCAGGCTACACTGTAAAAAAAGCCAAATTTTACGGAGAAAACTGCTGGTAAAATATTGCCGGACACATTTCCGTAATTTAGACAACGGAAAGAATTTTAAGAACGGACATTCCGTAGTACGGAAAGGCCGTAACAAAACAAACACTCCGTTTCAAAAAGCACGTCTTTCCGTAATTGATAAAACGAACGCTGCACTTGTCCCAAACAAGCTGTATACTACATGGATGCCCACACTGCGTGTGCCATACATCGGTGTTTACTAGCTGGCTTACAGATTTCCTGGCTGATAAAGTGCGATTTCTTAAATAGCGCTTGCGCAGTAAGGTTCCGCGATGACCCCACAATAGTTGATCGCCATCAACTCCGCTGTTTCGAGAAAGCGCTTGCAAAAATGTGTGTGACTAGCTGCGACGGCGATTTCGCACTGTATGAATAGTGCTTGCTGTGCTTTGGTTTTAAGTTTTAGGCTAAATACTTCGGCCGATATTGATTGCTTGAGAACTAAATTACCTTCCGCAACTCTGCTTCTGCACGGAAATGACCTTATATTTTCTGCAAGTGTGCCGGTCACACACGAATGTGCAGTTTGCAGGTCCGGGGCAGCGACGTCGCCGGAGCGCCGTAAAGACAACATACAGCGCTCGTGTTGAGCGGTATAGGCCTCATGGTCCTCACTAAGCTTACTACACTTCAGACACTAACGAAACAGAGCCGCATTCATTACGCCATGAATGTTGTCGGGGCGCAGTTTTCGCTCCTCGAGCAACTCGCGACGATCGACACGACAATATATTTCTTGCAGTTAATAATAAACTGATCTGTTTCTGTTCTGCATCATACAGAGGAAACGCCCGTATTTCGCAAAGCAGAAAAAGATTCTGTTTGACGTGTAACGGAGAGAGCATCCGTATACTGAGGGATGAAGCGCACTTCCGTTAAATTACGGGTGTTTTCTTTGTTCTGCATCAAACAAAACCGGCTCTGTTTTATTACGGCCATCTGGTCCATAATTTGTCCGCAAAATTACGGATTGTTTTTACAGTGTACAAATGCAGCCACTCAACGGGCCAAAGCTCCAGGAAGTTGCACCGCAGCCGATAACTAAGCCAATGTACTCAGGGCTTCTCCGCGCTGAAGAGACTCCAGTGTAGAAGAGGACCAGAAACCGAGGGTATCCGGTTCCCGACTTTGACGTTAATCTCTCAAGCCGTACGCTTTCGAGAATCTAATACGCACACCCTTTCCACGCAAATCTTCCCTGCGAGATGTTCTTCTCCGTATCCTACTCTTTCGGGCTTGCCTCACTTTCCTTTCTATGATTTTACTTCGCAGAAAACTTTCATGCTAAAAAAAAATGTGAGCGACAGTATGCGGAGGGAAAGTAACAGCTTGGCTTGGTTTCAAAAGCTTACTATTTCTCCTGCTCGCTTCATCCAGTTTTCTTTACACAGAAGTATACTCCTCAGAACTCTGTCCTGAGCAGTTCTGAATAGAAAGAAAATTATTCAAACGAAAACAGACGAGAGAAAAATAGCTCGGGGAAATAAAATAGCCAACTTTAAAGAAACCCGCGGCCTTCATAGGTCTTAAGCAAGCAGTCGTCGCGTGAGCTCGGGATCCTCGACACCATTTCGTTTTTTTTTCTTTTGTTCAGTTTCTTCTCTCTGTGATTGTCGGAGGTGCTCTCAATGCATTTTTTTCTCTTTACTTAGTTCCACAAAGTCCTCTTGTCGTTTCTCTCCCCCGCCTTTGCTTCGGCGTCCAAAGCAAATGTATGAAAGTCGTCATTTGTCGGGCAAGGCCCAAGAGAATCAGAGATTCAAAGGAGCCAATTTTTACGACGGCATAGACCTTCGGCTGTGCGACTGTCATTTCGTTGCCCTCGCCCTTGTTGCCATCATTCAATATGTTGCGGCGTTGGCCCTGGGGTTGTTTACGACCCTGAGCTAACAATACATCGGGCTCTCACCTCTGAAGAATAACAACGACAACGATGACGACGACATCAATAACCCAAATAACAGCTACAACATGAACAGCTACTACAACAACACAACATCTATAACAATAACAATTAAAACAATTAAGAACCAGAAAAAGAACGACGATGACGGCAACAACAATAACAGCTACAACAAGAACAAGAACGACGAGGAAGACGGCGACGACAACAAAGAAGTGTCCCCGCTCTCCCTTTGTCATTCCTTGTAATAGTATTTTTAGCCAACGTACGATCTCGGGTGGCCCTTTTCTGTAGGGAACAAAGATCTCTAAAACTGTGACGTATGTCCACCGTCGTTATTGTGGCTTCAAAAAGTTGCGCCAGCTCGTCTTATTTAAGGAAAGAGTACAGTCGCTATGCAAATTGCCTTTTGGCATCCGCCGATGCTTGTAAACTTTCCCCCCTTCCATTTAACCACCGCGATTAAAATTTGTGCTCACGCGGGTGGACGCGTACTCATCTATTTTGGACGTGATCTTACATGCCCTCCATGGATACGACGAGAAAATGCCGCTTGAGTAACCTTGTAAGTTCCTTTAGAGATTGCCCATCTCTCTCCTCCTCTCTTCTTATTCACATCTTAAAACTTGCGGTCGTGCCACAAACGAAAATATGTAGTTAGCGTGTTGCGCAGACGAAACGCTATGCCATCTAACGAGAGGCGAAGGTAAAACCATAAAACAGTTCATTTGTGGTTACGTACATGAATAGGGTGCTAGCTAATGTCTGGCTGTTTTGTTCCGTCAGACGGTCAGTTGGTGGCTAAAGGGCGTTGAGTGGCCAAATTGCCGAACAAAGTGTTAAACGGCGAAGATGTTCTTCCACCACTGTTGCAGTCAACAGGCGGCCGCAATCTCGGGTTGCGACTTGAGATGGTCAATGAGGAAGCCAGAAATAAGGGGGCAGGCGGGGATTTTTAACTAGAAATTGCCGCTGGTAGACCAGCCCTTTCGTGTATACGGCCAGGGATTATCTATGAGCAGAATGATCCGTTGGTCTCCATTTATGAGGAGTGGGAAATGACCAAGTGGCTGTCAAGTTTTTCGAAAACCCAACATCGTCGGTTCACAGGTAGAACCGTTCTGAGAGAACAGGCTGAATCGGCGCTTTAAGAATCCAGCCACTGCTCTGGCAGTGGTTGGATTTTTGTAGCGTCACCTTTGAGATCGAGTGGTGACATGGCACTCACTAGTTTTACCCATTTTCGGTCAATAAAATAACTGTTAAACGCAGTAAAGAGCCCGTGCGAGCTCCATGTGGCCGGTTGCTACGTCGCCGTGCATAAAACAGGGGAGGGACTTTGCTTCTGGACTTTGATGAACAAGTAGAGGGCGGCGAGAGCGAACATTATAACAGTCTTTCTTCTTGTCAAGTAAATCGATTTCCAGGTTGAATTCACAGTGGGGACTCTATGTAGAATCAAACTTCTCTAGTCTTATTAGTAATATTAAACGCCTACGGCAATACATTTTATAGATGACCGACCTTATCTTCCTCCGGCATTCACGGGTCGATGCTCTACCCAACTTTAACACCTTTTCATAGGAGGTTTACGTTTCGCTAAGCATTCGCGCCAACTGGAGAAACGTCTCTTCTGCATGCTTTTCTCTGCGACGGTGTCACTGTGGCTAGCGTGAGATGCCTTCCACAAAGCTCGCTGATATTGTGAGCGTGGCTTGACGACTTGCAAATTACGTCGCGGCAGTGCTCGCTAACACCACAACAAAATCTGGGAGTTGATCAGCGGCATCTCAGCGATTGTACCGACTCGAGCATTGATAATAAGGTCAACCATTTCTCCGCGCGTCCCGCAGCGTTACTGTAATTATATGGGGCTCTCATTGCTATGCCGGCCTGCCAGGGACTCTTGCTTGGTGTGACTGCATTCAAGCATCGTATTTATGAAGCGGGGGCAAATCCGCAAGACGTGGCCTCTGGCAATCATTCTGGAGGTCTGTCATGTCGTTAACCCTCACACACATCAAACTGTTATGTCAAGCATTTTTTACGCAAATATGATGTGGTATACGACCACCGACTCATAGATGTTACAACGGTGCTTAGTCTAGTGTAGCGGTGGGAGGAACCTCGCGCTCCTCTTCTGTTCAACCTCGCTGACAGGTCTGCATACCTGATGCGGCCGCATCGGTGCGTATGGTGCGTAACTTAACACGTAGGGTATGTGGCTCATATCCAAGATAGCATTTTTATTTTAAAACGCAGCTTGTAGGCGCCAGTTAGAGCATTTGGAGGCATCATTGCCCTTTGAATCGTTGGCGTAACCGACCGAAAGATGCATCAGTTGAGGGGGATAAAATTTATAGAATGGAGAATGCAACAGAGAAGGAATAGAAGTAATAGCCAAGTGTGCACAACGTAAACACAACGTACAAAAGTACAACGGAAGTATAAGGAGAGAAGGTCAGTCGAAGTATTAATGAATGATCGAATGAACGGTTTGGCAAAAAATTGTATAAGGTGCCAAGATAACTGTTGAAAGCTTAAGTCATTCTTGTAGCCGCCCTTTGAAATCTGTGTTCTGGTACATGCAGAAGTAACACACAATCACCCTGCCTTGAATAGGCCAGTCACAACCAATAGTAGTTCGCCAAACACTCAAGAGTGAAGGGATCCTATTTGAGTAGTTTTAAGTGATATTGCTTTAAAGGTGGTGGTGTGAATTTCATAATTGGGTGAATCAGGTCGTTTTGGGAAGGCAGGCACTTATAGACAATCCCACAGATTCAGAATGTTGTATGTGTCACAAAACAGGCAGCAATCCGCCCACTTGGCATTAGGAAAGTGTAATTTTCAAAGAACGTCGGGGTGTGAACCACATTCTGGTGGGCTTTGTTTGGGAAATTTTAGCTGGCCTTGAGAGTCCGAGAGTAGCGAACCAGGAACCACAGAGATGCATGCGTGAAGGCAAATATGAGGTGGTTAATCGTTCCTGCTCGTTCTATTGTGGAGCCGCCCGTTTATTCCGGGAAATAACTGTGGCTACGAGAAGACCTTGCGGCGCAGAGGGAGTCGAGAGGGGCTCACTTTTATGGGCGCGCAGATGTTGGTGGTACCTTGGCATTTGCGCGCCGTAAAACTATTTGCCCCGTTCACCCCAATCCATCCCAACAGAGGTTGTTGTAGGGGCTTTCGCGTTTTATTAGTGTTTACTCCACAGCTATCTCCTATTTTTGCTGCGGTTGAGTTTGCTGTCGGGTTGATTTGCAGCCATATATCATCGTAACAAAAATTGCTCGACAGCAGCCCATAAAATCAGATTCTAAAGAAGTTAAATTTTCGGCTAATTTTATACACCATCTTGTGCGTTTTAGTAGCCCCGAAGCGTTTTGTCCACTATTCGCCACTCTACTGCTAACGTTGCCACCTTATCAAAACTCTCACCTTCGTGTTCCGAGCTTCGCGAGTGATAAATGACTACAGAATTCAGCCGAGAAAGATGCCGGGAGCAGAAAAGCAAAAATAGTGCCTCCCACTTGCTTCAAGAAACGGTTCTTCCCCTTTTCAATCTTCGTGATTATCCTGCTAGAAATAAGAAAGAAGGAAACACCGCAAACAGACCACATACTGGGCAAGAACGAAGATTGGGATCGGTGAGCCCGTAGCCTTTTAACATACTCGTATTGGCCTATATTATCAGGGGGAAGGTCTGGAACAAGTGCTGGGGCCTTTCCAGAGGTTATTTCTTGCTTATTCGTTTCGTAAAGGGTAAGGCACTTGACCGCGGCTACTTCTAGAGGAGGCTCATATGTATTGCCGACGTTATCTATCCCGTCAGGGCGAGCCGCTTCCATGTCGGCCCCACAGATTCTGGCTGTACATAAGAGATTCGTTGCTATTTTATGAGTTCCCATCCAAAGGGGATTTTACAGCTTGCACTGACCGTTATAGGACCGCGGATGGTTCCACGCTTTTCTCATGTATAAGTGTCTGAGAAATAAGAACCCGCGATGGAGCGAACGCTAAAAGGATGAAAAAAAGGATGGTAGCGTGTTCATGGAATCTGATGGCTTAGCCTTTGTAGGGAAGTGGTCGGTCATGTAGACACGACTTTGGACGCAAATCTGCGGCATCATTCGTTATGGTGTGCAAGGCTTGAAAACGGAGAATTTCTACAGTTTTTTTCTTTTTGGAACCAAAAACACAGGTCCTTTTCATAGTGGGAATGAATAAAGGCTTTGGATCTTGGTCTGTATATTAGACTAATATATATTGTACTGTTGGCTGTAGGAGTTTGATAAAGTGGTGAAATAATATGTACAAGTCACAATGATCAGGGATAAAAAGTATTTCATTTGTCTGACGTTCCATGTGCGATGCACGCTGAGGCAAGGGCAACATTTAAATCTGTATGGTTATTGAGCAGTTCCGGAGAGATTTCAGTACCAAGAAAACCATTGCGAGCAGTCACAGAACAGAATTGATGCGTGGGGTGTCTGCTCGACGCCGTTAGTTCGCATACAGAACCAAACACACAAAAACGTTGAAATTGTGTTTACACGCCAGGAAGCTGCACCTGGGCTTTATGAACAAAAGCGTAGTTGAAGGGCTACGATTAACATTAAATGAAGTCCAAATTATGTGCCTTTCACTTTTTAATCTACGCAAATGAAAGCCTCTACTGCATCCTCGCCTTCAATTCCTGTCAACCCCCTTTCTGGGGGGTATAAGAAGGGGGTCCCTTAGTTCCCAAAGCGTATGCTAGGGATGACCAAGACAAACATTAACAAGATGCTGTTTCGGCTCAGGTCTCTCCCTATCTCTTTATACGAGCACACGCACTCACACAGGCGCACACGAACACGTACACATACACACCCAGACACACTAGCACAACAGCGAACCTTGTCACGTCTTTTTAGCTACTAAAGCGTGTTTGCATCAATGTAGACCCTCGGCCCAGGGATCCCTGCCAACTGATCTGGGTCGTGAAAACATCATGTTGGGGAGCCAATGCGTTATGGCTGAAACTGGTCGAGTAACTCATAAACTGCTCCGCACTTGCAAGCCTGTTACTAAAGCAAGTGGCACCCTGATAACTTTGTTTCAACAACATCAAACCCCGTACCCCTAAATGTTGTGCGCGCCTCTGCCTTGGCGTGACCCCATGTTTTGTCGGAGGAATGTCGAAACAAAAACTGAGTGTTATATAATTTATAACTGACAAGAAAAGAAGGTGGGGCATTACGATATGTGCTGTGGGGCCAGTCGTGGTACCCGGTACGACAGCTTGCATGCGTTCACAAGTGCGACCTGCATGCCAACCAATGCCAGCGCGTCCGCCTGCGTGTGTTGCACGTCTGCTTTTGTTTGCGTTTCTTGCTTTCCGCGTTTGTTTACACCATTTCTCTGCCCTTCTATAGCTCACGCGCTAGCCCATTCGCATGATCGAGTTACGTGATCACAATTTAATCATACAGTGAAAAACAGAAATTTACGGAAGTGGCGATTATTCCAAACTTCCACCGCATGTAGACTGGCCGTCACTGTATACCTGTGGACATGAAGCGTTCACGCATTTTAACCTGTGGCTAAACTGAAACGTCACATTTTTCTGAAAATGGTTTTCGTTCCCATTCGCCCTGCAATTCTACGGGTCCCTTGATGCTTGTTTACCGTGCATGAAACAGAGATTGGGGGCGAGGCAATGCAGAGGGAACGCGCAAATATTTTACATTTCAAAATTGCTCATTTCTCAGGGTGCACACTGCTGACATTGTTGTTCATTCGGTACACACTCAGCATAATGCTTGCTTTCGGTCGGTGCTTAGGACGTCCGGGCGCGGTCGATGTAAGTTTCGATAACCACCAAGTACGACTCGTGTGTTATAGTTATCTTAAAGGGATCGGTACTAACCGCTTATGTCGTATGTCGAAACATCGTCATTAATTACACAACAGCTGATGAAATCCTTAACTTGGATATTAATCGAACCACCGATACGATACTAAGTGGCATGAAGCATAAGCGTTTCGAAATGTAATTACGGTTAACAATATTTACTAGCGATCTGCTTCGCTATGCCACGTGTTCTCACGCACGGCGAGTCAACATCTACATGCAGTGTTTTGAAAACTCAAGTTGGGGAAGAAATTTTAGCATTGCGCGCTCGCTTGCATGAAATCTAGCGACCAAGCTTCAGTTCCCTATTTCTTCCCCGATGCCCCTCGTGAAAGAGGCCCTATCCTGTTCCAACAAACAGTATCCACCCATGTTGCTCATTTGGCTGGAAAGTCACGTTCGTAAGCTACCCCTTCCGTGTATATGCATAAACACCTGCTGCGGGATCTCCGCCTTTGTGGGTAGGGCTAAGCTATGATTGCTTATTCAGTGCATGTACGTATAGTAAGCATGTGGTCCTTCGCAAAAACGTGGTCACGTCAGCGGGCCACAGTGTGGCATCAAGCCTTGTATACAGCACTTGTTCACTACTCGTGCTCAGTTCCTGGCGCGTTACAGCTGCCTACAAACGGGCGTATTTTACAGCGGCGCATAATTACATGCAGTCTAAACAATAATAAACACAGCGCAAGCTTTGACAAGCTTTGGACCTCATTGTAAACACCGGACATGAGCGTGGAAGAAGTTAAAAAAAATTCCCCCGCATTTCCCCGAGGGGGAGAATGTGAAAGTGCGAATGCACGGTTGTCGGCCCGCTTGCGGCGCTTGCGCTCGGCCCCCGCAGCCCACCGCCTCGCCGCGTTCTCTTCCATCTCTTCCATCGGGTTTGTAGTATCACGTGTACACCACGCAGTTATCAAGCCGCTATAACGCCGCTGAGTCGCCAACGCACGCCGCTGACGACGTAGTTTGAATGCGTTAAAGATATAAGGCGCGTCTAACACTGACATCACCGTCGCGTCTGTGGCTTGGTCGGTAGCGCGTCGCGCTGCGGCCCGCAAAGTCCTCGGATCGAAACCTGGCGCCGGATGCTGTTTTTTCTTTAAAGAGCACTGCGGACGCCGCCGCCGACGCCGGCGGTGGATGGTTTGGGGTCGCTTATAAAGAGCATTCGCTCTTAAAAAAGACAGCAAAATGGCGGTGCAATGAGTGCGTACACCTTGCTTTTCATAAAACGTTCCCCTCAGTTATCAGCATAAATGTTTATGAACTTCTGCCGCAAGGCACCGTCCACCAGCGGTGATTACCGAACACACTAAACTTTTTTACACAATTTTTGGCCACAAAGGGGGTAGCATAAGTGGAAAAAGGAAGTTGGGATGCTATTACATTTGTTTTCTTGAACCCCAAATCGTTTTTGTAGCTGTACACACTTTTTGTGTTGAAAAAAGCGTGTTGACAATCTTCAACACCCCTGATTTTTCGTAGGCTATTGAAAGGGGGTAAAAAAGGTGATGAGCTATTGATTGATTAACGCCATGCATACATGTATAATTGCACTTTGAAGTACCAGAGATCCCTCGTACCCTCCTTTCCACCTCGTAAGAAACAATCAATAGCAAAAATATTGTTCACCTGTAATGATCGCTCATTTCCATATACGGTGCGCCTCAATGCACAAGTTTACCTTTGGCGCGTGAAGCATCAATTTGAACTTTTACAGTTACAAAGTCTATATTTCTGTGGCGAAAACGATGTTAGCCGACTGCAATGCGCTTGGCTTTCCCATAGGGTATTAAATGACGTGAAATAAGTGCTCAGTTGCAAAAACAAAACAGCAGGGTTTACAGGGTAAAAAAAACAGTGCTTACCTAGCTCCTTCCCGTGTTGTTAAGTATGCAAAAAAATTTCTAGGCTTTGATATGCTTTGTTAGGTTTTGAAATATTATTGCTAGGCTAAGCTAAGTGCTGAGGGGTGACGCCCAGTTTAGCCGAATTTTACAAGCATTCCTGTCGGTCCCTCACTCTGACAGAGAGTATCCCAGGGAGAAACAAGCTGTGCTGTTTCTCCCCGAGCTGTGCTGTTTCTCCAGCCTTGCACCACCAGTGCCAGCCACGTAATTTTTTTTTATGTATTAGGATCTCTAAGATACTAGTACTTTTGAAATGGTATAATAAGAGGTCCGCATATGCATGCGGCATTTGTGCTGACGCTCGAACAGGCTGGAAAGCCGGCTTCGCGTTTATAATACCATATCTGCGGCGGTGCACCCTTAACAAGTGGAGCAGTTCTTTTTCTTGGTATTTTTTTGCTAACGCCACCAAAACTATAGCTCAAGCCTAGCAGCTTCATCGGTAATAAATAATTCCCTTGAAAAAGCCTATAAAGAAGCACTGCATTGAGTTTTCCTACATGTGCGGTAATTATTGCGCTAACTCATGATTTCGCCATTAATCTAAATAATTGTGATCTTATTTGCTGCATAGCCACGGCACCCTCCGTGGCAACGGTGCAGCGAAAAGACCACGCCCAACACTTTGCATATGAGAAACGCGTGTCTGTGTGGCGTGATCAGATGAACATCGGCTTCGTAATGCAAGGCACCGAGATTCGATTCCAAACAGGGGAAGCGTTCTACTTTTCGAAGCATCTGTTTGGATGCGTGATGCCGCGTGTCTACACTGGCAAGATATCATGACCCCGGACTAGCAACGAGGACAAGCCGGGCCCCTAAAGTGCTTCGCACTTAAAATACCATCCCCTGACGCACACCCATAAGGTGAGAGCCTAATCAAGGGCTGAAATGAAGCGAGCTGTATTATGAGGGAAATATCCGAATACTAGCATGAGGTATGCCGTACTGCGTAAGGAAGGGTGGCCGCGCGGAATTCAAGTTAACTTTCCAACGATTTGTGAAAGGAACAAATCTGCATAAGGTGAATGTTTTGCGCGATTAATTCAACGTACATGTAATATCGCTGTCGCCATTACACGCATTTTCCCTATTTTCCTCCGAGAAAAAACGAGGTATTACAAAGTAGGGCGCCATTCATTTGTGCCTAATTAAAACGTAGCCTGTCGGGAAAAGTGACGTCTCGGAAACGTGTTTAACAAGACCAATGTCACTGTTCTCATAAATATTTTCCCGCAGAAAAATATGTAATTTTCTTCAAAGTTTATTTTTTCTTGTAATATCCTAGCGCACCAAGTGAATTTCGCTGCCATTCAATTTTTGTTGTTCGTTCTGGCCGCCGCTTCCCTAATTGCGCTAACCAAAAAGTAAAGTAATGAAAAAAGCTACGAGGCTGCGGAGTTGATAGAAGCTATACCTTGCGGCCATTCGCAATGATGAAATCGGTCGGTCGGTCATTTTATGGTATAATTTGCTACTTTGAAGTATAAGCACAGTGGCCCGATCTCTAAGTGACAGACTGAGGACGCACAATTTCAGTAGGCAGATACAATGGCGTTTTACCTTATCACGACTCCGTCAATCACAGCGCACGCTCTAGGGTGCCGCACAGGTGGCCGCCGATGATAGCGAGGCATTGCGCCATTCTCAGGGGGAAGAGAGACGCCGCGATTGGCAAAGCATGCACATGACTAGGGAAAGAGGTAGCGGCGGTGAAGAGGAGTATATTGTGGGGCTGTAGCCACACTCCCTCCGCGGCGGGTAGCCTGTGAAACACAATAACAGAAAGACAGCTCAAAAAGTCAATGATCACACCGATCCACGTACATCTGGTTTAACCTCTAAACCCAAATGCATTGCCCGGAAGACAATTTCTTAAAAGGCAATGGAAGCCATCGTTTGTCAAATCATGACGAACGTAATACCTTTTGATTGTTTTATGGATTTTGTCGGTATGCGTATGAGTGAAATTGTTGTTGGTTCGAGACCTTGGATCCTAGCTATACCCAACCTAGCTGTGAAAATCGTTGTAGCGTTATGCAGAATCTCACAGAAAATCTAAGCGCGAGGCACGAGGACTAGCAGGGTATCACACGCCAGCAAACAGCGGCTTCGGAGGAGGGGCGGAAGGGGAATCTCAGAAATGGTTACGCAGCGCTCCCCGGACAAGGGCGCCCGCTGCCACACCTGAAAAACCACCAGCCATGACAGGTAAAGGGGCCTTTGGGGCGAACAGGTGACTCCTGGCGAAGGCAAAAGAGCGGAGGCAGTCTTGGAGAGGGGTGTCCAGGGGACTGGTCCAGTGGTGACTAGCATAATCGCAAAAATCACCAGAACGTTCAACAGTACATCAACAGAAGGGAGTAAAGGAGGAGTAAAGGGAGTAAAGGGCGGAGTAAAGGAGGAGTAAAGGGCCAACTAGAGGAGTAAGAATGCTTTGGCCGTGTCTCTTACATGGTGCTTTACAGCATCATGGCAGAAACAGAAATAAGGCGTGCTGTTAATTTTTATTCATAAATTGCTCCTTTACCTTTATGAGCCAGTAGATATTCCGAGTGCCGTGGTCGCGCAGTCGTCTTGGTGGGGATTTCTTTTCTATTTGGGCTACACGGTCGTCTCAAAAGCTTCCTAGGAACGTTGAACCAGTTGTTGTTAGAGTTCCCTGTTGTAAAAACATAGGGAGCACGTTTCACGGAGCGTTCCAGTGTGATCCGAAGGTTGGCGTGTAGCGTAGATATTAGTTTCTCGTATATTTCCCGCCCCACGAGTATGGCTAGGCCATGAAAACGTCCATTAACCACTCGTCCAAATTTTACCAAACAACCATTTTCTTAACATAGCCCCAGTGCCTCCAGGATTCCTCTCCTGACTCATCTCAGTAGAAAAATCGTTGAAAAACAGTGGCAAACACAGCTAGGGAGTGGAAACAGTAATGCTTGCTGACCTCGAATAATCGACTATCAAGGAGGAATATGTGGAAATATAGTTGCAGGCTAGCTGACGATACTTCTCTAGCCTTGAACGTGGAGTGTTGGAATGACGATAACGACAGAGTAACCTAACTTAAGTACAGTCGGTCAAGGTTGTAGTCGTCACGTAAATGGGTGGAAAGAATTGACGCGCTGACGACTGGTTCCCCACAGCTGCCGCTGCCCGTAACCGCCCGTTCGAATTACCTTTCTACACGTCTTTCTGTCGCAACTTAATGATCTGTGTTCCTCAGACTGCAGCCCTTGGGGTCAAATGGGTCTGAAGGGGAGGTTATTTCTGTATGCACTTGGTGCCTCGTACGCGGAATCTGGTATTTCCGTGAGAAAAAGCGACGACGAATGACGCAAGGAAGAAAGGAGCTAAATCTAAAGCAGTTATCAAGTTGAAATCCATACACATGTCTCATGAAACCAAAACGTTACCGTTGTCGTCATCAACAGAAATAGGAGCAAAATGCACGCCACTGTAGGGATGAAACAAATAAATAATTATAAACCCACTGAGGCCGTTCACGCTTCTCACTTGAGCGATAACAGACGCGCGATTTCTGTCGCTCTTGTCATTCAGAATCGTTGTTGTCGCTTCGCTCACGTTGCACTTGTCGTTTGGTCTAAACCAATTTTTGCCACCGCGACAAGGGCGACTTGAGTGGCACGACAAGAGCGACAGGAATTGCGCCACTTTTGTCACTCTAGTCTTAAGTGTGAACGGTCCTTAAGGCTCATCTGTGATTTCGTCTCTCCCAGATGCGTTAATACAGCACAAACTCGTCACCATGTCTGAGGTACAACGGGAAGTATCCCGGCTAGCGTGACGGCGCGTCAGTAGAACAGGTACACACGGAGGAGAGCGATGACTGTGGGGAGGCTGCCCCTTGAACTTCGGCCAGTCTGCCCGTAGGAGCAATATGCGTCAAAATACGAAGAAACGAAACCGAAGGACGAGACGCTAACAGGGTGTAGTAGTAATAAAGTTTTTGATGATCGCTAAGCTGTCGCCTTAATGGCACGTAACCTTACTTAAGTTCCCAAGGAGTTTTGATTCAGTTTAAATCAGACGTAGAAACAGATGTGACGTGATGAAGAAAACAAATGATAATGAAGAGCAAAAAAGCAAACGATAAATTAAAAGAGAGGAATGAGAACAAAAGGCTTGAAAAAAAAGGTTGGTGGCTTTCAACGATTTGTAAAACTAACAGGTAACTTCACGCTTTACTGCATATTGGGCACCGTTTAACGCAAGCTTCAGTATTGTTCTTTTTAATAGCGAAGCTGTTTAGCAAATCGTTGTGTATGATGTGCGCGGTTAAAAATGCAAAGAAAATGTCGAATGCTCGCACACTCGTGCCTCGAGTGCACGTTCGTCAAGCTAACCATACCCACTTGGGGAGAGAGAGAGAGAAGCACTTTATGGAGCGTTTTGTGGTCTAAGGGTCCGTAGTGGCCCCCAGCTTGTGTAGAGTGGCAAATTCGGTAGCTCTGTTGACCACAGAGGTTTGCACCTGATGGTCTGAGCTCCCCAGCACCTTCTCCCACTTCTCTTCCAAAGTAATTGAAGCAAACAGGTTTTTAAGACATACCCACAGGTGTGAGAAAGGGTGGCGAGGGCACCGCATGCTGGGCATTCTGCGGAGGGGTATAAAGAAGAGTGGATAGGGTTTAGTTTTGCGGGATTAGGAAAGGTGTTCGTATGCAGACGACGCCACGCGTGTTCTTGAGAAAGGTCGAGTTGGATATGGGCGGAAGGATATCTACGGTGGGAGAGGCGGTAATGGGTAGTAATTGCATTGTACGTGACTAGTTGGTCCCTGGCAGATCTGGCCCCGTGGTAGGGAACGTGACTGGCCCTGGCTCGGATCGTAAGCCCTCGAGCCGCATTGTGGGCAGCCTCATTTCTGTCTAGACCACGTGTGCCGAAGTCTAGATAAGCTCTACTGGGGAATTGGGTAGATTTTGTAACAGAATTTTAAAGGCCAGCGTTGATATTAGGCCCCTAGCGAAATTTTGAATGACGATTTTATAATCAGAGATTATGATTGATGGGGTTCGCCTCATCGAGAGTGCTAACGCAATGGTCGCTTCCTCCGCCGTGGCTGTATAGGGAGAGTTAACGGTCAGGGAGGTGAGTGGGGGAGTTGCCTTATACAATTTGTCATCATGCAATTCTCGGAAACTCATGAGCTCGCTTATGGATTCTGTTGTCGAGAATATGCTTTGATAGAGTGAGTGAGGGTAATTTCTGTTTGGATGATAAAGTGATCACTCCTAAGGTATGTGTCGGTGACTGTCAGTTGGGTGTCCTTGACGTGAAGCATCAATGTAAGATCCGGGGTACAGTCTCTTTGAACACTGTTACCAATCCCAGTAGGGGTGATTGGCTGTGATTCTAACGTGAGATGACGGATTTGCACCTGGTCCCAGAGGTCCAGTCCCCTTCTTGTACAGCTGGGTAAGCCCCACGCTGTGTGGGGTGCATTTAAATCACCTACAAAAACTAGAGCATGCGGGCCAGCCTCTTTCCGAGCAAGGGAGAATAAAAGGTTGAATTTATGGTTTTGCGCTTCGCGGTTACTATGTACGTTTAGAACAAAAATCTTGGAGGTTCCTTTTTTGTGGCGAAAATCGTGATTAGGTCATGGGGAATTTCTACGCTTCCGAGTTGGGTCCTTTTTGCTGGGATGTTACGTTGGATTAGTGCGGCTGTTTTGGGCTCCGTATCTCTGCAGGGTTTTGTATCCAGGAAGCTTAATGATTGTGCCCGTTTCCTGTAAGGCTATGGCATCTGGGGGAGAGAAAACCGACTGAATGTGTAGCTGCAGGCTGCTCCGCTTTTTTCGAAAGCCCCTGCAGTTCCACTGCCAGACCCTGACGGTCTTGGTAATTTAATTGATGGGCAGGCCCATAGTCAGTAGTTACTGAGGGGTTGTATCCCATTGGGTTATTTATACGGCTCAGGACGTCTCTCCTGTACATGTGCGTTCTGGTGTGGAGTTCCTCAATGCAAGATGACAAGCTCGATTGAAGGGTGGATAAATTCGCCTGTAGCGCTTTATAGAGTCCTTGGTTTTTGTTCTTTTCTTTTAATAGAGTTTGCCTTAGGATACTGCATTCTGCTCGAGGGCGGCGAACTGCTTGTCTATCTGTATGTCCCGCGTGCTTTTTTCAGCTGCCGTTTTGGGGGTGCCGGGGGTTGCTCTGCGTTCACGCGGAGGAGGAGGAGGAGCGGGGACTTCGGGAGTGCGGTTCCCGATGTGAAGTTTGAGAGACCTATTCTATTGCCGCTAGGATGCATTTTATAGCCTGAGCAGGGTGAATGCAGCCCTGATATTAGCTAGTTCCTTAAGTATATCAGGGGGGATAGATAGAGGGGGTTCTTGGGTTTGAGGCGAGCAGTGTGAGTTGGTGCTGGGGCCACTCACCTTGTCTCCACCGCCAGGCATAGTATTCTTCGGTGGTTGCAGGCTGCTGCTTGTTTGACTTCTGCAACACGAGTGGGGGCTTCTTCGTTCCACCTTCAGTCTGGGTGGGTTTTCAGGAGCTGGGGCCTGGATGTGCCTCTTGGCTGGCACCCACGGTTTGGAGACCCTGGGTGTCCCTTTAGTCTCGTCCAGAAGAAGCTACCTGGGTGTAGATTTGATGATGTTTGTGGGGTTGAAAGCGGCGTGGACAGTCTGACGAGCCAATGAGGTGCCAGTCATCGCAGACAATGCACTTGGGAGTGCAGCGGTGGGGTTAATCGGGACTGGGGCCCCACATATTTGGAGAACCTTGGGGTCTAATCCGCGGTAAAGAAAACGTCCTGGCGATGTCCAGGTTGCCAGCGTGACGTGGAGGCTTCGGTCTTGCGGTGAAAGGGCTTGCAACGGTACGTTGCTGCCCTATATCGGATCCAGTAGGGGACTCGTGGGCCATCGAATAGGATTTGGGCCGTGTTCGTGGTGCCAAGTCGTTTCGCCGAAAGGATCCGTACATTAGGGTTGTATTCGATAATGCTGCAGTATATTTCATCGGGTATGTCGTATTCAGGTTTGTTAAAGATGACTCCTGCAGCCGTATTAGCTGAAGCGGAGACATGTGCGATGACTTCGTACAGGCGACCTCTCAGAGACAGGGACTGGATGGCAAAGTATTTTCGAGCCCGTTCTTCTGAGGGGGAGCAGATGAGCAGAAATTTGGCCACATGTTGGACCCTTATTTGATCGGCCGGGTTTTGTTGGACGTTCGCGTGTTGAAAAACGGCGTCCGCAAAGGAGGCCTGAGCCACTGACCTGAGCTCGAATCCTCAGCGTGGCCGGAGGAAGACTTTGATGTCAGTCTCAGGGAGTGGCGCAGCAGGTGGGCCGCGCCGAGTGTAGTGGCTTCCCTTGATTCGCTGCACTCTTGTTGCTCGTGGCTGGCGATGCTTAGAGGTAAGTGCACCGTTGAGAAATGTACGTTGCCGGTGGCGTATAGTTGCCCTTTCCGGTTTGTTATGTTCATCGGGGTCGATGCTTTCTCCGGCTACGATCTCCATAGCTTGGAGGCTCAGTTCGTGTTTGCACATTGGCAGCGGCCATAGGCGCGCACCCAGATTGCAGCGCGGCCAGGGCTGTGGCGCTAGTCCTGATCAGGCCTAATGAAGGGGCTGAAATTGAACAGACTTCAGGTGGCGATTCCTGACCGCTGGGTGGACCAATACCTTCGATGTTGGTGTCAGGTTGATCCGCTAGACGTAGCGAATCGTACGGTGCCCGTGTTCTCAGTCTGAGGTAGATGTAACCAGTCAACTTCGCTTCCGAGTTGGGAGCCGGTGTGCAGTGCTTGTGCATGCCATGGCCCCCTGGCGGGAGTTGCCTACCCACATAGAGAGATTGGGTAACATTGGTTACAAAAAAAAAATGCACCGTTCGCCATATCGTGAAAACACTTGCTCGGAACACAAAAGACACGTCATAGGGTACGTCCCTCGTTCCTTCGTCCTACGCATGCGCTCCGTACCGTCAAATTGCCGCGACCTGAGTGTTAGAGCTCCATTGGTGATCTTTGACTACACATGGCCTGGCCGTGGATAGTTCGCACTGCCGAAAAAGAGGCCGCGCTTCGAGGCTGGGCGTGCAGCATGCGCTAGAGACAAGACATCGTGCTTGCAAAGTGGCGTACGAAAACGTCGACCAAAACTACGAGCTCACTCCGGCCTTTGTCAACATATGGTTGTTGAAACGCCAATGAAACGATACTAAAACCCAATTTTATGTCTGTCTATGAGCAACATAGACGGACACTCAAGTCTTGTGCGTGAGTGCGAACTTCCATGAAATTTCCCATAATGTGAGCCGGGCAGTAGGCGCGGTTCAAAAAGCACTTATCGTGATTAGGAAGGGTTCTCAAGGAATGTAGCACAAGCACGTAGTAAGAAGGCATGTAATTACGCTGAAAGAATTTAAAATACTCCTCCTGATCTGAGAGTTGTGAACACTTTCCGCTCCGAATCTAACGTTCGTGGTCATTACGGTAATCGCCAGCAAAATTAAATCGCGTCCATTTGCATTCTTCGCATCGAGGCAGCGACGGGCAACGCTGGAACCAACACGCTGAATGCCGGTATGGAAGAGACGCTCTCTCATGAACTCGCTTGTCATGACGTGTGTCTTCACGTCGTACTGCTAACTAATACCTATACTAACCCAGTTCGCCCGTATCGCATGTTTCGAAGTCAATATTCCGCTGCATGCCCGTTCTGCTCATGATACATGGTGCATGGTACAATCACAAACTTGCACCTCTGATCGCACCTTCCCACCCCTGAGCTGTGAGACAACCTGGTGACCAGCGGCGATCTGGACGCCCAGCAACTCCTGCCATCCAGAGCGAAGGCTTTCAGCTCACCTCGTGGATTCCCGAACTAGGGTACCAGTCCAACTTCAGCGGCTCAAATGAACGTTTCCCTCCCTCCCTCCCTCCCTTTCTCTTACGCGCATCATAACCATACCTCTTCCTGCGTCAGCGCGCAGAACTCCGCACACTCGCACACACACCTCAAATGTCTGCTCAGTTGTGTGGAAATCCTCTCACTCGTAATTCAGGCAAAACCTGCGAGCATTTAAGTCATGGGTGAATCATCACAGTGCATCCATCACCGAGGGCTTCTAAATACACTAAGTTGCTTTTGAGTGATTGGTTCAATAATCCAATAGTAAATAGAGAAACTCAGAATATAAACGCGAATTCGAGCTTGTCGCTAGAGTCTCAAAAAGTAGCTAAACCCTTGCAACAGTGTGGTTATAAAGGATCAGGAAAACCTCAGGGTGGTTAAGAGGGTAAAGGCGCGGCCGCCTGCTGTTGGATACAAAGCAACAATGCCGACGTGGAGGCCCAGCCGATCTCGCCGAGCAAACCAGCGGGGAGGCAGCGGTGTCGTTTGCCGAACACAGTAGAAATGTACGAAGCAGTAGAGAAGCTGCTAGTTCCTACGACGTTGGTCAAGCAACAAAGCGGTGGGTATATGGCAATCGGTGGCGCTGAAAATCGCAGCAGCTAAGAACGATGGTCCCCGAACTTTTTTTTCAGTTTGCTTTAGATTACACCAGAACAATTTTAAACCTTCGATTATCAGATCATAGGGTTGAAATGCTTTAGTACGCAGCAGGTCACGTGAACTCTTTTCGCACTGAACAAAATCATTGAGGGAAGTCAAAACATCACACGTGAGAATGCAACTGTAGGAGAACCTTCCCTTTTTTTGCGAAGACTGAAGGGTCCGGCTGGTGAAAAAAGACACTCCAAACCAACCCTTGAATAACAGGCGGATACAAGTCAGGGAAAACGTTCTTTGACTTGATTCTTTTATATCCTTCTCCCGAGTTACCTGGCCTCTTTTTTTAGGTTGTTTGTTGAGTGTTGAGCTCAGAAGACCCAAGCGGTCCCTTGGGGATTGCTCTTTTCGCCGGATTAGAGAAAGCACTGTGGCTTGCCGCAGTGTTGAACGCGACTCCACCGTCTCTGTTTTCTTTTCTTTACTCTGTTGCGCAAATCCAAGCATTGCAAAAGCCTATGCCATACCCCCGACTTCCTCTGGTCATTGATTCTTTTTTTTTTCTTGCTTGAAAAAGCGAGGAGCTCTCAATCGGGTCACCCGCTTCGTACGCCATTCCAGTTTAACTGGAAAGCTGTCCCCAAAGGAAAGCCTCCTATTTCCAGATACCCCGTCTCCCCTCCAGGATTCGCTCATTGGCTTCTGCCTTTGTCTCGCTGGTGGCGCAATCTAAGCGGCTTATGCAGCGCCTTTGTCAGGCCAGCCGGGCGGATTCGCCGAAAACATGAGCGTTATTTACAGCCGTCCCACCAAGGTTCTATTCGGAACGCTGATCGCAGGGCTTGGCCGCGCGTCGATATTCACAAGTTCTAAGGCTCCCCAATGCTTTCAACGTCCGAAGCCTAGTCTGGTTCTTTAAATAAAAACCAGAAAAAGATAAACATCCTACAACGCGTAAGCGAGGGTAGCTTGGTTATGTAAAGCTAGAAGTGTTTTCGTGTAACCCTCTGTCAAACTCCACTTGTCACACGTCCTTGGTTATTGTATAAATTTTGTTAGCATATCTATTTCTTCTAACATTACCTTGTTCAACTTGCTTAATCAAACGAGATTCGCGCGCAAATTAAGAACGGCAGTACCCCATGTAGAGTATAACACCGCCGAAGCCACGAACTCGCTGCGCCATCACTCGCGCCTGTTTTGAAATTGGACTGTGCCCAATCCCATACATTTTATGCTTTTCTCATGTTGTTTGTCGCCGCTGCAACAATGAATATATAGATTAAGCCTGAAAAAACCACGTAATCGACGCAAAGAACGGTGAAAAAAATCAAAGCACGTTTTTTAATAGAAAGATGGTTAAAACGCGAGCTTTCTCCAATGCAACCCTCAGTCAAAGTCACAGTCCGAAATCCAAGCTGTTTCGACCATGTCAGAATGGAGCCATCGGATAGGCATTGGCTTCATAACGTGAGGGAGCCAGGTTCAATCGCAACCACAAGAAGCATTTTTTTTTTACTGAGGCGCTTGGTGTGCCTTTGCTTATCATCAACGTTTTGGGAAAACCATTTTCTAAAGTTGGCTATCCTGTGGTGCGCGTTACTCGTACATTGACGCCATCAGTGAGACATAGAAAGCTTTGCGTTATTACTCACAGTAACGCGATCTCGGCACCGCTCGGAGGAATTAGTCAGCTGCGGTGATGAGGCACTCGGCAACCTCCGTTGTCGTTATGAAGATGCACCCGAGTATTGAAGCTACGCAAAGATTCACTAAAAGATGCATTTCACGACAGTGTATCAGTGCCACAAGGGAACAGTTTGCGGACACACAGGGTTTAGGCACTCTGAATACTATGAACCCACGTATCGCGAAGTTTTGGGTGTGGCATCATTAGTGTGCGGGAAAGAGTGCGGCTAAAAATGCGGAATTGTGTCGAAGGTGCACAGAAATAAAGTTGGAGAGGTTTACTGGTTACATAAAGCCGGTATTTCGCCTCTTCACGCCGCCCGGGACCACTCCCGCAGTGCAAAGTTCGTCACGCGAGGGGATCACTGCCTGATGCAATTTGCTAAATCGTCTCTCTAGATGCTTCCCGCACGTGGCGCAAAGCCATACGACCGTATGGAGGATTCATCGCCGTCAATCGTTAGTAGTGCACGGACATCGCACGTTCCGCGACTCTTCCTTCCCCGCCCGTTTGGGTTAAGGGGTGCTGAAAACTGCAAGTACGATTCCACGGTGACTGTACCGGGAGTCAGGCTGCGAACTAAGTAAGTCCACATGGTGCAACTAAGCGCGAAAATACGACAAGCAGGAGGAACAAATACAATAGGATGGAGGGCTACTATGGATTCTACTTTCATTAAAAACATCATACACTCTTACTAACTCGCCCAGATTTCTTTGGTGCTTAAGTAAGTCTAGCTGGGAAAAATTCGTACACCGGTGTGTTGCGGAAAGATATTTTTAAAAATCAGCAGGCTATTTCTCTACGTCTGACTTTCTGACTTCAATTGGCATACAACCGTTGTGTACATAGCCGCATTACTACCATCGCTAATGTTAAATGTCATTAGTATGGCAATTACCACAATATTGTAGACGTCCTGCCAAAGAATGCCACCAGTGTTCAAAGGTTAAAAAATGGCTGCGGCTTAGCTACGCTAACCTTGGGTATGCATAGAAAAAACTTGGCTTAGTCTGTTGAGTCTTGGTTTCGCTTGGTTAACCTGCGATTTAGCTGTATTGCCGACCACGCCTCAAAGCTGTTCGGTTCCGCGAAATGCTCACAGAAAGAGGCCGGGCGAACGCGGCGTTCATTCATGGCAAACAAACCGCTCCTCTTCGCCGGGCGTGAGACGAGACACGTTTCCCAAAACGACACAGCTCCGCATGCATGGGAGGCTGCGGGATTGTTGGCTACCTCGGCCCGGTGGCGACCGCTGTCGGCGCCCGCAAGCGCCAACAGCGGATCCGACGAATAACGAGATGCGTATCGAGGGGTTCGTCGCCGGCGGTGTGTCTCCGGTGGAAAGACCATTTGCGCATCCTCCACAAAATCGCTGGACGAAAGTAGTAAAGCTTTGCTTTAAAAGAAGCACTGCATAACACAAGCCTCATAATGTCGTAACTGGCGGTACATCATCACATCACCTCCCTTCACTTTATTAGAGGCGACGCATCTCTTGCTCTAGGGTATGTCCCTCCAGCGTCGTCGCGGCGTCCGCACACCACCTGCGCATGCGCAAACTCTCCTTCGTTCTTCTCGCCAACAGCTGTGTGCAACGCGCTCTCTCTGTCTAATTATCATAACAGCTGCGCGCGCTTCGCTGACGCTTCTCTCTCACAATTGTTCGCTGCGCATGCGCAACTCTCCTCCGTTCGTCTCTTCTCCTTCAAGTGCTGAATATAAGGCGGTGAGCGCGCTGCGCCGGTTCAGTCAAGTGTGTTCGCTTGACTGCGCTTGACTTTGCTTGTGCTTCGCTTGACGACGACGACTCCGTTGCTTCTTCCTATGTAGTGCGATGGAAGCAACAGTCCCGTCAGCGAGTGGTTTGACACAATCGAGTACCAGAGTGAATGCAAACGATGATGACAACTATCTCATGTCGCTTATGCATGTGAATGAAAAGTAAAATTACGCCCATCTTCCCGCGTATGAGAACACCCGCATGTGATGGAATGCGTCATACGCGTTCACAACACGTTTCACTTTCACGCGATTTAGAGAATCAACCCAATGGAAACACCAATTGAACCCCCCCCCTCCCCCCCCACCCCCCGATGCGTCGCATCACATCAGGGTTCCCTCGCGGGAAGATGGGCGTAATATTTTTTACTTAAATACCCCCCAAAAGGGTATCACATAAGGGGTGGGTTGACAGATGAGTTTGTAATTGCCACTAGTTTTCATTGTGAAAGGTAAGTAGACAACTACTCCAAAAATGTTGATGGTCAGGAAATGGTGACTACGTCGTGAGGAAGGTCATTCCAGTCGTTTGTAGTCCGTAAAAGTAAAGAGATTGAAGAAGTGGTCGTTTTAATACGTGGTCGGACGACTTTGAGCGGATGACTAGTGCGGTGAGATATGCGGGATGGTTAAATAATGTAGGGATGATGGAGCGGGCTGTGCAAGAATTTGTGAAAAAGGCAGAGGCTGGAAATAAGGCGGTGGAAGTCAAGGTTTCAAAGAGCGGATTGTTTTTGAGTTATAATACAGTGGTGTCATACGAATACGGAGAACGAATAAACCTAATAGCACGGTTTTGAACTGCCTCGAGTAAGTCAATTAGATATCCCAAACTGCGCATACTCCAGCAGTTAAGCAACAATTGCAAATGTAAGTTATTGACCGACTAACGTGCCACTCAAAGCACTCGATCTGCAAATTTGCCACCCTCCTCTTGCGCGCAGGGAGGGTGGGGGAGCTTCAACAAGGAGGCATTGTTTCGTTTTCAGTACGAAAGTTTAATGGAGGCTATCGAGGTTAACTTAATGAATTCATTGTATTGTTAAGAATCACAAGGATGTCGAAGGATTTTTTTCTTGTAAATGTCTGCCGTACATGTGAAAGCCGAACCATCAATGCGTCGTTCACTTAGGCGTGCACATAACTAAAATTTTGCATGCAAACTAATAAACATCACTCCGCAAGTTGCATTTTTAATTTCACGCATAGTGCCCCAACATCGGCACTTCGACTCAAACGACTAAAGTTTATTCATCATCATCACGGATACCCGCAGCGAGGTTTGTTCAAAATACTATTGAACCCTTTTATTACAGCCAGCAGCAAATGTATCAAAACGTGCGCACTTCTTGAGTTGTAAGGACGACAACTGAACTTACTCTCCAAACGTTTTGGGCTGGTATATGTTCGCGATTCACCAATCCAATTGCTTGTACAAAGTGTGCTTAAAGATTTGCGGTAATGTTTTGACACCAATCATTTATATTGGTGTATGTTTTAGGGAATGGGATTGCTGCTTGGGGAATGTGACTACCCTGTTGACTTCCAGATGACTTCCTGTAATCTAAAACAGGTCCCTAAATGTGCAGTGCAACTGAATTACTTTTTTTTTCAAAACTGGATGAATTATATTTCTTTCTTACTGAACCAATTCGGGAAACTCGCAAACAAAGGATTATGACGGCATTGCCCCACGTAGGTTACGAGCGAAGTGGCCTGCGTCATTTGGACCAAGACTGTACATGATACATTTCTTCTCCCCATTTCCAAAACAGCACAATTATAAATTCTATGCCGCTGCACGTAAGGAAACCCACGGCTCGAATGACAAAATACCTGTCAGGTTTGTTCGAAGCTATCTATGATGCTACACCTCATGTTGAATATGGTATTGCCTCACAGTATTGCAGATCACATTTAAGAGAACGCTGTTATCACGGTTGTTGCGTGGGGACCCTAAGTGGACTAGCCGGACATTTGTAACGTTACCGCACCCTATGCAGTGCACTGCAGGTCATGAAACCCCTAATGCCTGAAGTTGAGGCCAACTGGAGAGAAAAAAATCAGGGAAGATTGCACTCACGCGAAAGACTTGAATGGCGGAGCTGTTGTAGGTGAGAAATGCGAGACACATAGTTATGTTTCAGTATCATTACTTATTTCCATAGTTACGGTGCCAGTAATTGTCATCATATGCACCGAAGTGGTCATTGTCTACTTCGCGGCGAGTGGTGAATGCGAAGTCATCGTCAGCATCGCAGACTTCTACTAGATCTTCGTCATGGGCTGGAGGTAGCGGTTGCGGTATCTGCAAGTCGTCTCGAGAAGGATTGGCGCACCCACGTCTCCAATTATGCATAATGGCTTGTAGAGAATGCAGCGGCCACGGTGATCTCTCATAATCAGGTTGTCTTTTTATCTTTAGCGTTAACGCTGGAATTTTTATTTTGTGCTTAAGCCACTGCGAAAGCCGGGGACACGTCCGTCGCCGCAAGGCGGGCTCACATGCACTGGGAATTTTCTCGCTCCTGGGATTGTTTGCTATTTTTTTATATAGCCACTGCGCTCGGCCGTCGCCGTAAGGAACGAGTTCATGAGTTCTCGGCCTTTTCCTGGTATATTCTGCAACGGCGAACATACGATTCGCTGTTAAAAAATGCCGAGCTAGGTTAACACCCAAATTATGTCTGCTATGGGGACAATGGAGTAAAGACTTAAACTTGCTCGTAAGTGAAAATAGGTCGCATAAAATATCGATCGTATTTTACATTGTTCGCGTTACACTGAATTTTGGGAGCTTTTGCTGCATTGTTTACAGGTTAGTGATGTTGGCAATATGTTATCATAATACATTGCGATGGCATCTAAGCGCTTCTTACGATGGATTGAGGGCGAAAGATATAGTGCCCCATGGCCAATTGTGTAGTCAGAGTACTACCCTCATTCTTTTCTCTTTCTTTCTGATTTTCCCTGTTACTATGAATAAGAGAGTTAGCCATTCCCCCTTTCTGGGCCTATATCTCGTTACATAGACGTAACGCTGAGCCTAACGGCATACCGGGCAACGTTAAACTCGATGTACAGCCGCCGAATTTTTTAACAATATCACGCGACCGTCTCCCGGCGGGTCGTTCAGCGCCTCATCACGCTAGAAAGCGGCGAAACGAGCGAGAATAGATCACAGAGTTTTCTAGCGCAGAACGGAACCGCGAGTGCAACTGTCGTCTGCTAGGATGCTCCCATAGTCAGGACACAAGCCCTTCCCGCTTGTAATCAGCCGCGTATCTTCATTGCCATGAACAAGGCGCCCGAGAAATTGCTGTCAGAACCTGACAATAAAGATAGCCGATGGATTACCTTAGGGCAGGGATTATGTCGTGATTGTAGGAGCAGCCTAGCAGACGACGGTTGCAATAACGGCGTCGTGCCAATCCGTTCTGCACAAAGAAACTGTGCGATCTATTCTGGCTGGTTTCATCGCTTTCTACCGTGTTGAGGCGTTGACCCCACCCGACGGTCAACGCTGCCGCGGTATTATTAAAAACTTCGGCTGCTGTACGTCCACTGCAGGTACCCATTGACAATGCTGGAGCTGAAAGCGAAACGTATATAGGCCGACACACACCCACGTTCGCACTAGTCGCGTGCCCTCTATTGGGGGAGCCTGTTTGATCGCAGAATTTCGTTGATGCCTCATGAATGCGTTGCTGTTGAACACTAAGCAAACTGAACATTTTGCGTAAACGTGGTTACATTTCTACATCATTTCTCTAATTACCGTGCTCACATTGCTCTTGTAGGCAACTTCAGATGTCCCAAAAATGTTTTTTCCACCTTCATCCGACAATTGGTACTTATGTAACCAAGCTGAGACCATTGATCATTGGTTTGTTTTGTGCCGGCATCCGCTCATTTTCTGGGATATTTTGCAACGAACTGTTAGAAATGGCAGGACATTGCCCATTACTTAATTCTGTTCTTTTCTTTCCGAAATACTAATGGAGTGCCCGGTGATCTAGTTGCTGTGGTGAGGTTGTATAGCTTCTGAAAGTGCCACTTGAATGACCGGAATGTGGAACCTCCTTACCCAAATAGGTCCATTTTTCAGGAGTAGGCTGCGTTTGTGCGCAGCATTTATGCGGTGTAAAGTGACCCACCAGAGTGACTGCATCTGTTGGGCGCGTGTGTCTGCTTGCTGGAACAAGGAACCCGGGAACAAGGAACCCGTATGTGGTTCCGAAACGTCAAATATATTTTTTATTCATGGCCACTGTTCGCTTTTCTTTTGTACGTTCTCATGCCTGACCAGACGATATCTTGTCGAACCCTTGATTCTTCTTGAATGACTGCGAAATTTTGTATTGAGTAATAATTGCAGATTTTCCACGGAGTAAAAAAGTGTGTCCTTGTGTTGCGCATGCCTACTCGTCTCGCGTTCAGGAAGTTCCTGGTTCGATTTCAATGTGGGTCCAAATGTACCAGTTCTTGCCTAAAAAATATGGCGGCAATATGATCATTGTTTGACCTGGTTTCTTATGGTTCTTTGTGCCACCGCCCTAATTTGTGTCCCATCCAAAGCCATTTTGTATTCTATCTCCTGGCCATGATCTACACTGTATTTTTGACGTACCAAGTTAACTAATGACTCCGAATTGACGTCTCTTCTGCAATCAACAATTAGCAGAACTGCGGAAACTGTTCGCAGCCGTTGTTGCTGGTTGGGACTTTGGGGCGCACAGTTGCGGCTATCATAGTTTCTTCCTGTGACCGCTCTACGAGAAATCATGCACCTCTCGCCCATAGGATGTCAGAGAAGCGCCATTGTTCGGGCTAACTCGATAGATCGCGCCGCAATGTACAGCAGGCCGGGTAAATAGAGAATCAACCGGTTCGTTATAAGCACAATCAAAACCTGCTTCCACTTTGTATTCTTCTTTTCAGAAGCGAGCTGAGCTTTCACTTGAGAATGACGAGGAAGGATGCTGCTAGTTAATGCATGCAGGTCTGAAAATGCACGGAGTTGGTGACTCGTCACAAATATAAACCAGATGCCCATTTGCAGATTGGAGTTCGATGCAATTGATTCATCCGCGGCGATACAAAAACTAGGAAAACGTAAAAGCTCTTTGCGCAGAACAGCGCCACCGAACGACAATACATACACAAACAAACAGACAGAAAAATGAGTACGGGTCGACGGACGAAAGTGCAGCGAATAGGTTTCGTATGTTGGCCCGCTTTCCTCGCGGAACGCAGAGTCATCATGCGGAGAGTGCAGCGCTCTTATCATCTGTCGTGCTCGGGGTTCACTTTGTTCGATCAATGGCTCCTCTGGCCCGTCCATTCTTGTAGTGAAGGCCCAAGAAACTCACTTTCGTTCTCTTCACGTTTGTGTGCCTTTGCATGGCGTCTTTGCTCGTCGGAGATTTTGCCGCTCTTTTTCCACCCTCGCTGTTCATCTTTGGTTTGTGCTACGCGTTGTTGCGTGATGCCTCCTCTGTGCGGATCAATGGCTTGTCGCCAGTGCGGGCCACACTTTCACCGCCCGTTGATGTACATGGTAGCTGCAAACAGCCCCCCGCCCTCCTCTCCCGTTACACTCTGCGCGTCGGCGAACCTCAAATAAAAGGCAGCACGCCTTGCTGCCCCGGAAAGGGGACGACTGGCCGCTTTCACGCTCTGACTGGTGGAGTGCTGGCCCGGAGGAGGCGTGGGGCCCCCACAGAGAGGACGACTCTCCTGCACCGCTGGTGACGCGAGTCTGTCCAGACCACGCGCCTCTCAAATTCGCAGCTCTCATGGTTGAGGCCTGTCTTGCGTGGACGAGGGGTGCATGAAAGCAAGCTCTCTCGCCCTCTTAGCCTCCCCTCACTCTACCTCCGATGTATCGGACGCGTTGCCGTGCTGTCGAACCGGGAACTTGCTAGTCAGCACATATTCTGTTCAATCGCTGTTGTTGACGTGCAGAGAAAGAGCCGGCTTTGAGGTGGCTGGCACAAATTATTTAAACAGATAATAAATTTCAACACCGCTGACGGCAGTGAGCAATTCGATGGCGACAGTTATGTAAGGGGTGCTTAGGCTTTCGACTGCAAGTACCGCAGGAAATTAACTTGATAAAAATGAATAGTCTGTCGAAAATTCAGATAAAGTTACGATGAGTTTGACGCGGAGTAAGCCCGGCCTACAAAGGAAGGCACAGACGAAAATGTGCTCAGTAGGGTATCGAATCAGAATACAGGAAGGTTCTGGCGGCAATGCATTTTCATGCACCTAGGCCAGAACCAATAGCTCTTGAAGCCGCATGCACACGCCGGACTGTTCTGTTATTCGAGGTATTCAAAGCTATGCGGATTTTTTGTAGGCAATTAGCTAAGCGCTTTACATATCGAACACCCTGGCAGGTGCTGAGGTATTCAAGACTTTTCGTGTTATCTTGGTGTCTGTCACAAAGAGAGTTGAGACTTGCATATTTTCTTTCCCGATGGCAAAATGTCATTGTTAAAGCATAGAATTCGTCTTTTGCAAGTGACGACACGCTCTGGGCAAGCAGACATTCTGTGTGTTATGCGGCGTAGTTCAGTGCTCGTAAAGGTATTTTGGATTATGGGACACTACAGGAATGATGATGCACTTTGTAGTTTTTCGCCACCTTTGACCGACAAAAAACGAAGTTTTTTGGAGAAATAAGTAAGCAAGACCGGCATTTCTCTATCGCAGCTATCTTCCTGTGTAAGAAAACCGCCTTCCTGTGTAATAAAAACTCATAACAACGTATACATGGAGATTGTCACTCGAGGTGCACGAGGTAGTTTCTGCCTTCACAGTTTGCTTTTGTTGTAATTTTCTGGTTACCCGTACTCGTTTGCCATGCGCCCTTTCGAAGCAATGTCATTTCGTAAGATAAACAGCACAGACAAGCATTCAAAACTGTTCGGCAGTGCAATGAACGAAGCATTTAAAGTATACACCGCTTTTTACGCCCACTACGCGTCATTAGAGCGACTGACTCGGCAGGAAAAGTGGCTTGCAAGTATAGCCTTACTGAACCGAGCACCTTCTGGACTATTTTAATTGCAGGTGGTATTCTCTCACAGAATGCATTTTCCCTAATGACGGTGCCTAGGCAGAACCTATACTACGAAATACCCGAATTGAGGACTCGGAGCTCCCACTATGAAAACCCCAACAATAACAAATGAGCTTCTGAAGTTCTCAAGAAGGTGAAAAAATTGCTTCAACGATGTAAGTTACTGGTAATGCGGCCTAGCTCAGCGCTGCACTTTTTTTATAAGGTAAAGAAAGGATGCTGCGCTAAAATGATTAAGGAACTTTCTTCGACCCATTCTTTATGCCCTAACTTCAGAAAGGAAAGTAAGAAAGAGAAAGACAGGTCTAGCGAAAATTAAGTTTTCTGAAACTCGCTCCTCATCAACGTCGGTGGAGTGTGTCTCAGAGGTAAAATATGGGCTGCGTACGCTGCTATCCATCACAGCACTGCAGTCTCCAAAGACGTTGACGCAAGAGGTTCTTCTTACCTTGCTTCAAAAATATGTCCTGCGTGCAAAGTTATGGCATAAGCTCTCCATTCTCTGGAATCCGCTTCCAATACGACTTTCCCTGAACGATGCTTTCAAACGTCAGGTTGAATATAGATAAGGAAGTCATGAAAAGAGAAGCAACGGTTGTGAAAATTCAAGGAAGCATCTCTTTGAGACCCATGCGCCTTTTTTTCTCCCTTGGTGAATGAGAATCTTCAAGAAAAAAAATGCGAATCTCATATCCGATATTCTGTTCACCAAGTGCATTTGCGCACGAATACCTTACTTTAATTTCATACGGCTACTGGTAATAGCGTCATTTCGAAAAAAACACAACACACCAGATGTTTGTCTGCAGCCCCGGCAAAAGTGGAGAGAGGAGAAGAGCTGTGAGGGTGGATGCAGGGGAAGGGGAGAAGGGATAGGAAAATCGCCAGTAAATTTTCTTCGTGCCAGCATCTGTACTGCAGTTTGGAGAGAGCAGTTTAGTAGTGCTTTGTAGAGTTCATTTGTTTTTCGTGTGGCAAGAATTCTCAAACCCTCGCAATAACGGCAGAGCCAGAAAAGCGTCGTAGCTGGGGAAGAGGACGCTCGTCTGGCCTTTGGCGATCGCCTCAAACTTCGCGATTCGTTTGCATGATCGAACGTTGATATCTACAATGACACTAGTATCAGCGACCCAGCGGATGGTGACAGACCGTAGCAATTGTGTACCGAAATTTACAATGGCAAGAACTAACCTTGAACATCGACGGAATCTAATAGGTTGACACAGCCTTCGTGAACTTCCAGATTTACGCTTAGTGCGGCCGGTTGGACTGTTTTGTCGCTTTAAACAATGTTGGTTGCATAAATTGGGAACAGTGTTGGTCGTTTGGTAACGAATAGGATGTCGTGCGTGCAGTGAAGGTTACTGCTTCTCTCTAGAAAGGAAAGAGGCATCGTCCCGAGCGTCGCAGCCACATGTGTCCCCCACTGCGGGCCTGCCATCACGAGGAACTGTTTTGCACACTGGCATGTGAATCCAAGGAATGTCTGTAGCAAGAAATCTATCTACGCAGGAAGATGACTTTTTTGGCGGACTGTTTGCGAATGTGTGTATGAAAGGATTTGTATATTTATGAATTGTTTACATTTGCTTCCATTTGAGATATTATATCTTCCCACCTATTCGTTGAAGTAATATCTATATTGAATATTTGGCAATAGCGGCTTTGTATTTATACTAGGTAGTTTATTTTAAAATTAAAAAAAAACAACTTAAAAATACATTCTTGAAGCTTATATTGGCTACGTCACATTACATCTCCAGCTACATTCTTCCTGCAAATATTTCTTAACTCAAACCTACAAAAACGGGGACTATTTCCTTGTGAAGAGATAAAGTTTTATGCCGATCTCATGGAACATCGAAGACAAGTGGACGGTAAAAAAATGGCAGCATCTCCACTCCGTGGATGCTGGCGAGGGTGCGGAGTACGGGGACTCGAAGTGTCATCCAAGTTGCGCCCCGAGTGACATCCAATTTGCGCCCCGACCGTCATTAGATTTGAGCCTTGAGTTGCACCTTTATTATTCCCTAAGTGAAACTGCAACTCACGGCTCAAGTCGAATTTCGCTTGATTTTCGCTTTATGGCGGTGTGCGCACGGATGGATGCGGACTGACATTATGAGGTCTTAAAGGTTCTCCGCACCGTTACAGGCGAGGGGGTAAGCCGTTTGACTCTCGGGTACTAACTCATGGTCGTAGCCGAGTGGGTAAGACGACTGACACTAACTTTGCCTGGTCTACCAGACACGGGCTCAAACCTGCCGGTGCCTGTGGGATTTTTTGTGATTGTACATGCTACGCGCACGTACGCGGACGGAAATTGTGCGGTCCTAAGGTACTCTGTACCTAAAAAAACCTTGCGATTAGCATTGATGCCACACTGCCGACAAGCTTTCAAGCGTCACAGCGGCTGCAAGAACTACGGGACCGGTGTGTGTGGTAGTAGAATATTTTACTTCTATAACCCATTTTTGAGTCATGGCTCTACAACACCATGTCTCGCAGTGCCATTCATCGCGTCGCATTCACCTTGAGAAGCCGGAGCGCAAGTCTGCAGGTGCTTCGTCAGGTGACGTAATCCGTTGCTGAGAGCTGTCGCAGCTGGGCTCGCTCGAAGCCTCGTAGCTGCGGTACCCCGTAACTAGGCGAGGGCGCAATGTCTGCTTCACCGGCGCTTGGTCGCTCAGTTTTGCCACCGCCAAAGCGCGAGTGTGGCACGTGTGTCGCAACTTTCATTAAACAGTGTGTGTGCAAGCTTTGCAAAACCAAGCTGAACAGACTTTTCGCGCGCGATAACTAGGTACAAAGTGTTCTGCCCTACCCATTTTTATGCCACTCCCACTCGTCTTCGCGGTGCCCTTTAACACCACCAACTCGACAATACCTTCACTGCAATGTTCACTCATCTTGAATGGCCACTCGCTCCAACAGAACACTACAATGCCATTTTTTCAGCGATTTCTCCAGGGACATTCACTCTGTTTCATAGCTCAGCCGTTTTCTGCTGCCACACAACGTCTAGAACGCGTTGCCAAAGGGTTGGAACAGCGTATCTCGGCAATTTGGCAACGATGGCGCAGCGAAAAAAATATCGTTGTGCCTTTTGCAAAACGAGCAAATACCGCTAAGATAGATTAAGGGGTGCAGTAAAAGTGGTTCCGAATGACGGCTCAAACAACGGCCGTGCCAACGACGGTAGCTTGGTCCGCGACCTCTTCTGTATACCATATTACGACATTTTCTCTATACTTCGTGCTATTTTTGTTTCACATCTTCCCGCGCAGGCAATTGGTAGAAAAAGCGTCTTGGAGAAAGGGAAGAGAAGCTGCGGGAAGGAATAGACGAAAGGGACGGATGTCTGCGCTGTATCGCCTCGCCGCAGCTAAATTACATTTATTCGGTGCTATCCCGTAGGTCTCGTATCAGGTGCTGCTCTCGCAAGGAATGGCACAGCGTCCCCGGCCAACTACTGTCTGTTCCCAAGAGTATCTCTATGGTCGTTCCGATTCTCGTCGAGCATGTTTGTTCATGATGCCATGTTACGAGGATGAAGAATGCCCTTACGGTGGCTTAAGCTGGCCGTTGGCTCCTCTTGTCATAACTGTAGCCGTTCTTTGACTGCGAGCCACACTGTTTCAAGGGTACAGCCACAGTGGGCTCATCTTCATTCCTCGTGGTTGCCATTCAGTCAATCTGCCATCATTGGGGACCACGCTGCAAAGGTAGTTCTAGAAATGAGAGGAAAGGCCTAACTGACGAGGAGAACAGGAATAGGAACCTCATGTGATGTAGCCGCACACGATCGACGATCTTTCACTCGTCCCCGATGAGCTTCAAAAACTGCACAACTGCATCTTTCTAAATTACCACAAAAATATTTGCGTGCTTTCTTTTGCATCTTTAACGATGATGACGTGTCTTTGGGCACGGTACCATAACATACGAGGACACTTATCTGTCTAGTCTTCATTTTCCGGTTCTTATTAGCTTGATATGATGTGGAAATTTTGTTGTCAGCAACCATCCCTCAGCTATTGCGCTCAGAGATAGACGTGTGAGTTCGGTTAAACAGAGCTAGAGAGATGGGCATAGACAGAGAGTGCAGAGACTTGACGAATTTCTTGTTTTTCGAATGAAGAAGGATCATTGTGAAGAAAATTGCTTGTGTGTTTAAACCAAGGAGGTTAAAAAAATTGCAATTTTTTTAACCTCCTTGGTTTAAACAGCCAGAGGTAGTGTTAGAGGTTGAGGCGGAGTTACAAAGTCATTTCACAGGCGGACCCCGACTCCCGAGAAATTTGCTGTACACCATTGTGTTTTACAATATCAGAAACGCTGTCAATTTTTTAAGGGGCGCATTATATGCGCGACGTCTGCGACATGCTAAAACACAATATAAATCTATATATTCTTTCTTAATTATCTGGGAATAGGCTAAGTAGTTCCTGCGGAGCGGGGCATTCGCAACATTAGGAGTGGGTGTAGTGTTGTTATTCTTTTTTTGTGCCTACCCTTCATATGTCTGTTTTGATTTGCCCCAAGCAACTCGCTGTAACAAGGTTTTAATCTTTTTCGCAACCATAAATAGGTTATCATGGTTCCACCTTATTAAATATGAGTGCCGCGGGCTTGATTGTCAGAAAAAATCTCCACAGGGGAGAAGGGGCGACCTGCGAAAGCGCAGGTGGGCTCAACTGCAAGGCCAATATTTTGATAAAGGAGTAGGGAATGCCTCTTCCTGTACGCTCTTTGTAATTCTCTTCCTGGTTGATTTTTTTTTGGTACCGTACCTGCCGTGGGGGCTCAGTGGCTAAGGCGTTGCGCTGCGGAGCACTAGTTCGCGGGTTTGATTCCCGACTGCGGCGGCCCCTTTTCTGGTGGAGGCGAAAAGCAAAAACATCCGTGTGTACGAGATTTCCGAGCACGCTAAAGATACCCAGGAGGTCAAAATTAATCCGGAGCCTTCCATTACGGCGCGCCTCATCGCCTGCGTTGCGTCGGTGCGCTAAACCATTCAATCAATCAATCAATCAATCAATCAATCAATCAATCAATCAATCAATCAATCAATCAATCAATCAATCAATCAATCAATCAATCAATCAATCAATCAATCAATCAATCAATCAATCAATCAATCAATCAATCAATCAATCAATCAATCAATCAATCAATCAATCAATCAATCAATCATTCAATCAATAAATCAATCAATCAATCAATCAATCAATCAATCAATCAATCAATCAATCGATCAACCGATCGATCTATCAATCAATCAACCAACCAATCGTTTTTTGTTACCGTCACAAAATCCACAATTTTACCACAAATTTGCTGCTTTGAATGGGCATCAAATGTAAGTGTGACCGCTGAAACGAAAGAACAACGTATCTAAATGCGGGCGCTGTGTGGTGGAATTATTATGGAGTGGATCGTTCTCTCTCTTTTTCAAGGAAAAAAAAAAGAGATATTTGTGAAATGCGTTCTACCCGCGCCTCAGACTTGTTAACGCGTTGATTTTTCCCTCCGGCCACACTCATACTTCCCAGTGCGTGGAATGTTTTCGTGCATGCCCACCAATGCGCTCTCTTCAACCTATTCGCCGCCGAGGCCTGAATATTGCGCGTGTGCACAATTTTCTTCCTTTTTCCGCGTTAGCAGTGCTCCTCGAGAATCTTCGCCGCTTTCCCTTTTGCAGTGCAACACCAGCGCGGTATCGAATCGCAGCTCATTTCTTGTTCTTTCCAACCTGCGACATAGCAGAATTCGTTATTTTTCATAGATCAGCTGTAATGAGGGTGTCCAAACCTTGCATTATTCTTTCCTCCGCTCGCTCCTTGCGGTGCAGTCATTACTACGCCACGTTCGTGCTGCACTACGATCATTCCGCTCAATAGCTTCCACCATCTTCCGCGGTTTTACTGCTTCCTCGTCCTTGGTCCCCAATTAATTATTTCTTATACCTTAATACTGCCTTTTTTCATTGCTGTTTGCTCCAACGCACTAAAGCATCGTCGACCAGCGCGCAATGAGTGGCTAACGAGCTTCGCTCGGCCACGCCCAGTCACACCAGCTCTGGAAGAAACAACGGCATGGCGCGCCAGGGAGCAGGTGTGTTTTCTGCAAGTTCCACAATGAGATGATGGTGGCGCGAACGGGAGGGGGAGGGTGGACAGAAGCCGTTGTGCACGCGAACAAATGCCACGTCCATGACAAAGCGCCCTGTGGATTTGCACTTTCACAGTGGCCTTCACGAAGTCGCCTTAAACGGCGCTCCTTAAGAGCACTGTAGCCTGGCACTCCGCAGGGCCTTATTCTCTCCCCGGTGTTTTTTTTTTTCCTCGGGTGGGTATATGTAGAGCAGGTCGGTCTGTCTTCGGGCTATTCTCCGCCAACCTGCAGCCAGCACCGGTGGCCATGCTCCATCGAAGCGGCCAGCTGGCAATAATAACCCCTTGGCGTCACGCATTGACAAAGACGGCCGCACACGCGCTGTTATCGGGTTTCGTGCCGCTAAAGCAAACCCACTCTATTGATTCTCCGCCTTTTTCCTCTTGCTCTTCCTTTTTCTTCTCGAATACTTGCTTTAGTTGCTTGTTATCCCGTTTGTATATGTATTCTATTAAGCTTTTGTCATCCTCCATGATTATGTAGAAGTTTGCCATTTCTTGCTTCGCAATTTTAGTTCTTTTTTGTCACTGTCTTTATCCTTTCGCTCGGGTTAAAACAGCACAATGCTTCGGTGGAAGTCAGAGAGAGAATGCCGGGCTGGTTCCGATAGTGGGAGAAACCGAGTAATTAGAGAACCCTCGCGTAACAACGTCATTAGGCGGCAGTTTAATCTGACCGCAACAATTAATTCTTTGTGGTCGTGTCGACGTCAATGACCGAGTACTCGCATAGCCTCATTTCCTGTGTAGTCGACGCCCATCGCTTCTTTTGTTCTGGCTTGTTTTGGCTCAATGCTCAACAGTGGCGACTTATGCAAATATAAAAATGGAAATACGTACGACTCCGCTATAGTTAAAATGCTTGGTCTGTTGGTTCAGGCGCTCGAAATGCGTCAAAACGCAGCAAATAACAAGCGCACAGTTGCGCTGCAAATAACATGGAGTAAATAACTACAAGAAAAAAGTGCAGGGCATGCGCGCTTGTTATCATGAGTTTCCACTATCTCGTAAGCTCGATTTTTGTTGCGATCCAGCCCTCGTAATCGCAACTGTGCGACTTGCTGCCTCCACTTACATGTTTCTTGGTCTTGTTTTCATAAACTAGCGCTCGCTGGGCCCGCGTTTTTATATTTTTCTTTTCGTTTTAAGTGCGAATGCACTTAAGCGAGCCTGAATCGTCCGCCGCCGTAGTCCGCATTGCAACAGCTGCGGGTGCGCGCGCTCCTCGTCTTCCCTAGCAACGGGGGGAGATGGGCGCGCGCTGCCTGGCCGCGTCCCCATGGCTCATTCTTGTTGTTGTTCCTGCTGACATGGCACATACCCACGTGGGGGATTGGCCAGGAATCGGGCGTGAGAAGGGCTAATGCACCCGCTTAAAGGAGTACTGACACGAAATTTCAAAGCTGAGATCCGCTCTAGCAATCAAGTACAACGACAACACAAATAGGTGTCTGTGAATAAATGCATCTTTCTTTCTTTGTAGTTGTGTGTCTGTGTGTGTGATCTCTCTTTCGCGAACATTACCGAACCGCGCAAATTCAACTCGTGCATTCGCACTTTCACATTCTTCCCCTCGGGGAAATGCGGGGAATTTTTTTTTCCATTATTGCTCCTTCAAAAAGCAGCTTCTGGAATGTTGTAATTTGATGTCGTCGTTCTTTTGTGGGATTGCCATTTTCCCTCAGCGTTCCGCCTCTCTGCTGTGGTTGCACGACGTCCTCTACCGAACCCTCTTTTCTGTATGAATACAAGTGCAGACAGGCTGGAAGAGAAAATAGTAAAGTAGTGGTATTATTTTCAATGCGGGAAAGAACGACCCGTGCTCCCACGTTTGGAGAATCGATGATTTGGAAAGAGTAGTGGGGTTATGTACAGACAACAGAGTGTAAGATACGGGATCGTTATGAGTTCATCGTAGTTGCTAGTGCCCAAACAATGAAAATAAGAGATAACAGTTGTAATACTCTATTACATCATAGTTTGTGACTCAAACACTAAAGAAACGCGAAGAAGACGATTTTTTCTCCCAGGGTTATAAAATTACATAATGTATCATTAACGCATAAAAAGTAAGTATATCTGTAAATACATGTATAATGTAGGGATATAATATAGCATATACCCATTTACATGAAGGTATATGTATACCTACATCTAAAGTCACTATATAATGTATCTTATACCTCGTAAAATGTGTATCATACATCCAATGAAAGTAGGTGTAGACCCGCCAGGCGTGCTTACGATGGAGGAATCCGTCTTTCAAACTCTATTTGGAACTCCGTGCGGCCAGTCATCGAGCTATAGATTTTGATAAAAGCTTAGGAATTATCATAAATTATACAGTGGACATTTCTTGGTGGTCGGAAGGCCCAGGTGCGAGTAAAAAAATCCGAAAGATGGCGTATCTTATATCAAACATTGAGCATTACAGGGATAACTTATTAAGTAAATTTGTACGGATATTTTAGTTTAGTAGGTTTTCATTAATTTTGAGTTCTTTGATGTTGGATATGGTGTCCACTCGAAAAATTCCCGAGGACACCTTAGCACTGCTCCTGACGCAGTGAATGCTAAAGCCTTAATGTCCGATTGTCGAGCGTGTTCGTCATAATCATTACACCCATCACCACCATTATCACCACCATAATCATCATAAGCAGCTTCCCTTTTCGGGAACTCTTACTATAATTATCATTATTTTTTTGTGCCCTCTCACTCATCATAATCTCCCCTTTGCGTCATATTCAGGGGGCAGAGAATACATTTCACACAAAGCGCTGGCCTATGCACAATTGCGGGTATGTGCTCATCGGTGGGTATGCGAGACTGCGACAGTAACAGCATTAGGGGCGGGTGAGCGCCAGAGTTCACAAGCTTGGGACTTACGTGGCGCATTGAGGCAAAGCAACGTCACCCAGTACTGGCAGCTTGAAGTACAATAAGTAAAAGAAGTACTTTTTTCCGATAGGTACCCGGTTACGACGTGAAACGTCGAAGTATGCCGTTAATTCCTGTCGTACGCTTAGGCTTAAAGGTCACGTTTAGGGAAACGACGTGCCAAGCAATGTGATGCTCACTCTACGCCGAACTTCAGGTGCTGTTTGACGACCTTAGGCCTCAAAGCATGCCGTTAGGCGTAACGTTGTGTGTTCAGGCTGAACATTCGGTAACCTAAGCCTCGAGTCTAGCACGTGCCAAGCAACGTACTGCTGATTGTACGTTCGGCCACCTGTTGACGACGCTAAGCTTCAAAGCGTGGCGGTAGGCATTACGTCGGCTATTGAATACCCGCATCGTGTTCTCCCTCTGCTCCGGATCAACCAGTGTTTTCATTTCCGTAGTTCTGCTGGCTAAAGCCATTTAGGAACCAAGTATCTGCGAGCCAACAGAAATTTAACGGCAACGTGTTTTGCATGGCGAAATTGTTGCTCAGTTAACCAATAATTCTTTCTCTATAAAAGAAACGTAGCGTGAGCATGCACACAAACACCGGATATCAGCTGTGCACACTTGTATGCTGGCCTGTATAAAAAAAATTACGCCCACCTCCCCTCGCGGGAACCCTGGTGTGATGCGATGCTGAGGGGATTCAAGCGAAAGCGGAGAGCAACCGTCGACCGAAAGGCCGCCGGCGAGCGGCACACCTGTTATATGCGCAGCGCGCCCGAAGTAGAGGAGACCGTGGAAGAGAGAGTACTGCACATGCGCCGGCGCCAGTGCATCTGCCGCGGCTATGACGCAACACAATCAAACACAATCCACTTTAATCCAACCCAATCCAATCCAAATCCAATCCAATTCAATCCAATCCAATCCAAGCAAGCCAATTCATTCGAATCCAATCCAATGCCCCTCGCGAGAGAGGGGCATCGGAGAGGAGAGGGGGTGAGCGGCGGAGAGCGCAGCTCGCGCGGCGAGGAAAATGAGGGAGGGGCGGACGCCGACAACAATGCCGACGACGCTGCATGGACAAGGCGAGTGAATGAGATGCAGCCGCATCTAATAAACTTCACTCTAAGATTGATCCCTCCCATGTTTGTCGACGCACTCCAACGGAACTTTGAGATTCCTGTGAAGCGTGCTTCGCTGCCGGTACAGTCCTAGTGTAGGAAAGCAACTTCACGGTAGCGAGAATTCTGGGGCTGTCGGTAAATTAAACCATCTCTATAAGCTAAAAAACAAAAACACAAGAACGCACGAGTGCTGGTGTTCGCAAGCAGAATACACCAAGAGAACATAGCTATTATATGATGGTACGAAATGCGTCATTTCAGCAAGGAATACAGCAGCAACAAAATGACAGTTGTCCTCACCCTGTAACAGCCATCTAGTCGTAATATGAGAAGATGAACAAGAAACAAGAAAGCAAGCAATCAAGCAAGAAAAGGAAGAAATTACGACTCGTTGCATGGTGCACGTATCCTTTATTAATTACTGAATCAACAAGAATCATGGTATGTGGCGCGTATTGGGGGAAAGTAGTCGTATTTTTATATAATTGACACCAGTTTTATGTATCAGTCGATTGGGATTTGCTCATCCTTTGCAAATCTCCCACGCGGGTAAGCTCTATAAGTTTGCATGCTTTTAACAGATAAACTACCAAATATTTAGAGAAAATGCCTTTACTTTCTTGCTCTTGTAAAGGCTAAGTCAAGTTATACGACCGGTGATGAACCATTTTTTTCCATCTGGAGCTTACAATGAGATAAAACTTCAGCACAAAACCAGATTTTGTTCTTCCGAAGACAGAAATTGCAATAATTTTTCTTCGCTTTTTTATTTTTTTTTCACCAGCTGTACACAGTATCAGTTGGTATCACTTCCATAATAAAAAAGAAACTTCTCAGAGAGCTTCTAAAAAGCCATGAACTCTAAAGCCCGTATTTCTTCCTCTATAATCACACATTTTCGGCGGCACCTGTAATTCCTTGGACGTCGAGAAAGGTGGCCAATTGCAGTTAGCGACACTTGTAAACCCGTTTTACACACGCGAAACAAGCTCAAATCCGATTTGGGAAACGCTGTTCTGAACGCTGTATCCAACGACAGAACGGCGATGATTTGAAACCACAAAATGGTTTCAAATCATCGCCGAAGCAGCGGAGCCTATATTCAAGAAATGCATATCCCAATTCATTGCTTTTGAACAGCTTGGGAAATGCGTTTGAATGCGACGCTTAAATTCTGGGAACGTAGGGCTTCTCTCGATCGGTGAAAACTTAGTTACGTTATCATTGCGGGAGCTTTGTTCCCATTCCTTTGCGTTTCATTCGTTCGTAAGATTACAGTTGGCTGGTATTCTTTGCTTCTCTGGGCGTAACCCCAGTGTATTGTGGAATAAACTGGCTGACCAACCCCATCTTTCCTAAAGCTCCGCTAACTAACGTGACGCAGATTCGTGAATACGGGATTTTGGAGCTAGTTAAAGAACCGTGGGTCGTTCCGATCAATTCGCCTTCCCCAACTCCTCCACACCGCAAATCCTTCCGTGCATAGTAGTAGCTTTGACCAAATGGTGAAATTTTTAACGTCAGACCTGATTTTAGAATGGGAATCAGAATCCAACGCTTGTCGTTGTCGTTTCTTCCCGCCAGGATGGCTAGGGAAGAAACATACACTGTTGTATTTTTTAAATTTGCCTATATTTTCCACCAGGGGACACTTAAAATTCTTTAGGCCTCTTCGCAACACAGTACAGCCAAAAACCTGGGGAAGTAATGCAACTGTTTCACATTTTCCCCTTTTCAAACGAATCGATAACTTTCAACGCAAATAATGTTCTCAGTTATCTGCTTACCTTCGGTTAGTAAAAGAAGTGCGTCACGGCATCTCCCTTACGAAAACAGGTGAAAGGAAAGCATACGTACAGTGAAGTAAACAGCAATTATAACTACGCAAAAGAAGCACGCAGCTGTGCTTCAAACGTCCAATGTTCCTCGTAAATTTGTTGTTTTCCTCAAATCGTAAACTATATGAAAAAAAAAAAACAAATTGGAAAAAGGTTGCCCTGGCGGTTGCAGAAGAGGCGCAAGCGCTGGTCGCCGTACTGCCCATGCTGTCTGACCAAGGTGATGAAAGAGACAAAAATAAGCAGGTATCGGAGAAGGTGCGCGGAAGAAAAATAGCCAAGGCGACCGCCCAGGCTGCCACTGTTGCCTCCCAACGTACCTGCTCTGCAATGCTGATGAGCTGAGCTTGTCATCACGCGTTACCAGGCAGACTTTTTTATGGGCGGAGCACATCCGAGTGGCGAGACTTCTGTCAGTGGTGACGCTCGTTCTTTAGTGCGGGAGCAGTGGCACGCTAAGTGGTTTCTTCGAAACCAGCCTCTACAGAGAATATAAAGAAAGAAAAATTGACGCAGTTGCTTGTTTTTTGTTTTTCAAAGCTGCCAAATATATAGTTGAAGTTATCGAAATATCAAACTCATTCTTATTCTCCTGGTCTCCCTATGCCTCTACCCTATCTAACGGAATCCTAAATCTCCACCTAGCTGTCAATCTCGTGCTGTCGTTTAAGCTGCAAATTGTAACGGCGAATGCTGGTTTAATAATTAGCCTACATATCCAATAATGACGAGAATTTCTTTTTTAATGTGACAGCCTTAGAGAAACTGGTATGTCGAAATTCCAGTGACCCGTGTAAAGAAGAAATGGCCAACCAAATAGGCGCAAAAAAACGAAAAATAAACCACGAGTTGCAAACCGAATTGGCTAAATTCGGTTCTCGATGCGAATCAAAACCCAGGGCCTCCAGCATGCTCTCCCAACACCACCACACCTCGGTTGTTCTAGCTGACTTAAGGTGGATGTAGTAAATGTCTGATATCCTTCGACGTAAAAACATGTGTTGTAGCCGTATTAACCCCTATGAGAGCAATTTATACGTCGAAATTAAATGAGTAGCAACTAGGACCGCAGAAAAATACGCTCCATCAAAAACTCCTCTAGCATGCGCGGCGCTTCTCCCGCGACACAGGTTAAGCACCGATTCTGGACCTGGTAGGGACCTAACGCGCGTTGTGCCCAGAACTTTTTGCTGCATCTTTTCTTGCCACCAATAAAACTCTTACTTTCTTATATGGACTAGGCGGCCGTTGTACGACACCACCGTCGCTTCAGCAAGTAGCACCGCCTGTGGCGAACCGCTCGACACTGGAATGCCGGTGTCACTGACCACGGCGTACTTGTGCATCGCTTTCTGTCGCTCTGCCGAGGTGCGCGAGGCAAAGCGTAGAAAGCCACAAGAACTTTTCCAACCGGTTATCCTGCAAGTGGAGGCGACCTTTACGAGGCAAGCCATGTGTATGATGTACGTCCATACTCAGTTACTGCAAATCGAAGACAGGGCTGACTGCGCCAAGATGGAAGTCGAGCTGGAAGCCCAAGTCCGTGCCTTCGTGCACATTTTCGATGCAGTATTGTTTCCTGCGTGCTGTTCGGCACATCGCAGAATAAATTGCAACTAAATGATCCAGCAAGGCCAGCGTGGGCAGCCGATTCAAGTATGCCGCCGCGCTGGCAGTTCGCAGTTGATGAAGAAACGGCGTCGTGCGCGAGCGGAAGACAGTCTTACCCCATAACCAAAACTCCCAGGAATGACGCTACGTAACTTCATTCCTTATGGTAGAAACGGAGTTAATTCCATAGAAATACGTTTACAACAGCCACCGAGGATCGTTTTTAGAATGAATACCGGAGCACAGTTCACAGTTATTGCTTGACGGGGAAAAATGGCTTTATGTGCGTAATAAATCTTGGTTGCTGGCTTGTTGGTTCATGGCTTTTTGAAAAATAATTACTGCGTGGTTGAACGACGAGAAACAGAAGGGTGGGTGGAAAAAATTTGCCATCAGTTTCACAACTGAAGGGTGCGTTGGCGCTTTATCACAAGCTTCCACCTATATTTGAAGAAACAATATGCGTCACTTGCGCTGCACTGCAGCACTTTTCACAAGTTTTACGACCATACAATGCCAACGTCATAATAAAATTTGGAGACATTTTGAGAATTTTTTTTAATTCTTCAAAATTCTTATGAGATTTTTCCGTTTCACCAACCTAGCGTTTTCTCGGAGGCACTAAAATGCCTAAATCCAGATCGCTAATCCCGTGATAGTGCGTGATAGGAATACACGTTGATTTCGTTTGTTCATTCTCAGTTTTAATTATTTTCTTTTTTGTTTTTGGACAGGCATGAAAGCGCTCCATTATTAGAACTGGGGCTTAATAATTCATTTTCAAAATATTTTTATTTTTGTGCGTCTTCTGCAAAGGAGAGGGTCGCCAGGTTCGGCAGGTTTGGCTGTCACTATCAAAATTGGATGACTTTTTTCTCCGTTTGGTTAAGTTTTGCTTTTTGAAATGCTTTACAGTTACTCTTATAACGCTAAATATATCAACAAGGCATTACGCGATTTGCGTTGAGGAACTCTGCAAAAATGCTTACTCTGTCAAAACAACAGTTGACGTAAACACTGTTCCACGTTCTTTAACGCTTCGGCCGTCTATCAATTCCAGACATTATTTCCCACGGGTGGTAAAATGAGGTGGGAGGGGGCAGCGTTTTTGTCTTGGACCGTTGGGTGGTTAGATTACTTTGACTCGATGAAATACCAACCAAAAACGAGGGAGTTCGGCTTCAGCTTTCAGGCTCCCATGCTGTCACTCATGGAAACATAAGGCACAAAGTTTACTGTTACCGAATAAAATTGTAATTTTCCACGACGTTTCTACAACTCCACGGTAATCGAATATGTACGTAAGTGCCTTTCTCTTCAATGCACATGTGTCGACACATGTATCCCACATGTATCCCACTGTTTCCCACATGACAATGCACATGTATCCCACTGTTAAGGTTAGTGTGGAAGCAGTAGTCGTTTAGTTCAACTGCTAGAAATCAATACTACTAACAATAACTATTGGTACTAAAGTCGGGTGGAGCCAGGCGTACAGGGCCGCAAAAATCACCCACATCAATGAAGCCCATCCCGAACCTTATAAGCGCTTGACATGTTTACGTAGCCGTTACTGCATCTAAGAACCCAACACATCTGCCTATTTTCATTTCATCGCACATATTCACCGACAACACCACCTAAACATCAAAATCACCGACGCAAACACGATATAAACAACTGAAGGGTGCGGTGTCCAATACGCCGTCCCTTTCCCGTAACGTAGGGAGCACCGAGTGGTGGCGCCACCCGTCCAAACGCTGTAACTCGTCGCACCCAATGCGGCTGCTTTTCTTTGTGTTTTTTGTTGATGCAGAGGCTTTGAAAGACGTTGCGAAAAATGGAGATTTTACAGCCACTCAAGTCGCCGCAAAACGCGAACGGTATTTATGCTCAAAGGGCAATCGAGGCTCTTGCATAAAAATGATCCTACATTTTGGCGAAAGTCACAACTGCAGGTTTGCTCACATCTACCTATTAACTGTGAGCAGCATTAGCTGGGGCGCTGTTTAACTCTTGCCTTTCCCTTCTTAAAGCATTTGCTAAGTACTTCCTAGGTGGGGCGCCTTCCCAGTGCGCCAAAACCAAATTACTTCACTGTGAGTTGGCGCTTCCACGCAGCACACGTAAGCACAACGAATAACAGGTGCAGTGCACCATCAAAGCCAACTCGGACGATTCATGTCCTCCCACTAAATCGGGCTTGTTCAGTTTACATTACGCCGGCACACGCATAAGCCGGGAAGGCTGTCGGGCAGAGCGGGTGTTTTGCACGCGCTGCTAGGGGATACAAGCCTAAGGAATACGAGGCACGTTTTGTGCCGTTTATGTGCGTCTGACATCGTGGGCATCGCGAAACGAGCGGTGATTATTCGGGTGCCGCGAGACGCCCAGAACGGTTGGCTCTAGGAGAGCTAATTTGCCTGCGCACCGTTCCCGTCCGCTTTCGCGGCTGAGACACGGTAGGAAGCTCGCGAACGCGATATTGTGCCTTTCCATACGGTGCGTTTACCTTCTTCACACCCCGGCTTGTATGACCGCGTTGTCGTTTTCTTTCGGGCCTATGGGAGCTACAGGCGTGGCGACCCGTGGTAACGACGTTCCTGGGGAAATAATATGGTTCGCTCCTACAGCTCTGGAGGGCACGGTATCGTCGCCGTGCTGCAACATGAGACGGAGAGAAGAGAAGTGAAGGAGGTTTATGGCCGTCCATGCGCTCCTACAGACCTTCAATGTACAAAAAAATATAAAAAATCAACGACTGTAGAGACCTTCGTCGAACAAGAGCTGTGAAGAGTAAACTGAAAAAAAAGGAAACAAATTTGAAGAGCTTTGGTTGTTGCTATTCCTTTCTTCGTAGCACTTGCCTAGTAGGGCCACTCGCCCGCAATTGGGTGCTTTGAGGAGCGAACGGGGACGATTTTAAAATTCGTAACACTGTGAAATGGAAAAGTAAAAGTTGTAGAATAATGCGTGCCCGTGACACGTGAACGGGATGGCGCATCAGAAGTACAGGTGCAGACCAGCCACGATAACCACGATTATAGTGAGGCTGTGGTTTGTGCAAGTCTTCTTGCTGAAGAGTTCAGTACAAAATAAAGGAGAATAAACTGAAGCAAACAGGGTATAGCATAAAATAGGCCGGTCGAAATAACGCCAAACTTCATTGCGAAAGACACAGAAATGAAAGCGAGAAAAATTACGGAAGCATAATGTAGCAGTTGTTAATTATTATCGCAATTACAAAGGTGTCTGTTAAGTATCGCCAAGCTTTCGCCTTCAAATCACGTAAGCAGACTTAAGTGCCCCTGGGAAATTTCGTATCGGCAAGCGGAGTGAGGGTTTCGATAACACCGAGCAGCAAATAGTTTGAACGTGGCGCGTTTCAAGCACCGTTTTCTCTTTTTGCCAGTCGGCCTTAGTCACGTGATTGCATTGTCCGCAACCGACGGCAGAAACTGCTTCTTAGGTCGGCAAATTTCAAACAAAAAGCTCATGAACACCTAAAATAAAAAATAAATAGACTCTGTAGTGAAATACCGAGTAACCAAATAAAAGCTGGATAAAGCAAAGTTGTTGGATCTGCTTGCGCCCCCCCTACCTAGCCACCAGTGGAGGAACCCGGGTTCGATTTACGGTCGTGGCGGCCGTTTTTCTGATGGAAGCGAAAAGCAAAAACGCTCGTGCGTTCGAGATTTTGGCGCACGTTATAGGTCGGTCAAAGTTCATACGTAGCCCTCCCCTACGGCACGCCTCATCGCCTGTGAAGCGTCGCCACGTTAAAGCCCACAATGAATCACTCACCAGTGGAGCTAGAGAACGCAGAGAAAAAGGCGCCACTCCCTAGTCGCGGCTCCTTGGAGCGCGCTGCGCTGGACCGGTTACGTCCCCTCAATAATCAACAAACAGGATGAATTGCATTTTAAAGGCGCCTGAACTCCGCCAAGAAATATTATCATTACGTTACGTGTGCATCGCTAGAGCTCGAATCTCCCGAGTTCCGCTCAATCTCGGGCCTTCTGGAATAGCACCCCTGGTTTTCCTTTTCCCCCTTTCATCCCGCCACTTGCTTCCCCCCCCCCCCCCCCCTCCCCCGTCCAAGACAGAATGCGTGCCAATCATCTCGCCAACGGCGCCTTTCTAGAGTGAGTGCGCCACAGTACAAGCGCCCTTTTCTTGTCGACTCGTTGACGCCGAGTAAGTTATGGTTGAGCTGTCGGCACCAATAGTTATTTCGTCATGCAGGCCAGCCGCTCCGAAAAGACAAAGCAGTGAAGGCGAGCCTGCGAAGCCACTGGTGGACGTGACGCAGCTACGGCGACATCGCAAGTTGGTTTTGTTATCGCGGCCGATCTCCCTCAGGTCCATTGTGCCCCAGAGCGCCAGAATGGACGACGCTTTAGCCGGTACGTGACCAGTGCGCTAAACGAACCGCGCTCGAACGGCCACGAACTCCGCTCGTACAGACTCTATGTTCGGAGAGGGAGGAAGGGGTGCGTGGCGCGGTTTCTCAGAGCAGTGCGGGAGGTAGAGGCTAAGAGCAGGCGCATACGGTTCTTCGAGGGGACCTTATTGTTCATGCGATTCTGATTCCAATTGTGCTCTTTGTGCAGTGTATTGGCGTGCAAGCGCGCAATCACTGCGGCAATGTGTCAGAGCGGGGAACGTTGCAAGGTAGTCTCTAGGGCGATTCCCCTCCCCCTGTGTTCTTTTTTGAAAGGCGAGGACCATTTAAAGAAGAAGAAAATACCAACGCAGGCACAGAAATGCCGACGACCAGACAGGAGCCGATTGAGAGGTTGGGGTTGACTTTATCGATAACACTTATATTATCTATTGGCGCATCAAAGCTGGGGTTTGCAAGAAGGGATATATATAATTGCATTCAAAATTTTCTTTCTGCCTCAGGTCGTTTGAATTGCTAAGCGGTGATGATTAATGGGTAATTCGGGTTTCATTAACAACTAAGTTTCCTTTTACAGCCTCTTTCCGGAAATAAGTATATTGAAGTCCCCACGTTTTTAACCGATTTAGCCCTGGCCAATCCCCCCTTGTGGGTACGTGCCAAAAAATTTGAGGACATCATCATCATCATCATCATCACCAGACAAGCTGTGCTCGGACTGGGTGCGTACTGTGCAGCCTACGTACCAAATGGCTACCTATATACCTACACAGCAGCAGATACATGGTGGAGGTATTGCACAACGCTGTATAACGCTTTATGGAGCTTGCTTTTGCAAAATATTGGATGAATGCCGAAGCCAAACCGCCTCTAATTTTTTAATTCACTATCTTCACACAGAAAGAGACGAAATCGAGATTGGTAGGGTCGTTGTACTTTCGCACTTGACCGAGTCGGCAGATACTGAAACGTCAACAATGGGCGCTGAACCTGCGTATTTCTATCTCTGCAGTTCTCGGTTTTGGGGCGGTGCAACGTGTTACAGGACATTAAGTGCCCGCGTAGACACACTGAGGGAGAGTGTGAAGTGGGCCGTCGGGATGGGAAGGTGATGGTTATGCCTTACGCACACCTCGTAGCTCACCGACTGAAGAAGGTTGCTGGGAGGTTTGAAGTCAAGGTTTGCATTCTCGATACCCAACCACTTGAATGCTTGTTGTGGGACTACTGCCAGAAAAGCCAACCAAAATACAGAAAATCGAGCAGAAGGGGGTGGTGTCAGGCATGGTGAATATTAGGGAAAATGTGCGAGGGTTTTCTTTTTACCGAGACCCATTCCATTGCGGTAGATTTCACGTAGGCCAGATTTGCAGTTTCCTGAACATTCGTCTTCGAGGACATCCCTCTTTCTTAAAAGGGACCCCATGCTCCCATCTATCGACCCGCTGCAGGGAGCATGGCTGTGTGCCTTTGCTGGAAAATGCGGAAATCCTATTTAGGCACTCTCAGCAACATACTTGTAAGGTGGCGGAGGCTTACTTCATCTTTCTGTATAATAGGAAAGGAACTTGTGTCACTGACTCGTCTATGATCCTCCTTGAGGAGGAGTTCGCCTATCTTGAAAATAGCATCCAGTGAAGAGGCGGTGGCATTTCTTGGCTTCATAAGGATCGGGTATGCTGCTATCGATCTGCCAACACCCGCGCGGAACGTTGGCCGTTGCGACGCATTTGGGATTGCAGATTCCTTCACCAGTGTTGCTGTTTGTTGTTGAAATGCATTGCTTTATTCGTTTGTGAGCGCGCGTGTGATGCGCTGGAAGGGTGCGCTGTGTTGAGAGTTTCCGTTTTTTAATCTTTTAAAACTCATTTGTTAGTAGGAGCTCATCCTGTGTAGTTCCTGTTTTTGACCAGCGTTTTTGCTGCGCAATTAGTCACTATGTCAGACTTTGAATTTTCTTGCACAAAACACAAATTATATGCACACCTTGTATGCCGCTTCCAGCCGAGGTTCCTGACTGGCTATGGCGTTTTCTTGCTGATTCCAGCGGCTGCTGTGGCCGCTTTTCAGATGGAGGCGAATAGCGAAAACACCCGTTTGTCGACATTTTGGTGTATGATAAAGATCCCTAGGTGGTCAAAACTAATCATGAGACCTCCACTACGGGGCGCCTCATAGCCCGTATGTAGCTTCAGCGCTTTGGAACCAACAATATGATTTTTTTCGTGTGTGTACCGTTAAGACTATACAGAACCGTGCATCGATACCGAAACCAACTTTTGTAGCGCGAATGGCTCTAGCCACAAATTCTGGAAATCATCATTTACTGGTACATCATAGCTCATAGGTACAAGCGCTGGGAAAACGGGAATGCACCTAAGAAACACACTTTAAAACTATTTGTAAAAAACACACTCAGGATCCAATCCCCTTCCCCGCCTTCAATAAAGCGTTTTTCAACCTGTACTTCCAACGGGCTCTTCACGTCTCCTCTCCCGCTCAATCGGGCGTGATTCGCTGCCGGCGGGAACAGTATCATTTATACCGGTGGCTGAGCCAGAAACTGCTCTGATTGATGGTGTGGAACCGAGAGCAGGGGCGCTAATGGCAAATGCCCGCTTGGGAACAGCAGGCCTCGTCCAGCGAGCGAACTCCCGCTTAGAAACGCAATGCCCCTGTTTGGCCTCCGGGCTCTGATCGGAAGAGTCACGTTCGGAAACTTCGGAGGCGAAGAGGGCCGTTGTCAACATGTTAACCATTATTTCTTCTAAGTATTATGACTTCTCTGAAAAACAATTATTCTCTCTCTGAATAGACGGATAAGTTTGAAATAATCTGACACCTACCGATTTGTTGTTTTTTTTTTTTTTTTTGGAAAAGGCGATGGACACGCTGCAATGTCGTCCAAAGCCAGGCGTCTTCTTTTACCAGTATGCAAAGACACACAAAATGGCTGATCTCGTGAGGTGAGTTATCAGCGCCACGTACTCAAGAGACGATGATGTAGACAGAGGAGACGGTTAAGGGCAGAGATTCGACCTTTGGACACTTATTCCGCCCTGTTCCAGCGACCAGGTCTGCTTTGCACGCTTAGAAAAGGTTCTCATAAACAAATATTTCCTCTTCGTTGTTCCTGTCGCTTTGCACTGTGCGTACGTATGCGGTCATTATTCGTTGCCTGCAGCAATACTTTTGACTGCGTGGGTTTCCACATAAAAACGGCATTTTAACCTAAAGTGTAACTCAAATGACCATACAAGATTGTAAAAAAGGTTCACGTGGAAAGTTCGCTCGAATTCAGGGGACCTTTTACGGGTGGAACAAGCCAAGTATCTGTGAGGATAACAAAACCATCGGGACGCCGCAATAATAAAATATCTGTTATACCGCGTCGCCTCCGACACATGCAAGCAGGAGGCATCTTCGCCCCAGAAAGAAAAAAAAAACTGATGTAAATGTTCTTACTTAGAAAGACAGCGCACCTAAGTCAAGACATCCCAAGGCAGAGCTCCCTGTCCAAACATCGCGAGCTTAACTGCCCTTTCACCCGCTGCGGTGGCTCAGTGGCTGAGGCGTTGTGCTGCTGAGCACGAGGTCGCGGGTTCGATTCCCGGCCGCGGCGGCCGCTTTTCCGATGGAGGCGAAAAGCAAAAACGCCCGTTTGTACGAGATTTCGGCGCACGTTAAAGATCCCCAGGCGGTCAAAATTAATCCGGAGCCCTCCACTACGGCGCGCCTCATCGCCTGCCTTGCGTCGGCGCGTTAAACCCTACAATCAATCAATCAACTGCGCTTTCGTTCGTTCTTTAAGCCCATTACTTCACTCGTAAAAGCCACATGCGCGCATGCGCAGTGAATACCACACTGTGCGGGTAGCCACAATTTGGCGCTCGTTCACTTTTTGGGTTTGTTTGCAGTTTCGTGAAATCTTTGCTGAAGGTTGCGCATAAGTTCTATAGCGGCAACAAAATAGAAGTTAAGAAACCCCAGCGGCCATAAAATGTCACCGCTGTGCTATACTGCCTCGCATAGAAGTTGACCAGCATGCGCAAAACCAGCGCACCAAGCTGTTCACGATAGTGACTGGGGCAGAAAGGAGCTATCAAAGGGTGTACTTCCTAATGCAACGAACCACTTTACCTGGTTCCCATATAAACCCACAACCTTACAATCTAACCTATGCTAGTCAGGAACATTTTCAATTTTTAGTTGATGGTTACATATTTCTAAAACTAATAGTGCACCCACTGGCAGCCTGTTCGTTTATCCTTTCTCCCGTTTCCAATTTTTCGGTGTGCTTTGATTGGACAAGTAACATGTGCACGAATTTAACACACTTTCATTTGGTTTTTTTTTTTTTTTGGCTTCTCCGAACAACGCGGGGCTCGCGGTAGTTTCAAGCGCCACTGCATGCATCCGGGGCCGCCGAGACTTGCACAATGGGCATCTTGTGGTCGCGATAACAGGTGATATATGCCCTTTCAATACAACAGGGAAAAGCCGTAAAGCGAAGAAGCAACGAGGGGTACTCATTTATCAGGCCTCGCGTATGCAGCATATGTTCGTTTGTGTGACCGTCATTTCTTTTTTTATCTCTTTTACGAGATTGCGAAACTCCATTAATCGAACGCTGCTTAAGCAGATGTGCCACAAACCCCAGCTTCGTGGGCATAACGTGGAAGTTAGACTCACCCAAGACTGTTTTGTGTGTGCGTGTGTGAGTTATGGCCACGGGGTGAGGCGCGAGAGAAAAGAAGAGAACGCAAGCATGTTCGTGCGTTTACTTTCTTCAGGATTATCGGGTGCGATGTAAATAGAGCGACCGGGGTAACGAGGGCATCACTGTTCTCTTTATTAGATCACTGTCGCGGTGGAGGGCGAGAATGATTCGAACATTAGCGTGTCTTCTGTGCTGCCCGAAGGCGTGCTAGGTTGAGGAGTTAAGTTTTTATGAAATTTTGAGAGGCATAGAAATAACGGGCTTTTGTCATGTCTTTTTTTCAGAAAAATATCTCAAATATCTTCCGCGCAGATATATAAAATTCCACGTACTTCTGCAGACGAAACCCTCAGACGTCTTATTAAACCCGAAAAGTGAACGTACTTCCTGGCGACTGCACGAATCAAACCAAATTACGGCCACAGTACAAAGAAAATAAAATAAAAAACTGGCTGATTTCTCTGTCATAGGAATCGGTGAAAGATCAAAATGAAATGTGCAGCGAAATGTGTAGCTAAGCGTGATTTGCGGGTTGGCGGCAGTCTTGTGGGTGCGCTTGGCGAGCGACGTTCCGCTGGCGGGTTGGTTTGGCAAAGGTGCACTGGCGTCATTTTTGTGACGAATATGACGTCAGTGAAATCTTGGCGTATCCCGGCATAAAACACTATCGTGCTAAAATATGAAACCCGAAAGCGAACAGCCATAAGTGCAACGTACACTTCACTACTAAACGCTGCTTCCCTGCAAGAACACCTGGTGTGCAATTGTGTACCCTTTACAGTCCGCTTGCTTAGTTGTACTGGCGTCATTTCCGTGACGGATGTGACGTCAGTGAATTCTTTGTGTGCCCGAGAATAAAACACTTTCGTGCTAAAAATACACAAAAAACTGATTTGGGTTTGAACGGGATATGAACTCGGGACGTAAAGAGCCGCAGCCAACTCTGGTAACTACAGTCCCTACCCTGTAATGTGCCAGGATGGAGCAAAATATATGCGGATGCCTGCCCCATGACAGGTGAACGTGACCGCACCGAAAACATGATGCAAGAGTAAGGTAGCCTCAAATATTCATTGGCTTTGGCGTTGAAATCACTTAAAGGCTTTAGTTCCTGATAATTAGCAACGAAAAGAATATAATCGTTACATTGTGCATCACAAAGGTCCCAGCCGAGCTCCCGTTCTCGAAATCAGCGCGCGATTTCACGTCAAGGCATTGATTTTAGGAAGCATGTCCCTCACTGAAGATTGATCGCATCGCAATAAACTTCCCTGCCAAGCTGTGGTTTTATTCAATATTGTCCTGCTCGGAAAAAAAAACGAAAAAGACCTGTTTTTCTCCTAATGCTTTTTTCTGTGGTTTCTTAACCGCTCTCATTCCTAGTGCCAGGACGCTGGTAATGCCTGATTTTCACTCCGAATTTGGGTACTTCGTATGCAGCTTTCGCAACACCCTACCACCATTGCTGGCGATTTATTGCATAAGCTGAAATTGCGTTTCATGCGCTTAGGCTACACCTGGGGCTGGAGTCGTGCCACAGTGTAGGGCTCGAGATTATTTTAGACTTTATCGACTCTTTATTGTGTGCCTGTATCTAGACACAAGGCTCTCTTTCATTTCTATATGCTTCACAAATATGTCCCCCGCGGCAGGAGGTTGGGCCTGCGACAACGTCTTAGCCATTCTACCATCGCGGCGGGTACAAAATATTACAGCGTATAGCAAAGCAAAAACACGACGGGATAATTTGTAGCTCGGCGGAATAGTCGGGAAAGCGTGATCGAAGATACAATAAAACACGCACTGGGGGAGAACTGGGACAGCATCAATAAGTTACACGTAAGGTTATGTAAACGATTGCGTCAGACATTAGCAATAAGGCTGGTTCCGCGCGCGGCTGTTTCGCGGGCGATATTGTCCAGTCGCGAACGGCAGCTGCATGAACAAATTTGCCTGAATAGAAGCGCGTTTGAAACAAACTAGCCAAAGGAGACGGGAGAAGAATAGCGCAACATCCCCCTGGTGCTTGTCTTCACCTTGTAACATCTTCAAGGCCTTCCACGAACAAAGCTACCAGCGTCGTTGCGGGTGCGCACAGCATTAATCACCTGTCGGTGCGTCACTAAAACCGAAAGTATCATTGGCGCTCTTTGCTCAATGTTCATGAACCGCTGGTGTCCGTTCTTGTTTTTACTATCCCGCGTAATTCATTGCCTTCCTTGCGGAAATTTCAACCTCTAGCGTCTAACCTACACCCCCTCCATAAGCAACTACACTCCTCCCTCTCTTCCCACGTACCATCAGGTTTCGCTCCTTTTTCACACATCTTTCCACGCGGCCGGTGCATGATCGCTATTGCCTTCTCCCACCGTCTTCCCGTGCTTTTTGTGTATGCGAATTCATTTCCCGCCAGGTTTTTCGGGTACATTTTTCTACTTGGGCCCCGCTTCATCTCAGCTGTCTGGCCATGCCCGTCCAGGGCTCGCTGGCGTGACCGGAGCTCGTAACGAGGACACAGCCCCTTGGCCATAACCACTCCCGGCCCCCCTCCCCTTTCTCATCCCACTGTTGATCTTACGCCGATGACTTCCAATATTAATGTCTCGCGCTGCTCCGCAAATCCCTCCGCTTCTGTCGCCCTCTACCTCCGCCGCCCCCGCCCCCCCTTCTTTCTCCTTTCCAAGCCATCATCGCAGTTGGCCCACTGAACCTGCGCCCTCCTTCCAGGGCCATACCCATGGTTATTGGTTTACGCCGCACTCATGGCCTGTCCCGCACTTTTCCCTTATCCCTCTCCTGTCCTCATTTTATTTCGCACTGGAAGTTATACTATGTGTTTGATTAGGTCGTCGAAGAAGGGGAAAAAAACGATAACAGCGTGTTATGCCCCAGCCAGTATTCCTTTATCGGCCCCCGTGGGGCTTAATGCTCTCGCATGCTCTGCGATGTTTGAAGCCCGGGAAGGGACCTGGTTTTTCCCTTTACATTCCAGCGATATGTACGCGTGGCTTTGGGTTTTGTATTTTCCTTGTACTTCGCAGCATTTCCTTGGTGAGTGCAGTTATCGTTTGTTTTTTCGTCCGTCTCAGTTTCGTAGGGTGACAGCTTTAACCATTAAGGGATTATTGTTGAGGAATATGTACCTGAAACGGAAGGTCGCTACACACACTGGGCCGAAAGATAGCGATTCATTTTTATAGTTATAATATTGCTTGCGCGGCTTGGCAAATGTGAAGCCTGCTGTCGCGACTTTCGCGATAAGAAGCAATTTACACAGCCTTAAGCAAACGTTATCATAACTTTGATCACTTTTTCGCCACATACAGAGTCTCCTTCTTGTTTGTCTGCTCCTCTAGTAAAAAAGAAAGTATTCGGAATTCCCTCGAAAAGCAAAAGGCTTCAGAGTATGCTCTGGCGGCTCAGACGACCACGTTTACTGCTGAATAAAGACAAAAGTACATTTCAAAATACATTCAAAGCATTCAGATTTAGGGCACTTTGAAATTTAAAAAGCAATTCATCAGAATATCGTGATATGTCAGGGAACTTTTACGGGTTCATTAAGAACTGACGGCAACATTGGTTTGAATATCAATTTATATAGTCGTTATATTTATTTGTTGTAATCCTGTCAGTGTAGCCGTCGCTTTTAGCGGTGTCAACAAAATTACAAAACTCGTATGGTGCTGGAACGTCTCGGTATCTCTAACCATTGGGGCGTCTCTAAACTTTCGCGCGTCAGAAAATGCCATAACATGCGGAAATTTGATGCTGAGGCATAGCTCTACAACGTGTTTATCCACGCAGACAGCAAAATCATAAATATAAGGAAAGAAATGTCAATGTGAACTTCACACAGGTTCGGTACGGGTATGTTATTTTGAACCAGCCACGGCACTGCTGAATTCCATTTTTATAGGTCAACCTTATTTTGCCGCAGAGTTATAAGTTCGAAGTCTATCTATTAAGACACATTCGCTTCCTTCCGCCTTCCGTCAACAACTGTACACGTCTTCAGCAGTGGAAATGCCATAACGCAGCAAAATTGGACGATTGATACTTATGTCTAGGCTACGTTTGGACGGTAACCATGCTTCCGCAGGCTTACGCGGTGGGATCACTGTCCTGGGCGGTATTTTACCTGACATGTGAAATATGGACCCTGCTGGATGGGACGACATGTAATTTCCGAAACTGTCACGTTTCAAATCTGCGTCAGCTGCACGCGAGAAAGGGAAATATTAACCCTGCAGGTCAACGAGAGCATACTGGCGGTGTTTACAATTTGTGCTAAAGTTTATCTATGTCTTTATCGCACTTCACTGTTTTTTTTTAAATTTTATTCAACGAGATGTCAACTTCAGGGCTCCGGGCGGAAGATCAACCTTTCGCGACCGTCTGTTTTATAATTTTGGTTGTGTAGACGGCGGAAATAAAAAAAATACAGTGACACCCTCTTCCTTTCGAAAATTGTGACAAATGGAAAAAAAGAAAATGAGAAAAGAATGTTCAAAAGGAACGACATAAACTTTTGTGACGCCACCCAGGTGCAAGGAGAATACTTTTCAAGAGACCACCTTGTGATGACGCATCCTGGCCGATTAGGGCGATGAAGAAATACGTTATTTGCCCGAGGGTAGGTAAAGCAATAGTGTAGGGTTTAAAAACAGCGCGGAGAGCGGGACCAAGTAAAGAACAGCCGACAGAGGCGCTGACGAACAGCTGTATGCCCTTTAATTCGCAGGAAAATATACATGAAAAGTGAAGGGAAGACAATAAAAACGAAAAAAAAGCAAACTGAAATTATTACGTAAAAAATATTCAACAGATTTGCTAGTAAGGCAAGAACATTTTCATCTACCGTGTGACGATTTCTAGACGACTAGTCATGTTAGATATGCGATCTCCTTATCTAGTAGTGATACAGACGGTTCACTAATGCAATCACTCCCTTTTGTTTTGATTTCGAAGGCTTTGAAGATATCCCTCTCTCTTCACCCACGCTAAGTGGTCAGGGTGACACATTCTTTGAAGCGGGGGGTGCAGCCGCAGGAGGTGGAGTGCGCTGACAACAGGCTGCCTGCGAAGAACTGACTTTTCTCGCGTGTTTCCTCAACCGTTCATTCAGGCAGCGGCCTGTTTGTCCTATGTAGGAGCGTTAACACGACAACGAAACGTCGTAGACTACGTTGACCACACAGTCAACGTAAGGCGATTCGTGTTTTTTGAAGCACGCGGGTAATTTGGGACTTTCCATGTTTACGCGCTTACACAGACGACTCAGCTTCTCGGAAGCAGAGAACACAAGCCGTACGCCCGCCTTGCCAACAATCCTTTCGAGCGTGTAGCTCACTCCATGGACGTACGGGATGACGGTTGCGTTTTCTCGTTCCGGTTGAGGGCACTTTTCCGGAGTCTTCGAAGCAAATTGGCGTAGCAGCTTGGTTGCCAATGCACGCAGAAATCCCGTCGGATAAGCGGCACAGTTCAAACGGCAGACTTGAGCATAGAAACTTTGTTGCATACGGTTGGCAAATGATCTCGTTAGGGCATGTCTTAGCACGCTCGCGGTATCTCCACTCTTCGCAAGCTTTGAGTGTTCTTAGCTGTACGGTAATAGGCTATTTTGGAACCTATGATGTGTGCCGCGTATCCGACGGACTTCCTGTGTGCCCTGACAACCAAACCGTCACGTCAACTTACATCGAAAGCTCCAATATTGCGGGCCTTTCCTCTTGCCATGATTGTTTCTCCCTGCGGTCAAAAAGCCTGTACGAAAAGAGCGAATGCATCTTGCGGGTAAAATATCGTCCTATGCATATCGCACGTACCTCGAGCTACTATCATGAACGAAAAGAAAACACTGCCCAAAAATTACCATCCAGAACACAGAAATTTCTTTCCATTTCTTTCGATTTCTTTCCAAGCAACTCAACTGGATGCGTCGATTAATTAAGGCAACAATGTTGAGAAATGGTAATTTCCGCATATACCAATAGCCCATTATAGGCCCTCCACTTACAGTATTTTTCTATTTTGCGAGCTCTGCCTTAAATTTTCGTGTTCACATTTCATTTGTGTATGACTGTGCGTACTCAGCGGAAACACACTTGGTGTCGCGGAAGCACCTTATTGTCAATCTACAGGGGAAACATCTAGTCGTATCCCGTCCTTACCGTGGCTGGAGCATTGCAACCCTTATTATTGTTAATTGAACATTGTCCCTTAATACCAAAGGGGACGTTTCTCAGTTTTTTTAACGATAGACCATTTGAAGGGTTTTTAACATGAATTATACAAAGTATATATTCATGTAGGCGTTGCTATCGACGTAGAACACAAGTCTGAACCATAAAAGGTCGGCTCAAAAAGTGTCCCTCATACTGCACCTGTTATTTAAAGCTTGTTTTCCTGTCTGTCGGTTGTGGACTACCGGTTTCCGCTTCACCAAACTGCCACAGAGTCGTCCAAACATTGTTTCAAGAATTTCCCATGTTTCAAACTATTTCTGAATGCAGCTTCAAGCACTCGGCTTCATGGGTAACACGCGGAACGACCACGCGGAATGGCCCAGATGCGAGACACATTGGGAGAGCAAGTGTGTAGGAATGGAGGAATTCAATGGCCCGAAGATACCAATACATAAAAAAGTGTGAAAAGAAGGAGCGGACTTTCCATCGGTCATTCACTCTAAAAAAGGCCTTCCTATGGTTTCTATTTGAGCCCCCCCCCCCCCGCTCCCCCTTTCCCCCTACCTTTCTCGTTAACCGTTTTTTTTTAAACCGCAGAACTTGTCCCATTCCGAAAGGGAACATCAATAAAACGGAGTGGAGCCTCAGCTATCGATCACGAGTGACCGGTCGAGACTACAGCCGCCCTTATTGGGTCCACGACGCGGGTCCCTAAACGATGGCCGCACACGACAGCACGAGTAGCCCGCACATGCGGTCGCTGCCCTTATACCCTTTTGAAACGTCTCCGTCCGTCGTATCGATCAAGTAGTACCGGCATTTTCGTGGAACCGCCCGTCTTTGCATAGGACTGTCCTGTTCAGCCCGTTTTTCCGCGGAAGAAAGGAAGAGCACGCGCAGCGCCACTCGTCGGCTGTTTTCCGGCCCCTCGTTATCCCAAGTACGGTCGTCCGCGCCGCCCTGTGAAGTGGCCATCTTCAAAGGGGGGATGCCAGAAGGTCTGATGTTACTGGCGGGGCCTGAGCGCTTGTGCGTTTGGTTTCGTTTCTTTCGGCTTCACCTCTTTTCTCCAACTTTTGTTCGTCTGTTGCCTATTTATCTATGTCCCTGTTATCTGACCCCGGGTGTCCGCAAGGCAGCTTGGGATGCCCTTAGATCCTCGTTTCGATTACCCAAACGATGCTGTGCCTGCGAAGGATATGGTCTTCCTGCCTTCCTTGCTGATTAGCACTGCATACGATGCACGTAACCATTTCTGCATAGGTAATCCTGTACGAATGCATATAACCGAATTTTATAGATTTCTGGTACGAGTCAGGTGGAAAATTATTTTTGGGGGGAGACAGCATGATGCTTCGCTCTTATTCTTAAGGCCTTATTTGAAAAATTGCAGATTGGAACACTGGCATTGGGCAAGAGGAGTTTATGTAAAGGGCGTACAGACTGCCAGCTGCATCTATTCTATTCACCAATTGATGCGACCATGTATCCTTATGACATGTAACTTATAAGCGAATTGTTTTAAAGGAGGCTCGATACAATGGCAGTTATGTCCCAATTTCCTTTTTCTTTTTCGCAACCAGAAGGTCCACAGTTATTTACCTCATTGACATGATGAAATAAAATAGCGTTTAAGGTGAGAAGCAAGCACACTTAACGCAACCAGAATAGTTAAAGACATCTCATACCATCCAATAATGGCGAAAATTGTCTTAACGAATTTTCATTTGAACAAGGTTTAGAGCTGTTTGACGAACCCATATGCTCCCTATATTTGTATCACCTGAACTAGGCTTCAAAGCATAAGCGTCAAATGTACCCACCCAGTCATGCATTACTGACACATAAAATACGAAACTAAAGTTTCAGGTGTGGCTCTCTGGCCTGCCGGTAAAGATCACAAATGCTAACTTTGAAGCAGGCTTGAGGTTTCCTTCTGAATAAAAAAAGTTGAGATATACGAACTTTCCTAAAGGCTTCATTGCGGAGGACAGTTTTGTAGGGCCGTCTGCATAGGCGTGCAGGTGCACGGAGGGGATGGTCGCCATATAACACGCGAAATGAAACGTGCCTGTTAAAGCACCCTTAAAAAGAGCCGCCAGAGGAAAAGGCAACACACATATCCATAGATATTGAAGATAAAACGCTTTGGGAGTTTGTCGATATATACGCAAGGCACTAAACAAATTCATGCTTCTTCTTGCTGTGCATATTAAATTATATTATTCTGCTTAGAGATAATTACGTCCACTTCCAATTTGGCTACCGTTTCTTAACTCTTCAATAAATCCCCTGATTTGGCGGACGCCTTCTCAATGCAAGGTAAAGATTTCAACTTACGGGAAAAATCAGCTGAAAGAGCGAAATAAAAAAATGGTTGCCTCGATAAGGTTTATGTGTTTTTACAACTGAAAGTTACTTAAATCAGCAACAAATATCTTGGTTTCAGTAATAAGGACAGCTTGAGATTTTGTAAAAAATTTGGTACGGCTTCGATACCTCCAACTTATCTTATACTCCTTCAGATTTCTCTTTTTTTTCTGGTAGAGACACAACATAGTTTCTAAGAATAAATGTCAGGAACTATGTCAAATACACAGCATTTCGCGCCTGCAGCAAATAATGACTTCCTTGTGACCAATATTCCTTACACAACAGCTTGATTAATAAAATACAAATGGAGCGACAATAAAAACCTTGAAAATGTTCGAAATATTCATAACAGATGGTGAGCTTTTGTTATAAACAAAAAAATATGGTGGGTAAAAAAATATTTCAGTGCATCCAGAAATGAAAATAATCGAATACAAGCACTTCGAAGTCACGTTCATCGCCGAAGTTGCACCATATTTGTTGCGCGACAAATTGTATAGCGTACACTGTAAACTGTCGGAAAGATCTGCTTTTATGAAGTTCGGAAGGATCTAACTCCCGGGACTCACTCGGCTTTGCGACTGCGGCTTGGCATGGAAACATCAGATTGACTCTCTGTAAAGCTTGTTTCTCTGTTAAGCAGAAGTGTTCGAAGGGGAAATTCTGGTGCCTAACTTCTTACAATACGGCGCAATTGGCACACATAGGTAAACCGTACGAGCGACTGTAGTGAGAATGCAGCTGTTGATACATTAGAGACAGCTTAATTTTTATAGACAAACGACGTCAACTGCTTCTCCGAAAACTGTCTTGAGAATTTGTCTACAGAATCAGAATGACTGAGCCAAATCTTACCGGTTATTTATTTTCCCAACACTTCCACGTCTACAAAACACACGGACTTGGAGCGTGACCTCGATACACATCACAAATAAACAAAATCTTTATGCAGCAAATCTGTTCCCTATTGGCAAGGCTGTCTCAACAGTATGACCCGGCAGTTGATGTATTCCCATCATCAATGCGAAACGGTACTAGAGACGCTTTTAGGGGCGAAGCTCCTTAAGTCATGGGTCTGTCCATCCCTTGTGTCTCGTGGTACGTGACCGCCGCATGCTTTCGGAGATGTCGCAAAGTGGGCCGCGTTGCACGCGCAAGAACCGGCTGCAACCGGCAGCGCAAACTCGGCACCGGGAGAGCGAGCTTGTCTGTGTTCGCCAACGGAGGCGCGAGCGCACGTGCACTGCGAGGGGAGATCACGCAAGAGATCACGCCACGAACGCAGGCAGTCGTTCTCGGAGATCGAACGAGACGCAAGGACCTTTGCTCGTTTCCTGCCGTCTTGTTCGGGCACAAGTTCGCCCTAAATAAAGTTCTTTCTTTACCGTTGTGTCCCATCCTACGTGAAAAATTGTGGTGGAGGTGCGGGGTAGTCCTCGATGGCGCGGGGTCTTTCACCAGGTCTGGGCCTCTTAGCATTGACTCCGAAAATAAAAGTTGATTTGTACAATGTACGCACACAGTCTTACGTCTTTCTTAATGATGTAATGGGCGAACTTTTACGGGAGAGTTTCGGTTACCGATGATCTCCCCCTCTCGAGCTTCACCCCACTTATCATCATTCATTCCGTGGATATGGCGTGATTTTTTTTTTGGTACAAAAACTAATGCCAATGTCTTGTTTAATGCGTTAAGTCTTTTTTCCCACACCCAAGGAGCGGCTATTTTAAGTTATTTTGATGCTGTAGCTCAAACAGCTCTCGAGTTTGCAATGAAAACACGCAGACAGAAAGAAGGAAGATCTGCATGACTCGAGCGCTTTGCGGGTAGTTGAAATGTTTCTTGCTGCATTTACAAACGTGAAATTGTAATCATTCGCGTCCAATTTATTGACTCAAGTTTCCGTAAGCACTAGAATGTGTGCGTTACCCTAGGTGCCATCACACCTTTTGTTTACTTGACCGACTGGGTCAAGAAAAAAGCTTTCTCGCATACGACTGCCCTTGTACTAACTTCTGTTTATGTGATATTTTGTTGGTGCACGGTTTGTAATTTTACCATGAAGTACTCCTGACTTTCCAGTCATCAGCATCTCGCTCCCTTTTATTAATGAGGAAGTTTGATTGGATTGGTGCAAAGCCCATTTCCCAGTAACAGTGTTATTATCGCTGTTCGTGAAAATACGTCAACTACGTAATATTGTTGTTTGCCGTATGCTTAGTTTTTGTTTTACGTATCCTTGCATGTACGCGGCATCTCAGGCAGTATCGAAACACGCAAACGACAGTGCTATAAGCGGTATCCAGACAATACTATTTCCTTGGCGGAGAACATAGTCAAGGAGAAACGCGTTGCGCAAGAAGCGGCTGAAGGAAAAGCCGTGGCGCGCTTTACTTTTTTTTATAGTCGTAAACTTCAAGGGAGCGTTGACAGACACGTACTGTTTGCGCGTTATCGCTTCGCCGCCGATGCGGCCCAGCTCACCATCGGAGACGTAAAACAAAGACTGCGTCCACTTCGTTTGTATGCCTTCTCTACCATGCTACGCATTCCCTGCGCGTAAAGCAGCTCCTTGGGTTTCGGAAAACGTCACTCCAGCTGATGGAGTCCGACCTTCCCGAATGATCCAGTCCGAGAGTATATTTATAGCCCCGGCTTCTGTGCAATAAATATCCCTTCGTAAACCCCAGAAACGACTAAAACTTTTTTGCCTTGATGACGTGTGCCGTGATTTAGCGTCTCCAGCTGCCTCCACTGAAAGCAATATTACCGCTCTAGTTTTTGTTGCGATGCTCAAAAAGGTCAATAATCACACGTTATTTCATCATCATGTCATTACTAAAAAAAGCTGTAAATTATATTATATGTTGTCTGAATTGCAATACTTTTTTGTGAATTGCACTTACGCAATGACTAGAATAGTAGGGTTTTTTATGCCTTGACTTCCTATTACGTGCACCTGGTGCTATATCAAGTGTTGTCGGTTTCCGGCACAATAATTTTCAAATGCTGATTAATTTTCCTGCATAAGAGAGGTGACGGATAACATTGAGCGATAGATCGAAAATGGCTAACGTTAGAGTTAATAAGCTAGGTATACTTGAGATAACATCTGCCTTTTTCCTCTATTTCTTGAGGTCATATTTTTCAACACTGTTAAATGCAGCACTATCTGTCTTGTCTTTGGTTGCTCATGTATGCAAGGGTTCCTTCATTCTGAGTTAATTTATTCTACTACTAACAGTGGAAGAATATATTATAATGACACAAGGGCACCGCCGTCGACCGAGCTCCAGATATACAACTTAAGCTACAAACTTTTTGTGAATTCGCTGCTTCGTGAATGTATTATCATTGCTATTGCTGGTGGAGGGACTGAATAATCATCTCTGGAGCGCATAATAAAAGCTGATGCTCCCTTTTCGTTGCGACGACACGTTGCTTTTAGAGTTGCGTAAGATGGTTTAAAATTAATTGCTTCACGTCTGCGAAAAAGGTCATGCTGTCACTGAACTGCGTGCCGAGCTCACCTCAAGGGGGAAGGAAGATAAAGCAACCGCTTCATTTAGTGGAGCCGAAATCGATTCCGAAACGAAAGAAAACTTTTGGTAAGGTGCAGTGTAATATGAATTACGGGCTACCTTGACTTTGCTTACTGTGTCTATACTGCAGAGTTAAGATAAAAATTGATGTTTAAGTTGGCAATAAAGACATATTTCCTGTTCTACTTCATCTTTTTGCAGGGTTACGGTGACGTTTCTTTAACATTGGGCCAAAAAGGGTTTTTCTGATTTTTTTCAGACTTATATGGGCTTCGTCACTAATTAATTGCGCGTTCGTTATTTTAAAAGTTTATTCATTGTATTTGTTTCATTTCGGTTTGTAGATGGTTTTGAGGTTCGCCCTTAATACCGTATCATGAAGGAGCGTTATTGTTGGGTGCCCTCGAGTACGAACGCCTCTGTACACAAAAACGTTTCCTCTCAGCTTGCTGGACTCGCTGCTCCGAAAAAGAACTGAAACTCCTGAGAAGACCAAGATTGGAGTTGCCAGTGAGGCTGAAAGCTTCCTGTGGTGGCGTACACTGCAAGGACACGTAAAAAAAGTAAAGAAAATATCGCCAATCGAAATGCGCTGCAGAATCGTGACCACAGAGCTGGACACAAAAGACAGGGGACCATCCAGCTCAGCAAACGTCCGCTTTTTCTCCGCTTTCATCGCGTTTCTTGAGGAAAGCGGCATGGCGCCGTGGACAGCCGGACGGGTTTCCGGAAGCCTCCTATTTCCGGTCGTGACGAACGACCAACCTGAGGATAAGAAAAGCCAAGTATGATGGAGGGATCTTACTACGTTGCTCGGGTGCACTTTATTTTGTGCGCTCTAATGGCTCGTAGATGCTGGGAAAAAGACAAAAATAGCTTCTTTTTTTTTATTTTTTTGACCAGAAGATTTGCAGTGCATTCTTAAAATATTTGCCGCCACGTTCGTACTCGTAACGGAGAAAAATAAGGGTACCTCTTTAACCCTACGGGGAAGTTGTTGTTTCTTCTCGAGATTCATTTACAGAGTTAGGGGAAGAAAGCACAAACAAATGTCACCTTGTTGTTTTTACAATGGCTTTTGTGGCTCCAGACGTGGCGCAAAATAATGAAGCAGCAGTTAGATGTGCGATTATCTCGCCACTACTTCTGGCAGGCCTATACCAGGTGTAACCTGACGACGAACGCCACTTAAACGAAATATTAAACTGTTTGTCTGGATTATGTAGATAGTTACATTTTAGTTGCCTCGATCGCAGCCACGCAAACATCCCGCCGAGTGGCTATATTAAGCGAAATAAAAGCCGGCGTGGTGCGCACTGGCTGGTTTTTTTTGTGTGTGTGCGTGTGTGAAATTCGCTTTGTGGTAACTGCGCTTTTGCGCCCGCCTAGCGTGGAAATGTTTCGTGTATTTGGTATTTCCTTGTTCAATGAAGGGGTAACATAGACAAAGGTACACGGATGGTACAAAACGACGAAAAAATTGAAATACTGAAAATCTATTTATTACACGAACACCGATAGCTTAGCTTTAGCTGCAAAAAAAAAAACGACGTCGACTTTACAACACAGAAAATTCCACCGCACTGTGTTCGCAACTTTTTTAACACGAAAAAAATATAGTAAATTGACGACGAGTTCAGCCTACCATATTACTATGAAGTTTTGACGGGGGCGTTGTTCCGAGGTCCGCTGAGCAGCAGCTTTGAAACAACCCACACACCCTTGACCACTGCTGGATTCGTTGACTGGACGCAAGTTCCAAGGTGTTTATTCGGTTTAAAACTGGTAGTTTTACTTTGCGATCAATGCACTTTGCAGAACAGCCAAAAAAGTAGAAATAAACCTTTCTTCGGAGGCATGGTTTTGCGTTCCAGGGCAGCTTCTTTTTCTTACTCACCATTGTGGTATTTCGATTCTTGTTTTGATTTGTTTTGTTGCCTCCCAAGCACTTCCGTATAATAGCCTCATAAAAAAGCTAAGGATCAAATGACTGATATTAGGCTGTCTTTCCGGCAAAAGTACAAGTCACTCTGTACAGTCCATTACCTGGTGATGACGGTTTATGAGTACTTAAATATGAAACGGATAATTGCTACTATTTTTTCTCGCGATTTTCACGGAAAATTTTATTTTCTATTCCTCGGTACACAAAACGCCTAATCTATGAAATTGTGAACACCTCTAGGTAAAGCTCTGAAGCTGTCACATCAATCCGGCATATCTCAAATTGGAGCCTCCTGCAAGAACAGCAGAGAATTAAGAGCTCTAGCCTCACGTTAAGTCAGCCGTCAATAACGCCAATGTTGCACTTCTGTCTCACCATACTTCGTTTCGTAACATTGGCTACCAAGTGGCTCGACAGCATGGATTTACGTTCCCTCACCCTACAAACTACACCCGCGCGGCCACCCTTATCCTTCCTAGGTATATCAGAGCAACTGTAATCATGACATGAGTTCGATATCTGGATTGTATCTTGTGTCCGGTATATCGCTATTTACCCGTGAATCACATCGTAACTGTCCCGTAAGTGCAAAAAGTAAGCAATCTCTTCGTGGCAGTGTTCCCCTCTCTGGTGGCCAACAGAGCCCGGTTGAGGCAGCAGCCATATAGGGACGAAGCGTTGTCAGAGCTATCACGGAAGGCGCTGGCCCAGGTGCGGCACTAATTACAACGACCGCATCACGAGCGCCTCAATTATTCATGCATCCTTACCGGCCCCTCTCTTATCAGCCCCCTCTCGTCTACACTGTTCCAGCCAGCAGCCTCCGTGTATACACCAGGACAGCGCACCTGGTGCGCTTGTAACCAGGCGCTCCTCCTAGCCCCCATCCTGGAGGTTGTTTAGCTTTCTAATATTACCGTCATTGTTTCTGCGCAAATGTGGCGTGCGCGCATGGAGGGCGGATCCTCGCTTTTGACCACGCTTGTTTGCTGGCAATAAAGCGGTGTTAATGAGGATGCTGGGGATCTGCTTTCTGCCGCTCCCATTATGCCTCGCGCTCTCGCCTCTGTGTGTGTTTCTTTTTATTTGCGAGCATTCGTTGCGAGGGATTTTGTGAAAAGCCGCACGTTGCCGAGATTGCAGTCTGTTAATGGCGTGCGCTTTTATTGGTATTGTTTAACGCTTTACCGGAAAAATAAACAAACGCCAAGAGCTGTGACGACTATCTAGGGCATGTACTTCACTGCGATTCTCTAATGAAGCTGGCTGAATGGGGGACGGGGAGGATATCGGGTGAGAGAGAGGCGAATTGTGGTAGCGGGGATGAGACGGGTAAGCTATGAAGTCTAAAGGACTTCTTGAGAGAAGAGAGCGAACACCTCTTGTGTTCACTAAGAAGCGGATTTGCTTGGACGAGTACGCAGTTGGCGGTATATAGGTCGCTTCGTACCCTTCGGCTAGCAACGGCTTAAATTGTTAATCCATTAACAAGCGTGACACTATGGTACCCTATTGAAACCAGGCTTTTTCTGAACAATATGAATACGGGAGCGGCTTTTCAAAGTTATTAAAAATGAAACACTCTTAAACGAAAACAAGGAAAGTGTTATGTTCTTCCCGGTGCAGTGTGAATCAGTGGCAAGCCGGCCTTACGAATTACAGGTCTAGACACTACGGAATAAAACCGTAAAGCGCGTTTATTTGGAAGGCGCACACGCTCGTCCCCTGGCGGCGTGCCATATCTGTGGTGGCGGCTGCATACAGTAACACACATTATTCTGTTTCTCCACAAGAAATTATGCAAATGAAATCAGCGATCCAGTTTGGAGGCCAAGTGGTTTCGTTATAACTACCGGATTTCGGGGCACTCTACCCTAATACTAAGAACGATCTAATCTGAAAACGTTTGTTACAAAAAGTCTTCATTCATGAAACCCTACTGCGCGTTAATTATTCTTTTTCGCTACCAGAAGTATCTGTCTATATTGGCACGTTCTAGGTGAGGAGGAAGAATGAGTATAGTTTATACGCCAACTTGGTGAGCGGTTGTCTTGGAAAGAAAGTCGGGTTTTACAAAACTGGTGACTGTTGCGCCTCTCCGGGAGGGCACTGAAGCGGTGCTTTATGGATTGTTGGAGGGTACCCTCCGCTTCCTCCAGCGTGCATCTGTACCTTTACAGCCGTTGCTGAGAAGCTCGGTCTTTCGTGTGTTAAGAATGCGCAGCACGCGTTGTGAAAAGCGGTACAGTCACGTGAGTTTAGGAGCCGTTTTGTTACTAGAGCCGTCGCCAGGGCCGGCTTTCTCACTAAAGTGGGCAATATAATAATTTCGCATTATTCTAAGCCCCATGCACTATTCATTCTACGGAGGAGGCTTGCTTCAGTTGTTGCTGGGTTGCTAAATCAAACACTCTTTCTTGAGTTTCGCATACTCAGTGACTTTCTCAAGCAAGGATGATAAATTCTTACTTTTCATTTTGTTTTCGCTATTGCATAGGCGCTTTACTGTGAAAAACTGTGCTCCAATTCACTCTGTGAAGGTGGCTGGGAAGAAAAGCTTTAAACGACACCCACAACAATTGCCGAAGCGACGTCAGTTGAATTCGCACACGTAGCTCTACAAAGAGTGAAACCAGAGATTCTGCCAGCCGTTACCTGGAGTTCGCGAGGGCGGCATCCCGAACGCAGCAGCAGAGGGCGGCATCTCGAACACGGCCTGGCTAGAGCGGCGGACTCCGCCGCTGTAGCACGATCGTGCAAAAACGATGGGAAGCGTCTTCGAAGGGAGGGACCGCGGAACCTAGCCATCATGACGTGCTAGCTCGGGGCTACACCACCGCGAGACACGAGCGTACACACCGAAACAATTTGGCATGTCATCTTAGTTATTCTTTTTTATACCGCCTAAAATAGTTAGTGTAGAAAGTTTCAGAATTGCGAGAAAGCTGAGGGAACTTTTATAATCGCAATTTATCAGACGCAGTTGCTCCTTTCGCATTTTGTGATATCTCTTAAAACACAACCGAATTCGTAGTCACCAATATAAAAAACAGAGCCCCATTCGTAGCAAGGAGTGCGCAAACTGTAGCGTTTTTCTGGCGGCCAGATGCCTGTGTGTGGTCTCTACAATTTCTTTGCCCGCCCTGCGAACGAATCCTTAACGTATCTTCGCTATACGCTCACTTAATTCGTCGGGTCCGGTTTACCCAACAGGTGTTGTCGAAAAAGTTATTCAAGCCGTGCGAAGAAAGTGCGCAAAGTAGCGAAGCAACACCAAAACAGGCTCAAAACAACTGTCGCTAAAGCAGACGACAAAGCCGTCCCGCCGACCCACCCGACGGTGCGAGCAGTCACCTGCGTGCGGCGGGGAACGCTGGGTACTAGCGCCTTATCGCCGCGACATCCACACTATGCCCCGTGGGAGAAACGGGCCCACCGCATCCCCAGCCGCATTCGGAGTTTATTTTCCCGCATGCCACGAAAGAACCTTTGGCAGGTTGAGGTAGAAAGCTTTCTATGAGAAAGCTGAATAGTTGAGAAAGCTGAGTTAGAAAGCTTACTATGGAAAAGGAACCCACATAGCGCTGCTATACTTGGTACCGTTAACGACCAATGGGTCACAGCAGCAGAAAATATGAAAGAATGACATGTCGAGAGATTGCAAAGTTTTTAGGAGGATTGGTGACTATATTCTAAACAACACCTAATTAAATATATTAACGTCATGCGAGAACACAACTACCGACGTGATGTGGAAGGTCCACATATACCTGGTAATTACTGCGGGCTTTTGCGCACTTTCCTACACACGTACCAATTTTTCGAAAGCACCAATAGCGTTAAAACTGATGTCATATAGAACAGTTGAGCAATCAATTTTGAACTCGCTTACTTCTTTGGACCCCCTGCCACCTTTCAAGTCAACAGACGTCGCTTGAAATAGCGATAACTAACGCCACTCGATTTGTTGTGCCTGTCTATCACCGGACAAGTTGCCTCACGTCCGTCAAAAATACCACCTTTGTACCACTTTGCGAAAAGCGTTGAAAAATGCCTCTTCTTTGTAGGTTCCCTAAACGTTATCGTCATGAAGCACTGAGCATGAAGTTCGTAAACCATCTATTTTTATCTTTCGTCTCACATCGATCACCCCTTCAAAGGGACTGCAACTGAATAAGGGCGCTTTCCGCATAATGTAGTAAAAATTATAGAAGACTGACGTCTCCTATAATTTACACTACAATATTCACGCCTGTACTTTGCACGTCAATACAAACATTGTTTGTATTGATGTGCAAAGTAAAGGCGTGTATTTGTGTCAACCATATACAATCATTAGCTTCGTTCTTCAATGGCTAATTTGGTTGCCTTATTATGTTCGTCATCTATTCCTTGCTTTTATCTTTTATATTGTGAGTTTATTTTTTTATTTTTCTTCCTCGTAATGAGTTTGTGCTTGAGGGCGTACTAAAAGATAATAGGAAACTCGAAAAATAAAAACTCGATCATCTTAACTTATGCCGGGAGCAGTCGCAAACATGATCGGTTATTGCTTTCACGAGCGTGTCCCTGCGCAGCCTGCACATTTAAGAAAGTGCCTGTTAAAGGGCGCGCCGGTTGTAGTCGTGCAAGTGCTCCAGGTATTTATAACTGTTCTTTGGGATAGGCTGTAAACCTCTCAGATATGCTGGAAAGAATTTCAAGCATGACATTTCAGGGCCACGAATTGTTATCTTCACGCACTGCCGACAGAAGACGGTAGGAGCTAAAGTCACCCACGGACTTCACAGTCTAGAGCAAAGGTTATCTCATCGGCTTATCCATACAAAAAACGCAACTGCCAACGCTAGAAGTTCATCCAAATTTTTGAGAATGATGGAATAGTGTCGAAGAAAACCACGATAGGGATCGTGATGATTAAGTAGCCCGAAGAAGTGACTGCTTTTCTGGACGGATTTTTTTCTGAATTTGAATTTTTCCCAACACTTTTGTTTCAGAGGGCATTTGGGGGGAATTCGAAAGAATTTCGCATGACTTTAATGGCATAAATTCATGTACAGTGGTACTTAGGGGTGTTGGCGGGGGTTCAATCAGACCACTCCATAGGAAGGAATTGCTTTTGCGTTAGAGATGCGAAATGCGCGAATTAGTATTTGGGAGCCGGGAATAGACCTCGCGCAGCTTCCGGAGGACAGAAGCCAGGGAGCATAGAAGAAAGCCCGTGCTTTGAGGGAATACCCACATACTCCATGTGGACTACTCCATGTTTTCGCACTACCATCTCATTTCGTTGCCGATGATTGAAGCTGTCCGGATCTCGCGTATCCATGGCATGTATCGATTAACTATTTATACTTTTGCATAATATGAGCGGGATATTTAAGTGACAACAGCTAACGTGAAATGAGCATTCATCGCGTTTTTAATGTCGTGGACCTCACAGAGCGTGGCGCTGTTAAACAATACAGTACTTCAAATATGGTTGCGTACATTACACAAAAAGAAAACCTCCGAATGGCGCCGATTTACGTAGTCGCCTGAAGGGCTCATAGTCTACAAAAAAATCTTTTATGCGGAAGTGCATATTCCTCTTGTAGCAGAATTTATCGAAATTTGTAAAAAAAATTGACATTACGGAAAAGAAACGGTGAATATTGTGTGTCGCCACGCATGTATTATGTTCAAATATTCACCTTCTTACTATAACTCTAAACGGAACTAATGTGCCAAGCAGCCTGTACGAAGACTCGCGACGTCTTGCACAATTAAGAACATTGCAGCGTCGTTTCTGGTTACTGTGCGGTGGGCCACGTCAGAGCTGTCATCGACGGTGGGGCCATTGGGCACGATAAAACATCTTTCTGCCTTGGCTTTTTCCCGAAGAAAAGGTGGGGTGGCACCGCTCTAGCTGAGAGCATGTGATGGCGTACTTTTATGTTGTGCTTCTGCTGCGTTTCACGCCTCTTTCGTCAGTACGAAGCAGTCCTACGTAGGTGCAGCGTATCACAACGGCGGCGTCCAAACAACCACAAACGCGTCGAGCTGGTGCTTACCCACAAAGGAAACCTAAATTTCCTGAAAAATGCTTCGTTCAACTCAGATCAATTCGCTTCAGGTAAAAAGCCTCCTCACTGGAGATTTCAGGCTATACAGGTTATCTTTCTCTTCGCCGTAATGATGTTAGTCCAAGTTTTATCGTAACAAAACTGTTTGAAAATGGCGTGGTAAAGCGTCTTCTTCTAAACATAGCGGAACGAGCAAATGGACGCGAAGACCTGCGATTACCAGTTGACAGTCGAAGTAAAACACCACGGCGAAGCGGAAAATCCACGCCAAATTGATTGTCGCGCCAGACGTGCGAGCAGATCATTGTCTTCCGCGTCTCCCACGCGTATCCACAGCCGCACCGCCATTTCGGGCCAAAACGTTGTTGGCGCCGAATCTGAGGATGGCTGATTTGCATACCGCCATTACCAATGCACCTCTCGCGTGAATCCGACGCCCTGACGAATTGCATGCCCCAGGAATGCATCGCGGCAGGCAGCTGTGCCAGACGCCTCTTTTGCATTTATTCGTTCAAAAACAAAAAAATGTAGCAAGCGACGGCTTTTCTTATTCGCGTCTCTTGCTTCGCGTACAGCTTAGAAAGCCTTGGGCTCCGGTACATTTTACGTGCAGCGAAGACGTGGCAGCGGGACTTGATTACGCCGCTGGCGGCGGTGGCGGCGACAAGATTTTGTATGCGCGCAAATTTGAGGGATTGAGCCGATTCTGGGGCCTCTTTTCCCTGAGCCCCGCACGCACGAGGCCAAACAGGGGAGGCGTTGGTAGGTGGTGGGAGGAGGGGAGAGACCAAGCGGAAGCAAACATGCCACGCGCGTTCTCCAACTATGGAAAGCATACACGTGGACGTGCAAAGGAAGGAGGTGAAAGGGAATATTTAACCAAAGAGAAGAAAGAGAAAAATAAGAAGGGGAAAATTATAACATTTTTTTTTTCTTTTGGAATATTATTCGGTTCATAACTTCATCAACGCTACATCGGGTTACTCATTTTTATTTAATGTTTTTATTTCAGACGATGCTTGGGGTTTCTTGGCGTCCTCGCGGAAGTTTCTTCCAGGCGCTGCACATTTTCGCAGCGAGCAAATAAGCCCGGTGGTTGTTTGGAATATGCAGGTGGGAAAGTTTGCAGCCGCTTGCCGTTCCAACCTAACGCGACGTGATATTTTGCTTCGCGTAAATAGGCCTGAATCTTATAACCGCCGGAAATTCTGCCGCGCTAACCGGATTAAGGAGCCTTTACAAACATGGGCGCTAGTGAGGCGGATAAATGCGGGTACTGCAGTTCAAAAATTATGAAAGGCGCTCGACTTACGTGGTTCACAAATAAAGCTGATTATGTAAGGCACAATTCCCCGCTCTCTCCCTTTAGTACTCGAGACACCCGCGCGCTTTGAAGCAGCCGTGGAGCGAAGCCTCCCGGAAAAACATCTTCAAACATCAAGCGACTAGTCTTAAATAGAGGAAGCCACAGCCGTGAAGGCAGCTAAAAGGACGGCAGCGTGTGGCGAGAGACGAACTGGGTATGCATATAGAATAAGACGCCAACACATGTTCTATTTTTTTTAGGTATACAAAATGCTGTGCGTTTTTGTACGCTGCAAGCTGCGTGCTTTGAAGTCAGGGTAGGCTTCCTCTCCGGCAGCATTATGAAGGAGAGAGCACGAAGGCATGCGTCTGAGATACGTGACTTCAACCACGAGAAACTCAACGTTGCCGGATATAAGCCATTTCCTAGATCTTCCTAAGTGGATTTCGGGCATTCAAGGGCTTTTGTTCTCTTTTTTTTTCACATTGTGGCCTTGTGCATTTTTTGCTTGTAAGGTATTCCTTCGAGATATTCAGCGAAAAAAATGGCGCTCGTTCCCACGAATTCGCATGTTTGCATGAATTTATTGAAAGTGTAACAGAGCAGTGTGGTCGTGGTTGGGGTGTGAAGGTGAATGAAAGCCCCTTTAGTCAGCATTTCTTTATGCGAAGCTCCCTCGTGGGTTAGTCTGGTCGTTGTCCATAAAGTTGTTTAACTTTTGCCCACATTACGCACTCTTACGTGCATTGTCCGCAATACTCAGAGTGCCTAAAAATTTTCGATTGTGTTTGCTGCCTGGATAACAAAAAAAAACTCTGCTTTTGGGAACTCAATTTTCCGCGTGCAAGAGTAGTTCATTTCCGTAATCGTTGCTTGTCTTTTCCAGACACCAAGAAAATAATCAGCTACGGTACAAATATTTTCGAAAGACGATCATTTGCCACAGCTTCGTTTTGTTGTCGAAATATTTGCATCAGCGCTGCAGTTTCGTTTAATGTAAAAAAAAAAAAAAAACGTACGCTCAGCACAAAACAAACTCAAAGAATTGATTCAGAGTGCATCTTCTGTAAACGAGGCGCTGGTGCTTGCATGATGCTTGAACCACACGGAGCGGTAATAGCCGCCTACTCACTGCTGGCTACAATAATGGCTACGAGAGCCGCCCGCTTGAACGTCGGACTTAACGCTGAGAAGGAAATGTGAGTGAACCTTTTACTCCTCTTTGAATACAGTCATTTTCTTTGCAGTGTTTGGTATGTTCAATTTTGTTGTTTCTTGTAGCTAAGCTTACCTAGATGTTAAAACTGTTTCTGGTAGCTTTAGGCGCAGAGCAACATCCTACCCTCATTCTGAGTTGAAAGAAGGCATTCTTTAGTGAAGAGATTTAGTTAGTTTGGTGGGACCAACACAGTCACAGTCGGGCAGTGCGCCTTTAGATAAGAACCGAATGCGCTGCGCTGACAACACGCAGATGCACATTTAAAAGTATTGCGTAGTGGCAAATAATCCGGTGGTACTCGAAGTCATATGGCGCCCTGATATTTTTAAAATGCGCCTTCTGAATTCACTGCGCTTTTGTTGTCGCTCCTCGCAACCTCCACCGACGTTTGTTGGTCAACGTATTGCATTTAACGGGAAGGCTTCGAGGGCATGAATATAGCAGTAATAAATGAGAAGAGCGGTATTAACTATATTCTAAACGAATGGAAAACTCGTACTTTACATCATGCAATAACTAAGCAGTATTTATAAAAATATGAGACAATATTATGTGTAACGCGTTCTGATCGACTCCTAAAATATATGTTAAATCCGTTCTGGTGGAGGAATACTATTGCTAAGACATGGTATTTTGAGGTGTAAAAGCACACTGCTGCTTACAACAACGACATCTTTCTATGTAATGGATTGGCCCGGAGTGTGCTAATTAGGCAAATACTCTGCTGTGTGTTCGGCGCGCTACCTGTTTCGGCCTAAATAATGGTGAACAGCCAACGCACATCATGCCGTGATACCTACACAGAAGGCTCTTTAAACCTGCCTTGCTCCACCAAATCCCGTGAGAGAAATGTATAAAACAGCCACTTGTACAGGCCTGTACGCGCCTTTGCTGGAATTTAAGTGTAGTTTGCGGTGGTTACACGTTTCCCATACCTCTATGAGTTCCCACACTACCCTAGCCTCGAACTTGATTAGTTATGCACTATGCCTTGGCACTGTGCTTCGGCCAACGCCAAGACAATACATATAAACCGGGGTGCTGGTGAGGACAGTTTTTGCCACCCTACAAAATGGTGTGATTTTATGCGGCTGATCACTGTAAGAGCCAAATTGTGTAATAAGCAGGTGAGCTAAAATTGACGCTTTTGCGGTCGCCTTTCTTCTTCCTTCACAAAGGCTTGAAACAAGAGAGACACGAGAGTTTACAGGCTGGTCGAACGTGCAGCGCAACTTTCTTTTAAATATTATTGGTGGCACTTTAGAAGATGCGGTAAACTGTGAAGTGTCAATATTATCAAACCTTCGCCGACTTCTGGCGCGATTCGACGCCCCTGACCGTCTTGGGCTGGCGAAAGCCTGAGGGAAGTCCGTCTTAAGGGCACCAAATGACAAAAGTGGCAATGTTAATAACGCCACGGTAAAAATTTATGGTAGAAAAATAGCCTGTCGAGGTTTGGCAAAAGAACCTCCAAATCCCAAAGGCCGTGCACCATGAAACGAAAGTATCAACCATTTTCTACAATACAGCTTTAAGCCGGCTCATGCCAGCCCTTTCTTTTAGTTTCTAATAGGGCCTCTTCCAGGGGAGCAATGCGGAGAAGAACCAAGGCTATCAGCCAGAAAACCTTGTACACAAGGAAGCTATTTTAGGGCTATGGATCATCTTAATAGGAAGGAGATCGAGACTTTACTCCCTTTCGTCCTACGGCTCACACGCCAAATTGTTTTTTTTTCTTTAGTAGCAACGTAACGACAACAAAACCACGGACTTGCTGGTGCAGGCCAGTACCTCCAAACAGCAAAAGTGTACCGGCACGGCAGGAGTAGCGACAAGCATGAACAATCCAAAAGGGGATCTCGTAAAAACCTAAAAACAAAGAAACAAACAATTGATTCCCTTTCTAGCTTACAATGAAAAAGAAAGTACTTTATAAGACGTCCTTGTCATATAGGATTACGTGGGGTAGGAAAACCGCCCGTTGCATCAATAGACCTTCGCTGAAGTACCGACCTTGCAGTAACTTCTGCAAAAGTTTCGCTGCCAGGCCAGTTTCCCAGCGGCGGGCCATGTTTAAAAAACATGAAGTCCTTGGCTACCCAGAGCCCTCCAACAAAAGATATCTCCCAAGTGTTGCTCATGGACGGAATTAGCAAAGAGTGGATCTGATAATACCCCTGTGTTTAACTTATTGCCCTCTTAGCCTTATTTATTATTGCGCTCTGCAATAATAAAATTCGGCTACAAGTCGGCCCTCCAGCCAACAGTGGATGTTCTGCGAACGAATTCCTTATAAGTCACCCGCATGTCGGAGAAATTCTTTATGCATATTTATTTCCAATGTCGTGAAGAGGTCAATGTAACACGGACTGTAATTTCACCTTGTCAGTTTTTAGATGCGAAGCATCTCTTGCTCTCGGCTCTGTCATCCGTCGTCCATCGTCCGTCCATCCACACCTCTCCCCCTACACTATAAAAAGAAATAATAGCTGGCGGCGCCACGTTTCGATCCCACGATTCTCTGGCCGCAACGGGAGGTACGTGGCGCTCTTCCCACTGCGCTACAAAACCGAGGCAGGAGCAAATACTACGAACGCGCCTTATGTCCTTGACTCATCCAAACTACGTCAAGAAACTACTGATACAACGAAGGCACGTGAAACTGAACGTCAACGGAAGCGACGAACTGAAAACTTTACAGGAGGATGTTGAATTTCCGGTGGGAAAGCTGTGGCGGGAAGCGCCAAGCGCCTTGCAGCTCAACCAGAGAAGAGGACGAAGAGGGCGGGCAGCGGAGTAGGAGCGTGAGCACGCAATAAAGAAAGACGAGAACCAGGAGGTGTTCGATCAGGTAACGCCGGTGTCGGTCTCTTCGTTGTCTCTACATTTCTCTGTCTCTACAAGGGGGTTCACACTACGTTCCCATTCATGTTCCGATAAATGAAACAACATAACGGCGACACAACGGAACCTACACGGAGCCCCTATGATGCTTCGCATCCTCCTCATGGTTCCCCACGGGAAGAGGGTGTAATTTTTTTCTCTGCTGGAGAGACAGAGATGTCTGTGACGGTCCCCGAGTGGAATGGTGCGTAAAATATCCTAGCAGACTCACAAGAGGCATGCAGAAGATTTCAGAAAGGTCGAACCAGTTGCACAGCCCGTACCAAGATACCGGACGTCTACATACTCTGGGCGTCGGGGAACACAATATCGCAAGGGAACCTCACGGCACATGGCGCCGCACGAGGACTTGGACACCGGTCATTATCGCGGGATCGTAGTTCTACCCGAGAACAAAAATATACTGATGTGTTAAACAATTATCGAAAAAGATAAAAATAATACTAAAGTCCCCATCAGAACACCACCAGGGAAAACCAATTCACCTGGAGAAGACCACAAACGGGTACGTACTTCAGTGGTACACTGCTACATACGGTGTATCTTACCATTTACTTATAGAACTCAAACAACTACACCTGCGTTGCTAACGCAACGTGTCACGTGATCTTGATACGCAAGAAACAAACAAGGAATCTCTAAGATCCACCGCCAACTGAAGACCAATGCTGAACATTGCTGACGAGTCCAGACACCGAAGACCGGGATGGGCTAGCAACCCAGGGAAGATGAGTAGCACAAGAACGTGACTTGCAACGATGAAAAAATCAACCACCCACAAGATAAAGCAATGCCTGGCCATTTATTAGAGGTTAGTCTTCGTTCTCACTGCTCCTCAAGAAGGGTGACTTAGTGTGACAGCCGGGGCCCTCTGCTGTCCTCCATAAACACGAAGCCACAGACAGTTTGCATCAGTCTCTTGATTTTAAGGACGCAAAGTGACACCCTGATACGTAGTTACCCGAAGTCAGATTAAGAAGCGGCAATTTTTTATATACTAAGTATAAATATAGTTAAATGGCTAAGTACCTAAGTGTGTATAGTTAAACGGCTTACGTACTCACCTGTTAAACCCAGGCCAATATCTCAGTTCTACAAACGCTTCTTGCAGATACTAAGTTTTGAATACAAGCTAGCTGGAAGCCGATTCATAGATGCGTAGCGTGCGTGCCTCGTCTTTTACCGTCTGCTGCTCAATAGTATCTTTTTTGAGTCCTTCCAGGAAAATTTGTAGGACCTACAAAATGTCTATTCCTTGGCAGTTCGAGGGCCGGGATAGCTCTCTAAGCCCCCGGGTGTTTTTTTCCATACCTAAAAGTGTATCTTACACCGTGACCTTGGCCAGTAGGCGTGCAGTAGGAGGGCTCCGGGTTAATGTGGGAGATTTGTGGACCCCTCACTTGCGGCTAAATATGAACACATGGATATTTTTGCTTTTCGCTTCCTTCTGGAAAGGAGCCACCCTGGCCGGTATCCAACCCGCGTCCTGAGCTAACAAGGCACATTCCAGCGTCATTACGGGCGCATAATAGGTCCCCAGTAGGTGTTCAGTAGCAAGTGATTAACTCACTGTGGGTTTTTCACTTGCTCTCTAGTGACGTCCGAGGCGGAGATGTAAAAAAGGAGGAGAAATGATGTCTTAGTTTGTGTTGGCGTTGTCGATTGGATACAACCGCCATTGTGTCTACTTTTGTTCATTCCTTTTGATGTGTGGAAAAAGTGGGCGCGGGTGGTGGTCTTGTTCTGAGGAAATAAGCACATTCTTTGCTGCGCCGCATTCCTGGAGGCAATTCAAACAAACAGAAGCCAGTTATATTTTCTTAACATGAATGCACTCCTGGCGGGCAGTTCGCACTCTTGTAAACAAGCTAAGAGACCACCAGTTCGTGGTTTGGTCACTTCCGGCTTGACGAATCACAGCAGGCCGGACGAGAAAATGCACGCACTAAAGGTAAGCTTGCAAGTATTCGCGAAGGACGCTGGATGAAATGTTAGCTCAGATAATCAACTGCGTGTCGTGGAGTCACCGGAAAGCTAGCCGGCCATGCTCGAATTCGCGGTCGGAAATCTTTTACAAAACATTTGCCCATGTACTCCTGCCGAGCGTTTGCAGAGTGAGGCTTAAGACTGTCGCTTCCCTTCACTTTATTCCGGGAAAAGGGACGCTCTTGCAACTCTCTTGCAAATTTTGCAACTCGACCAGCTCCCTTTATGGTTCGACGCTGCCTCAAATATCTTTCTCAGGGACCAGAAAAAAGAGCTGCGGGATTTGTAAAGTATGTAATGTGTCAGCCGTAAAAATGAACAAGAGGCTGATAAAATAGGAATTAAAGAAAAGGCATTGAGGACAAACTCAGCCTTAAAGTCATGTCTTGATTTTACTATCGAAAAGAGAACCTCTTGCTCTTGAAACTATAACCCTAAGATTTTGTATTGCTTGTATTCACTGGAGAGGCGTGCAGGCAGGCAACCATGTGAGTGCGCCGTCACTGGTCACGTCGTTCTCTGCCGTATGACGGTACTTGTCCGTGCTAAGCATGTCACTGTGTTTCACGTTACAAACTCTACCTCACCGAACGCAAAGGAGTGCCGCGAGTCCACTGTGAGTGCGATTAATAACATCTCTGTTGATACCACCTTTGAGAATCGGGTTGAAACGGATCAAACGACGCATGCCGGTGTTTTTTTCTTCGGCGTGCGGGCGCAGTGGCCCAAGCACCGCCATGTCCGTAGCGCATCGGCCATGTCTGTGGCCCTTTCCAATGTGGGCAAGCGTGAAAATTGAGAGCTAAACGTTTCAACGAATACCACCTATACACAAGGTAAATAAGTTATTCAATAAAACTGCATTGTATGTCTCTTGAAGAGTATATGCGACATATCCGAATGCTCTGCAGTCCCACCACCGCAAAGCAGAGATGAACAGAATCGTAACAGAACGAACGTATCAAAAACAGTGGACCCTTTGTTACTTTCCCCATCATTGCCAAGAAGGAAACTCATCAACGTGCGCGACCTTCAGGCAATGATTTAAATGCAGAAGCTTTGTATGTCTGTTAGATTTTCTGTAGCCCCAGTTCCGGCAGACGCAGCGATATGTGACTTGCAGAATGTTGGAGAAAGACGGCATATTACAACTGTTACAATGTGTCATTTTTTTTGTGCCAGAATATTTACGCGTGTATTATAGGGCAAAAAAAAATGATCAGCTCTTCCGCTTCTTAACCATCTCTTGAAAGCTATTAATTGCTTCTCGAGACACGTATACATTGGCGCTGTTGAATCCTCACGTTTGGCAGTTTCTTTAAATATTATTACAAGTCCAAAGCTTTCGCATTTTCATCGTGTATTTTGGGTCTCAGAACAAGCATGTTTTTTTTCTTCGCGTGTTGTGGCTTCAGAATGAATCCCGCCGTTTTTGGTTCTCGGACTTCTCATTGTTATTTCGGACAGTCTTCACCACTTCTAGCAGTGTACCTGTGCTATATCTATGGGCGTAATCAGATCCGACGCGATCAAAGGAACGCTGTAATGACCGTGAAAAACCTTTATTTTAACCAACTTCGTCTTCGCCGCCTTCTATACCCCACAACAAGGCCTCCTGGCATCCTTACAGGCATAAAATCATCCATTTGGTTCAGCAGTAAAATATCACGTAATATTTCAGGGCACACACGCGGGCGAATGGTGCCAACGAACTTTCCTTTTTAGGGGCGAAGCTCCTCCTGCTCGGCCCTATCCCTGCCGTACACGGCACATTGTACACGGCAAATAGATGATGATTGTGGCAGGATCCCCCTAGGAATTGGCCAACCAAAGATTGGCCAAAGAGGTCATAACGTTCAACACCCTCGTTGCTACTCAACATGGAGGAGAGGAAGAAGAGGTTGTCGTTCGTCGCCTGCGAGCTCAAGACTCTTGGTCGGGTCCAGTCCCGTCCCTCGTTGCTGCCATACATGGCGGAATGATGATGATTGTGGCAGGATCCCCCTAGGGATTGGCCCACCAAAGATTGGCCGAAGAGGTCAAAACGTTCAACGCGCTCGTTGCTACCTAACAAGAAGGAGAGGAAGAAGAAGAGGTTGTCGTTCGTCGCCTGCGAGCTGAAGACACGCAACGAAGGTACGCGTCACAAGACGCTCTGCAGAAGGAGACAGCCAAGGTGGCTAAAATTTCACACACCGAATTCGCCAACTTACCCATGGAGATTCTCATCATCCCAAAGAAGCCCTACATAATCACCGCAAACATCGACGTCGTCGACGGGGTTGTCAATGGAGCGGTGGAAACCTTGACGTGTCAAGTCTTTATATGATGTGTGGGCGAATGTTTCACGGTTTTACCGGTAAGCATTTTAGCTTCGCCCCTCTCATCATCATTCACTTCGTGGAGATGGCGGAATTTTTTTTTGTAACTAAAGTCTCTTCTTATATATAACCTGTTCTTCCCACCAACATCGAGTACTAGTTTGGATGCTTCGTTTCCCTTTTTGTTAGTGTTAGCTTTATTTTTACCACACAGCAGTGAAGGTAAACGTAGGAATTAGAGGCGGCAACAAATTAAATTTCCCGTGCAAATATTCAGTGCTAAATATGAGCGGAATGCGGCAAATAAGCAACGGATCGCGTTTAGAGAACCGTGTCACATTTTGCGCGCGCCTGGCTTGGCCCAGTCTTCTTCTCGGGCTTCGTTGCACCGTACACGAAATGAGCTGACGCGCCTAGAGAACTGGTGGAACAAGGGGTGCGGAGCCGACATGAGCCTTTCTTTATCTCCGGGCATTGCGACAGTAATCTGGCAAGCACCCTGCTGCTTCAGAAAGCAAATGATGGCCAATCCATAAAAATGACAGTAAAACAAAAGGGGGAAGTCCTGGTTGAGCCCAGCAGTGCGAGAGGGAAAGAAAAACTGGGCCTTCTGTCACTCTGTCTATGCTTACTAGGGGTGAAAGCAATTTTGCTCCTCTTTCAGCCGAGGCATAACATCTGTCTGCCCATGGGTTGGAGCCGAGCATGCAAGTGAAGCGGTTTGTTTGGAAAGACGGCGTATGTTACGTAGAGCGGCTGGCATCGCACGTTTTCTGGGGCCCGCATAGCGTCGCACTATCCGTTTTTCGGCCACTGAATTTATCTCGAGAAAAAACTTGCTAAATAAAAGCGCAGAAAAACGCGGGACAAAGAGAAGAGCTACACAGGACGAGCGCTTACTAACAAGTGAGTTTATTGAAACCAAAAACAAAATCTCGACACTGCTGACCCTTGTGGCGCATCATACATACAAAACTGACGTAATTCAATCCGGAAGAAATTAGCAATCACATTCGCAGCGACAAATTGCCCGATGATCCACGCGAATGTTGACCGATCGATAACATCAGCAGCGAACATTGCGAATCCAAGTCATTTACTGCCTTTTCACTTAACGCTATCTGCAAGATACGCGAATTCCTCATTAAGGAGGGCGACGGATAGGGCGCTTACACAAGTTCCATTCTTATTGCACGAAAAGGTAAAGTAAGCCTCTGCCACCTCACGTGTAGGTTGCTGCCGAGATTTCGAGATTGCTGCCGAGGTGTCGAGATTTTTCGTTTTTGGTGTCAATAAAATCAGTTGTTAGTAAGCGCTCGTCCTGTGTAGTTCTTGTGTTTGTCCAATGTTTTTCGGCGCTTTTATTTAGCATGTCTCCCTACCAAAGTTGCCCACTTGTTGATGCTCCTATGAGAAAAAACTTTCTCCGTATGTTTTAGTGCGTAGCCTTGACTGCCGCGTAGCCCCACCGCCAGGATTGTGTAACGCCCTGCATTTTCACAAAAATGCAAATATAGCGGAAGTTCCACCTGCAATCGCTATAATGGCGTAAATGGAGCTAACTAGTCGCACGAAATTTTGAAAAAATAAACAATAAGAAAAATATTACAAATTACGGAAAATGGGGAAACGTGTAGCGCCCTGCAGTCCCTCTTAATGCCGATTTCGTGAAAGTTCCACCTAAAGTCGTTATAATAGCGTAAATCGATATAATTGGTAGGACGAAATTTCGAAAAGCTAAAAAAGAAGAAAAATGTAAAATCAATACAGAAATGGCGAAGCCTGTGACGCCCTGAATTTCAACAAATATGCAGATTTCGGGGAAGTTCCAAATGTAATCATTCTAATAATGTAAATAGAGATAATTGCGTTTTTATAACTGCGTGATTATTATTAATATTATTGCGTAAATGGGGATAATCGGAGAAAATTTTGAAAAAATAAAAAAGACAAAATATCAAAAAAACTACGGGAAAGGGCACAATGTATACAGCCTGGCATTTCTAGAATAATGCAGATTTCGCGAAAGTTCAACTTCTAATCGTTATAATAGCGTACATGGAGATAATTGGTAAGACAGGATTTAGAAAAACCGAAAAATGTGGCTGGAAAAGCCTGACACTCACGACTAGCGGAATAAGAATGCTATGCATTAGTAGATTATGCTCTAAATTTTGAAGAAGTTTTCTTTGTTTCCGCCCTCTATCCGATTAATGTTGTATAGATACTTGGTTTATTTAAAAGGCTGTAAACGGCGCACTGACCTTCATGCTTTAAACACCAATTTCTGAGCGTAAGTGTTTGTGATGCATTACGGAGCTTGTTGTCAGCTGTAATTGTTGTAGCCTAATATTAAATTTCGCCATCACCGTATAGACATATCCCCCAACACAGGTAACGGTGCGCACTCTCAACAGGAAAAGAAACGTACTATCTTGGTTCTGTACCTCGAAATCTACAGCCTTTTGCCAAGGCCCCTGAATGTGGCAAACTTTGGTGCATACCACGCATACGAGACAATAGACGTAACGCGAAGCACTCGGGAGTAAGTACGTCGATAAACAGGAGACCAAACAAAGAACCTTCAACGTCTCGATCCCCTGATGAACAAGTGGTCGATCGCTTCATCAGTCCTTAAAGGGAGCTGCGATGAGCGGGATAGGTGAGACCTATAAAGACCCACTTCATAGGCATCTTCCATGAGGGCTAGTAGTAACCACCAGTTTGCCAGCTTTCGGCGGTGGACGTTAAAGTCTGCTGTGCAAATCAACGATGTCGTCTTGCCTAGCTGCTGTCGTATCCCCGAATCACATTCCCGTGGTGCGAACCTAACGAAGCACCGGGTGGTGAAGTTCTCAATTTGCGTTCGCGTTGCTGCTAGTCTGATGTAAAGTGTAGGAAAAGCGATGTCCACGCCCCCACACTTCACACCCGCAACCTTCACGTCACCCACACCGGCAGCGACAATGCACTCGGCAACTCCATCGGCTGGCAGCGACAACTCGTCCGGTTATACTGCAAGGTGCGTAGCAACCTCTTTGAAAGGCTCTCGTGGAGGCGAGAGCCATCTCGTGGGGCTGCAAGAACCCCAGTGGCCCTTCTGAGCCAGACCAGAGCAGCCGCTCTAAAAAAATCGGGTGGACTGTCAATTAAAGTTACCTTCAAAATCTGCGTATTGCACTCGACTGAGTTTGTTAATTTTGTAAAGATTACGTATAGCGTGTCTCTTTGGATGCTTCAGGGCGCCATATTTCTAGCGTGAACGAATTGCAAGCACGTGGATTACCAAAACGTTATCCCTGATGTAATGTTTTACGCAACTTTGCTAACTTATGAATAATGGCTTCAACCTGCATAACGTAGGCCACATAAACATGACCCAGAATATCGCCAGTGCCCGTTCTTTGCAAAAATGAACAATTTCGCAATGATCGCGGCCAACGTAACGGTTAGAGTAATTTGAGGCTTGTGGACACAGAACGAATAACTGACTGATCTTAAAAACACCCACGTCACGCGCTAAAATGCAGGATTACTGTGAGTTTGGTTCACGCTGCAGGTTTACAGATGTGACAGGTCATCGCAGCATACCTCAGCGAGACGAAAATATAGATTGGGTCTACCGTGCGAGTAATCTGTTCCGAATGCATTCGTTACACGCTGTACAGAATGCCGCTAGCTAATTACTGGAGCTGCCGTTCCGTCTCTGTTTTGAAGGGTTTTTTTAAGGCAAAGCTAGTGGGACTCATTTCGGTGAAATCCAACTCGCATGCCAGGTGTAGAAGTTGCCATAGTTGGTGGGAGGTTATTTTACTTGTATGTATGGTCGGAGCCTACACGTTAGTCCGTTATAAACTTCTAGTTTTTGAAAAAACCGCTTGGGGCTTTGTCAAGATAGCTTGTGTGGCCTGAAAAGTGTAGGCATGACTGTACTTGTCTGTAAGGGTGAGCGTAGTCTAAAATGTAGTACTAGTTAACACCTAAATTTAATCACAGAGGCTTTGATATAATTTTTGCAACATTATATTACGATTACTAGAAATTACTATTAGTAGAACTTAAGAAGAAATGAACGTGGGCAGGGCATGTAATGCGAAGGCAAGATAACCGTTGGTCATTAAGGGTTAGAGAGTGGATCCCTAGAGAAGGCAAGCGTTGCAGGGGGGGGCGCGGGGGGGCATAAAATTAGATGAGCAGATGAGATCAAGAAATTAGCACAGGACCGGGATAATTGGAGAATAATGGGAGAGGCCTCGGCGCGGCAGTGGACGTAGATAGGCTGGTGATGATGATGATATTACGATTGCCTACGCTATGCAATATCCAGTGAGTGAGTGAGTGAGTGAGTGAGTGAATGAGTGAGTGAGTGAGTGAGTGAGGTAATTTTATTTATTTAAAACCTTGAATCCCTTACTTCAGGGTCCTATTAACGATATTACTCCTTTCCAACACGCGCTTTATATGAGCTACCAGTATTGGCTGTTCTTCAAAACGAGCGGATACGCCAGCCCAAGCGGGGTGCGTAGGTGAGTGGGGAGGGAGGTGAAGGAATGACAACGGACAACTGGGCAATTCCATGGAACGTACCGTGCATTGGGAGTATTTGGAGCTGAATACGAAAACACCAGGAGGATGGGGAGCATCGGTTTGATAGGGTATGTTCGCGCTTGCGTCACGAGTGAGTTAGTTCGTGCTTGTCAAAACAATGTTCCATGCTAAAACTTAAATGCTGGGAGAGGGCGGAGTAAGGTATTGTCTAAGGTGTACACGCTTGAGGATGTGTTTTGGAAACGTGAATATCTTTTTAGAAGTGGTCCCGGCACGAAATAGTGTATGAAATATTAACGTCTCTTCAATCCTAGACATTGCTTGAAATATTGAAAGCGCGAAATTTAGACATGCACATCGATAGAAGCGGGCCGTGCGAATTTCGTTCCGTCTACCCGTGTCTCTCTTAAAAGTTAGAAGTTTGCTGTCAGTCTTGAATATTTTAACAGTGGCAAAACAACTATTCCAACAAACTGCTTTGCTATGGTACCTTTGTAAAGGCGATGTTAGGCGCTTGAGAGAGAGAGAGAGAGAACAGTCTTTAATGAAAACTGGCGATGTCAGCCCAGCTAAGATGCCTGGCTTGCTACGCCAAATGAATGCGATGACGATGATAATTATAATGATGAAGAGGAATACATATGATTTTAACTAATTACAAAGTCTGATCAAGACTTGTGTCTTTTAGGTATGCCAATAAGGCTTTCGTTGCACGAGCGACACGTTTGGAAGAGTTCCAAGGACCTAATACGTCCCTCAGTTCTAGTTTTGCGGACAGCGGCCGGCCCAGGGACACTGCGAGAGACACTCTTTGTGTAGTAAAGCGCACACAGTCACATATTAGGTGTTGGAGGTCTTCACGCACACCACACTGTGGGCACAGAGGCGAGGAGGACTGATTGATTTTGTAGCAGTAGTATCGCGTGTAGGCGACGTTCAACCGCATGCGGTGCAGTACTGCTTCATCATGCTTGGATAGTCGCATAGAGTAGAGGGGCGCGTAATGGCGGGATGCGTCTGCCCAAAGCGATCGCTGCATGCTCCATGCCACACTAGATGCAAGGGCTGAAGCATCTTTGCGAGAAAATGGCACCGGTATTTTTGATCCGCGTTGGTCATGCGCTTTGGATGCTGCAACGTCCGCCTTCACATTTCCAGTTATCCCGCAATGGGCAGGGAGCCACTGAAGTGCTATTTGATGGTGCGCTTGCAGAGCTTGAAGATGTAAAGCTTGTACATCAAGCACAAGCTGATCGTTGGGGAAAGACGCCCGACATTGCAGTGCAGCCCGAGAGTCCGTGAAGATGGCCCACGTGCGTGCCGGCTGCTCGATGATGTGAGCCAAGGCCATCCGCAGAGCTGCAAGTTCGGCGGCCGTAGATGATGTTTTGTGGCTGAGCATGGCACTGAGGGTGGTGCGGGACGAAGGTATCCACACTGCGACAGTGGATGATGTGGATGACACCGATCCATCAGTGTACAGATGTGTATGACCTCCGTATGTGTTGTACATATATTCAAGAGCAAAAAACCGTAGAGCGGCAGGTGGAAAATGCTCCTTGCGTGTAATTCCGGGCACCGTGGTCACTATTTTCATGGGCGGGAACATCCAGGGCGGGTGGAGATGAAGTGATGGCGGCTGGTAATGCTGCGGCAGGAAGTCGCACACTTCAGGGATTGAACTTGGCGCTAAAGGGTGGTCGCATTGCCTGGTCACAATACGCAGTCGCACACGGAGAAGCTCCTGCGTGCCGAGAGCCAAGGGTGACAAACGTCGGCATTCCGTCAATGTTCCAAAAGTGTACAGTTCGGGTACAGGCGAAGAAGGTGCTTGGTGGGCTTTTTACCGTTTGTTTTGATTCGTCCACCTGTGACAAGCGGGGCTGGATGTTCAATCCACCAGCTGTAACAACCGGTAACTTAACACGACTAATCGCGCCTTGTGCAGGGATGTGAAAAAAAAACACGCTCTACGGATCACTGCTCATACGAATTACGTCCCCGCTGAATGCGCGTTACGTTCGTAAGTGCAACCTGCAAGCCTTCTTTTCTTGTAATGCCTCTCTATTTTGTAACAAGTTCCTCTGAGATCGAAAGCCATCAGATCTTCCGCCTCGTTTGTATGGCAGTTTAAATAAACAATGTCGTACGGCTTGACTAGCCTTACCCACATACCAAGGATTTCCAGCTCCAACATTTTTCTTCCTTACCGTGCATTAAAAAAAGTTAGTTTCGGATTGAGTTTTTTTTTTTTTGTTCAGCAAGACCAACTGCATTCTTGATTTCAAGTTGATGTGTTAGCCCAACCTGTCTGCCCGTTCGCGAACGTCTTGCCTCAACAGCGTTGGATTTTTTTTCTCAGCCAGCTGTTACCACGCAGTAGAAATTTCTTTTTTTTATGCAGTATGGCGTGCTTCATAAAATATTCGTGCAGGGCTAGTAGGCTCTTAGTAATACTCAGCATTGTACGATTTCCATGCAAACAGGACAGAGTTAAAAGGCGATAAGAACAGCGCAAGCACTCGGCTCCCCTTTGTCTTCATATCTGTACATTTGCGTAGTGCAAAGTCCTAAATATTGCTATGCACTCTCAAATCTAACCCAATTGTCGTGAGAAAATATACTGTATAAGGTTATATCCCAGCCCTGGCGGCTGATGTTCGGAATTTCGGATGGTTACGTGGCTGGGAAGTTCTCCCGACGTATGACCGTCTGGCGAGATTCGGTGTTGTGCGTGGCAACGTTTTGGACTATATTCAGCAGGATGTCCGGACTCACACTTCGTATATAAACACTCGTTCAAATGATGTGCTGGTGAATTTTCTGATGTGTGCTGGTGCTTTTGTTTTGTGGAGAAATCGTGGTACTGCGCGTCTTCGAGCCCGGCCGCAACGGGCAATGTTCCCACTGCTGTGGCGTGTCCGATCGATTCTCATGAGTCACTTGGAGCACGAGTTGGCAGCTCTAGAAGAAGCACTCCTTTTGCACTGGTCAGCGCGCTCTATACTGGTCAGGAGCAACATCATGGGCGTTTCTCTTGTGCCGTATTGAGGTCAGTATAATTTATAAACTCTTTGTGTGACGCTGTTGGACTCTCGGTGAACTGATTTTCTAGTAGCTTGTTGCCCATACCATACAATAGTTGTACAGTGTAGTATGACAATGTTGCATAAAAACTGACTGCATAATTCTGTTTTCAGGGCAGCGCTATTGCCACTAGTCACTGCGCCCTGATATGAGGGTTATAATATATTCTCTTTTCAGGTTATACATCTAAGGTTATAAATAGAGCCCAATCTGCGCTTTAATGACTGTTTATAGCAGTTTAGAATACAAAAACCGTCGGCCTTTTGAATTTTACACGGAGCGCGTTCCGGCTTACAATGTATTGCTACATTTATTTTAAAGCCTAACCTTCCCCTCCTCCGTGGAAACACGGTGGTGTAAGTTTTACCTTCGAGCTAAGAAAACGGCGGTAGAGTGTCTGCCAACGACTCCGTGCACGTCACAAGCTGACCCTTCAAAAGGAACTTTCCGCTGCCTGCGTGTTGCGTAATACTTCCGGGGTTATTATTCTGTACGGAAGCAAACATTTCAATGTTTTTTGTGTTATTCTGCTTGCCCCATACCAATGCTGTCTTCGCTGAAACGGGGACACTTAATTCGTTTTTTTCAACGCTGCTCACTGAATATTCGATAGCGCCGTGTAGGCTGCTTTCGCTTATAGCTTTTTGAAAAAAAAAAAAAACGTTTCCTTTAAGAACCTTTCGAAGTCTAATGACGTTCTGCTTAGCGAAAACAATATGAACCTGCGTATTTTTCTGTGTGCTTTAGTGAATGCGCCTTAAGGTTGGTAGAAGCAAGACAACCCAAGTGTAGGCGCTGAATTTTCTTGTCGGACATTTGTACGAGCGCTGCAAAGTTTCTACTCTGTTTCAATAACCCAGGACTACACAGGGGAGAGCGAGAGTAGCGCGAGCAAGGCGATATTCTTCATAGTCAGCAATCTGCACCTTCTCCGGCAATCAAGTTGACTAGCAAAAATGACGCGGTTTTCTCCTGTTTACAAACACTCCAAGCACTTGACATCATCAGCCGCCTACCATTATCCCTAAGCAAATTATGGTTACCTTAAAGGCGTACCAGACATTGTCTGGACTTCCATTAGGTTTCCTTTTAATGAAACTAGTACTTGCGAAAGGCGCGCCCAAGCCCTGAAATGCAGACACCTACTCATACAAAAACGCGTGACGGGTGTTTCCAAGAATGCGTATCCAACGCCAGCTTCTCCCAGACTTCCAACCAGCGCACGTCTAATCTAGGGCAAGCCCGCCCCCCACCCCCTCCCCCTGGGATTTATTGCGAGTTTTGAGTACGGATCGAAAGACTACTCGATATTATTTTCTGAACGGGAGAAAAGGCGGAATATGTCGCCTTGGCATTCATTTAGGAGCGGCCGTTGAACGCCAGCTAGGAAGTACGGTTTTCTGCTTTCTTTCACTGAACTCGGACGTACCCGTCAGGTTTATGCCTCTGCAACGTCGGACGTGCTCTTGAGGCACTGAAACCGTATTCGCTTCTGTAGCCGTCTTAGTCCAGCGGCACATTGAGCTTCGTGAAGAAAAAAAAATCCCGGGCCATCTCTACTAGCGTGAAACCTGAGAAGAGGTGAAGCATGCAGTATATAAGTGTATTCTTGGCGCCTTGGCTTTTTGTTAACGCAGATGAAACCGTTGGGGGGGGGGGGGGGGGGGGAGGGGGGGTAAAGGAATGCATACAACTATGAAGTTAAAGCCTGGTGTCTTTGAATAACGAAGCGTTCTAGCGCGAAGCGTTGGAAAACAAGTGTCCGGATTAGTTCTTTTAGTGTACGTTACGTTCTAATGTCAGGCGTAAACGATTGCCCCGGTGTTTTAGTGCTGTCACTACATTGACGATGACCTGATACGACGACGAAGTTCTAGCGCTAGGCGTAAACTGTTGTCCCGGTGTTTTAGTGCCGTCACTACATCGACGATGGCATGAGACTATGACGACGTTCTAGCGCGAGGCGTAAACGAGTGTCCCGGGGTTTTAGTACCGTGAATACATCCACGATGACACGAGACGACGAAAACGTTCTAGCTCGAGGCATAAACGAGTGTTCCGGTGTTTTAGTACTGTGACTACATCGACGATTACATGAGACGACGACGACGATCTAGCTCGAGGCGTAAATGAGTGTCCCGGTGTTTTAGTACTGCGCCTGCAGCCACGACGACTTTAGACAACGACATGAGACGCCTACCGCTGAGCCCCTAAAGGCTTTGCCCCTAAAAATCCGGTTGACTCTCTTCATCTGGCCTTCCCTCTTCCTTCACGCACCGTCGTCATTCTGCCCGTGGTGGTTGGATTCAAACAGGACCAACGCGGTTCGTTCAACTATCAATTCTTCCAAAGCCTGCTCCTCCCAACCGCCACTCCAGCACCTCCCGAGACGAGATGAATAGTTCATTCTATAACCCGGACTGCGCTCTAATACCCCTTTATTGATCCGCCAGAGGGCGTGCACTAAGGTATTTGGAGCGAGTGGCGGCTGTGTGAACGCCCGGCGCTCGAAAATAACGCTTTCTGAAGAGAATGACTCTCGTTTGTTTAGGTGATTGAGGTTATAGCGGCATTTTCTATAGGTTAGAGATCCAACATTAGGTTAGCTTGACGAGGTTTGTCAAGAAAACCACCACCGTTAGAGACTGTGCGCTGTGTAAGAAGGCTGAAAATACAATTACAGGACCGGCCAGTACGGCCCTAATTTTGGCTAACTTCACCGCTTTTCAATTTCGTGAGTAAATGCCTCATTTATAAACAGAACTGATCACTGAAGCCAATGCAGAAGAGCACGATTGTTGGGTACAGAGTCTGAAAGGGAAATATGGTGAGAAAGCTTCTGTTCCATTCATTATGGAAACGATAGCAAAGCCTCAGCTGATGGCACGCGTAGTTTTCTGTGCAGGGGCTGAAACCGACTGTGTTGCTCTGGAATCATTAACCAGTTTTATACGTAACTACTCCAATTTGAGAGTCCGTCGCTGCCTGAAACATAGCTTCGGATTATTAGTCTTAAGGTGTCGCTGGTAGAAAACGTGGAGTATGAGTGGAAAACTAACAGAAGCAGAAGTACACAAGTCATTGTGGTTATCTTATTTATCCTGAATTAATAAACAGTTTTGCCGCTGGAACCGCCTTCGTCATGGGATCGGTGCAGAGGTTACAATGTTCTTGCGAAGATGCAAGCGCCATGTGAAGAAGTTTTTTTTCTCCCCTTCAACGAACGGCATGCCCAGAAGACTTAAAGGAAAAAAATACTCACGCGCACAAAAAGAAAGAAAGAAAGAAATTGTGCACAGATTGTACGCATGAACCCGCTACAATAGGCAAGAACGCGAGAGAAGAGCGAAAAGGTAAAAGAACGGTAACGGGCATGTATACTTCAGCTATTATATATAAATAATTTATCGGCAGATCGAGTATCCGTGGTTTGCAAGAGTAATGCAGTGTGTGATGTGGTCTTAATTAAGCGTGCTGCTACTTAATTCGGCAAATACACTTTAGCAGCCCTTGTGTGTTGCCACAAATACTGCTTTTTTCATCAGTGATGCCAAATCTGATCTTCTATACTAAATTTTGTTGTTTTGGTTAAGCAGTAACTCGCCCGTTGCTTTTTTATCATATTTTTCTTGACGCCGACAGTAACCTTTCAGCTGTGGGTGCAAACAACATTGTGCGTTGTGCGTGAAATGAAGTATGTAAATAAAATGGCATAAAAGGAAACTAAATGAGTGGCTTTGGTTGGGCGTACGCTGAAGAAGTAAGGAACCTCAGGCGGGAGAAGGGGAGCTGAAGTGACGGGCCCTGGTTGTCTGAAATCTTTACCATCGAAACACATGACTACGGATCATTCGTCATTTTCCTAATGTAGTGACCTCTGGGGTAGCATCGGAAAAAACACATACTGCACAGTCCGCCTAATTTAGGTAGCCAAAATGGCACAGCTAGGGGAATAAAACGCGGTATAGTGTGGGTCCCTTTAGTGGTTATTGAAGAGGTCAATGCGGGGTGGGGTGGAGAAATAGAGGAAGGGATGGCGGCGTTCGCCAACATCGACTAGGTAGCAGGGTCGTCGCACACAGTGGCGAGAGTCATACTACTGGTCAGATTTCGTACTTTTATGTTTGCGCTTTCTGTCAGCAGCATGGGTGCCAGATGAAGGAGACTGTCGGTAGCCTCGTTGAGGGGACAGGTGGGGTGTTCTAGGCTCAGCGGAAATGAGGGTCCGTCGAAAAAGACTGTTGTAGCACGCGTGTAAATTCGGGCGATTGATTGATCAATCAATCAATCAATCAATCAATCAATCAATCAATCAATCAATCAATCAATCAATCAATCAATCAATCAATCAATCAATCAATCAATCAATCAATCAATCAATCAATCAATGAATCAATAGTCAATCAATCAATCAATAGTCAATCAATCAATCAATCAATCAATCAATCAATCAATCTTTTTAGTGCATTAAAATGCATGGGCATTCGGAGAGCGATTATGGGCTTGCAAGCCATCGTTACGGGATACGCGACGAAAACTGACTCACTGGCACTTATCCTCACGCTTAATACCCTCTTTAGCTTACTCCAAATAAAAACCTGGTATAACTGATGTGGCTCTCTGTGTGTTGGATATGTATGATCAAGAGGAAAAAAGATCGCCCACTTTCTCCAAATCTGCTCCTCTTCGGCGCCCAATTCCCTTGGGCGATCACGTTTAAATGCTAATATGGAGATAGACTGTGCACACTACGCCGTCGAACACTGGTTATTCACTTGTTCACCTAATTAACCAGGGTTACCTAAACTGCACCGATGGAAATTTTTCAGGTAGCGAAAAAAAAGAACAGAGCCAAAGAAAGTTAAATAATATTACCAAGCCGCCCTTTCCGTTATTCCGTTATTTCCGTTATTCGCTCCAAAAGATCGAATTGCTGCATTTCGACAAGTTTCCGATTCCAACGAACGGATAAACAGGCTTGCAGCGAAACGTGAAAGGGAACGCTCCAGCTGCTTTCTCCCTATAAGCGCCCATTTAAACACGCGGTATTTGTCGCATCTTTTCAGCTCGACAATGGGAGGCGCAATCGTATTGAAGAAATGACGATCCACTTCCTTTTCAAGAAAGGACGCTGCGCTCCAGCGATTTTCGGAATGATGGGAGCCCTCGGGCACAGCAAAAAAACGAGAAAACGAAACGTTAGGAAACCGGCGACAGGCATGCCTGGGTGCGTTCTGATGATACGTGCCTTCTAGTTGGCCTCGTAGGTGATGGCACACATAGATAGCAAGGCAGGAGGTGGCGTTACGAGAAAAATAGACGCCAAGCACATGCTCACAGTAGGTGCTTCTCATTGAGCGCAGCCATCTGCGAAAAGTGAGATTTCTGGGCTCAAACAGCGACGAAGACAGCACGGGCTTTATGAATTGCTTTTATTTGCGTAGTTTAAATCCCATTCCGCTTCGCAGCAAATCTGGGAGAGAGGCATGCTGTTGCGAAGTTTCATGCCATGATTGTGCTTCCGCCAACATTGCGCCAACATCATGCTATAACAGAAATACACCCTTCTTTGTTACATGCGTTTTAATTGACGTTGTTTACTTTAGCGATAGCTCTTTTAGATGTGGGTGATAAATAACAGAAAATGAACTAAGGTCATCACGTTGTGAACGCAATATTCTGGATGTGCGTCCTGAATGTTGCACATACGATTTGCCAGGTTTTAAAATGACACATACCATATATGCTTGCAGCACGATTTTATCGATGTGGTTTTTAATTAGGCAGCTTATCTGCTCCTGCGGAATACTAGTGACTATATATATATATATATATATATATATATATATGTATAAGACAGAAATAAGGGTTCAGTCAAGAAAACCTCGGAAAGCAGGGAGGATGTGGTAGGCCATTGAAACAGATAAAGAATTTGGAAAGAAAGGAAGAAAGTGGAGAAAAAATGCCCGCCAGGTGGGATCCGAACCCACGACCTCCAGAATACCGGTCTGGTGCGATGTCCAAATTCTTTATCTGTTTCAATTACCTGCCACATCCTCCCCTTGCTTTCCGAGGTTTTCTTGACTGCCAACCCTTATTTCTGTCTTACTTTCAACGAGCCCCTCATTTCCTATTCTGATTCGCTACATGCATAGCAAGGGCCTCTGTTCTGGCAGTCTTGATGCCATAGGGAGCTTAAGAGAGTTCAACGCTGGTCGACCACTCTCGACATGCCGCAGACACTCGAGTCACGGTCCGGGGGTTAAAAAGAAGGTCCCCTTCACGTCGAGTAGTCAGAGTGGCGCTGGCTACCACCCCCAAGCGCAGGAAACAAAAATACTTAACACAAATACCCAGAAAGTGGAGGGGAAATATAGCCCCGCCGGTAGCGTAGTGGCTATCGCACCAGACCGGTATTCTGGAGGTTGTGGGTTCGGATCACACCTGGCGGGCATTTTTTCTTCACTTTCTTTCTTTCTTTCCAAATTCTTTATCTGTTTCAATTACCTACCACATCCTCCCCTTGCTTTCCGAGGTTTTCTGGAGTGCCAACCCTTATTTCTGTCTTACTTTCAACGAGCCCCTCATTTCCTATACTGATTCGCTACATATATACAAATTATATATGTCTTCATCATGAAGCTTGTGCTCATGTCAGAAATAAGCAGCCGTTTGCCGTGCCATTGTAGCTCTAAGGAAATCATCACGAATACTCAGTATTCGTTCAAGGAGCCATTGAAGAGACATTATCTCTCCCAAACGAGCGATATTATATTCTCCACAATGCGTTTTTGCACACCACCAGAGCCGAGTTTAAAGAGGATCTATTCATAGCCTTTATCTATATGGGTACATCACGTTTCATGGAGGTATTTGTTGCCAATATGTGTGCATGTATTTATTGATTATAAGGAAGAGAGAAAGGTCCACCAGCAGGCACAAATTGTCTGCGCCTGCTGGTGTAGGGGAGGTGTCATAGGGAGTAACGACACATAGGAATAAGGGGATAGGCGATAAGGTAAACGTGGCACGTGCACACCACAAATGAGAAGTAAACAAGGATGATATATAGAACAGAAAGGAGGAAAAAGGAGTTAAACATTTGTGCAAAGTAGCAATACCGAGGGAAACACTATACATACAACCTTATACGTGAACGTACGATATGCATGTGAAAGGACACACACACACGCGCGCGCACACACACACACACACACACACACACACACACACACACACACACACACACACACACACACACACACACACACACACACACACACACACACACACACACACACACACGCACACACGCACACACGCACGCACGCACGCACGCACACGCACGCACACGCACGCACGCACACACAAACACACGCACACACACACGCGCGCACGCACGCACGCACACGCACGCATGCACGCACACACGCACGCACGCACACACGCACACACGCACACACGCACACGCGCGCGCACGCAAAAGCTGCATTCGCAGCAAAACGCCACTAAAATCTAGGCGGTAGGGCCTTCTAAATTCGCTGAGAGGTCTGTTGAATTTTCCTGGAAAACGTTTTGACAACAGAGCAGCTGTGTATAGCAGTCAAACCTACTTTAGAAGCTTTTCATATTGCGTTTTATATGGATATATAGGGCCTTATTGAGGTATTCAATAAACGGCTCTGGGGCCTTCCCGCTTTGCTATCCGACCGCTTACATGGCGTCCAAAAAAGTACTTTCCTAACATAATTCTGTGTACAGTGAAGCAGACATCAAAGCAACGATTTTGAATGTTTAGATTAGATTAGAGGTTGAATGATTAGATTGAATGATTAGAGTTTGAATGATTGATTGTACGGTTTAACGCGCCGACGCAACACAGGCGATGAGGTGCGCCGTAGTGGAGGGCTGCGGATTTATTTTGGCAACATGGGGATTTTGAACGTGCGCTTAAATCTCGAAGACACCGGGTTTTTGCTTTCCGTCTTCACAAGAAATGTGGCCGCCGCGGCTGATTTTATTATATTAAGTTATTATTTATTGTTTTGTTAACATAACATAAAAGTAGTTTTTTCTGCTCCCGAGAAGCTAGGAAAGCACAGCCGGTTGTGAAAGCCTAATAGCTCGGCAAAGCCCTCATGCAAGACAAAGCACACGAATAAATTTGTTGAGTGCACTGAGCGTGTCGTGTAACAGATTCCGCTAGGTTGCGGCAAGGTGTACGTGGGCCAATCGGGCTGATGTCTGAACGAACGCTTAAAGGAGCATAGCTGCAATTTTCGCAATCAGAGCGGGGGCTCCCTTGATTTGCACTGCAAAATGTGGGGCTGTTCTCCTCCCCTCTTTCAGGAGTGTGTTGTTGTGGCCTAGAACCGACAGCTCCTCATACGCGAAATTGTAGAAGCAAAAACCATCGCTGATTTGGGGGACCATTGCCCTTCGAAGCCGTTGGTAGCTGTCGGTGCCAAAGAGTTAATTTTTTTAATTTCAAACCTGTGAATTCTTGTCAGAAGCGTCTTTGGCGCATGCGTCTTCTGCTTTCCCTTGCGTGAATTTGGAAAATTCCTCTTTGTAAAGTTTTTTATTCTTTTTTTTTATCAGTTTTTTATCGGTGTACTTCTTTTGTGATACTTTTATCGTTTCTTGAGAATGGTAAACTTCTCCGCAGTTTTATTTGTATTGTTGTGATATTGACTACACCCTGGTTGGTTCAGATAAGGCATGTTTGCGGAAAGGAGCACTATGTATGTTGTGGTTGTGTTTTTTGTGTCATTAAAGTTCGAAGTTAGCGGTCTGGGTGTCGTCTTCTGTGCTCCTTTCCTAGTCTCTGCTGCGTTTCCACACGTCGTTATATTAGGACGGCTTTGGCATATATACGACGGCTCCCATTTGGTCCAATAGGGTTTTTTTTTCTGCACACACCGAAAAGGACGGGAAATATTTGTACAACATGAAAGCAAACAAACTTGTGAGGTACCGGGTGCTTTCCAAAATCACTCACTTCAATAACCTGTGCCACTGGCCGAGATTTTTGTACGCAATTTTTATCGCTCTAACCAGATCCCTGCGACGATATAGCATAAAAATGTTTGTGCCTCAGATTTATTTTCTTGTAGGTGTACGGTGGCTGCTAAGGCTATAGAAAGGTATATATTTTATTTGAAGTCTACTTGTGTTCTAGGCATCAAGGGGGAAATGTTTCTAGCTTAAGCAGGCACGCCTGTGGTCTCGTTGTTCAACACAGTTAAAACGTTCAACATTAGCTAAAATATTCATTCGTCATTCGTATTTATAGTGTTCTGCGCAGTTTTCTACCGCCTTTGCTACCCTCCAGCTGCAGGCTAGAACAACGAACTCCACTGTGACGTTGATTAGTGACCTAAAAATACGACGCCTTCCTGAATCTTCAGGGCGAGTATAAACAAAAAGGGCCCATCTCCCCGCGAGGGGGACTCGAGTAAATGCGTCGCATAGGGGGTGGGTGTATTGCGTTAACGTTTAGTGTTTGGGGAGTTGGTGGTAGTGAATGCGTTGTATCAGCAGCTTCTTGACGTAGTTTGAATGAGTCAAGGATGTAAGGCGCGTTCGTAGCCTTTCATTCTGTGTCGGTTTTGTGGCGCAGTGGGAAGAGCACCATGTACCTCGCGTTCCGCCCACAGGTAGTGAATGCGTTGTATCAGCAGCTTCTTGACGTAGTTTGAATGAGTCAAGGATATAAGGCGCCTTCGTAGCCTTCCATTCTGTGTCGGCTTTGTGGCGCAGTGGGTAGAGCACCATGTACCTTGCGTTCCGCCCGCGGGGTCGTGGGATCAAAACCAGGCACCGGTAAGTATTATTTTTTTATATAGTGTAGGGGGAGGGGTGCGGACCTGTTCTTGAGAGCGAGGAGGGTAGCGTGATGCGGGAGAGGATGAGTGGGGGAGATGGCGCACCTGGAACAGCTGTTGCGGACGCCAAGGCACGCCAACGCCGACAACGCCGGGTGACATCCTGAGTTAAAGAAATGCTCTGCATTTAAAACCAATTGGAAATGACAAGATCAAGACATCAATTGGCAGGCAAAACAAGAAACAAATATCCTACATGCTTGCTGTAGCCTGGCTAAAGCTGTAAATTAGAACAGGTTGCTGCACACATCTGGGCGATTAGGAAATGAAATTGCGCATCTCTTGTAAAGGTCCCCAAACATCTCATGCAGGAACCGACCAATTACGGTTAAACGCGGTGCGCCTGCAAGTATGCCGGCTACCCCATAGCACGTGGGATGGCCATTAAAGCAGTCTCTAAACCGTTTTTTTTTTACTTTCTCACACCGTATTTTTCTGGTTACTGTCTTTCTTGTGCGTTGCAGTAGTTCCGGGATGGCTGAGAGAGCCCCTTCCTAATTCCTTTTAAAGAAATCCTGCAGCAGAAAGCGCGGTTGCCCGAGCACCTGTCCAAATAAAGATGTTTACATTAGCTAGGCACGGTGCTGGCTAGCTAAACAGGCTAACCTCAGCCAATGAACAAAATACAAGCTAGTTGAATACTCTACTAGGGACTCGTGCCTCCTCCTCCTTCCCTCTTTTTTCGCACCGCCTGAGTTGGTAGATGGCTTCCACTTTGAAAGAAAACACCTGCAAGTGACGCACCATTTATTTCAGGCACATTTGTTCCCGTAAGGGATTGTAAATATTTCCCAACATTGCGCTGCTCACACACACACAAAAAAAGAACAAATACGCTGGTGTGCAGCTTTTGCTAATCCTTGGGCCGTAACCTCGAACGAGCTTTGCATTTTTTATTGTTCCGTGTGGTCAGCCGCTCCCCGCGGTCTGAAGCGGAGTGCAGAGCACACTGCTTTTTGAATTTGGGCTAGCCATCTACTAAAAACGTAGTTTTGTTTGTTTTATACTGATATTTTTGTCTTTTTAGCAAATTGAATGCGAGGCAGTATCTTTGGGTTTTATTGTAAATATTATGCTGTTACGTTTCAAAATAAAAGCTAGCCTTAGTGAATAATCGGTGCGAAATAATGCAGAGAACGTCTAGGGACGTAATTTCAAGACGTTAAATCTAGTCGATTATCATTATATTTCCAACTAATCAACTACGCCAGATTATTATGTATGGTTGTTGGGTGCCCTACTGCAAGTGCGCAAGTAGAGGTTTAAGATAGAACGAAGTACGCCCATTCACAGATTCAGTACTATTAAAAAATTCTTTCCCAACAAATAGGCACCTAACAGACACTTAGGCTAGATTGAAGGAGGCGCTGTGTGGGTTGAGGAGGTGACCTAAGACCGTAAATGATTCTAACGAATTCAGATGTATCACAGTAAAACAAGAAAATAAGTAGTTCGATTCCAAAGCACAGATCTAATATTCGATATGAATGCAATATATTAGGAAGTATATCAGCCTCATATAAAGTTCAGCCGATCCCAAATGCATTGATATGCGGGAAATATCTAACGACAGATATGTATTGTTTATGAGGCTTAATGTATATGAGGCTTAACGCGCCTACGGCACACAGGCGATGATGCGCGCCGTAGTGGAGGGCTCCATATTTATTTTGACCCCCTGGGGATTTTCAACCTCCGCCGAAATCTCGAACACTCTCTTTATAGTTTGAGCTACGCGAGCACAGATATTATTAGATGTCTCTAGATTAGCTGCGAAGCGTATCAAACTTAAGAATCAAACTGATTGTGAGCGAATGGATAGACGGTCTGAATTTTGAATCGCCTCCACTTTTCTGCGCGAATTCAGTCCCTGCATAAAAGCTGCCGCCACCACAGCCTGCGCCCGTTCCCCCTTCGACAGACGCCTAGCCGCCTCGCACACGCTGTTCTACCCATGGCGCCAGAGTTTAGAGCTAACACTACGCCCCGGCGCCCATTACAGCTTCTGGCGGCGCCCATTGCGAGTCTGGTTATGATGTGGAAAGCGACTCTGCACAGGCCGCGACTTTCGCATCGCAATTGTACGCCAGCACACGCAATCACACAAGCCAAGGGCCGCACGAAAGCAGCCACGGCGCCTGGTTTCCGGGACAGTGATCTCTGAAAATAATTAGTGATAGAGAGCGCGGCTGTGGGCGTGAAATCTCTGCGGCCTCTTATAGCGCCTGTGCATTTTTCAGTGCCTTCACCGGGGTGCGAGGTGAGGCTCGGAGAAAGAGAAGGCAGCGTCATGCCAGAAATTACTTAACTTAAAGGAACCATGAAGACAAAATACAAGTTGGGTTTATTAGCAATACTGCTTAGTCCCGATAACAATGATACCAATATCATCGCAATCTTCCAACAAATAACGGAGATATGAAAGAAAACGTGTGAAGCATCGCGACCCCCTAGCCAATTTTTCGCAACTTTTCTATGACGTCACGGAACTTTGTTTGTGCGATTGGCGGCCGCCTAACTGACCTGTAGCGACGACACATGACTGGACGTCTGTAATGGGGCCTCTAGTTCCATTTGACCGCATCACTTGAATGCTAACGTGCAGTTAACGCACTGAAAATTATGTTTTATTGTTGGCCCGTATGACATCATTCTTGTCATAACACGTCACTGTGGCGCAAAATTTGAAAGTTTTTAAATACTTCTTGCTTTTTTTTTCGTTGAAAAACATCTTTTGTGGCTGTAATGAAGCTGAGTTAGATACTGAATCCTAGTTCTTTCAAATTAAACCAAGTTGTATTTTCTCTTCATGGCTTCTTTAATCATCGCGATGCTAACTAGGCAACCAAGTGCCCGACTCTCTGTGAGTTTACCGCCATGGTACGTTGTTTGAAAAAAAAAAATAGGTTTCGATGTAAGGTTTTTGTATGCATTGTGTAATTTTCATTATCCTCTCGACACTGGCAATTTCTAGAGAGAAAACTTCCTAGTAGACGTTACACCGATGCAGCGATGGCCTTGCGACGATTCTAAATATTTACCTGAATGTTCGGTAGATTTTTCTTGAATATGTGACCGATTAACCGGCTCTGCATACGTACAGAGAAAGAAATAAATATACTAAACCTGCTTCTAACGTTCCGTAAATACGGATTTATAAAAATACCGAGTTGTTACCTAGCCTGATTCGGGGCCGCCATAATGCAAGAGATATTTGTGTGAAAACGAGATTACAAAATAGCTCATACCAGTAAAAAAAGAAATGGAGACCGCTTTTCCCTCTACAGGAATACCAAAAATGTCAAAGGATTGCCCGTATGACTTCTGTATGCACGGAATCTACGGACAACACACTGAGCCTGATATGGCCCATTATTGAAGATGGAACGCAAAAACTCTGCTAAATTTTCTTATTTTGCGAAATGATCTCACTTCACTTTACGGAAATAATGTCTGCTCTAATTTCACAACGTCGAGTGATGCTCCAGATGAAATCCTTAACCTTATAATTCCTTGTACAGGGAATGTTTCAAGGGAAGGAGTATGCTTTTGGGCTTTCTCCTGCTCATCTAGCTGCAATAAAAAGACATTTGCTAGGTGTTTGTACGTGCCTCTGAGGTTCTAATGTCCACTTCGATAACTCGAACTATATTTAGATGAAAAGAGCCTGACATTCAACGACAATTTCAGGTAAATAACAACCGTTATCACTCATTTCTGCAAACTGCGAAAATCGACAGCTCTCACGTTGCTTTTGCACACTTTCTTGGGGTAGTTTCCCGTCCATTTCTACAAATCAAAACAATATCATGAGTCGTTCCATATTGTGAAGGTGAATGACAAGCGCAGCTGTTTATAGTACCGGACACAGAGGTCACACAGAATTTAAGACAAATATACGAACTCATCTGTGGTTAAATAATTGCGACAAGTAAACCGAACTATTCGTGACAATAGAATCGTAGTAGCAGCCACTACTCATTTGAGGTTTGTTTAGAAAGTTTTTGAAAATAAAGAGTTAAAGTACCGACCGCAGTACAGACCGCAGACGGGAATTCTGTGACGCTTGCAACTTCTCTAGAGGCTATGTAATTGTGAGAAGTAAATAAAATTCGGGGGAAAGATTGAATCGCGTTAGCCGGTAAATTTTATATTAAGGTTTTTTAAATGTACTTGTAAAACAAGTTTTACGCAGTCATTTTCTGCTGAGCGTTCTCTATAAGGTTACATTTGCTGCAACGCATTTTTGCACACGTACAGGAAAAGTGCACAGGTCCCTAACTATATAAAGCTTGCATTTAAAGGAACGTGAAAAAATATATACCTCTTATTTTGATACGTATATTTGTACGTCTGTCTGTCTTTCCCTTTATTTAGCCGCCCGGCCGAAAGTTGAAGGAATTCTTGAACTAGACGTTTATTAGGCAGAACAATTATAAACGTTCATACTAGTCCATATTTTTTAGCAAAAAAAAAACATAAGGCATCGTCAGGCAACAAATCAATGCATATGTGATATTTGCATTGTTTTTCTATTTAAAAAAACAGGGCCGTTTGATTTTTGCGACAGAAAATAAAAATACGCATTGAAAAAAATTTAACGTCAAACATCGCCACCTGTGTTCTTTCAATGCCAAACTCATCAGCTTGGAGCGGCCAACCAAGCCCCTTCATTCTACTCCGGCGACTCTCCGACAATTGCTAGCCTTCCCAGTGCTTTAGTTACGTTACCGGTTAGTCTCGGGTAGACGCGTTGTGCAAAGCTGCAACGTTGGTTAAACGTGCTCGGCGGCACCGCTCAGTTTTTCATCGCTGGCGAGAATGCCGCTTCTTTGGCACTCTCAAACATCGGTTGCATAGAGCTTCTTATAATATACACTAGAGAGGAATCTGGCGCTAGCGTCTATGCGGCTCACATCAAGACCGTCTGTGTCGTCATGGGCCGCCATTATATCATGCGCTCGCCTAAGTTTCATCATTGCCTTGGATTGAAATGGTTTAGTGACCGCAAATATAAATAAAGTGCCACAAAAATGCGAACCGTAGTATGAAATTATATGTGGTAAATAAAACAGGCTGTTTTAAATCTAAGAAAAAAGGAAGTAAAAGCGTATTTCTGCCGGAGCGTTTGTGCGTGCTATTTGTAGGCCAAGGTGGTAGACTAGAAAAATGTTAATATTTTGGGCATAAACTCACTAGACACTCTTATTTTATTGATTTTACCATTATTTCAAATAATAAGTTGTTTGAAGAGTTTGGGAAATTTTTTGAGCGTGCCTATGAAAACGTCGCCTTCGTGGTAAACCGGTGCACCTACCGTCAGCTACAGTTTAACAACAAAAAAAAAACGTGGCGTTAAACAGTCGTGGAGGATGACAACATCATAGAGTATCTCAATGTCAACTGGACTGGAAAGTGTCGCTGCAGTCGCATGCCGCCATTGGAATCGTGGGTACTATAGTGAACTTTCACTATAGTGGGTACTGTGGGAATCAGATTGGCAGCCAGTGGCAAGTGCAAAAGACTATGGATTAGGCTTCTCGGTTCTGAAGTGCTTGATAGTTCTGTTTTCGGTATGCTTTTCCGTTTTCGGGATGCCAGTTTCTGGCATTCAATGGCTATCACAGATATGTTTAACTAGCAGCGTGATTAGCACTTAACGCATGTGCTCGCGTTAGCCGCGAGTTTCTTCAGAAGAAGGGGTTGCCACATGCAGCGACGGCGACAAGCGTCGCGGAAAACGTAACTCAAGAGGTACAACAACACAGAGTACTGGGCGACAGCGACAAGCGAAAAAAAATTAATACACTGCCGCCAATGTCCTCTGTCATTGTCACTCGTCCCTACAGTACACTGTATCCCCGCACGGGGCACCTTGAGTAATCTTGGTGACGGTATTGGCGATACCGCGTACCCCGAGCCCCCAAACATAAGTAGGACACAACCGTGGCGATGTGTTTATAGGTGGAGGGTTAGAAACCACGAACGGTGGCCGTCGGAGCCCAGGTCAAGCTCCGGCGGATGGACTCCCTGTCTGTTCACCAGGCTGGGAGCTCCGGGACCTCTTTGACTACCAGGGTAAGGTCAAAGAAGAAAGTAACCCCGTCTCCCTGCTTTTTCCAATGCCATATGGATAATTCAAACCCCCCCCCCCCCCAGACGTGATCGGCCCCCGAAAAGGGGCCGCACCGAAGTTTCCTTTCCATCGCTTCCAACAATCCACAGTCCGAAACCTGACAACTATCCTCGATTCTTGGTTATCGAGGCAGTTGACAAAACAAACCCTGTTTCTTCCATGTCCGTATTCTTGATCACTAAGTTCCTGGAAGGCATCCTCGGAAAATCGTTCGATGCTAAGAAACTCCGTATCGGCGAAGTGCTAGTCAATGTCAAGACGCAGCAACAAGCCACTAACCTCCTGTCGCTAACCTGCATGGCAGATCTGGTCATCAGAGTCACTCCCCATCGTAGCCTCAACAGCTCTCAGGGTGTGATCTCTGAGACCGATTTGTTTAATGAGACCGAAGCTGATCTGTTGCAAGGCCTGAAAGATCAGGGTGTAACTGCAGTGAGGCGTATCACCATCAGACGAGACAATAAGGAAATCCCCACAAAGCATATAATCTTGACATTCAACAAATCAAAACTTCCTGAGCACATCAATGCTGGCTTCATTAGGTGTGGTGTACGTCCGTACATACCTAACCCGCGCCGCTGCTACAAGTGCCAGCGATTCGGGCACGCTACAACTTCTTGTCGCGGCAAAACGACCTGCGCGAAATGCGCCGCACATGACCACCCTACTGAAAACTGTGACTCTACTACCTTCACCTGTGCAAACTGTCAGGGGCCGCACGTAGCATGGTCCCGCAGCTGTGAAAAGTTTCAATTAGAAAAGAAATTCATTAACATCAAGGTCACTGAAAACATCGCCTTCCCAGAGGCGCGGAAGAGGTTCGCCTCTTTCCCTCCGGGGAGGTACGCCGACACAGCTCGCCGGGGGGCGGAGCGGCGTCTGGTTTCTGCGGGGACCCAGTACCGCGAGTCGGACTTTGTCCCGCCCCCCCCCCCCCCCTGGGTTGCCTCAGGCAGCCCAACCCGCCTCCGCACCGCTCGCTGAGTCAGCAGCGGCTGTGGGGGCAACCACGTCTGGTGGAAGCGATGCTGCATCCTCCACTTCCACTCCAGCGTCCCAAACCACAGGCGAGGGCGCAGAGGAGATAGACATGGGGGAGCCAGCGGCAGCTCCTACCCCCACCGCACCGCCTGCGCCATCCGAGGCGTTCCTGAATTTCTCGGTGGTTGCGGGCAAGGAAAAGCGCGCCCCAGAGGGTTCGCGGTCCAAGGAGCCTGATCCCTCAGGCGCTCCGAGGACATCTGAGGATGAAATAGACGTCGGTCGGTTCTTGTCTGCGGTGCACCGCAAGGAACGCGTCCCGACGCCAAAGCCTCCCGACAAGCCAAAAAAGACGAGAGTCACAGCCCCGAAAAACGACACATAAACAACACAGTCCAGTAGCTCCGAACACTTCATAATGGGAAGAGAGAACATAGTACAATGGAACTGCAGAGGCCTTCTGAATAATCTTGACGACGTGTATGAGATTCTGCATACCAATCAGCCAAGTGTAATGTGTGTTCAGGAAACACATTTGAATTCTAAACACAAATTTCTTGAATAGTTACCTGGTATACAGGAAAGACAGGGATGGCTGCACACACTCTTCTGGCGGTGTGGCCATAATCGTCCGGAAATCCTTAGCATGCCACCCTGTCACTTTAAACACTATCCTTGAGGCTGTAGCGATACGCTTAATAATATTTAATAGGTTGATACGGGATGCTCCAGATACATTCCTCCTGATGTTACACTTTTGAGCTCTTATTTCGAGGCGCTGGTTGACCAGCTGCCCGAACCATACATACTTACAGGCGACCTTAATGCTCACAACTCGCTTTGGGGCTCTTCCAGAACGGATGCCCGAGGTCGCCTGATAGAGAAATTCCTTACATCTTCTGGAGCATGCCTTTTCAACAATGAACAGCCTACATACCATAACATAGATCACAACACATACTCATGTCTTGACTTGGCTATTGGCTCCGCAGTTCTCCTTCCTCTTGTCGAGTGGGGAGTGGGAACCGACCCATATGGCAGTGACCACTTCCCCACCTCACTAACATACATAGGTAAAGGCCCATGCAGTCCATCTTCCCATAATAGGTTCAATGAAGCACGAGCTAACTGGACCACATTTACAGAGACATCGAAACTACACCACACATCCATAGGACACCTACACGTTGAAGAAGCCACCCAACTCCTCACGGCGCACATCCTCGACGCCGCCGAAAAGTCCATTCCCCACGCCTCTGGTGCCCCGCGCTACCAGAGGAGGCCATGGTGGAATGAGGACTGCAGGCGGGCGCGAGAGGCTCAGAACAAGGCGTGGGGTATCCTTCGTCGGTACTCCACGTCGGGTAACTTTATTTTGTTCAAACGGGCCAAGGTTTTTGGAAGACGTGTGCGGCGTGAGGCAAAACGAGAGAGTTGGCACACCTTCTTGACATCCATTAATTCATACACGGACACACACAAAGTCTGGACACGTATACGCAAGCTCAAAGGACAACAGACACACAGCCTGCCCCTGGTTAGCACAACAGTGGACACACTGGAAGACCAGGCTAACACACTTGCACAACACTTCGAACACGTGTCTAGTTCACCTCACGTCTAGTTCACCTCACCTAGTTCACCTCACCTCTAGTTGCACACTACACAAACACTTTCATGAAACACAAAACATCTGCAGAAAAAAAGCCCTTACACGACAAAGACAAATCAAAAACGTCTTACAACTCTGAATTCACTCTCTATGAGTTGAGGGCTGCCATGTGCACGTGCAAACCTTCAGCTCCAGGCGAAGATAAGATTACATACACCATGATACAGCACCTACACCCAGACACTCTTGAAACACTCTTACACCTATACAATAAAATATGGCTTTCGGGCACATTCCACGCTCTTGGAGGGAGGCTATAGTAGTGGCTTTCCTAAAGGAAGGGAAGGACCCTTCCTCTCCTGCCAGTTATCGCCCCATTGCCCTGACCAGCTGCCTGTGTAAGCTCTTCGAGAAGATGATAAACAGGAGACTTGTGTACTTCTTAGAGTACAATGGTCTTCTCGAGAGCTGCCAGGCAGGCTTCAGGGCGGGGCGATCTACCAACGATCAACTCGTTGCGTTAGAGTTTTATATCAAAGATGCTTTCCTCCACAAGCAGTACTGTATGACAGTCTTCTTTGATCTTGAAAAGGCGTACGATACTGCTTGGCGGTACGGCATCCTTAGCGACTTGAAGTCCTTTGGCCTGTCGGGTAACATGATGAACACGCTTGCCAGTTTCCTGTCTGCAAGAACGTTTCGCGTGCGAGTTGGAACTGCACTTTCTAGGGTTCATGTGCAGGAAAACGGCGTGCCGCAAGGTGGAGTTTTGAGTTGCACTTTGTTTATTGTAAAAATGAATTCTCTTCGCAAGGCGCTACCACCATCGATTTCCTGCTCCATTTATGGAGACGACGTTCAATTATCCTTTAAGTCTTGTAACCTGTCTGTCTGCGAGCGCCGAGTACAGCTTGGTGTTAACAAGCTTACCTGGTTGGGCAGAGAGCAACGGTTTTAAATTTAATCCAGGGAAGTGCACTTGTGTCTTGTTTTCTAAGAGGCGTGGCATCCGGCCGGATCCAGACATTCATCTCAATGGTGTCTCGATTCCTGTCAAGAAAGAACACAAACTTTTAGGTATAATCTTTGACGAAAAGCTCACATTTATCCCACACATAAAACAACTAAAACATAAATGCTTAAAAACAATGGCTATCCTGAAGGTTCTGTCGCACATTTCTTTTGGTGCTGACAAACAACTTCTTTTACGTGCTTTTACCAGCTTAATAGGCTCACGACTGGACTATGGTAGCGTTGTCTATGGGTCAGCCACTAAAACATCCCTCAGAATGCTGGACCCTGTGCTTCATCTAGGGCTCCGCTTGTCATGTGGTGCCTTTAGGACTAGTCCAGTCGAAAGCCTGTATGTAGAGTGCAACAAATGGAGCCTAGAACGTCAGCGAGCCTACACAGACCTGCTTTATGCGTTTAAAATCTCATCAATGCCTCACCATCCTTTTACATCAGTTTTTTATGATACATCCATATCTCAACTTCTTACTAATCGTCCATCAGTCTCTGCTCCCTTCGCTTTCAGAGTAAGAGAAGAAGCGTCGCAACTTGATGTCATGTTCTCAGACACCATCAAAACCTCCGCTACTGAACTTCTAGTACCGTGGCAGCTTCGCCCGATATCATGTGATGTATCTTTTATAAGTGTCGAGAAAAACAGAGTGCCTAGAAGCGCGATCGTGCAACATTTCTTGTCCCTGCAGCACAAATATAAGTGTGCTGAATTTTACACGGATGCTTCAAAAACTGCCACAACTGTTTCCTGTGCTGCGCATGGTGGCACCTTTAATGTCTGTAGAACTATGAATAGAAATACAAGTATCTTTATGGCAGAGGCCTATGGCATACTTTTTGTAGTTCAACATATTGTTCTAAGTTGAATTCCGAAATCAGTAATTTATACTGATTCTTTAAGTGTTGTGCGTGCATTATCCTCACAGAAGTCTAAAAACCATCTGGTCATTGCTCTTATTAGTACTCTTATGTCTCTGCATGCGTTAAACCTTGAGGTTACTGTGTGCTGGGTGCCAGGGCACTCTGGAATTCCAGGCAATGAGACCGCGGAGCGAATGGCGGTCGCTGCTGCCCTTACAACTACCGTTGACATAACAACAATACCCTACACCGACCTCAAATCACATATCAGACAACACCTTCGCACAAAATGGCAAGCACACTGGAATCAACACACTGACAACAAACTACACATTATAAAGCCACTCTTGGGAGCATACACCACTGATACTCACAACAGACACAACGAAGTTACCCTGTCTCGATTACGGATGGGCCACACGCATGCAACACATTCCCACCTGCTCACGGGATCTCCAAGACCCCTGTGTAGCAGGTGCGGGGAGGGCCTATCCGTAGTCCACTTACTAATAACATGCAGGGCACTTCACACAACACGACACAAACACTTCAGAGAACTCTACAGACAACATATCCCACTACGTCCATCGCTGTTTCTAGGTGACGATGCCAGTGTTTCTATGAAACGTGTGTTTGATTATTTGTCAGATGTTAAGTTTTTAAGCCTTATCTCATATCACGCATAATCAAATGTGGCCCTATACACCAGCCATCACCATTACCTTTAATTGATTTTACTATGTCCGATTTACATGTTTTTATACCTACCTTTTTGTGGTAATCACCTCGCTTCATTACATAACTTCTTTTCTGGCGCTCTTTGCCCTCGTTGGCCTTGCGCCATGAAACACCAACCATCATCATCATACAGTACACTGTATCGTCGCTGCCAATTGCTTGTGGGCTGCTTGTGGCCGGCAAAAAGCGAGCAAGGGTCCCAGCAGCCTGTTGTATTGTTTTATACCGCTTACCGCGACCGCCCACACTACAGCCACTATATAAGCTACGCTAGCCCACACATTCCATTTTCTGTACCCATTCAGTTTGGATCTTTGCGTCGCTCGTCGCCGTCGCTGTGTGTACTTACCCCTTGAAGCATGCACTGCATGCCTTTGGCAGGCGCAATGAGGCAACATAAATAGCGACTCGACAAGCAAGTATTTATTTGCCATTTAAAGCATTCATGGAATTTCATAGTGCTTTGCGCGCGTGCTTGGAGAATTGATTGCGGTAATAGGCTTCGCCTGTAGGTATATTTATATCTGTTTGGACAAAACAAATAAATAAGACGCGATTACATCATTCTTGCATCTGGATGTTGCATCTGCTACGCCTGCTAAAACGCGTAGCATACGATAATAATCATGTATTGAGAGGAAGCAAGAACACCGTTTTAAAAAATTTAAAATTTCTTTTCAGCTAAATATTAAAAAATCCAAGAAAACCTCACCCAGTTTGGAGTATGTAACAACTGAAAAATATATCCAGAACGGCCCGCTGTATCTGGCGGCGTGAGCCAAAGGCAGGACTTCTGCTTTTTTCTCCTTTGTAACCCCAAAATTTGTTTTGGAACATAAAACATCTAACACAGTGTCTTATGCAAAATAAAAGTTATCAGCAGCGGTACTTTTGAAAGCAATTTTTTCAACAAAAACTCAATTTGCATAGCGACAAAGTCGTTGCCGGCCATGCCACGCCGAACTTCCGGCCGAACTACACACTATGGCGGCACGCATGGAGGCGTAGAGCGCTTTCTCCGAATCACGGCGACGCTAGCGCCTGATTCCACTCTGGATGAGCTAGTGAGAAATTCTATGGACAAGATAGGACGGATTCAGGCGCCAGTATCTGTTGTATCTTGTCTTCGTCGAAGTACGCTTTGTTTCTTTTTTTTCTTCGGGTACAAATTTTGCGGTGGCATCTTACCCGCTCAGTCATACGGCCTTCGACGACGGCATGACCAACGTCAGGTGCAATCACGCACTGCCCTCTGTTTCACCGAACACGGTTACCACAGAACAAGGAGGATTTCGGCTTCTTCGTAGCTTGTAGACGTGTTAACGCATAGTGATCAAAGAAAATCCTCAAAACCACTTCAGAATCTAATCGTCATGCCAAGCCCTGGCCAAAGAGGGGGGTCTTCCCATAAACTCCTATGACGACATGGATTAGCAGGCGCAGTTTCCTCTCTAGTATACTTACTACGAAACTCTTTGATCGGTTGCCTTGGCAACCAAGCACAGTCCGCTCTCGAATGCAGGTACGGTCGAGTGAGCCCGGTAAAGTTGGGGCCCCACCTTACGACATGTGGGAGAAACAGCCGTCCCAGTCGCTCCCAGTGTGATGCGGGTGATCCGTTTGAAAGCTAGCATTTGAAAGAAATGAAAATTACGTGAACTCAACTGCATGGCAAAGTGCTGGTCATATTCTGGTATTCCCTTTACTTTGATTCAAGACAAAAATTACGCTGAGGGTGCTGTTTTATTCATTGAAAACCTAGAATCTTTACGTCATAAATTATGTGCCCATCAAACGCAGTCTTCTTGCTTGCTATATTCCGAAGGTTAATCCGATTGTGCCGTACATTTTCGGGTGTGCAGCTAGCTGACCATTCGAGCTAGTAATGGAAGTATGTCGCTTTGTTCGAACACATCGCGTTTTTCAAATCCTCGGTTATTTAGGTGTACGTTGTATATCACTACGCACCTTGCGTCTAGCATCGTTCAGTATAAAACAAAAACCAAACAATCAATCAAACAAAAAAGAAACCCTACTATGTTACGAGATTCCCGATGGGATCCCGGTGAAAAGATTCTCGTGGTTGGTACTAGCATGTTCCCACGAGGCCATACGCTCCAGCAGCAATCGCTTCACTCTAACGGGCATGAAGATTGCTCTTCAGCCACTTTTGGGATCCGGTTATTTTTGCAGTTTCGTAACTGTTTTTGCGCGGAGCTCAGATCTCGCACGTTTGCATCGTCACTACGCGTGTTGGGCCAGTTCCTTTCTCATTGAACGTTAATCGTTGTGTTTAGAGAAAAACGACACGGAGGGCAAGCCCTGTTGCATGGTTAGAGGCCAGTCTTGTTACATAAGTTCGAGTTTGTGTCTTTTTGTGTTTCTCCCACCGCACCGTCACGCTATATTGGCGCTGTGGATACCCAGTAAATAAAAAAATAAATGCATTTACGGTGACTATTATACGGACGTACATCTTCAAGGTCCCCATTCTTCGCAGAGTGATATAAGGTCTTATGCCTGCTTTATTTTTATTTCGGAGTTACGTGCCTGCCTGGTTTAGTTTCCACATGGTTCAACGGGTATTATTGATGCGCATTTTGGAACTGTGTGAAACCGTGTTGCAACTTTTGTTGCCACAGGTTTTTAAGTGTGTTGTTGCAATTAGGGTAATAAAAAGGGGCCACACCATGATTGGTATTGTTTCGTAATGTTTCTTAATGTTTCCTATGTCAATTTATTCTAGAGCAGTAACGGCGACGTGGATAGGCGGACACATTGCAAAATATTGACTGATGGGTGGTTAGTGGATGTACTACGGTATCAAGAATGATTTCTTTCTTTTAGTGAAATTAGGAGAAACAGGATCTAATTCGTTTTTTTCCCCTGTTTCGCTCGTCCCTAATCACAAAAAGATGATCCTGCTAGGGAATTGTGCTGCCTGAATGGCGAGAAAATATTCTGGCGAATATAATGGTGACAGGGCTACTCTGTTAAACCGACCACTGAAATGCCCTGAGCAAAGGTATGGAAGACGCCACTAAGAAAACAGGATCACGGCGCCGGCTTTGCGCCTTGCTGCAGCCCAACTAAGGGTAGCCGGTTGCTTCACCGCCTAGTTCACGTGTCTGAGTTTTGTTTTTCCTGTATGTCCTGTTTTCATTTGCGCAGCAGTAAAGCGAACTATCAGGACAGTAGCTGTAGGAGGTCAATGGGAGAGGCCTTCGGCCCACCGTGGACCCGAGTAGGATGATGAACGTGAACTATAACAGATATTGCAGCACTGTATACGTCGTAAAGCGATCGAAAAAATGTTTAGAAGTAGAGTTACGACGGAATTGGCATTGTTTTCACCATGCGCTAACAAGCGAGTCTAAAAACTGTTTACGCGTTGACTGAACCGTAATTATATTCACCTCCAAACCGTCGTTCGACATCGTTACCACGCCTCCAGGTGTGGCCTAAACGAATGATCTTGGTTTAAGACCGAATAATCTGTGTTATTTTCTGAGAAATAATCCATCTTCCTCTAGCTATCGATTTATTGTAGGGTTTAACGCGCCGACGCAATGGAGGCGATGGGGCGCGTCCTAGTGGAGGGCTCCGAATTAATTTTGACCATCTGGGGATCTTTAACATGCACCGAAATCTCGTGCACACGGGCGTTTTTACTTTTCGCCTCCATCAGAAAAGCGGCCGCCGTGGCCGGGAAACGAACCCATGACCTCGTGCTCAGCAGCGCAACGACTTAGCCACTTAGCCACCGTGGCGGGTTTCTCTAGCTATCAAGCATCACATCTTTGTTCAGCTGTCCTGCCTTTCCACACCTGTAGTATGGTGGCTAGACCTGTGGCATGAATATTTCTGCCGCCGTAGTGCCACCATGATATGAGCAGGAAGCACGGGACTCTGACAGGCGGGGACTATGTAGTTTACACGTGGCTGTTGGGAGATTCTTATCCGTTTTTGGCGGATCGCCAACGCTTTTCCTCAATATTAAGCGGTAACTGCAAGATAAGAACTCCTCTTCGCATTTGTCGCATGTTTTTCCCTAAAAAAAAGGTTTAAACTGGTCACGAAGGCAAAATACAACTTTGCTCAGTGCGAAAAAAATATGGTTTTGTAGCGGACTCAGTTTCATACCATCCACAAAAGACGTTTTTTTAATAAAAAAAAACGTATTGCAAAAAAAAAAAAAAAGACCGACAAGGAGCCTTAATCTTCCAGCTGCTGCGGGAGGGTGAAGGAGGGCGAAAAACACGGCGATTGTGCTTAGCGCGATAGCCCCAGCCTCGATCGAGTCACCATCCCGTCTGGGCCTGCGTGACACGGGTAGAAACGTGCCGTCTCACCCCTGGGCGGCTACAACCTCTCGACAGCGACGGAATTCCAATGAGAGCTGCGCTTTTGCGGCGCCCTTCGAATCAGGAAGGGCACGGCATTCTTATACATCTCCCTTGCGTTGTTCGGGACAAATTCGCCGCTCTTTCTCTTGTTTTCCCTTACTTGTACGCGCGAATGAAAAAGAACAATAGCAACAACGCAGTTGGTCCTTAGGTCGTTGCCTGTCTGGTGGTTACCGAGACCCTGATTTTGAAATTGAAGCAATGGCAAACCTAAATGACGAAGCAAAAGAGCCCGAACTAACAAGCACGATACTTTGGACACGATCGGGTGAAAAGGGCGTGTGAAGAAACGGTTGTCGCGGTCGACCCCAGTTTTATTAAGACCTGTCTTTTCAGCTTGCGACACTGTGAGGGCGACAAAAAATCCGAGTTTCTCCCTCCGTCAAGACAAGAGAGCTGAGGTCTAGCGGTTCTCGCTTTCTTTGTTTAACTGTTTGCTTTCCACATTGCCGGAGCGTATCTTCTTCTGCCGTTGCCTCACGGTTGCCTGCAGAGTGGATTGAAAAGCCAAACAAGGCACTTTCGTGTCCAGTCAGCGCGCCCGGTGTTGTTTCTTCAGTTTAGGTGTGGGTTGTACGCACTTGGCCTCTTGAGACACCTCCTTCGAAGGCTTCGTCGTGTAACGCCGGTAATCACACCTTCTCTTTTGCTGTGATTCAGTGGATGTCTCTGCGGAATGCCCCAACTGGGGACGCTGCCTTAGCTACACTCTCTTTTTTGTGCGGATTAATTGGATAGGTTAATCGCAAAAAATCTGGGGGGGTACTTAGAAGCCTGTGCGCGTACTTTGAAGTCAAGCATAATGTTACTTATCCACGGAGTAACAGATAACAGCTGAGTAAACGATTTACAAAGTTGCCAATTAAAGTATTTCATCAATCAATCAATCAATCAGCATGAAAGCAAAAAAAAGGTAGACTAGATTCTCTCAGGGGGAAACCTAGACTAGCGGCGACTCCAGTACACCTACCCCATCCCACCCTACTCCACCTCGTCTTCCCCACCCGACAACCTCCCTTCTGAGCATACTTTCGCTACCCTGGCTCGATTTACCATATTGATTTGCCAACGCACCCCAGATTTGTCCACGCTTCCCAACACCATCATTGAGCAGTGGAGGGCTTCCGTGTCCAGCGCAGTCCTGGATACCCAGCTCAACCTGTTTACCTGAGCGTGGAAAGCCAGTCGAAGCCAATGAATCACTGACTAGGGATGTCTTCCACAGGGCGAGGCCCATAACATCAGCCTCTGCTCGATTAATAAAAAACGATGCTCTCTCTCTCATACCCTCACATTAGTACATACCGGCGGTGGTGTATCTGACAAAGTTCTATAAGCACAAACTTATACTGAGTCTCATTTACACTCCTTAAGAAGAGCAAAAAATTCTACTTGGAACCGCCTAATTACGCCAATGAATCAGAAGAAACTTGCTTGAGCGCCGAGAACGATTCTGCCCCAGTTCGCCGCGTAGTGTTTCCTTTCGCGTGCAGGTCTCGTTCTCTAACGCTGCAGGATTTTTTGCGTTCTTAACAGCACCGCCATGCTACGTTTATGTTATAACCACGAACGGCTTTATAGATACAAAGCCAGCTGTGGTTGTTACTAACAAAAAAGTTTAACCAAATAGCAAACCCATAAGCGGGAATTTCAGGCACGAAGCCAAAAGAGACGATTGAATTTTGAACAAAAAAAAGATAATTACTCCCAATGTAAAAAAAAAAAAACATCAGGGTAATGATCTACAGCGCAGCAGGCCAGGACGGGTGTCGTGAAAAAAAAAACAGAAATGAATCAAGGACTACAAATGTGCTTTAGAAAAACAATCCACCAAAGATTCGTGCCCGACATCAAGGAAGAAAAGAACCGTCCTAAATTATTCTGTCACCCTTCACTGCACCACTTATGTTTTCCCTGTTTCTTCTAAGTGTGCGCTTATATATCGTATACTATTTTCCTCTATCAAAAACTACATGACGTTTATCGTAAATATTGCTATTCGTATAATCCGCACGATTTTGGGCAACATAGAAAAAATCTGAAAAAAATATAAACCAATGCGGATGGCTCTAAGACATCAAAAATGAAAGAGAAAAAAAAAAGCAAGTTGTGTGTATGAGAAGACTAGAAAAAGAAAAGGACGATTGCGTATTAAGTGGGAGAAGTACCAAACAGCAATCCCAGTTTCGTACAGGAACCTCAGTTTCCAGTTTTTTTCTCTCTCCGTAAGTTCGAGAAACGCGTGGTTGCTTCAGTACAAGCTGAACAGGCAATTTTTCTGTTCCTTTCCCACATGAGAAGCAGCAACACCGGGACTTCCTATTCAAGGCGGAGCCGTCAAGAACTCTTCCGAGCGTGGAAACGAAAGATTACGTCGTACAGCGATGAGAGCTTGTTTAGCAGTGCGACCACTACTTTACGATGGCTATAGCGAAGTCCTAAACAAATAACTGAAGAATAATATTTGAAACACAGTTTAAGCAAGTAACACTTTCCCGTACCATTTTAGCATTGTCACAAGTGTTTTCACCATGAGTACTTTAATGAATTGTTTTCACCATGAGTACTTTATTGTGACATAATTGTGAAGTATTATCCCCTGAAATTCTTAAAAAAAAACCTGATCATCACAGTGATTTTTGGTGACCATGTATTTCTTTCTTTATTGTTTCTTCCCGTACAGAAAGGGAAGCAGAGGCTAAAGGCTTGAAGCCTGACTAGGGCCCCTGTTCCTGGTGGCATGTAGCGTGCGGGCACAGTATATTATATTGCACACTTGCAGTCGAGTCTACAAAAACTAAAACAAAAAAAAACTCAATAAGAACCAGAAAACAAAAGAATAACAAAAAACTGCAGGGAATACACTTGCAGTCATGCTCCTCAAACGCTCAATGTGCGGCTACTTTGCACAAAACAAAAGAATGCAGAACGAAATTTTCACACGGGATACGGTATCGAAACACTCGCGAATTTTTCCGTGCAGTGCAAGGAGTGAACGGACAATCAAATACACCAGAAATAGACACTTTTTTCAGCATAGATATCGACAATTTCGCAGCAACAATTGATTTCGTACTTCGGTAAATTTTAGCTATATGGAATTAACTGCTCTAACGTGACATTTTTAATTTGTGGTTAGCCGATGTATGGGAGGAAATAATGGGAAAAAATATTGGAAGGGGAAATGCGTGACTTTGGAACTCCTGGCTCATCAAGTTGGAGTGGATGGACGGATACGCGACGGCAAAAGATAGACCTGATGTTACACTTTACTGGTTGGCTGTAAGAGATGTCCGAGACGCAAACAGACTGAGTGGCGACATGTTTTGCGTCCCACCCGCTGCTATTGTCTGCGTAAGGCGCCCTACCGACTTCTTCCAGAAAGCAGCATTCATCACATGGGAAAGAGGGGTTCAATGCTGGAAGTTTTTAAAGAGAACGCAGATTTCCATCAGTGCAACCTTGAGGGAACACCTTTTAGAAAGGATTTGTAAGTGAGCATTATTACTCAGCTCATTGCCTTCTTCTTGGGTCGCGTCCTGGCGAAGACGGGCCTTGTCAAAGGGAAAATATTGGCCTCGAAGCAGAACACAAGGGCCCTAAACACTGAGCTTGCCAGAAGCAAACGATTAGTATATTAAATGCGTTTCCGTGACATAATAAAATTAACGTGCTCCGCAGATTAATTTCGAGGTTAATAAATGGGGGAAGATTATATGAATGGATCACATTGAGATGAAGCACTTCACGCGCCATTTACCTGCACTGATGCATGAAACAATAGAGGATGTCTTGGCCCTAGTTCCATCCAACAACCGAAAATGGACAAAATGGTTTAGGGGCAAAGCACCTTAGGGCCGGGGCTTGTCCATTCGGCGTCCGTGCTCACGGCACAGCACCGTAAAAATTGAAACATCTGTGAACTAAAGGATTGCAAAATGTTAACAACAAAATAAATGGTTCACAAAAAGTTAGAGAGAGAGAGAGAGAGAGACAAAGAGAGAAAGAGGGAGGGAGGGAGGGAGGGAGGGAGGGAGGGAGGGAGAGCGCTGGGGTGCAAATGCGTATATAAGTGCGTTCCAGACCACACATTCACTTTCTGCCATGGATGATAACGAACGTAAGGCGCGGCATGCGGCGGCTCAACGTCTACGCAGACAACAAGCTACCCCGGAGGACAGAGCGCGGAAAACGTCAAAGCGGCAGAAACGCCAAGGGGACCCGGAGTTGAGTGCTCGCGAAGCAGCGGCTCAACAGCAACGCCGGCAACGCTACGCCGGAGTATATACTGTACACACGCGTTGTCACTAATTTACATGCGCGAGTGGGCAATGTCAAGGGTGTTACGGTATGAATGATCCCCTGTGCTTCGCCCACTCGTCATGGTTCATTTCGTGGGGATGGTTCAATTTATGAACAATTTATGTTTCGAATTTTTGAATGTTTGATGGGTGAACAAAGAACCGAATGAAACATTGACTAGAGAAATACAAAAGGCTATCAATCTAAATAAAGAATTACTAAAGAAACAAATAAAGAATTAACATCTCTCAGCTTTAAAACTCATTCCGTACATTCTAACATTCTACGATTAGAAAGACGCAGGGCTACTAGCCCTAGCACCCCTTTTCTCTTCTCCTGCGCTTTTCTCCACTATGCGCTCCACAGACACATGTACTTCACTACGAGAACGGTTGCCGTTTCCAAAGTATAACGGTGACACTATTTCTCACACGGGCTGGCGCATTTATAACCGAGCCCTGTGAAAAATGCTGCCCTTCTTGTACTGACTGTCTTGTCAGGATAAGATGGCCAGAATGGTCAAGATGGTACAATGCTGACGGTTTTGCCCTCCGCCAGGATGGAGATCCAGAGTCGCGGGCGTTAGCACCATCGTCAAGTGGTTGTGCTATGCGGTTCAGCCACATTGTACAGAAATCTCGCTGGCTAACGAGCGACAGGGAATTCGTACGACCGCTGGGCTAGCCGAGAATCACGTGATTCCCGGAGTGGCCCTATGTACAAGTAACAAGTGGAGAGTAATTGCGACGCCCTGATGGGTGCGTCCAGTATGGTCGATTAGTTGCTGCTATTAGTTACCGCTATTGCTCTGCGGACTCGGAACGGCGCTGGGTCGACGACGTGTTTGCGCGCGGTTCGAGAGGGCTTTAACCCGGGGGGGAAAGGATACGCTGAGCACTCGACTTGAAAGATACTCTGGACACCGTCCCGACGTGTGTGTCTTTTGTGCGCTCAAATATTGTCCCTAGATTAATGGCGTTCTTTCCACTACCACTTTTTTGTATTACTAGGAGCACTCATTACAGCGTTCAGGCATATTACCGTTATGGGCCACTAAAATTTCGAAGCACGTGTCAATTGTACCGGCCCTTTATAGCTTTGAAAGCGAGCGCGTTCGCTGATCCTTTCGGAAGTTCAGTTTTAATGCCTAAGCATTCTTCGGAGAGTACCCCAGAAAAATAAGTACCTTAAATATAGACGCCTAATTGGTCTAACACTTAAATTATTGTAACAGTGCAATTGTTGATGATTCGGCGCTTTAGATTTGATAAGAGTTTACGTTTAAAAATTTAAATAAAATTGCGGCGAGGGCTTAGAACTTTCGAATAATGTGGAAGTGAAAGCCCGGTCGCAGTAAAGTTGATCTGCTGTTGAACGTTCATGTTTCTCTGGTCGGGCCGCTGCTGCAGCTTCATACAGGTAGCCGGCTCCTCCCGACGGCGGTTACGACCAGTGGCATTTCGACATTGTCCAGCCTCTCCCGCATTGTCGTACTTCCTCGGTCTTTTCCGCCCGCGACTATACGGCCTGGAGCCTCGTACCGATATCGATGTGAACGCAACCTCTAAGTCCACGCGCCGAAGTTGACAATGTGCGTCTGGAATCCTCAGTTTCGGCCTGTTCCCTTTCTTCATTTAGGACCCTTCTAAGGCGCTGCTGTTTTCCTTTCAAGGCGTGCACTTCCCGCCTCGCACTGTGATTTTCAGTACCGCTGGTTTTCTGAACGCTTTTCCGTACCTCGAAACGCGATCCACGAAGCACAAAGATGTAATGCCCAAGTGAAAAAAAATAATAACGCCCCACGTTTGCAGTGTTTCGGTGTATGGTAGTAAAGCCGTCATTAGAGAGGCTGGGTGTACAGTTGTATTGCGGGGCTTTCATAATTTGGTCTAAAACTGCTTGTGTTATCCACTAATAAAATGTATACCCAGAAATGCATTTGTACAAAGTAGGGAAACTAACCGTAAAGGCGCTAAGTGTATACTACAGACCGGCCGAAAAAATTCCTTATGTATTGGTAGAGTACTTTGCGAGCTTCTCTTTTATATTTTTCTTCGCTTCCTTCTTTTCATCCCGTAAGAGCAGCTAGCTATAACTAGTGACCGCAGGTGTTGGGTAGTATCCGGGATTTCCCTCTTTCGGTGATGAGAAGGCATTTCGATACAGGAAACCCGCAATGCAGCAATATATGGGGACTGAGTTTACTGTTCGTGATTGGTGTTTGAGAAAAAAATGCGAGTATCGAGATAATCCAGGCACAGAAAACTGTCTGAACTTTGTAAGACTACGAGTTAACATGCACCGTGGTAGTTCTGTGGTTCAGTTTTCTCATTCTTTAAGTTAAGCACCAACCACCAACTGACATTTTTTGCGTGGTACCGGGAATTTTAGTAAAGCAGGTTCGGATAGGGAACCATAGCGTTCATACGGAATATGATTGGGCTTAGAGATGAAATTTGGTGTCGCAAATTTCGAAACCCTCCGCAAAAAGTTTTTAGGTGGAACCAGAGTTAAGCAAACGGAACTAACTCGGCCGGAATAAATCATTATCTAATCCGCAGCCCGCCTGAACACGATTGACAGGTCGTATGCAAAACACGGCGTAGCGGGTTTGACTCTATACACTGGCAGCTTTGTTTCTCATAGTACATAAACCATACTAAACGATTTAGAAACAACTTAAATTTGTTTAGCTGGCTTAAATAAATTCGTTTTCATCTATTATGGAGCCAATCGTGGAGCTGGCGCTGCGGTGGAACATAAAACGCAATTCCTACTTTTTTTGAATTTAAAACTACCCGTGACTCACACTAAAGGCATCTAATCCAGCTACAAATTGTTAACGCGTCGAAGCCAACCCCTCCTGGGTGTGTTTTGAAGTACTACGGTGCTGCAATATATATTCTATGGCAAAATAATTACGTCATAATTAAAAACTTTTATATTCAGGGCTTGCCGGAGGCGTAGATTGTGCCAACAGGATGAATTTACTGTGGGCTGCATTATAGGGAGGTGAACAAAGGGGAGGGGGCCTGCTGACGGCGTTAATTCGTAATTTTCCACCACGCACACGTGCCCTCTTTAGTAGCCACCAATCATCGAGCCGTTGTTCAGTAAACGACCTGCGGGTACGTGTCTGTAATTGCGGGAACGTGTTAGTCCATTTAAATTTCAGCGTGCATGAATATGAGGGCTACAGTAAACGGCGCGCCTGACTCGTATCGCCTGCTTTGGCTGTTTGCGTTTTGCACTACTTCGTATGTGCGCATTAGTCGCCGGAAAGGGTGCGCGAGGCTTTTACCAAGTATAGGCCCAAGCTCTCAACACATTTTGATGTTGTGGTAATACTTTCAGACAATGGAAAGTACTTTAGTCGAATAGGATCACATATTGTCGTATTACCACAAAATCACCTTTTATTTCCAGGACGTTTTGAAACACGGAGTATTTCAATGAAGTTAGAGTGATTTGTGTAAAAACAAACCATGTAATTTATCTGTAATAAATGATGCTCTTCTGCCTGGATAATGCGACCTATGAATAACGTGCCGTAAATTTCAAATATTGAGATAATATAAGGAAACTCAATTCCTCGACGTATCAAGCGCCATGAATATGTGTGTAACCCGTTAGCAGCCCTCGCATCAAACCCTCATCGCGAAATAGAGGTCTAATATCGATATGTACGTTGTGTATTCAGATTCAAAACACACGCAGTATTTTGTGGGCGGTACATCACCATCGTGAGTTCAGTCCAGCCCTTCCACATTCTCGCGTGATGCTGCTTTCTCAACTATTTTTTTCGTCAAAAGAGCAATGCGACATCTCATACTAGTCGCATGGAATCCTCCCTATCGGCGCCGTGATCCTGCTGCCGAGCACGTTACCGTAGCTATCACGAGTGTCAGTGGCGTGCGGTGACCTAGATCCCATGCACAATTATAAAACCATATTTGTAATATATTGCCGCAGTTCTACTATCGCGAATAGCAATGAAGCACCAACTCATCTATTTGAGTAGAAAAGTTTCTTTTAAACTATACATGCAAATAAATAACGGAATAAAAAATTTGGCTGGCGCGTACGGTACTGCCTAGTGCGATACTTGGGCGCAGCTTTTTAGCTATTTTGTCTGTGAAACGTACGTTGAGGCAAATATTTTATACGGACCTATTTGTATGGTTACAGAAAACTTGTATTTGCAGTGCCTGATCAGCACATGCACCGTTTGCCTCACTCATTGTTCCGCACTAACTCGAGGTTCTGGCGCCGGCGGTGCTGGGCCTACGCTCTGGAAGCTCGTTTAGCTGCAGCGGCTGACGAAGCGGACGACCGGCTGCTTCACTCGCAGTTCAGCACTCACTCCTGATGGCTGCAGTGCCCTTAGGCAGCACTCACTGGTGGGTTCTCTCGATGGCAGCTACGCTGAGCCTCTGCGTCGGCGGCGCGAAGTGCGTCCCAGAAAAAGACTGCAAACTGCGTCTGGAGCGAACGCACATCCTCGTCACGCGCACGGCCCCTTAAAGTTTTCGCCAAGCGTCACGCAGTCGAGCGCCTCGTGGGAGCACTGTATACTGCCGCCTCCCTTCTTTACGCTGTAGTGTGCGGCGACTTCAACGCACATTGCCCAGGTTGGGCGAGTCACCGAGTCACCCGCATAGGACGAGGGCTGTTGGACGCCGCCACCTCCTGTGGACCGCACGTGGCCATCACCGGCAGCCCTACTTTCGTCCGCTCTTATCGTTGTCCAGGTGTCATGGATCGACAAAACCCTGGTGACGAAGCGGTTCGCCTATTCCTGGGAGACCGCCACCAGCACTTGGGGGTCGGACCACTACCCCATCCTGGTCACCCCCGGGAACTATCGCAAACGAGCCGAAACCGGGGTTTATGCAGTCACTAGTTGGGTCGAATTCCGCAAGGAAATGACCAAATGCACTGAGGACCCAGAAGTCGGCTTCCTCGCACCAGTAATGCGGAGTGCCGAAAAAGCAACGGCTCGAGGAGAGGTACCTCTCGACACTCCACTCCAAGACATGGAACCGCTTCGTCTTCGGGCCTGCCGCCACCAGCTTCAGAAGAAAGCCGCGCGAAGCCTGCGCCCAGAGGGCTGGGCGGAATACCAGTGGGCAGACGCCCAATGTTGCCGGCGGGCACGGCAGCATCGCAGGCTGGCCTGGGAGTCGCTGTACTCATCCATGACTCATGCAGGACCACTCGCAGAGCCCGGTGTATCCTTAAGGCGCTACTGGAGCCTACAAGCACCAGCCGCGACGTGCGCTCCTCGCGGTCGCCATATCCTTGGGCATCACCGAGGGAGCCCTGGCGGATCTTTTCGCCAACCAACTTTCCAAGGCCACTCAAATCTTGCCTCAAGTTCCTGTGGCCTCACCGGACGCGGCGCCAGCCGGCCTGCACGACCAGAGGGTGGCGTTCCTCTGCTTCATGGGCATCATGCTCCGTGAGCTTCAAGTCTTCGTGATTGCTACCCCAAGCGGCTGAGCGCTCCTGGCATCGACGGGTTGACGTACCAGATGCTGCGAAACCTGGACGTGACCCAGCTGGAGCCGCTTCTACGACTGTTTATTCGGGTCTGGCTGACTGGTGTCATCCACCACCCTGGCTCGTGGGGCTCATCTCGCCAATTCCTAAGGTCGGAAAGCCCCCGACAGAGCCAGAGTTCTACCGGCCGGTGTCCCTGACGTCTGCTGCTGGGAAGGTCAGGGAGAGTGCAGCCCTGGCCCGTCTTGAATGGATTGCGAACCATAGCGGCGTCTTCCGGGAGCAGCAAAGCGGCTTCAGGCTAAGGAATTCGTCATACTAGCTAACATTAAGACAGGGACAAAGCTAAAGAAAAGACGAACCACACGCTACAACTTCAACTGAGTTTATGCCATATAAACAGAAAAACACCAATCAGTGCATGATATTTGAAGGGGTTATCATAAAAATGCAGTGAAAACACTATCGCTCATATCACAGACCACATTACAATGCCGGGCCACATCACATGGTGGTAATTGAACCTGCCCGTGCAAACAGCTTTCATCCATCGCCCATGCTCAACGACCTTTCCCTCTCCATAATATTGAAATCCTTTTCGGATAGCGCCAAGGCGGTGCACTGAGGCATCATTCCCCCTTTCTTCCTATTAAAAATGCTTCCACAATTTCTCGGTCGGTTTGGGAGGACGACCTGCACATGATGCGTGTCCAGCAGAAGTCTGGTTTGCAACCTATACACCTACGGCGATGGTCAGCCAGGTGGCCAGCCCCCATCTGCGCACTGACAGCCGCATGGTGCTCTCTCAGCCTTACATTAGGCACCTGCCTGTTTGGCCAATGTAGCCCTTTTTGCACGACGGGTAGATCCTGTAGACCACCCCCGTCACGCAATTCACAAATCTGGTTGTGTGCCTTACGGCACAGCTGGAGTTATTGCAGGGGTTATTCACCCTACGCACCATCTTTGACAGCCTCTCAGGTGCCGAGAACACCACCTGTACACCACACTTCCCACCAGGCTTAACGCGGCACCACTACATGGCGAACACAAGGGAAGAGGTCATCTTTATGCTGGAAAGGCCCATACGACAAGCAGGTAGCCTTCTTGCTCCTGGTGGACATGCGGTCGGCCTTCGACACAGTCGCCCACGGGGCCATACTGGATGCCCTGGACGGCATGGGCGTTGTGGGGCGCCTCGGAGGCTACATCCGGGCGTTCTTGCGGGACTGGACACTGCGGACCAAAGTCGGCTGGGCGACCAGCAGTCCTCGAGACGTGCGCTCCGGAGTACCCCAGGGGACTGTGCTGAGCCCGCTGCTATTCAACTTGGTGCTTTCTCCACTCCCCCACTGCATCCCTCCCGGCTTGCGACACCCAGTGGAGGCGGCGATGTGTGCTGACGACGTGGCGCTCTGGACCCATGGCCCCACCGCAGACTGCCACAAAGTCAAGGCTTGCCTCCAGCAGTCTCTGTGAGCAGAAACAGCATTCCTCGAAATCCGTGGCCTACAGCTCTCGGAGCCAAAACGCCGGCCTTTATGCTGCACCCGGGAGGCTGCAGGGCTCGACGGGCAACAACGCCCATCACACTCAATAATCGGCCTCTTCCCTGGCGGCAGACTATGAAGCACCTTGGGCTACTCATTGCCTGCCAGCTACATGGCTGCTGGCTGTCAAGCCATGCGGGCAAGCAGCGTACGGGTGCTCCAAGGGGTGCGGCACCTTCTGGCTCGAGGCAATGGCGGCTCACACCAGTTGTCGCAGCGCATGTTCTACGGAATGGCCTGCGAAGCTGTAGTGTATGCGCTTCCACATGCCTACCTGGGAACTCGACGCTGGAAGGATCTGCAGATGGACCAGCGCCGCACCATCCACCCCTGCTTGGGCCTCCCCTCAACGTCCCCGGTGGCGGGAACTTACACCTGGCCCATGAGAATGCCGGTCTTGGAGACAGGGCTACGGCCCATCCAGTGCCTGCTAACCGGAAGTGACAGGGGTGCTCTCCTGCTGAGTTTCCGTGCCCGTCCAACTCGCACATGGGAGCACTGTTCACTATCTTTAAAGGGGGCATCGAGATGCCGAACCGACCCCGCCTGGACCCGCCACCACCAGACACCGGGAAGGCCCTGCAGATTACCACGCCCCTCTGCGGGGTCCACAACAAGCGTGCTACACATCCGCAGGCCACCCGAAACGAGATGGCCGCCCTGCTGCAGGATGAGCTGCGCGGCTACCTGCATCTCTTCACGGACGGCCCCGCCAAGCACAGCAAGTACGAGGGAGCCGCTGCGTGCGTGGTGCCTGAGCTGGGAGCCAGCGGGAGGTGCCGCCTGCGCTTCCCCACTTCCTGCACACGGGTGGAGCTGGCAGGGCTGCACCTGGTAGCCGACCTCCTCCTCGAGAGGAGGCCCCAGTACCACCCCGGGGCGGTCATCTTCACGGACTCCAGGCCTGCCCTCTCGCGGCTGCACGCAGCCGACCAGCCCGCTGCAGCTACCCAGCAGCCCACTAACAGCAGCAGCTACCCGGAGCACTCCCTTACAGCCAAGCTGCACACTGTGGCCTCTCGAGGCTGCGACCTGCGGCTCTACTTGCTGCGAGGCCAAAGTGGCACCCAGGGCAACAAGGGCTCCGGCGCCCGAGCCAGGGATACACAACAGGAAGGCACCCCAGTTTCCTTGGACGTCACCGCCTTCGACGAGGCCTGCAGCGCCCTGGCCCGCAGGGTGCAGAATGAGGAACCTAGGCCCTCGGGTTGTGAGTGGCCTGGCGCCGCGTTTCCTGCCTGCACGCATTAGCAGGGACGCGCGCTGCATGGTGCTCCGCATGCGCCTCGACTGCTACAAGGTGGCGGAGTGACCGCACCTATACGGGTGCAAGGACTGCCCTACATGTGCTGGACGAACGGCCCCACAGACGCTGGCCCCATGCAGCGGCTGTAGCCCGGACTTCAGTGACTGACGATGTGCCCGGACTGAAAACCCCATCTCTTGGTATTTCTTCTCTCTTGCCATCTTTCTCTGTCTCTTTCTCTACCTTATCATTTCACTCCCCCGCTTCTTCCCTTTCCCCGCACTGGGTTTTATGCAGGTGAGCTGCCTGCCGAGCACAAAAATATCCTCAGTTCCTTTCACTTTCTTTCCCCACAAACCATAACCGCCACCTCCCTCATTTCCCCCTCCCCCCTCCGCACATTTTCGAAGAAGTATCTCACGCCGCCCCGGCGGACCTCGCCCCCCTCTCCATTTCGCGACAGCCTCCTTCGCTTTCTTCAACTCTTCGGTCTTGCAGTCGTCCTCTCGGTAGCGGCGACGGCGATGACGATATTGGTAAAAAAAGCGTTAAAAAGCACGGGCAACGACAGCGGGAGACAAAACTTCCGTGTTTTTGACGCGTTTTCTATATCAAGGTGAATTGTTACCAACTTGCCTAACTTTCAGTTGTGGGGTAAACGGAGGAGACACCAGCGGTATTGTCGCGTTCCTTTGTTGTCTGTGCTTGGGTTCGCGCTTAATTTTGAACAAAAAATGGAAGGTTTCAGTGAAACAAAGATTAATTGTAATTGTGTCCGTACAGCTGTGCCGACAACTTTGGAGTTATTGCTACATCTGTGCGAGAAACAATTAAAACCAATCTTTCATTCATTAAAACCTTCAATGTGAGTGTGTGGGCGTGTGTGTGCGTGGGAGGGGGGGGGGGGGGGCGTTGGAAGGATGATTGGTGCCAGCTAGCCGTTCTAGGCTGTCTTTTCGGCAAGATTAAAACGCGGCTTAGGGTGTCGAGCTTCCGCTTTTACGAGGACAACATCACAAAAGAAAAAAAGACGCCATCAACATGGAACCTTCGAAGTATAGGAGAACCGTCATTGCGCGGTTCGTTGTCCTCAAGGGTCTGAGGTGCCGATCATACAATCTTACTTCTGAACGTTTTCTTGTTCCTTTTGAAGCCTCATTTTTTCAATAGAGTAGTCGTAGGATCGCCGTGAGGTATTTTCCTGCAGTTTTTGTGCCGTCCTTAAATCCCAATAGGGGGTACCGTTTTTTTTTTCCGGTGCTGTTTGGTTATCTCAACTGAATTTTTTTTAGTATTTTGTAGAATGTTTGATGCGCAAAGCCTTAACACCGCAAACTGCCAGCTATTTTTAACTTCTACGACAGCGCCATACAGCGTTGCCCAACAGGTGTATACATGATTGTGGCAAATTATCTCCGGCAGTTCAAAAGGCCTTTTGTTGAGCCTCCTATTTGTTTGGCCACGTCTCCCGGTTTTTTTTTTGTTTCGATTCATTCGCGATTATTCAAATTCTGCAACAAGGCCGTGTTGTATGACCCGTCCTTTTTGTTGAACCTAGGGAACCTACGGGTACATTGTTTATTTGAAAAGCGAATAAAGATAACCTTTCCTAAGGGAGCACCTTCCTTTTATTTTGCTTACAAACAAACTGTATTTTGCTTTAGCGAGTCCTTTCGCATCAGTTTTCTGAAACCAAGCTGCCGCTCTTGAAATACCTTAGGGAGCAGCACCGTTTTGTTGCTTGTTGTAATAATCGCATTCACGAAATTGAATGATATTGGTGTTATTTTATCGCAGAAATGTAATATAACTGGGACGCGTTCTGAGACAGCAAAGCACCATATCTTCCTCGAAGCAATGGTAGTCAGTACACATGCATGCACCGTCGCAGCTAAATGAAATTCGGTGTTTTAGTCACGACGATCTGATTGTGTATCAGCGGCACGCCAAAGACCCTCGAACGCTTCTATGAATGCAGGTGGCCTGGGGCTGCAACAACGTGGCTCCGAGTGCGCCACCGTATAGACGAGTGGTCGGCTGGTGAGAGTGGTAGCGAATGAATGAACCAGAGTGGAAGCGACAGCCGGTATCCCCGGTCGGCAGCGCACGTGCTAGAAAGGTTCCCACCTAGGATCGATTTCACTTAGGCGGCTCGTGGTGGGGGAGGAAAGAGCGCGACGCGCTGTCCACTCCAGCACGTAATTGTAGGTTCTGGGGCTCAAATGGGCCGGACAAATGAGCCCGAATCGGCGTCGTTCTCGCGCCCACACTTCTACCCTCCCGGCCGCCACCACATTCCTGGGGAGACGTCGCATTTCTGTCTGCGGGATTGCCGCCTGATTGCGTTTGAAGAGGGGAAAGCGGAGCTTCCCCCCGCATTCTCCTCACTTTACGATCTCTGGTGTGTACTTTTTGGTCACCGACCTTAACTTTCGACGTTTGCGTCCTGTTTCGCAATTATGAAGCGAAAGTTTGCTAGTCGGGCGACTTACCGTAGTTTTCCGCCACCATCAAGCAGGATTTCGTATTAAGGTGTAGGTGGGTTTATTAGAAGCTCCGCGACGCGGTCGTGTACCCTGTAAGGGTACACGGTATGCCAAACTGAATTGGTAGGAATAAGTAGGATTAGCTGCAAGACGAGAACCCGGTCGCTGTACGATATTGGGGCTGGTAACTGAACTCGCGTTTCTTTCCACTGAATGTGTTAACTACGAACTTGTATTTTGCTCTTAGTATTGTTTTTTGGGGGCCAAAATATTGCCGCTATGAACGCTTAGCCAAGATAACTTGCTCGTAGATAATTTTCTTTTGCAAAACTGTGTTGGAACGGAGGTTGTCTCTTGGGCAGACTCAATATCGGTAATCATGCATGATTCTTGTGAGTGGAGAGGGCTGCCGGGTGGCACGTGTGAGAGGTCGGAATAAATGCTACGTTCGCCACTGCGACTGTTTACATAAAAAGTTATGTCTCACAAATTATGCCTCTTGCCATGATGGGAAAAAAGAACACAGTATAACACGAAGGTAATCATTCAGCAAAAAGTCAACCCTTAGCTGCTGGGAAAAATCATAGAAAACTTAATAGGAAGTCAAGACAAACGATACTTTCCCATGTGCAAAAAGTTTGAGCAAATCCCAACGAAGCAATTGTTTATTGGCAGAAATCACCTTCAGAAAGCGTTCTTTCCGGCGCGGCCTTAACTTAGGTTTTGGTAAACGTTTATTGGAGCGGATGACGGTGTCGTCGGTTCTCGAGTAAAACCCGGAAGAAGTGACTCGGCACGTGCAACTTTCTGAGACAAGTTCTCAGTCCAGCTTGCTTCTTTTTGAGGAACCCCAAATGTGGGATAGGAAGCCAGATCTTTAAATTCCAGAAACGCAGTTAAACAATTCTGAAACGCACCAAAACACGCAGGACACTGGTCTGCCTTCACGGCGACCAAGATGGAGCGGTTCCGCTCTTCGTAGGAATTCCCAGCTGAATCGATAATTAATCGTTTTGCGAACACGCTCGCACGTTTCAGAGCCGATGTAATTAACAAGTCAGCCGGAATTGTTAAGAAGAAAACGAAAATTTCTAAAAGGGACGCCGATTTACTACAATTAGGGCCTGTTATAATAAGAGCTAGTGCGGTGGGCCATTAACTTGCAATCCGGTATTGAGTTTTTATTTTACAGGACGAACAAATGATTGATATTACTTACCCCAAGTCTTTAATGAGAAGAACCTCTTGGGGCGCAGGCGTGACTGCCGAAATGCGCCCAAATTGTTCTCGTGCATATTTGAAAACACAGTTTCTACAGTTTTACATATACGTTTTGCAAGGGTGGTACTTATAGGTGATGTTTTTGTCACATAAATCACGCGCACCAAGCGTAAATAAAGAATATATTTTCTTAGCAGTGAAGCATCCGTGCATGCGTTGTTCGGTGCTGTGTAAAACGCATCTCGTGTTCCAGTGAGTTTTAGCAGATTTAATTTAACGCGCTTCATAGCCCTAACAGAGAAAGAAAATTGCAAAAACGCATAAAGTTCTCTTTTTATGTCACTCAGAACTCTTTCACTAGGGCTTAAAAATATATCAAACAGAAAATAATCCGCAAAATAAATTCTGCACTGAAAATGTATCAGAATTATATCAGCAGAAATATATCAGCAGTAATATATTTGCAGAAATATATCGGCGAAAATTCTGCACTGAAAATAAGCGATATTTTTACAAACACGTTGCTCTGCAAGCGAGGAACCTTGGACTTTTATAATGTGGCTGTACTTTCGATGTACCGGTGTGCCGTACGATGTAACTGAATGAGGCTGGCCAGAAATCGGTAAGGACCAGCGGCAATAACTCATTGAGAAAAGCAACGCACGAATTCGCAATCCTTCATCGACCGCGAGCAACTGCCATGCGGGGCTGGTGCATATGCCGCCAGAAACGAAAAAAAAAGAAATTGAAGCGCCATCTTCCCAACAGAAGTAGCTATCCAGCGAACCTTTCAATGACTACACCATTCAGCAACAACAGATATTACGCCATTCAGACACACAATAACAACGTTAAACAGCACGCATGTCTTGGCAGTTAAACCCAGGTGGTGACCCGCTAACGTGGACCCTCTAAGGAGTGGTGCAGTGGTGCATGAAAAAATATGTTATAGATGGCCAAACAAAAAAATAAAACCCGATTAGATATAAGGTATCGCAGCAGTGTACATGAGAGGACATGGCGGATGGTGGCTAGGGTTAGCGATGCGAAACCTCCTCTCAGGAAATGGTCTACATGAAATGTCCTACTATCTGTACTTCGGGTTTATAGAAGAATAGCAGACTTAGAAGTGGACACAGTTTGTTCTTTTTTTCACCTACGACGAAGAGGTGAGAAATTTTTTTATCGAAGCTGAACTTTGCGTGTCGAGGATGTCCCGGTCCAAGTTTACAAAAAGCCAAGTGCTCCATCGGCTGGCACGACGCTAGCCAAGTCCGCCAGCCACGTTAGAGGAAGAGGGTTGTTGAAAATGTGGGAACTGAATTGCAGTGATGCAGGAGAAGAAAACATCGTTCTAAATCAGCATAGGGTTCGAGACAACTTTGGACTCCGAAGGAGTGCCGGATACGGTGCAGAAAAAATGAACGATCAGGAGATGGGAGAGTATTTGATTAGATGCTCAAAATAGTCCGTAGTTGCATGGTGGTTAGAGATTCGTCTGCCACAGGAAGTGTTTGAAGAGTTCCTGCCAAAATTGCAAGTGAGTACAGGTATAAGTCCGAGAATATGGGCATAGAAAGTGGCTACACCAGGGAAATAACGAACTCAAATCCTTTTCCGGTGTCAACTGTTAACAAGAAATTCTCGGCTGTCGTATCGTCCTTTGCTGAAAATACAGCAGCTTCTAGAGAGCTTTTTATGACAGCGGCGCTACCTTCGATGGCAGCGGACCAATATTCGACCTGCCAGTGCGGGCGCGATCGATTCGAACTTGAGCTGCCGAAGGATTGCTATGGCGACGCAGGTGCTCCGCGTCAAGGTTCGGGGATGACGATGTGCAGCGTTGCAAGAACTGAAGCCGCAGAATCCTAACTGCCCTCGCGGAATGTGGCATAGTATTGATCTCTCTTCGCCCGTGTTGTTTTTGTTATGGTAAACCTGTGCTTCACTGACCTAGTGTTATAACAACTGCTCTCCTATCCGATACACATTTTGAGTGCCACTGCGTGACAACTGGGCTGATTTGATATTCACTCCCTTTTATTCGTGTGTGCATTTAAACCTCGCCTGCTTAGCCTCCAAGCTTGTATAAGTCATTCACATTTGTCCAATATATATAGGCGGAGTTCTTGAAGTACTTAAAGGAGGCGTATGTGCCACGAGTCACATGCTAAGCATGCCATTAGTAAGTTTGAAGTTGTGCTGAAGGCTGCCAGGCCAACCGATCGCTCTAAAGATCTTCCCAGCGACGCGCTAAAAGGGTGCACATGGCTTCCCGTTGCATAATATCCTGTTCTATCATCGTTTGCAACGCTCTTCTGTTTTTGTTCTCTTTGTGTTTTCTTTTTGAGGAAAAAAAGGGGGCTCTCAAATTGTAACAGGATATAGCGCTCTGTAATGCGCGCTCGTTGATCAGGTCACCGCCGCAGTCACAGTTTCAACGTTCAGAACTTGAGCCTCTAGTAAGCTGGGCTCGAGCGGTTTCAAGTCTGGGGACGAGGACATGAGAAACGCATTTATGGAGGGCACAGAACGCAGCCCGTCGAATGAACTGGAATGTCGCCGGTCAGTCCCGTGATGTAGCGCGGAGATGGCAGAGATGCGTCAAACGTGATCTCCAGTACAGTTGCGCAGTTAGTGCGGAAGTAGGTAACACGAGTTTTTGTTTTACGTAAAAAGCACGAACATTTTCTTTAACAATTACTTCTTTATTTTGTATGATTTAGCGACATTCATGCACCAATAAGTGCTAAAAGAAAAGCGGATATTGGTGGGGGAACATAAGAAATGTTTAAAGTGACATGCGCGTAATACATACACGATTCACAGTTTTCCCTTGTTTCAGGAAAACGGTCTTAACTTCTCAGTGGGTTCATATACATTCTCTGCTCTTTGTTGTTGTTTTTTTTTTTGCTGCATAGTGTTAGCTCTTGACCCCACACTGGGCAAATATCGTGCTGTCCCCGCCGAAAAAACGCAGTGGTGGCAGATTAAACGGGTTAACTTGGGTACAGTCCCACGCCGAGGGTCCCCTTTTCGTCGGATCTGTTCTATCGTGGGGTATGAACGCAGCCCACTCCGTCACGAACGTCGAGGGCATTCGAATTTCGACACACGGCGTTGGCTGGTCTGCTGCAGGCAGAAACACCAGAGTACTATCCTCTGAAATTGGAGGATAACACTTAGACTATTGTCCCCTGGATAGTGTCCTCAGAGTACTCACCACACCACGTAAAATATCCACAGGTAGTTCAACTCCTCCTTCGCCAAAGCTCGCCTCGTGTACAGAACGCCTTAATGTTTGGTTTCGGCTTTGCCTTCCGAATTTTAGCCAAAAGGGTGCAAATTTTTTCTCAGGGCCCTATTGCGCGGTCTAGTGTTGGGTGAAATAAGTTATCACACAGAAACAACAGAAAAGAAACTACGCAACAGCGGCGAAAAGAATGAGGCCGAAAATTGTTCCCTTCTAAATGCCCACGTACAATGAGTTTAAACACCAAAAAGTTTTATCTTACCCCGTGCTGATTTGCAACACAAAATCACCATCTATTGGCACGGAACGTAGTAACGGAACATGACTTACGGCGGTCTCAACCGACATCTGAGCCGGGACGAATGTAATCCACTGCGTTCTTTTTCCTTTGTGTTCCCCAGCACCAGTTTTAAATCAGCTCCGGCTTAAAGTACTATCTGCTCTCCCTGTAATTTGTGTTTTTAAATGCGGTGTCCTTTTTATCACGCCTGTCATGGAAAGCCTCGTTGCCGTTAATACCAATTACAGGCTCTCTTCCTTGCGTTTTCGCGCGGAAATTAACACGTTGTTTTCTTTTCTCTACCACGTATGTAATTAGCGCGCTGCCGGGAGCACATGTCACGCATATTTTCATTCTGCCAGCGCGGTATGGAAGATTATTGCTTACCTTTGATTCCGTAATCTAATTATCAGTAATGTAGCAGCTATAGTATTAATATCCCTAATTTTAAAGCAGCAGTATTGTGTTACCGTAACAAAGTTATATATGAAGAGTACGAGTGGAGGATCTGTAGTTAAAAATGAGCAGCTTCGCATTCTTCAGAATATATTTTGTTTTTTATGTTCATTCTATACATGTATGTGTGTGTTCGCACACACGTCATCACAAACATATGGGATAAAAAGCGGGGTAAAAATGATTTTTATAGATTTCTCAGTATTGTAAAACGCTGCAGCGCTTTTTGAGAGTGATTTATGTGTTGTCAAAGTAAATTAAAAAAATTGAAGGAAATGTGGCAAAACAAATTCTGCAGCCAGTGAGAACTAATCCCTCTTGGGGAGAATAGAAATCGGCGTATTCACATGTTAATGTAGTTTAAGTTTAGTTTTTGTTGGATCATTCATCAATTGGTCCTAGCCAAGGAGCTGTTTTTGCTATCTTTTTTGGTGGGAAAAGGTCCTTTAATCTCCAGCAAGATTTGTAAACTTGGCACGAAAACAAACGGGAACACGCGTCGGTTTTTGTATTTTTGAATGGACTGCAGAGTGTCGGACTGCGTCAGATAGGTTTTTCTAGCAGACCCCAGTTTTCTTACTCGGTAATGCGAGAGGTTAGTGGAAGAAAAAAAAAACAGTAATGTTCTTCATGATATGTCAGTTCAGAAGAATTACGAGGAGAATCTTGCTTTAAAATCACCGGGAGCTTGTGATGTTGACTTCGATAGAACCTTCCAGCATGGTAGTCCGCAATAACTTTTTAAACTTAAAAGCACACGTTACGATGCATAACTTTCAAATTAAGCGCATTAAATGCAACAATTTCATTTAACGAGACATGACATGGCAGCAGTGTTTCGTGCGCGAGATTTTAGAACCTGTAGATCACCACGACAAGAAAAGATGAAGCGATGTGTTACAAAGGCTTGCGGTCGTTGGGAGCGCATGCTGCCTCGCGGAGTAGGCCTCATGAGGAATTGACTCTCACAAGAAAGATCAACCCATGGAGGATTTGTGCGTCCAACGTCTGCTTACAAAGGCAGCGTCTACATGCACCATCTGCGGGGTTACTGCGGTAAGCGGTTTCTGAGGATGGTACCCAATAGCGAAGAAAATTCACCGTGAAGGTGCCGGAGCAATATCCAGAATAGGAGAGGCGAATTGCATAAACATGAACTAAAAAGTAAAATATCGAGAGCGACGCAACGTTTTCTCACTCAGCATGCTCATCTTGATGTTCACTTCACTTAGCGCCAAAGGGGGTACAACTTCAATATTAAAATGTCGCCAACAAGTCGCTAGACAACCAATGAGCCAACGTTTGTGCTTGTTTTTTTTTTGTTTGTTTTGTTACCATGATAACTAGTCTATTTGTTAGCCAATTGTCACAGCAATAAACTTATGTGACAGTTGGCCCTCGTGGGTCTCGTCTTCTGTATGGACCTTTCTTGTTGAGCTGTGAATTCAAGACCCAGTCAGTGTTGTCTGAATGCTTTGTAACACCCTTGTGAATGTGGGCACATGAGGTCTTGCCCCACGCACAGTTTTCTTAGGAGGTACGCGTTCTGTTCCCGCCTCAGATTGATTCCTTTTTGGAAGCTTTGTCATGGCTAAAGAAGAAATATAATCGTTTGTGTTCTATTATGCGCGAATCCACTCGATAATCACAGGCCCCTTTCTTTTTTTGATTCAGGTGGCCTATGTCAAGTGAGGAAAAAAGCACCAAAAATTAAACAGGCGAAACCTCTTATTAACTCAGAAACGAAGGCTTTGTTTAATGGCCAATACAAAGCATTATCCAACATGTGTTCTGTTTGTATGTTGTAGCGAGGCTAGCAGGGATCAATTTTCCGAATATTAACGAGGCTCACGCGCCCTTCTGGCTACAACACACATTACCAACTGGTCGATGAAAATGATCGCTATTAAGCGCACACGCGTGTCCGCACTTGTAGAAAGACAGAAGTTTTGTAAGGTCAATAAAGTCACGTGTGTATACTTTGGTGAAACCTAACTACAGAAATAAGCCTGTAGCTGCGGCACCCATAAGGTGCAACGCAGTAGCAACGGTGTCGCCAGATCGTCCTGTGGACCCCTGGACCTGTGGACCCCTGGACCTGGACCAGAAGGACCTGTGGACCCCTCTAAACAGTTGAGGGGAAGGGGCTTGCAGAGTGTGTGGATCTCTTTCTACAAAGGGGACTCGAGTGCTCCTGTTACCGAGCTACAAGGGGGTGGAGGTGTCTAGTTACGAAAAGTTACAGCACTAGGCGGCACAGAATGTGTGCTCCAAGACCGGCCCGTCTATGGCCGCTTTCTGGTATGTCCGGCCAGCATCCAGGTTCTGGCAGCCACTGATCATGCGTTGAACGGCCAACATTCGGCAACCAGCGCATCGGCATTTTTTGTCCGCCCGTGTCCGGACGCACAACGGCAGCTAACCGACTGCCAGATATTCAGTTCTCTTACGGCTGCCGATGTTGAGAAAGAGAACGGCCGAAGTACGGCCTTAGGTCATCCATTTTTTTTCGGGAAGCGGTCATCGGCCGTAGCACGGCAAGCGACCAGCCACAGAATGCGTATTCTTGCGGCAGTTGGTGTTCGAAAGGAGACCGGCCGGAGCGCGGCTGCCGTGCATTCGTTGTTTCAACGGTGAACCGCGCGTCCGGCGGTAGAATATTCGTTTTCTTCGGACAACCAGTGTTATGAAGGATACCGGCCGACGTACGGCCCCAGAATATACGTTTTTCATTCGGTTAGCTCTCCTCGGCCGAATTACGGCAAGCGAATGGCCACAGAATATTTGGCAACCGGTGTTCAAGAGGATACCGGCCTACGTAAGGTATCTGGTTATACGTCATTTTTTCTGCAAACGGCATACAGCCGAACAACGGCTCACGCCTGGGCGCCGAGAATTCATGTACAGACTTGTTTGGAAGGAGACCGACCGGTTTTTTCCTGGGGCGGAGAAAAAGCTGTTAGGGAGCCGAACGACGGGGACGCGTTTTTCATCCGCTCCGTGTTTCTACGTTTTAAATGAACGAACATCGTTTGTCAAACAGTAATGAGTGTTCTCGGTGAACGGGCACGGTGCAAGGATTCACTGGACATTAGCAGGGAACCTTTTAGGCCATCGAAATGTCATTTATTGCCACAAGAAGACTGTGCCACACCGACGGGTGAGCTAAGCCTCGCCAGTCATCGCCGCCAGCACGCCGCTGCCGCCGGCTTCGTCGACGCATCAGCTCGAGGCTATTCGCCCCCTCAAGAAATGGAGAGCATTGGAGACATCGACCCGGCAGAGATGTCCGATCCGAGATGACGGTGATTCACTAAAATAACTGGCCTTCAAGGGCGTTGAGCAAGCGGCCACCACGCAGGGGCTAAAGCGCCACCATGTCAAGGACTCCCCACCAAAGAAAGGCAAGTGCGAGCAAAATCGCAAGTTATTCTGCTTACAATTAAACTGCGACGATGTTGCACTATGTTGTTGGTGATAAACGTAGAAGAGACTCGCTCGTGCATTGGTAGGATCAACTTCATGCCCTGCACTATGTTACTTCATGGGATTTTACGACTGCCTATTTAGAAAAAAAATTATTTTAAATTTGCGATAACAACAGAGCCTTGTCACTGACGAAGCCTAGCTGTTAATTTAGTTCCGATGTTTGAAGGTGACCTTAGCTACTCTTGGGATATGACTCATTTGGTTAAACATAATCGCCAGCATCCTAGCAAACACGGATTTTGTCAGGATTTTTTGCTCAACGCAGATTGTTGAGTTCACGCACGATTTGGCTCTTGCAATAGATAAGCTTAAAGTTGTTGACTGTATATTCTTGGACTGCAAAAAAGCAAATGATGGTGTTCCATATCACCTTCTGCGTAGTACATTTCATCCAATGAACTGAATGAATCGGTTTTTGCATTGTTATTACTATTGGTCTTATAGCTTTGTTCAAAAGTACTGTGTAGTTTACCGGACTATAGCGAATGAACGTGATTCCGTATACCTGTAGCTTTATTCGAATTTAATAACATCCTGGTGCGCTGATTCAGAAAAGTTTTTGGATGTTAACAAGAATGTTAACAAGCACCTTTACAAGAAAACCTTCATTCAATTGAATACGTATACCGTAAATTATGCTGCTGTGACAACGGCCGAGGAATATAAATACCTAGGAGTTTATTTAGGGAGTGGTTAGAGGTCAAATAGGCAGGTTCACACCATAAAAGTTACGGCTGCATATGCTTTTGGCTTTCTGCGACGAAATTTCAGTGAACCTCCATCTAACTGAAAAGAACAACCGTATTTCACTCATGTGCTCTCAATCTCGGAGTACGCATGTGTTTTCGTGGATCTCTACACCAAAGAGCTGGTTGATACACTCGAAAACATACAGAATATGTCATTGCGATTCGTATTAGGTAATTGGCACGCTCAACTTAGCACGAGAGAAAGTACAAGTAAACTGAAATGACAGGACGTGAACGATCACAGACGAAACCACACTGCAGGTTGAACTTTTTTCGTAATATCTGTCATTCGAAAACTGGAGTGGAAGGGGAGAAGTATGTCCAAGCGCCATTCTACATATCGCAAAGTGGGGCCGCAAGCTTAAAGCAAATTATTAACTTTCCTTTAAAGGTGACGCGTTGCGCGATTAATTTTATTTTACATCAATACTGCAGTGTAATTATCTTCCACGTATGATTGCATTAACTGTATATATTGACGATTTTCAGCGCCCTTTGTAGAATTATTTTGTTATTTTGTCTCATATTTAATGCTCAGTGTTATGTATCTCCCTTCTGTAATGCATGCAAAGGCAAGCAGGCATCAAATAAAAAAATAAATAAAACAATGAATAAATGAGTGAATATAAATAAATAAATAAATAAATAAATAAATAAATAAATAAATAAATAAATAAACAAATAAATAAACTTCCAGAGGCGCAAGTTTGCCTCCGACGGGTTGAGAACCCTACGCATTCAACCTTGACCAATAAAATATTTATTGCCCTATTCGTTGCAGTATGCAAGGTATGCTACCATTGCTATGTTATTGGTTTGAAACAAATTATGTAACTCTAATTTTACGCCTTTCCTTGCGTGAACATAGAGGGATACAACTGCAGCCACCTGAAGCAGGGCGTCATTCGCAACGCGTGTTGAATTTTTTGAACGTAGTATGACATTAGAAGAAAATTAACTTCTTTTGGACTAGTAAGTGGTGTGGACGTATACTCATGAAAACAACATCAAAATAGATTAAAAATGAAAGTACCTGTTCGCTCCTTCTTAGGATCAGCCCTGCGCAAGATCATCAGAAAAGTTGATCGAATAGAAAATGTATTTGCAAGAAAAATGGCCAAAACCTGGACATACTTTTTTGTGAAGGAGTTATTATAAATGCACTGGAGTGTTTTGTTGAGAACCAAAACGCTTCGTAAAGGCATTCGCGCCGGTTTTATATATCCTAAAATTGGTCAAGCAACTGTTATAAAAATAGTTTATGTAGTCATATCATGAAAGTGTTCCTGAATATTGCCCTAAAAGAAATTGGCTAAAGCGGCGCAATTTATCTCTGTGAAATTCAACCCACTAAAGTATTCGCCCTCCGCCGCCCCCCCCCCCCCCCTCCCCTTTCCCTGTTTATTACAGGTAAGCCGCCCCACAGAGGATATCAGGACCTGGACAATACATCTATTCAAGCTCTACAACGAACTGCATATTTTCTGTGTTCGGCAGTAAATGAGGCACAGCAATTAAAGGAACGACAATTTGTGAGCACTGTTTAATAAATGAATTTTGCTGTCAACTGAGGCTGGTAATTAAGCAAGGCTGCGCTGAAAGCTTGACGGCTGGTGGTTGCGCGCGAGCTCACGTTGATGTGGCTGCATTGGACCCAAAATGCTGGACTGCGCGACCCAAAATGCTGGACTGCGCGAATGAGTCATCTGCTTGCGCGACATGCAGTGACCGGCCTCAGTACAGTTAACGTACTGTGGCTGAACTCCAATGCCCGTAGCACGGCCGTATTTCCGGTAGCTGTAGTCCGGCTGGAGTCCGACGACCGCATCTCGGCTGTCCTCCGGCGGCCGTACTTCGGCCGTACACGGGGGGCTTTGGAATGGCCGGAGCCCTACGGCTGGAATCTGGCCTATGACCGTAAGCCGGTCGACTGGCCGACGGACACTGGCCGTTGGACATCCATGGGAGTACGGCCGTATACGGCCAAAAGGCCCACATTTCGACATGGACCGAACATGGCTACCGGAAAACGGCCGGACAGAAAATCACAGGCCAAAGTACACCGGCCTGTTTTAGGCCGAAGAGTCCTTTGCTGCCTGGGAGCTCATCCGGTGACCCGTAGCTTTCAAGAAGTTACCAGCCGGGAGAGCACAACAGCTGGGCTAGGAAAACCCAAAAGCGCAACAGCTAGGCTAATCTTAGTCACAAAGGTTACGAGGCACTTTGCGAGTCAGAGGTGGGGATGATTAACACGTCGAACAAAGTTCACCCAAGAAGACCGGCAAATTAGCCGCAGTTCTCCCTTTACGTTGCCGTGAAAGACTGGCGGCGTACGGCAATTGGTTCGATTTGGCTGGTCTTCCAGCGCGCTCTTTGTTAACAACGCAAGGATAATGACTAGCGGGGATGTTGACTGCAGAAATGCAGAGAGCTGTAGCTCGAGACCTCCTGGCAGCGCCATGAACAGTATGGCGGGCAATCACAAAAACGTTTAAGCGTGAGATGGGCAGAAAATTGCCGTTATTGCGAGTTTTTTGAGAACCAAGCCATCCAATCCGGCGAAATGTGCTGAAATTCTGCGCTAAATCTAGGAGAACCAACGTAACAGGAACAGTATAAAACACAGCAAAAACAAAAATTCGGCAAGCTGGCGTAATATAAGCTCCGCTGGACAAGTTTATTAGGGCGGCAACGGTCTCACGGTAAAAGATAAACGGCACACATTTATCTCAGACGAAACAGTAATACAGTGACTATTATCCCGACGTCATTACACATTTGTTGTAATAGAATCAGCAAATAATAGTGACGATTTTACAGCTTCTCGATGGCGCCATTTTTCACCCGTCCTGAATCGAGCAACCACAACACAAGGGGACAGATGAAGAGTAGGACAAGCAGTAGGTAACATGAGGACAAATAGAAGCTAGAGACAAAGGGGGCGTTCACTTTTATGGTTTGAAAGTCATGAAAGGCCGCGGTCACAACCATCGTCATTTCACCTAAGCTTGGGAGGACAGGAAATCCAACACCCGCCTTTGAAAAGGGCAATTATGCGTCATCTCTGTGGAATAAAGTGAGGAGGCGTGACAGGTTAGGGTAGAATGCACCTCAACTATATTTTTTTTCTATTCACAATGATAGCGAAGGATACGACAGACTTCAAGGAAATCGGCACTAACCGATTTACGGTAAGCAATTGTTGCGCAACATAGGGCGATTACTGGTACTGCCACATACTGCATATTAACCGGCTCGTGGTACGGCGGTTAGTGCATTCATTAGCACTTTAGTCTCAAATTTTATGGTGTTTTTCCACTTGTCTTTTCGTGTGGTCCTTGCCCCCGAGTGCTCCGTTCTTTCTGCTTACCTTCATGCCTGTCGTGTAGTAGTACGCTTTATTCTTTGTGACGAAAAATTTGCGCTCTAAACACTGATACATTGTACAAGTTTACGGAGTGTATAATTGGCGTGATAGGTTTCTGCGGCCAGAGCTGTGACCTATTCTTTTTTTTTTCTAATACCAGCTTTGCATATCAAAGCACAATTGCGTAGAAGGCACAGTTCGAGTACTAACTACCAAAACGTTGTAGCACGAACAGCCACAGCCTTGATTATCCTGTCCCAGGCTCATGCAGCACAAAGGCCTCTGCTTAACACCTTTGAAAAGTGAGCAAACGTATAATGCCGTGCAATTCGAGTAGGCTGCGCACTTCCGGTACGATACTCCTCATACGACATCTAGGCTCAAATCACACACTCATTGAACTGGCTTTTGTGATATGACTACTGCATAAATCTGCGTTCTTGGTCCAATAATATTTCAGGAACAATTTTTGATAACATGTGTTGGAAATTTTGGTTAATAAATCTTCATCTACTTAGAAAACAACTTTATAAAATCTATTACAGTGGAACCCCCTTCATACGTTTTTAGCCAGACCAGGAAAACAAAACGTAACAACCAGGAAAACGCAGCAGTGAGGAAACCTCTGGAAAAGAACGAAAACAGTTTAGCTTTGACTTGCAATCCGTATTTTTGGAGTTTGGCTTTCGAACATTATTGGACTCGAGGATGCAGGATTGCTGCTTTTTGCGGTCGCTGGAAAACTCCACGCATGGCATGCAAGGTCCCTAGCGATGACGACTCTCTTCCGCGCTGCTTGCTTGTCTACTGCGTTTAGTACGGCAAGCTTAAGCTTTTCCTAAAGGGAAGGCGCCTCCCGTTTTCGCGATGTCATTAATCACGGCAAAGTTCACGGTTGCAAGTTCAAAGGTGTTCTCAAAGCTTCAACGCACGATGACGACGAGAGTGCGTGTTATTCTTGCGGTGGTGCTTTATTGCAAACACGCACTTCCATCATATCGAAGTGAAACTTCCTTTGTAAGCGCAGTGATGGTGGCGATAGGATAGAGTAACATAGGGTCATGTAGTTGTTACAAATCACGCCAGCGTGCGGCTTCATTAAGTCAGTTCCCTAGCCAAGCCTGGCCAAGGCTCATCAAACGTCAAAACGGCGGTCTCCGCAAGTTCCCTGGCGGCTTTTTGGTGTCGAATTGCGAAAAATGATCCGGGGACGTACTCTGAGCCACTACGTAACAGGGAGGATTTTAATACATGGGACTCTTTGTGAGCAGCGCCGGGACTAGACAAAAACAACGTAGCAGCCATGAAAAGGCAGCACTGAGTAACGTAAGAGCGGGGTTCCACTGTACATGTAAATTCTGTCACAACAAAAACGTCCAAAAACAGTTATTTTTTGGTGAAAGGAATCATCTGAAATTGAAACAGTAACGACAACAAAAACACGCGATGTCTTTCATTTTCAATCTGTGGCTTTCCTAGACATAACAAAGAGCTAAGCTTATCTCCTCACGTGTCCCGAAAGCCAAAACACTCGAGGTCGTTCAAGAGAAACAAGGGGAGCGTGTAGAAAAGAACTCTTTTCCATATGTCGAAATGTTCACGCGGTGTCTTTTGTGTACCTCGAAACATCTGCTTACCCAGGGCTGAAAGAGATCGTATACAAGTTTTTTTTTTCTTTTTATTTGCGAGACAAAGCCATGCGGCATACAGACCCTCAGTTCGTGTAGGGACAGCATGTAAGTTTTTAGCCTTGAATCTTTTTTCTGCAATCGGAAGTAGTGCGTAGTGCTTATTGAGACTATGCAAGGCGGTGTTCACGGCGAATTGAAAGAAAGACTAACTGGATGAACTGAGACCGTGCAAAGAGCACGGTCTCCGAAAGTACTGCTTTAGAGAACTAGTCTGTTAAGCCAACCTATCTGGTACATAACTTTCCTGGGAAGAGTAGGGTCTCGTTCAGCCTGGTTCTGTTTAAGAGCGTGAATAGAATTGAGCTTCCCCTTAGGATTTCTAATACTGAGGAAGAGAGCGAAGCTAGAAGTACAGAGTAAACTTCTTTATTCCTGCAAGACCTTGTTGGCATTCTTCTATCGGAAAGCTGCCTACGCTGTCCTGAAATTCGAGCAAAAAGGCGTCTCCCTTCCTGCTAGGAAAGATGTGCCTCTTAATTTTTATTGCAAAGCTTCCCACTGCGTAATGCAGCATAGCGAACTATACCGTTGATTTTATTTTCTTCTCATGTTCAGCGCGTTTGGTTGTGTAGCTGGATGTTCAGGGCCTAGCCGCATAATTCTCACCTCAATATACTCCGCCAGGCGGCTCCTTGTAGTTTGTATAACTTGAGGAGACCACTGTTGCAACAATTGTAAGCTTCTCACGTTTTTAACTCCCGTCATCTGCTTTGTAGGATGGTGTACAAAAGAAAAAAAAATGGCTGTGAACGCACTCGATTCGTCTTTGGGCGAACGAGAGTAGACCCTTCAGTAGAAAGGCGACAGTGAAAGCAAAAACACGCGCTCGAAACGAAGCAAACCCACATTGTTCTGTTTATGCATTATTCAGGTCACCAGAAAGAACGTGAAGGTCACTTGATGTCCAAGTTGTACATCTTGAAGTGAGGGTTCTGGAGCGCAAACACGTGGGCGTGCGTGCGCGCGTGCGTGTGTGTGCGTGTGCACATGTGCGCGTGTGTGCGTGTGGGTGCATGCGTGTGTGTGTTTGTGTCTGCGTGTTTTAATTGGTGACATGGATCGGGTTCTGTACGTTCTTCGGTTTTTTTTCAATGCAGTTAACTTTTACGGGACAGAAACGTCCCTTACAACAACACTGATTCATTTCATTAACAAAATACAGCTTTCATGAAAAAGAATATAAAAACCACATCATTTGCCACAATGGTCAAATGTCAAGACAAATCGAGCACAATATCGGCATCACTCACGGCCGGATAGCGCACGAATGAATCAGTGAGGTTAGCTAATGTTTACTAACCTGCCTAATCGGGTATTCTCTCTTGACAGAGGCAGTTTTGCGGAGGGTACTGAACAAGGAGCTGTGCCCTCGTTTCGGTGGGAATACGCATCGGGTGGACGGAGCGTGGTCGCTGGACAGAAGCCGCTCCGCGCTGAAGACTCTATGGCCCAGCAGAAGGAGGTCCGCCGAGGAACCAAGTCGACTGTGAACCGCCGGGAAGACGATTCGCCCGGTAATCGCGCCGGCACACTCCATGCCGTGAAGACCTCGCTGGGCTCGTGATTAATGCTGCTGTAATGTGATTCGGAAAGTGGCACGCACATCATACATCAAACGGCATTCCTCTATTTTATTTGGCGCCTTCCCCGCCGGTAGAAATCACAGCTTTTTGGTGGCAGATGGCAGTGCTAGCTGCGCGTGTGAGGGTTATTCCAGAGAGACGGGAAGCAAAAGGAAATGTCCCTTCGTCCGTGCGCTGCTCGGCCCATATAATGCACGCTCACGGAAAATCGCGTTGCCCCTTCTCGTCAACGACTGTTCGAAGCGCCACGCCGAAAGTCGTCGGAACCGAATAAATAACTCGCCTGAGCATGGTCTTACCGGGACTGCATTCCGTCATGACTTGAAGGCAGCCCCTCTTCCGACCGCTGGTCCGTCTCGGGCGATAAATTTATAGCCAGGATTATTTTGCTCTTCGTCGTCGTGTCTGCACTTAGTTAGTCTCGCTAGTCTCGCAAAGTACTGTGCGTTGCAACGCTTCGACGGGGTTCATGCGCGGCCCTACCCCAATGTTGCCCGAGGTGCCGGAAAATTTCAGTTGCTGTTATTGCAGCAACGTCATGCTTCCGTGGATTATGTATGCATGTATGTTGTGGGAACGCGACCTTAGCGCGTTCCCTTTGGTTCGGCTTCGCCACACCGCTTGCTCCTCGCGGGAACTTGCTCGGCAAGACGTCGGCGAGGGGGATCTACCTCCTCGCCGTAGGAGTTGTCTTTAAGCCGGCGAGCACGCGCGGGAGGCAAGCTGCGCGGGGAGAGTTGGAGCTCGGGAAGCGAGGCGAGAGGACGTGCCTAGCGACCTCCTTCCTTCGAGGATCGGGCAAAAAGGAGGGCGACAATGGCTGCCATCGGTGTCCCAGCGAGGCAAACGCGAGCGCGCTGAGGCGGCGCCCCGGCGATGACTGTTGTCGCGGTGAGTCGAACCTCTCGATTCCCTTAAATTGCCCGGGCGAGGAACTAGATCCTCGCCGTCAACCAGCTAGCCTGCATGCTCTTTGAATGTTTATTATCCTGTAATAAATGTCAATGAGCGAAAACACTTGTCGCTTCCTTTGTTCCGGTGAGCCACGGCCCGCCGCGGCTGGCGCGGCACAGCGCGCAGCCGCGGGGTGGGGGCAGATAGCTTGCTAGCGGGGCGAAACGAGAAGACAGACTGATTAGTCTCTCTCGTCGCCGGTTTTGCTATTGCAGGGAAAAGTAAACCAATCTACTTACCCCTTTCAACCCCACATCTGGCGCCCAACGTGGGGCTGGCTCTCGGAACATGGAACATGTCTTTGTTCGGTGTGAGAAAAGTTCTTTGTCCGAACCTGACAAGTGTTACTGCTAGCGTGAATCAGATCGCTAGCGGAGGCAGGCGTACTTTCTTGAGAGCGGAGTGAACGTCGCTACATTGTGCTAGAACATGTGAGCGCCGAGTTTTCTCAGTGCGCCGTTTAGGCGGGACGTTTCCGCCGCGGCACGTTGAGGCACTGAAATTCTGAAGTCCAGCACCCATGACGCGCTAGGGCATAAGGCCCGCGCTGTAATTGCAAGCCCGAAGTGAGCGAGTACGGAAGCTGAGTTGTTTGGCCCGATTTTCTTTTCTCTGCTGTCTCTTTTATCGACTCCGGGAGTCGGGGCTCTTCGAGCCGTGTGGCCAGGGGCCACGGGTGCCGTATGGGCTGTCTGGTATTGCGGCTCGGCACCGGGCGTTCCGACATCGCGAGACGCGATGGGCGCCGCCGCTCATTAAGCTGTTTGTGTTGCAGCGAGCGGGTAGGGCCGACGACAAAGCCGATGTCTCCTTCACGGCTGTGCGAATGGGGCAGTAGAGCAAGCCTCTGGATTGCCGGTCGTTGTCAAAGATACGGGTTGCCCGAAGGCTTTTCGGAGCCGGCACCGCGTGGGAGAGGGCACGACCGAGGAGGACGTGGCTCGGTAGCAGACGGATGGGAAACGGCCCCTCTTCTCCACTGAATGACGGGGTGCGTGTCGTCGGAATGCTTGTTTTAAGTGGTTCTGCACGTAGCGGGGAAAAAAATCTCCTTCGCCTCGAGAAAGTGAGTTTTTGTGCGCTGTCGGAAACCGTCTTTTGGCAGCCGCAATTGTTTAGCGTCGTGCCACGCGGCCGATGCTGAGGAATAGCATTTCTTCCTTGCCTGAGTTCAGGGCTTGCGGGAATGCTTGATGTGATACGCCATGCGAGTTGAGTCACCCAGGCTTGCTTGCTACGCGATGTTTTTGCTGCCACCTGCTGCTCCGGGTCTACGAGCGTTCCAGAGCTGGGGACCGCTCGCGGCTGTCCTGGCGTGGCGGCTACTTGGAGGAGGCCTGGCAGCGGCTCCGTGGGAGCTCCCTACGGCTGCTGTTTACCTCCATGAGGGAGGGCGTGTTCGTGCGGGCGGCGCCGTCGTGTGCTTCATCGCTTGGCGTCACTTCGGTGCTGGGCCGGACTTTGCGGTCGGGAGGCTCCTGGGCCTGCTGATACGTCCTTGGCGCATCCTGGCTGAAGGCAGCGGCTGTACGGACGTCATATGTCAGCGCCGTCGCTGCACTTGCTTGGGCTGGCTTCAGCCCAACCTTGGCCTGCTTTCTTCGGCCAGGGCCGGACGGGGACCTGCTGATCACCCCCACCTACTGAGAAGGGCGCCAGTGCGAGCGACAATTGCTCGAACTGGCCTACGCTGCGCTACGTCGAACCCTGGGCTAAGAACTCTGCAGCCCTGGGTGCATTGGTGTTCCTTGTGCCTTATCGGTGGGACGAAATGCAGGCAGCCCCTGAAACCGCTGTCGACGACAAGACTGCACCTGTGCATGACATGCGTGTTCGAACAACCTCGGTGTTACCTGCGACACCTGAGCGTTAGATTGTGCATGTGGCTGACGATGCATGTTTGATGACGGCGAGTGCGAGGACAACTACTACGCGGGGGCGAACCTTCATGTTCTGTATAGTGTTACGAACATTGCGTTTAGATGTCCCCGTGTGCTATTCTTTCCACCGTACGGAAACGTTTAAGGTTGGAGGGATGTGGGAACGCGACCTTAGCGCGTTCCCTTTGGTTCGGCTTCGCCACACCGCTTGCTCCTCGCGGGAACTTGCTCGGCAAGACGTCGGCGAGGGGGATCTACCTCCTCGCCGTAGGAGTTGTCTTTAAGCCGGCGAGCACGCGCGGGAGGCAAGCTGCGCGGGGAGAGTTGGAGCTCGGGAAGCGAGGCGAGAGGACGTGCCTAGCGACCTCCTTCCTTCGAGGATCGGGCAAAAAGGAGGGCGACAATGGCTGCCATCGGTGTCCCAGTGAGGCAAACGCGAGCGCGCTGAGGCGGCGCCCCGGCGATGACTGTTGTCGCGGTGAGTCGAACCTCTCGATTCCCTTAAATTGTCCGGGCGAGGAACTAGATCCTCGCCGTCAATCAGCTAGCCTGCATGCTCTTTGAATGTTTATTATCCTGTAATAAATGTCAATGAGCGAAGACACTTGTCGCTTCCTTTGTTCCGGTGAGCCACGGCCCGCCGCGGCTGGCGCGGCACAGCGCGCAGCCGCGGGGTGGGGGCAGATAGCTTGCTAGCGGGGCGAAACGAGAAGACAGACTGATTAGTCTCTCTTGTCGCCGGTTTTGCTATTGCAGGGAAAAGTAAACCAATCTACTTTAACCCCTTTCAACCCCACAATGTATGTATGTATGTATCTATGTATGTATGTATGTGTGTGTGTGTGTGAGTGTGTGTGTGTGTATGTATGTATGTATGTATGTATGTATGTATGTATGTATGTATGTATGTATGTATGTATGTATGTATGTATGCATGCATGCATGTATGTATGTATGTATGTATGTATGTATGTATGTATGTATGTATGTATGTATTTGCGCGTGCGTGCACCCGCGCGCTTTATCCTGGATCGCAATACCAGCTGCGGTCAAGTACTGACCAGCCTGTAGTCAGGATTTCAGCTATTCTGTTCGAATTGGTGGAGGTTCCTGTGGTCCTGGCGTGTTGACGCTGGAGCTCCGCAATTGTAAGCTCACCTCCACGATGGCTCAACCTCGTCAAAACGACCTATAGTCTCCATGATGTCTGTCGTGTGCACAGCTTCGGTTAAGCAGCAGATGAGCGAGGTCACGAAGACTAGCTTGACTCAGAGAAACCAGTGACCACGTAACTAGGGCGACAGGATACAGCTTGAGAATGCGATATTGTATTTAATTGCTGCTGCGAATCCCTGGTACTGCAACCACAAAAACACCCGCCGTGTTGGCTCAGTGCCTAAAACGCTGTGCTGCTGAACCCAAGGTTTAGGCTTCGATTCCCTGCCGCGGCGGCCACTTCTCTAATGAAGGCAAAAAGCAAGAACGCCCGTGTGTTCCACATTGCGGCGCACGTTAAGGATCCTCAGGTGGTCAAAATTGATCCGGAGCCTTCCACTACGTCGCGTCTCATCGACTATGTAGCGTTGGCACGTCAAACATCATAATAAATCAATAAATAAATCATCAACCACGAAAATGTTACCAAGACGTGGCAGGCCGTCAAGGCAAGCTTCTCCCAAGTTTTCTTCAGCCCTTCACTGCGGAGTAGCGTTCACGAGGTCGGGCACAGCAGACATGTGATAACTGCTTCAGTACCTTGATGATATTGTGGATCCTTTATGCAAAAAAGTGAGCTTAACGAGGAGTAATGAAGAGAAATTTGAGCCTATCTTCAATAGAATTTTCTGTGAGCGCTTCTGAACGCCGTTGGTAAAGAATCCTTAAGCGGTTCCCGCTGTCGTAAGTCTCTGTCAGAGCCACTAAAAGCTATAGAAACAGTGAATGACGCAGGGACCTTCTGCGCGTGGTAATACGAAGAAAATTCGCTAGCCAACTTTCCCTGGTTTTTTACGCGACAATGGCTGTCGTTAAGTGTAGGAGGGTTTGTCGCGGGCAGAGTTAGCAGTTGTATAAGACATACAGCGCTAAGCATGACACAGTAAGAACTGCAAACGCCGTTGTCTGTTACTTCCTACTCTGCCACTTCTTACGCTGTTTGACTGTGACGTAAACGTTGCTCCATCGCCTACGGAGGCCATTTAACAGAGCTTGGCCAACACATTCTCATGGTTTTGCGAACATGCTGTTGTGACCACTTTCCTCATACCTGGCGTCATTGTACATCCTATGTTTCTCACGTATGTGGACTCCGCGCAGAGCCTCCCCGCTGCCTGTCCAATAGCCTGCGTCAAAGGCATCACAAGAGCGTTCGTCAAAACTGTGGTCAGGCCGCTAATCTTCAAACCTGTCGGAAGACACTGCGCTGAAGCCGTAGAAGGACCTCAGTACGCAAGATTCCTTCCGCTCAAATACAGCCGCCGGGATGTCCTGAACCTTCACAACCCGCCAACGCTTGGCTCACGCAATACAGCAGCTCCATCAGCCTTTGTAGAGGAACGGCCGCCGAGCGGCGCCCTACTGCGACCAAGGCTAAGGGTGCCTCGATGCCAGCGGCGCCGTACAGGGTGGAGACGCCCTTTGAACGCTCCCGTGGTGCCGCTATTGGGTCAAAATGCTCAACGCCTTGTTCTTTTTGTTTCCCACAAGACCAAGCAACGCGAAACAGATAAGATGATTCACGCTTCACCGGCAAACCGCGTTGCGGAGATAATTTCAGCGTGGTTTTGATAGAATGACTTCCTGCGTCAGAAAGCAAGTGCCCAAAATGGCGGTGGCAGCGTATACGTGTCTTTGACCTGTACGGCAGACACGAGTGAATCGAAGCATCCCAACCAAGGCATGGTGGCTGCCCGCAACTCTTCCTGCAACTCGTCATCCGTGCTGCCACAACTGGTTCAACATGTGCCACTCTCTTTCCCCTAAACTCTTATCCCGGCGATTTTTCGCGGTACCTCCAGCCGTCATTCGCCTTCTCCGTGGCACCCTTCGCTGCTGCCAGTACGTCGGTTTTTCACGACTCCTCAAGTGGAAAGCGAGGCAGCATATACGTCATCATCGAATTGACCAAAGCCTAAATGTGCTTCCTCGAACGTTCTTAACATAATTTGAGACGACATCACCACCAATGCACTTGTACAAATTGATGCCGCAGTGTCCAAGACACACCGCGAAAGATTAGGCGCCGTGTGAAAACGGTCCGAGACAGCATGCTGTGCCCTCCTATCTCCCTGTGGCAGCGCACCTGATAGACCGACTGATAGCCCTTATATCAACACCGGCTCTCGTGCACCTTTCGGTCAGAGGCCTTACAGAGTCGCCCCTGCCGAGAGGCGCGCAATTGATGACCAGGTAGATGACATGCTCCAGAGTGGCTTCATTTAACGATCCAACACATGGACATTGACACTAAGCTTTATACTAGGCATACATCTGGAACTAAAATCTATAGACAAGCCGTGCTACAGGGTGCGTTAGGAAAATTTGGTTAATGCGGTGCTACTACTACTACTACTCCCACATAAAATTACCTCGCAGCACCAAAGCTTTTGTTGGTAATGATCAACGTCGATATACTTAAATGGTGTTTTCACAATATGGAATTATGAAGCTGTCAGGTGCCCCCGTATACATAACAAAGACAAAACGGTAACTGTAATCCTACGTATGCAAACTTTCCAGTGAAGGTCCTTTCTTGCGCACAAGTTTGCATGACAGGATTAGCCCGTTTTTAATGGCCTCCGTTATGCTGATAACAGCTCCTTCACGAGGGAAGTCTTTATATTGACGTCAATCTGTGTGTAGTTAATGCTTGTTATTCGAATAAAGGTCTATGTAAGGCAAAGTTGACGTTAGAAATTACGAAAAAAAAAATGGAAAGCGATTTAAAACTTGCTTTGCCATTGCGCAGAACAAAACGGTTATGGCTTCACACCCACAAACAAATGGGGTTGTAGCCAGAAGGCGAAAGGAGGGAGAGTGAGAGAGGTTTGAATTTTACTATTTTGGGGCAGCCGTAACGGGGAGTGAATGAAATTTTAAAGCCATTAACGTGCGCGCATATTATGCTCCAAATCCCATTAGGGCGCGGCGTTGGGGAGAACTTCTCCGCCAGAGCTTCGCCTGGTGCCCTGGAGCCTTCATTATACAACCACAGAGCAGGACCTTTAGGAAGTGGAGCGCACACCCTTCTTTTTTTGGCGCCGCGAGAGACGTTTCGTAAAGCGTTTTAAGCGTTTTTGTCTTGTTTCGTTTCTGTCTTTTTTGACCTGGGAGCCGGTTAGCACCGCAAAAGACACTTTAGCACCATTACGGGGCCCTAAGCCGAGATTCTTTTTGCAATTCCTTCGCGGCGTCTATGGGAACACGGATTGATTTTTCGGTGGTCTGAACGTTTGATAGTTCTTTATTACCTGCCCGTCGTTTTGGCGGCAGGATATTAGTACTTTTTAGTTCTGCAACGAATGTTCACTTGCTTTGCGCTTTATGGCCGTTAGCGCTGCAAGCGCCCGTACGGGCACTAGAACCAAATGGCTTTCGGGGTGTTATGTCGCTACATTTTCCGCGAGAGTGCTCGTAGGGGTGAGCGTGGTAAGGCAACATTAGCCCCGACGTTACCCTTCGGAAATGGCTGAATTGTAGAAAGCGGTGAACGCAATCTGAACGAAATTTTCTTCGCTTCGTGTCCTGCGCACAGCTGAATTAATTTCAAACATCCACTACAAAGGATTCTGCGGCTTTCCATCATAGTTCCGCTTGGGTTTCCTGACTCTCAAACTAGCGGCACACCGCAATGCGATCGGAATGAGAGGGATCATTTGTTACCTTTTTTCTCTTCGATGTAACCCGCCGCGGTGGCTCAGTGGCTAAGGCGTTGCGCTGCTGAGCACGAGGTCGCGCGTTCGATTCCCGGCCGCGGCGGCCGCTTTTCTGATGGAGGCGAAAAGCAAAAACGCCCGTGTGTACGAGATTTCGGCGCACGATAAAGATCCCCAGGTGGCCAAAATTAATCCGGAGCCCTCCACTACGGCGCGCCTCATCGCCTGCGTTGCGTCGGCGCGTTAAACCCTAGAATCAATCAATCAATTCTCTTCGATGTACAGTCGTTAAAACTGTTAGCAACAACAAAACACCAAAAGCCTGCCTATGTACAGAGAGGCAGCTCACGACGGCTACAGCCGCATGTTTGACGCCTGGTTATCAGCACTCACGATGCTGCTCTATTGCACTGGGGTGCTTCAGCGCATGCGCACAGCCTGGCTTAGCAGGCCGAGCGCTATCGTAAGCTGCCGCTCTGTGCGTACGCTGGCACCTCGTTCTTTGTTGTTGTTAACAGTTTTGACGACTGTTCATTAAAAATAAACTTAGATTTTGACTTAGACCGCGCTGTGTGTAGCACGGTGATTTGCGGCACGCTAGCTTAGAAGGAATTTAATATTGTGTTTCGGAGTACATCAATACTGCTATTGGGAAAACATTGTGCCGGAAAATCGCAGTCTTTTTTCTGTTATTTCGGACATTGTTGTTCTGCATTTTCGTAATCCTCTTTGAACTAGTATATCAAATCTGTTTTCTTGACTTTTTTCTGTTACCTAGAAAATTTCCTTACGCTGAAGAATCTAAATCGGAATGCCGGCTGTGTGCGCAGAGTAGCGGAATTTTGTCCGACAGGGTCAGATTTTTTTAAGCAGCTCCCAATTGACTTGCATGGGAAAGAGAAGCGGGAATCGCTGCGCAGTTTTTTCCGGTGACGTGAGGAAGTGGATTACTATATCTGCCCTTATCTGGATGGACAGCCAGTCGTAAAAGGTTTTGTGTTCTTGTTTTTTGTTGTAAACAGTGTCTGGGTACCTAATGCGGTGTTTTTTACTCCGTCGACGTGCGAAATATTGATTGATTGTAGGGTTTAACGCGCCGACGCAACGCAGGCGATGAGGCGCGCCGTAGTGGAGGACTCCGGATTAATTTTGACCACCTGGGGATCTTTAACGTGCGCCGAAATCTCGAACACACGGGCGTTTTTGCTTTTCGCCTCCATCAGAAAAGCGGCCGCCGCGGCCGGGAATCGAACCCGCGACCTCGTGCTCAGCAGCGCAACGCCTTAGCCACTGAGCCACCGCGGCGGGTCGACGTGCGAAATAAACCTGGAAGCATCACAAGGATTACAAAGTGCACCGATTTTTCAACATCAAGGACAATCAGAAACACCTGCAATGAAAATCATAAAAGAAATAAAACGAGACAAAATTGCTATGCACTTATATTAAACGTGGTGTCTAAAATAACCTATTTTGCTGTTAGAATTTTCTGTCATCCACGTCAGTTCTGTCTCGTCTGCTTCCTCTGTTTCTAGAAATAGGTGCAAACATCATTAACGACGTATTGAAGGTGATGGGCCTGCAGTAAACCTTGCGTCCCCTGACGACATTTCCGCACTTCTTACCACCACATATTGAACTCCACCAGCTTCCATGACATCGCGTGCTCTTGCAAGGTAACGGGCCCAAGCTCTCGCCACGCTTCGTTTTCGCAAATTGGAGCGCGCTTCTTCAGCTTGTTCCATTTCTTAAAAATCTGCATTTTGACAAAGTTTCCGCATGAGGTTAACCAGAGCCCATATTATAAATAACATTAAGCAGAGGCCATCACCCGGCTACGGATGCTTACAATGACCAGTTTTCACCTTCACTGGTCACTACGTGGAGCTATAGCCGCAAAACTAGCATATCGACCTACCAGGGACTGTATCTGTGTTGCTTATAGCACAAAACTTGCCATTTTTAGAGTTCCAAGAATGCGGGAGGGGGGGGCGCGGCATATAACATTTTTCACGAAATGTGTGCTGCTTAGACAAATCTGTGGTAGACTTTTAAAAAAATCTAGGGTTTTGGCTGTATTTATTGCGTACCTGCCGTGTTTGCAGTTTTAGACAAGGTTAATATTACTATTCCACATTGGTTTGAAATGCAATATGGTCCAAATGAAAAAATTAAACCTTTCTACGCTGTGAGAGTGGACGACCACCAATGTTTTTGAACCCACTACATATGGGTGACAAGGGATGTACAAAGAGATATGGGTAAATCTCATTTCACTTTCTCGGTACGGTGGTCATCCCTAAGGAAGAATTTCGCGTCCGTGACACGACACATATATGGAACCGCAGCTATAGATTTTGATCAGGTTAGACGCGGTTAAAGAAGTTTGTTGAACGATACAGCGGTTCTGGCGAAGCGGATGCCGCCCAGCCTCTTTTGGAGCAGCAACTACTGCGTGTAAATTGCACCACAGGCAGCACACCCACTCGGTGCAGTGAAGGCGCAAAGTGGGGAGTGAAGATAAAATTTGTGGAGCGATGTCGCTGATTTCTGGTTTCCCCCAGGATTGTGTAGCTTAATTTATAGTATAATTTATTCTACTATGTGGTCCAGGTGAAGAACCGAACAAGAGGGCAAACCTTGCTCCTTTTCCGAGCACCCCATGAAGTAAAACACTGCAGCCGTATTGGTTTATAACACATGCTCGAGCTACGACTGTTGGGCTATATGCAAAGGCGATACCCTAGTTATCTCCGGCTGTATACACTCAGGAGAAATTTATATAGGATTCCCACGCTCGGAACATTATCCTGTGGGCTGAAGTTATGGCGTCACAACAAACTTCCTTGCATCTTCTAAGGGGAAGGGAGGGAACAAAAGGATTCTTTAGAACCCTTTTTTGGTTAAAGAATTGTACGTTTAAAGTGTAAAAATTATACCAATAATAAAGCTTCACGATGTAATCAGGCGATGCTGAGAACTATCTGAGGTATACCTCCAACTTAATTTGAGACCAGTATTTTCTGGTCCTCTTCTCCATCTTCTCGCGAAGAAATGCATTCTCTTGTCTTAAGTATAAATGTTCTTGTATGGAATCGGAGATTTCTTTAATGTATAGTCTATGTTTCGTGCCCAGTCACTAGTCGTTCATCAATTCCATTTGTTAGATCACGAAATGAAAAGTTTGAAAAGAAGAAGAAACCTCGACGCACTACATTTGCAGCATCATAACTAGCCATCCGAAATAGCAGCGAAATCACTTTAGTCATCACCGATTACAGCAATTTGCGCAAATAAACATCCATTACATTCTCTAGTATGACATTCGTCGCTGCTTCAAATGCCCAGAAGGAACTAAAAATTTGAATAATCTGTTCAAACATTGATATAAATAAATTTGAATTGTTAACGTCGGGGATTCGTTTTAGTAAATGTGGATGTATTTTCACAGCTGCGCTGCCTTGTGCCCAGCGACTGCGTCGCCATTTCCGAATTCTGGCGTTTACAAAATTACCAAAATGGACGGGGGAGCATTTTTTTTTAATTTCCTTCATACTAAAATTAAACTGTTTTGTTATATTTCGGCGAAATCTATTCCACCACTCGCGCACTCGCATGTCACAGAGAAAAAAAATCATTTTTCGGGCTTCGCTATATCTCCTCAGGCGCAGCGAATAGTTTAATTCGGAGTAAAACGTAACCTAAACCTCTATGTCGTTTATTACCCGCATCCCTGCGTCCATACCGCCTCTTCGTCTTCGGCTTAATTCCCATTAACGGTGTCCGTAGACTGTCAGGGCCCGAAAGGCCGGCTTCGTAGCTGCGTGGCACCCGCGTTTTAATCTGTTTGTCCACAAAAGCTTATCAAAGTTTGTATGATAGTGAGAATCTCTAGGAGGAACATTCATTAAACCTATGCAAGTACCATAGCAGAACGCGAAAGCGCAATCGCGATAACTAAACCCAAAGCGTATGCTTTCAAAAATGCTCTTTTTTGCTTTTTATATCAAAGCACGAAGGCTGCTTGGTTATAAAGCAGCTTTCTCTATAGCAACCCTACACGAATAGTAGAGCCATCGAGACAACCATTGTCCAAGATTTTATTTTAAGTAGCCTATTTTTAGTAGAGAAAAAAGTTCTAACCATTCTACTCGCCAATGTCCTTGTAGAAAGCAGCTGCAGCGTAAACGACCTTGCTGAATACGATTAGCGCGGGCGATCACAAAGAGCTTGAACTCGCTTTTATCCTCGCGTCTCCCGCGTGTGTCTCATGTGTTCGTTGTCTTCTTGTAACTAGCAGCTGCCTTAGTTGAAGCGGAAGCAGCTGGGCAGTCTTGCACAACGCCACATAAATGAACTCACTGTGATAGCGTCAAAGAGAACCACAAACTTTACCAATCTTGAAACCGAGTAGATCTGTCTTTGTAGAGAGCCGCGTACGAACAAGCCACAGTTTTGTTCTTGCTACCATTCGAATTCGATGTAAGAATGCTTCTGTGCACAAAGACAAGAACGCAAGTTAAGATTACTGCGTCTTGTCTCCCCGTAATGTTGTGTCGATTTAGTGGTTGCAATGGCAAGCCGCATTACGCCGCGAAGATATCTGAGCCCACTTATATCCAGAACAAGGTACAAGTAAATGATATAAACTTGGGTATACTCTAAGGCGGAAGAATTCATAAACAGAGCCTTACGGTCCTCACATTCTTGAAGCACGCAGCTTCCGGCGTCCGAAAGTTCCCCCTGAAGTACGGACGCAGCGAAAGCTTCAAGGACAACTGCCGTTTTAAAGACGATAGTCTTTCTTGGGCTACCTAAACCCAGAAATTTTGGTCTGTCTGTATGTCTGTCTGCCTGTATGTCTGTCTGTAACTTGATTCAGCCACCCGGCCAAAGTAAAACTGATATTGCGCAATAGTCTTACATACTCACAGCCAAATGTAAACGTCTAAGCCCGGTTTATATGTTCATACTTGTCAACTTAGTTGAACAAGAACAAGACATTACGCAAATATAAGACAAGAAATTAGTACACAAGGGATATTTACAGTGTTCCTTTATTAAAAATTCAAATTCATGGATGCTTGGTTTTTCGATAACAAATTATATTCTACATCTACTGCAGAAAACCGCCGCCTCCTGGCGGCATATGAAGAATCACGCGGCAAGCAACGAAAGGTTCCACGAGCTAAGTTCCACGTTCTGCTTGGAACGCACGTGGAGCACGGCCACGCGGTTCTATAAACCTTGTAGTCGGCCGCCTCCATTCACGCGCGTCTCCGCCGTACTGCAGCGCTGGCATCGAGGAACCCGGCCTGTAGCAGTGGAACGCGGTAAATTCGAATCGCCTTGCGCAAACCTTTAGTGTGTTTACCTTGGAATGAGCGCGACGGTACAGGAACAGCATGAGAGGTGAGCGGGAAAGGAAATGGGGGCATTTCCTTGGCAAACGTCTACAAAGACTATCGTCTTTTGACGACATTTGCAACGAAAGGAGCAGATACGCGGCCAATTTTTCTAATCAGTGAGCTTTAGTTTACCAAACAACTTCCGCACGCTTAACCAGCTGGTTATTTATTTCACATTTTGATATCGAATCTTTCGCAAACCCTCTATGCTGTGGGCACCGTTCTTGTCTGGAAGTTTTGTTCAAAAGGTTAGATGCTCCTTTTTTTTTCTCCTGGCAATGACACATCCCTGTGTCCAAAAGTGCGGATCACGAATATAACTTGGTCGCAACTTTCTCATGATTAAGGCTTCATGGCTTACTTTAGAAAAACGATTTTTTTAACGAGAACCAGCCATTTTTTGCCGGCCATTCTTCAATATCTGCACCGCACTTCTTGTTCAAAAGCAATTTGGGAGTACATCATTAGGGACCCTAACACACTGCATCCTCGGCACCCGAGGGTATAGACTTAGGAGCGCTTAGCTTAGAGGAATGAATATTCGACGAAGGCGCGGTCAGAAAAGCCAGTGAGGATTTTCCTTGTCTTTGTTCTAACGTTAAGTTCATTAGGAGGCTTTCGCAGTAAAATGGCAGTATACAGAAAAGGAAAAACGTTAGAGTGACAGAAGAATAGGTAAAGTTTAAAACGTCATGTTTAGCAGAGAGGCCAGGTATAGATTTGGGGAACAGATTAGTCTTTCGACATTAACAGTGCATGATTGGTGAGCTTCGATATCTCAAACTGGTTATTTCAAATGATTAGTAACTGAGAGATAACGGATGCAGTGATGAATCGATCCCATTGGCCTGCCGTCCACCAAAATACAAGGACAAAAGAAAAACAGAGGACTGCTCTGTACGCACTTTCCAGAGGACGTTGCATATTTTTAAATATTTTTAAAGCTTAGGTGATGACGATAGGCGTGAAATAATAAAAGTCGGGGCAAAAAAACGGACCACAGCATCGCAGGGCAGGAGCGGTTGGACGTCAGTGGGACAGCCCTTTGTCTTGCGGAGGGTCAGAGTAGGCTGTTGGGCTGCTTCTTCTTCCTGTTGAGTAATATTATGTTGATAAGGTACCGGCTGGGACTAATGATTTTTGAGACTTACTTGAACTTCGAAGCACAGCTGCTATTTGATTGATTGATTGATTGATTGATTGATTGATTGATTGATTGATTGATTGATTGATTGATTGATTGATTGATTGATTGATTGATTGATTGATTGATTGATTGATTGATTGATTGATTGATTGATTGATTGATTGATTGATTGATTGATTGATTGATTGATTGATTGATTGATTGATTGATTGTAAGGGTTAACCCGCCGATATTACACAGGCTATGATGCGCGCCGTAGTGGAGGGCTCCGGAATAATTTTGAACACCTGGGGATCATTAACGTTTTTGACACCAGCGTTTAGGTTATCCAAGCCTGTATTTTGCGCAGGAAGTCATTTCTCGCCACTGTGTGCGTTCGTGAAAGTAAATGTGAGCCACAGCAAACCTTGGTGTGGGCAACCCCATACTTTTCATGATTTCCTTAACACGACAAGGATCGTTAAAGATCCCCAGGTGGTCAAAGTTAATCCGGAGCCCTCCACTACGGCGCGCCTCATCGCCTTCGTTGCGTCGGCGCGTTAAACCCATATACAATCAATCAACACGACAAGGATCATGATCCATCAAAACACATTTGCAACGCAAATAATTCCACAGCATTTTCCTAAGTTTGATTTATTTTTTCTAGCTGTCTCCGAGTTTATAGCCCGCTTCCGTCTTGTTGCGGACTGCCCGCTATCTTCGATAGTAGAGCTTCCAAAACCATGCACGTCCACGTTTAGTGTCCGCTCCTGAGGCACGTATCTGTTCAAAAACAGTTTGCAGTGTTACGAAGTGCGTTCTGAACACTCGATGATGTCACCCCTGTTCATCAGCAAAGTAATTGTTCGCAACGTGTCAGAGGTAGCGACTCATCGTTGCTACGGCCGCGAAAACTATTTTTCGGGCAAAACCATATCACCCTCTTCACCCCTCATCCCAATGCTGTCTATGAAAATTGTAGCCTGCTGGCTAGTTCATTCATTCTGACCTGATGGAAATACCAGCGAAAACAACAGGAAGATACGACTCAAGAAAGGACAACACACTCGGGAGGGGGGGGGGGGGGGGGGGTTGTCCTTTCTTTCTCGGAGAATTAACGTCACTCGTTCCGTTCACAGGGGCACAGGCTGGAAGTTGGTGGCGTTACCCTACACCAGAATCGGCCACACTGTGCGACAGGCTTGTGCTTTGCTCTACAGCGCACAGCTGTTAATTGTTCCTTCTAAGGGGCGCTTAAAAAATCACGGCCCCTCCCTTCTAACGTGAAAAATGGTTGCAACGTGAAGCTTTCCGTGCGCCAAAATAAGTGGGTGTTTGCAAGGTTTGCTTAAATGTTCCAGTAGAAGGGCGAAAGTTGCCATCAAATTTCCAACTGCTTATCCCATCTCAGAATGGCGCAATGGAATTGACGTCGGCATTATAAAGGGGGAGCCTCAGGTTCAGCTTCGTCCCCGGGAAGCATTTTTTTTTCTTTTTTCTTCTTCTATCATCCTCATGTGCTCCCCTCCCCATTGTGGAAAGTTCACGGTTTGCAAGGACGCCATCAGGGAGACATAGAAAACTTCGTTAGTCATCTGCACCAAGCTTAAGTGCAAGCGCCCCACGCAGCTAACCTACGTCCTGTCAGAAACTGCAGGGCGGCTTCCAGTGGCCGAATTTTCCAAAACGGAGGCGTCGTTTTCAAACGACGCGGTAGCGCCATGCAAATGCACACGTTCTTGGGCTGGGGCGCTGCTTTGAGTGGCGGGAAAAGAAGAAAAAGCACACAGAGTTTGCTTGCAACGAGGGCCCGAAGTCACAAGCAAAAGGGCGGCCCTCCTTGCAGGAACACTCTACCTGCTTTTCCGCCCCCCCCCACTCCCCTCAAAGCGACGCCCCATCCTAAGAACACATGCATTTGCATGGCGTTACCACGTTATTTCCAAAAGACACCCCTTTTTTGGAGAATTAGGCCTAAAGAGTGTTTCTTGGCAGGGGGTGGTTTCATCAGTTTGGGCATGTTGCAGTCGTTTCTGTGACCCAAGGTGTGATGTGCCTCTACCAGTGGCGTTGTTGTCTTGGTGTGGAGAGGGCATCTCAAGGCGCACGGCATCCTTTTAATGCGTAGCATTCTTTGCCGAGTGCCCCTACAGCCAGGACCGTGTAATGCCCTGCATTTCCCTATGATGCAGATTTGGCGGACGTAGCAGGTGTAGGCGTAATAACAGCGTAAATAAAGATAATTTATCGCAGAGAATTTGAAAAAACCCAAAAATAAGAAAAATGAACAAAATGACATTTCACGAAATGGTCTGACAAAATCAAAAATATGAATCTCATAGCTCTCCAAAGAACATAAGCTTAAACAAAAGAATTACTTAAAAAACGTTCAAAATACGAATAAATAAAATGGTGAAAACGGTAAAAAACCACG